>NC_136428.1:436445950-437676784 GCF_052849685.1 Lactuca virosa | reverse complement strand
TGTCACATTCTGTTTATCGTATTCAATTGTTTTGTATAGTAGGTCATAGTATAGTGATGTTTTCTCTGTACTAGTATATAGTATATTCTCTTGTATAGTATATAGTGTGTTCTCTTGTATGGTATATAGTGTGTATTGACTCATAACTGTACTGATTCTTGTATGTGTCGATGTAATTGTAGTAGTGAGTAGTAAACCCTTAACTATACCTATTATAGTTAAATAGCTATGTTGTTTGTATGCCTTCGTTACAGAAAGGTACTGAACTGAAGTGAAAGCTTTTATATCCAACACACACACACACACACACACACATATATATATATATATATATATATATATATATATATATATATATATACAAATATATATATATATATATATATATATATATATATATATAACTAAGATTTCAACGACAGTTGGACAAATAACAGGATACCCTAAGTCCACAACCAAACAAGGAACAGGAAATAAGGTGAGCCATCAGTCCTAAGTCCTTCAAGTCTTACTTATATAAATATATTGGTGTAGATATGGGTTTGAAAATAATGTAAGTTTAAAAGAGTTCGAAAACAGTTTTAGCATCTAAATGAGTTTAATAAAAGGTTTTGAAGTGCTTGAAATCCATAAGTTTGATAGCAACTTGAAAGTAATAGTAAATCTTTTGTGTTTGTTCTAGTTATTAATCACATGTGATTAAAACAATAACTAGAATGTTTCAACTTGTATTCCCCCCATAAAAGCATTTAAAATCATTTCAAAGGTTGATTTATCACACCCCAAAACCGGAACGGCGGAAATGTTCTGGGGTGGAGGACGTCATGTACAGTATCATAACAATGCATAATAGTAAAGACAAGCAACAACATTGACTGCATTAATATAATAATTTTAATACAAGGGTGTTCTATATAGTATGTAAGACACTAAAAGTATGATCAAAATAAAAGATGAGTCTTGTTTGTGCTCCATCTTCTCAAAAGCGTCATCGGTACCTGTCTACTGATGACCTGAGAATACATGTTATTTTGAAAGAGTTTATCAACATAAAGCTGGTGAGTTCAGAAGTGTTTAGTGTCATTGCTTGTATAAAAATGTTTGTAACAACATAGTGTAAATGCTAGTAGCTACTTGTAAATCTTTGTAAATGTTTGTAAATAGTTGAACTATCTTGAAAATCCTATATTTTCTACTAAAATGTAGCCTTATACTAAGACCCGACTGTTTGTATGTTTGTACTTTGTAGAGTAAGAGTTTTCCCCAGTGAAACTAAAATATACTTTACTTAAATGTATATGTGACAAGGTCACAGGGTAAATGTCATAGGAAAATAATGTTTTAGCTCAGCAGTGACACTGCTGGTCATAAAGTGATGAAGTATAGACTCCAGGTAGTACTAAATGTACAGTACACGTCGGGGGGTCTAAAGAAAGTGAAAATGCAGACTCCAGGTGGTATTAAATGAACAATACGCCTCGAAAAGTCTGTTTTGCCTTTAATTCCTAATTAGTTAATTAAAGGTTTGAATGTGAACTCGTATGTAACCATACTGATCGACGGCTGAATAACTGATGACCCTCCGGTGTCATATGTAGTGAGGTAACATTCTGTCACCCCTTGGCCTTAACGGCTGGAACTGTAGCTAGCAGTCGGGATGTGGGAGTGTCTGTCCTGTATAGATCTATACACACAATGCCCTCTCTCCCTCCAGGAGATTCTAGTTAGAAAGTGATACCACAATAAAGTGTCATATCGAGAAGTAGTATGTCACATTCTGTTTATCGTATTCAATTGTTTTGTATAGTAGGTCATAGTATAGTGATGTTTTCTCTGTACTAGTATATAGTATATTCTCTTGTATAGTATATAGTGTGTTCTCTTGTATGGTATATAGTGTGTATTGACTCATAACTGTACTGATTCTTGTATGTGTCGATGTAATTGTAGTAGTGAGTAGTAAACCCTTAACTATACCTATTATAGTTAAATAGCTATGTTGTTTGTATGCCTTCGTTACAGAAAGGTACTGAACTGAAGTGAAAGCTTTTATATCCAACACACACACACACACACACACACACATATATATATATATATATATATACAAATATATATATATATATATATATATATATATATATATATATATATATATATATATATATATATATATATATATATATATAACTAAGATTTCAACGACAGTTGGACAAATAACAGGATACCCTAAGTCCACAACCAAACAAGGAACAGGAAATAAGGTGAGCCATCAGTCCTAAGTCCTTCAAGTCTTAGTTATATAAATATATTGGTGTAGATATGGGTTTGAAAATAATGTAAGTTTAAAAGAGTTCGAAAACAGTTTTAGCATCTAAATGAGTTTAATAAAAGGTTTTGAAGTGCTTGAAATCCATAAGTTTGATAGCAACTTGAAAGTAATAGTAAATCTTTTGTGTTTGTTCTAGTTATTAATCACATGTGATTAAAACAATAACTAGAATGTTTCAACTTGTATTCCCCCCATAAAAGCATTTAAAATCATTTCAAAGGTTGATTTATCACACCCCAAAACCGGAACGGCGGAAATGTTCTGGGGTGGAGGACGTCATGTACAGTATCATAACAATGCATAATAGTAAAGACAAGCAACAACATTGACTGCATTAATATAATAATTTTAATACAAGGGTGTTCTATATAGTATGTAAGACACTAAAAGTATGATCAAAATAAAAGATGAGTCTTGTTTGTGCTCCATCTTCTCAAAAGCGTCATCGGTACCTGTCTACTGATGACCTGAGAATACATGTTATTTTGAAAGAGTTTATCAACATAAAGCTGGTGAGTTCAGAAGTGTTTAGTGTCATTGCTTGTATAAAAATGTTTGTAACAACATAGTGTAAATGCTAGTAGCTACTTGTAAATCTTTGTAAATGTTTGTAAATAGTTGAACTATCTTGAAAATCCTATATTTTCTACTAAAATGTAGCCTTATACTAAGACCCGACTGTTTGTATGTTTGTACTTTGTAGAGTAAGAGTTTTCCCCAGTGAAACTAAAATATACTTTACTTAAATGTGTATGTGACAAGGTCACAGGGTAAATGTCATAGGAAAATAATGTTTTAGCTCAGCAGTGACACTGCTGGTCATAAAGTGATGAAGTATAGACTCCAGGTAGTACTAAATGTACAGTACACGTCGGGGGGTCTAAAGAAAGTGAAAATGCAGACTCCAGGTGGTATTAAATGAACAATACGCCTCGAAAAGTCTGTTTTGCCTTTAATTCCTAATTAGTTAATTAAAGGTTTGAATGTGAACTCGTATGTAACCATACTGATCGACGGCTGAATAACTGATGACCCTCCGGTGTCATATGTAGTGAGGTAACATTCTGTCACCCCTTGGCCTTAACGGCTGGAACTGTAGCTAGCAGTCGGGATGTGGGAGTGTCTGTCCTGTATAGATCTATACACACAATGCCCTCTCTCCCTCCAGGAGATTCTAGTTAGAAAGTGATACCACAATAAAGTGTCATATCGAGAAGTAGTATGTCACATTCTGTTTATCGTATTCAATTGTTTTGTATAGTAGGTCATAGTATAGTGATGTTTTCTCTGTACTAGTATATAGTATATTCTCTTGTATAGTATATAGTGTGTTCTCTTGTATGGTATATAGTGTGTATTGACTCATAACTGTACTGATTCTTGTATGTGTCGATGTAATTGTAGTAGTGAGTAGTAAACCCTTAACTATACCTATTATAGTTAAATAGCTATGTTGTTTGTATGCCTTCGTTACAGAAAGGTACTGAACTGAAGTGAAAGCTTTTATATCCAACACACACACACACACACACACACACATATATATATATATATATATATATATATATATATATATACAAATATATATATATATATATATATATATATATATATATATATATATATATATATAACTAAGATTTCAACGACAGTTGGACAAATAACAGGATACCCTAAGTCCACAACCAAACAAGGAACAGGAAATAAGGTGAGCCATCAGTCCTAAGTCCTTCAAGTCTTACTTATATAAATATATTGGTGTAGATATGGGTTTGAAAATAATGTAAGTTTAAAAGAGTTCGAAAACAGTTTTAGCATCTAAATGAGTTTAATAAAAGGTTTTGAAGTGCTTGAAATCCATAAGTTTGATAGCAACTTGAAAGTAATAGTAAATCTTTTGTGTTTGTTCTAGTTATTAATCACATGTGATTAAAACAATAACTAGAATGTTTCAACTTGTATTCCCCCCATAAAAGCATTTAAAATCATTTCAAAGGTTGATTTATCACACCCCAAAACCGGAACGGCGGAAATGTTCTGGGGTGGAGGACGTCATGTACAGTATCATAACAATGCATAATAGTAAAGACAAGCAACAACATTGACTGCATTAATATAATAATTTTAATACAAGGGTGTTCTATATAGTATGTAAGACACTAAAAGTATGATCAAAATAAAAGATGAGTCTTGTTTGTGCTCCATCTTCTCAAAAGCGTCATCGGTACCTGTCTACTGATGACCTGAGAATACATGTTATTTTGAAAGAGTTTATCAACATAAAGCTGGTGAGTTCAGAAGTGTTTAGTGTCATTGCTTGTATAAAAATGTTTGTAACAACATAGTGTAAATGCTAGTAGCTACTTGTAAATCTTTGTAAATGTTTGTAAATAGTTGAACTATCTTGAAAATCCTATATTTTCTACTAAAATGTAGCCTTATACTAAGACCCGACTGTTTGTATGTTTGTACTTTGTAGAGTAAGAGTTTTCCCCAGTGAAACTAAAATATACTTTACTTAAATGTATATGTGACAAGGTCACAGGGTAAATGTCATAGGAAAATAATGTTTTAGCTCAGCAGTGACACTGCTGGTCATAAAGTGATGAAGTATAGACTCCAGGTAGTACTAAATGTACAGTACACGTCGGGGAGTCTAAAGAAAGTGAAAATGCAGACTCCAGGTGGTATTAAATGAACAATACGCCTCGAAAAGTCTGTTTTGCCTTTAATTCCTAATTAGTTAATTAAAGGTTTGAATGTGAACTCGTATGTAACCATACTGATCGACGGCTGAATAACTGATGACCCTCCGGTGTCATATGTAGTTAGGTAACATTCTGTCACCCCTTGGCCTTATCGGCTGGAACTGTAGCTAGCAGTCGAGATGTGGGAGTGTCTGTCCCGTATAGATCTATACACACAATGCCCTCTCTCCCTCCAGGAGACTCTAGTTACAAAGTGATACCACAATAAAGTGTCGTATCGAGAAGTAGTATGTCACATTCTGTTTATCGTATTCAATTGTTTTGTATAGTAGGTCATAGTATAGTGATGTTTTCTCTGTACTAGTATATAGTATATTCTCTTGTATAGTATATATTGTGTTCTCTTGTATGGTATATAGTGTGTATTGACTCATAACTGTACTGATTCTTGTATGTGTCGATGTAATAGTAGTAGTGAGTAGTAAACCCTTAACTATACCTATTATAGTTAAATAACTATGTTGTTTGTATGCCTTCGTTACACAAAGGTACTGAACTGAAGTGAAAGCTTTTATATCCAACACACACACACACACACATATATATATATATATATATATATATATATATATATATATATATATATATATATATAACTAAGATTTCAACGACAGTTGGACAAATAACAGGATACCCTAAGTCCACAACCAAACAAGGAACAGGAAATAAGGTGAGCTATCAGTCCTAAGTCCTTCAAGTCTTACTTATATAAATATATTGGTGTAGATATGGGTTTGAAAATAATGTAAGTTTAAAAGAGTTCGAAAACAGTTTTAGCATCTAAATGAGTTTAATAAAAGGTTTTGAAGTGCTTGAAATCCATAAGTTTGATAGCAACTTGAAAGTAATAGTAAATCTTTTCTGTTTGTTCTAGTTATTAATCACAGGTGATTAAAACAATAACTAGAATGTTTCAACTTGTATTCCCCCCATAAAAGCATTTAAAATCATTTCAAAGGTTGATTTATCACACCCCAAAACTGGAACGGCGGAAACGTTCTGGGGTGGAGGACGTCATGTACAGTATCATAACAATGCATTATAGTAATGACAAGCAACAACATCGATTGCATTAATATAATAATTTTAATACAAGCGTGTTCTGTATAGTATGTAAGACACCAAAAGTATGATCAAAATAAAAGATGAGTCTTGTTTGTTCTCCATCTTCTCAAAAGCGTCGTCGGTACCTGTCTACTGATGACCTGAGAATACAAGTTATTTTGAAAGAGTTTATCAGCATAAAGCTGGTGAGTTTATAAGTATTTAGTGTCATTGCTTGTATAAAAATGTTTGTAACAACATAGTGTAAATGCTAGTAGCTACTTGTAAATCTTTGTAAATGTTTTAAATAGTTGAACTCTCTAGAAAATCCTATATTTTCTACTAAAATGTAGCCTTCTACCAAGACCCGACTGTTTGTATGTTTGTACTTTGTAGAGTAAGAGTTTTCCCCAGTGAAACTAAAATATAGTTTACTTAAATGTGTATGAGACAAGGTCACAGGGTAAATGTCATAGGAAAATAATGTTTTATCTCAGCAGTGACACTGCTGCTTATAAAGTGATGAAGTATAGACTCCAGGTAGTACTAAATGTAACGTACACGTCGGGGAGTCTAAAGAAAGTGAAAATGCAGACTCCAGGTGGTATTAAATGAACAATACGCCTCGAAAAGTATGTTTTGCCTTTAATTCCTAATTAGTTAATTAAAGGTTTGAATTTGAACTCGTATGTAATCATACTGATCGACGGCTGAATAACTGATGACCCTCCTGTGTCCTATGTAGTGAGGTAACATTCTGTCACCCCTTGGCCTTATCGGCTGGGACTGTAGCTAGCAGTCGGGATGTGGGAGTGTCTGTCCCATATAGATCTATACACACAATGCCCGCTCTCCCTCCAGGTGACTCTAGTTACAAAGTGATACCACAATAAAGTGTCGTATCGAGAAGTAGTATGTCACATTCTGTTTATCGTATTCAAATGTTTTGTAGGTCATAGTATAGTGACGTTTTCTCTGTACTAGTATATAGTATATTCTCTTGTATAGTATATAGTGTGTTCTCTTGTATGGTATATAGTGTGTATTGACTCATAACTGTGTTGATTCTTGTATGTGTCGATGTAATAGTAGTAGTGAGTAGTAAACCCTTAACTATACCTTTTATAGTTAAATAGCAATGTTGTTTGTATGCCTTCGCTACACAAAGGTACTGAACTAAAGTGAAAGCTTTTATATCCAACACACACACATATATATATATATATATATATATATATATATATATATATATATATATATGATATATAACTAAGATTTCAACGATAGTTGGACAAATAACATGATACCCTAAGTCCACAACCAAACAAGGAACAGGAAATAAAGTGAGCTATCAGTCCTAAGACCTTCAAGTCTTACTTATATAAATATATTGGTGTAGATATGGGTTTGAAAATAATGTAAGTTTAAAAGAGTTCGAAAACAGTTTTAGCATCTAAATGAGTTTAATAAAAGGTTTTGAAGTGCTTGAAATCCATAAGTTTGATAGCAACTTGAAAGTAATAGTAAATCTTTTGTGTTTGTTCTAGTTATTAATCACAGGTGATTAAAACAATAACTAGAATGTTTCAACTTGTATTCCCCCCATAAAAGCATTTAAAATCATTTCAAAGGTTGATTTAGGGGTATGAACTCACCTGAAATGAGTGATGCGAATGTAAGTTCGGAAAAAGGATGCTAAGTGTCAAGTGAAGTCTTGAGCACACATACGGATCCTATTTGGAATATAGTGACATATATATGTATACAATTAGATTATATTCAACTAATTAAGAAGGAAAACACCCTTATAGTCTAGGAAACACTTATATGGAAGTGTTACAATCACCAAGGATTGCATAAAAGGAGTGTATGGTCACTAAATGGAGCTTTCGGTCCAAGTGGTATGTTCCTAGGAGCTTTCGGTCCAAATGGTTCTCGGTCCGAAGGGTTCTCGGTCTGAATGGTTCTCGGTCTGAAGGGGTCTCGGTCCGAATGTTTCTCGGTCCGAAGGGTTCTCGGTCCAAAAACCGAAAACTCAAGATACTTGGTGCATGTGGTGATTTTCAAGGGCTTTCAAACATGCATAGGGGTTCTAAGTTTTATCCAAAGCCTTAAGTGAGTTTTAAGGTCTTAAAGACACTTTTCTTTAGGGTTTTCGGTTTAAGGAGATGCACTATACCAAAAACCCCTTTTGTTCTTGGAAAATGGCGATTTCAAGGCCCTAAATCAAGTATCCTTACTAGATAACAAGTGTAGGAAGTACATACTTACAATATGGAAGCAAAGAAGGGTGTTTTCGGACCAAAACACTAGTGTGTGTTCTTGGTGTTCTTGAAGAACACTTGAAGATCTAAGAAAAAGAGGAGATTTCATGGATGAAATCATGTATAACTACTAGATGAAGTGTTGTATCAACAAATCAAGAGAAGAAACACTTATATTTTTGGAAGATTTGGAAGAAGCTCTTATGATACTTGAGAGAGAAAGTGGGTGTTCTTGAGTTTTGAAGTAAGAAATGAGGAAAGGAGGAGTAAACTCATGCCTTAAGCATGAGTTCTCGGTCAAAGGGGTTTTCGGCCCAAACCCTCATGTTTGGCCGTAACACCTTATTAAGGTGTTATTTGTTTTATTTGTTCCCCGATAATTCTAGAAAATACTTCCATTCGTTTATTCTCTCGAAGAATAAATATTTAAAAATACCCAAAGGGACTTTAAACCGAGCAAAAAATTAGCAGAAATGAATTTGACTTTTAATTGAAGTGTTTGACAGTAGAGTTCGTACAAAACAAAATTTCGGGTTGTTACATCATCCCCCCGTTAGAGGGAATTTTGTCCCGAAATTAGACTTCAAGCAACTAAGTTATTACAAATAACTAAGTAAAAAGATGAGGATATTTAAGTTTCATTTGATCTTCGCGCTCCCAAGTGAACTCCGGTCCTCGCTTGGCATTCCAGCGAACCTTCACAATTGGGATGCGGCTTTGTTTTGTTCGCTTGACCTCTCGGTCCATGATCTCTACAAGTTCTTCCACGAAGTTGAGGTTCTCGTTGATCTCGATCTCGTCGAGTGGGATTACAAGAGTCTCGTCGGATAGGCACTTTTTCAAGTTCGAAACGTGGAAGGTAGGATGTACGTTACTAAGCTCGTGGGGTAGGTTGAGTTTGTAGGCTGCGGGGCCGATTCTAGCGAGAATCCCAAAAGGCCCTATGTATCTTGGATTCAACTTTCCACGCTTTCCGAAGCGTATCAAGCCCTTCCAGGGTGAGACTTACAAAAGGACTCGGTCTCCTACTTGGATTTCTAAAGGTTTCCTCCGTTTGTCTGCGTAGCTTTTCTGTCGGTCTCTAGAGGCTTTTAATCGTTCACGAATCTGAACGATATTCTCTGTAGTTTCCCGAATGATCTCCGGACCTGTGAGAGTGCTGTCAGGAACTCGTCCTTTAGCCAACTGTGTGTCACCCACCTCAGCCCAACACAGAGGGGATCTGCACTTTCGGCCATAGAGGGCTTGAAATGGAGCAGCCTTTATGCTCGTGTGATAACTGTTGTTGTAGGAAAATTCGACAAGGGGTAAATGAGTATCCCATGCCTTCCCAAAGTCGATCACACAGGCTCGCAACATATCTTCCAAGGTTTGGATAGTCCTCTCACTCTGTCCGTCGGTCTGTGGATGGTAGGCCGTACTCATGTCCAACCTCGTTCCTAGGGAGCTTTGTAATGACTGGCAGAACCTCGAAGTGAATCTACTATCTCTATCGGAGATAATAGATATAGGAACACCATGCAGTCGTACGATATCCCTGATGTATGTGTTGGGTTTTGAGCATTCTAATACTCCTAAGTGTACATGCAACCCTAAATACCTTGGATCTATGTTTTCTCTATTATACATGCAAATATGAACTTTCCAAGGTATTCATCCTAACTAGCATAATAACATTGATTCATATGAATATATCAAGTTAGAATTACATACCTCTTTGATGTAGAATGACTTCGTGAAGATTGAGTGCCTAGTGCCCCAAGTGTGACACCTCAAATGGTTCACACAACACCAAATACACTGGGAATAACTTGAGAGAACATACACACTTCATGAAAATCGGCTAGCCCTCATGTTCATACTCTCGTGACCGATTTTGTCAACAATAAAATGCTTATATAGTTAGTGACAATTAGGGTAAATCCTAATTGTCATGGCTTTCCATTTCCTTGGATCCATGGGTTCAAATACTCCATGGAGCATCCATGGAGTATCTTATGGGTTTTAGCCCAACTTGACAATCCATGGAGCATTAGCCCACTATACAAGTATGGGTGATTTACACAATCAACCCATATATTTAATTAGTCTTCTTTTGATCACTTAATTAATTCCAAACTAATTATTGATCAGTACTAATTAAATAATCTTATTAATATATTATAACTTATAATATATTAACAAACCTTAAGTGTTATTTCTCTCATTATAGTCTATCCAAATGCATGATGTCATGCAACCCAAATGGACCATGCCGGGTCGGGTCAAGTCTTACCACTTATAGTGATGGACTTAGACATTAATCCAACAGTCTCCCACTTGGATAAGTCTAAAACTATTATTGCGTATGACTTCAAGAACCGACTAGCAATCGTAGCTCTCAAAAGCTTTCGTCGAACTCTGACCTTGCCGATGATCTCTGACCTTTGTCAATGACTTGTCCATTAGATAAGTGATCATATATTCCTCCATTCTAGATATCATATGGACTGAGACATGGATTATCAATCATTCTCTCTGTCCATTTGTTGTTTCCCGATTTTCCATTTATGATGACTGACTGATTGAACAAATCAAATCAGTCCTGGCTTGGCCAAGCACTCACATGTATCATCTTTAAATCATCGAGGGGCCCACAGATATCGCTTTTATCCCGAAGGTAAAAGGAATGGATAAAATTCGACTCATATGGCTTGTTCTACTACTTGTTGAATCATACACAAAGAGACATTTTATAACATTGAGTTACCAATGCGTTTTCGTGCAATCAATGTATAACGAACTCATAGTAACAACTCATATCTATAGGTTTGAAGGATATAAGATATTATTGTCTCATGATCACTCGTGATAAAATCCATGAAGTGATTCAAATGAGTGTGGGTTGAATCCAATACTCAGAACTTATGAGCACTCATGAGTGTTGTAGCACCACTTTGTCCACCAACTTGGACCTCTACAAGCCAACTCATGACAGTCTTGATTCATATCTACTTCCAACATATGACCGAATGTGGATGGTTTGAATAACTTAATCATTCAGAAGAGCGACTTAGTTATTCTGGAAGTCAAAACATGCAAAGAGAAACACAAGAATAAATGAATCAAATATGGTATCAAACCCTATGAATATAAATAAATACTTTTATTTATCACCATACTGATTACTCATTATTCATTGTTGCGGTTTTATCAACTTTATACTTGAATTAAAAACACTAGTTGTCCCATGCTCCAAGCATGTACACTATGTTTTTCTTAAACAATAGCTTTGCCATACACCAAGTATGCACTCTATGTTTGTTTATGATCCTTACTTTGTGAACTAGATCGATTGAACATACTTTCAATGATTCTCTTTTCACACTTCCAAATCCTTATCGAAAAATGTGAGAATTTCAAATTCCTATCATTTATCGAAATCTGTTTAGATTTTAAACTTATATGCACTGACCCTCCTGTAATGAATATGTACAAAGTCACAAAGACTTGTCAACAATCATTATAAGGTATTCCAATGGAGTTCAACTCCATGGAAACTAAGTCTCATATTCAAAGTACATTGCTTTGAACAAGCTTCTTGCATTAAGTTTTCTAATCTTACACAAATAACTTCCACTTATGGAGACAAGTCCATATTCTCATTTTGACTATCACTTCTGAACAAGAGATCCCTCTTTTCAGAGTATGTCAATATGGTCCTTCCAAAATTAACACTATACTTCCAACTATCCCTGAGCAACCAATCTTTGGTAAACCTTAGATTGTCCTCGACAATTGCTTAATCCTTTTAGTCATATCCAATTCTAGACCTTTTCCCTTCTTAATGCCCCAGGCATTTGGAAAATTTTAGAAAGGACAAATATTATAGCACATGCAATCGATCCTGTACCCAATGCAAATGGGACACGATTCATGATGTCTCACATAAAGACATGATTCTAGACTAGTCTTTTGCTACAATATTTTTATTTGCCATGTTCTCTAAATTTGACTATAAAGAGGGATGCCGTAATCATAATCGAATTTTGAGAACGCAATATATGGAATTTCCTTAAGTTGAACCAATCCAACATGAAATTCATATATATATATTCTTGACTAAAGATGATTAAGGTCTCAATCTAAACCTTTAGAACTGAAATGAAGTATATCCTCTCCCTTAATTATAGCAAAACAACTTTTTCAACCCCTGTAACTTCACGAATTGAAACTTTTGTTCTCTATAATTAACATTGCTAACTTGCAATACTTATCATAATTATCATGCTCCCACTAACATGATGATTATTAGCATAACACTTATGCTCCCACTAGCTTTGACATGTACTCAGAAATCAGCTGGACTTCTAGAAATCAATACTTTATTGACTTTCTTACCAAAGTTCAGACTTCTGATACGATATTGCTTTGATAAAACTTTATCAAACTCATACAGCTTTCCTTAGATAGCATGCATGTGTGTCTAAACAATTTCAGAACTATGAAAAGGGATGCCGTAATCATAGTCTCAATTGTTTAGACCTTTTTCCATCTGCTTCAAATCTAATTGGTGGAAGTGTTTCCTCACCATCATTTTCATGAATCGGAGGGAAACCTTATGACCCTTAGATTTTATGGTGTATGTGTTCTTATCCATGTAAATCTGTCAAAACCATAATCACAAGACACGGTTAATGACAAATCCAAACTCATATGGACTGAACTCAATCTGAATTTCTTACCACCTGGCAGCTCAAGGGCCTGCCATTGCTTCCAAGTTGTTATGCAACCAATTGAGAACTTCCAGAACTCCTATGCAAAGACAACTTTAACTGGAATGGGCACAGAATATGTCAACACGATAGGTTATAAACCTCAAGTCGTGTGCTAGTGAAGAACCTCAGGTTTTATTCTTGATTAGTTCTTGAGACTTTCAAGACCTTTAAGACTCCCACTGTCCTCTTGACATATAAGACTATATTGCCAAATATTCAAGAGATAGTGCGGATTCTTTATCAAGACAAACACTTCACACAATTGGCCTTAGTTGGTCTTTGTTTTATCCAAAACATCATAACTTACCAATTTCAAATGTACAAGAGTAGGACACTTTTACTCTTACATTTGACAAGTGTTTTAACCTTTCTTTAAGATATGTCACTCAACTTACAGTCTTGGAGTATGACTCTAAGACTTGTTTTTGAAACGAAGTATGACTCATCTTCTTGATTTAACCATTTCAACAATTCATGACTCCTCTTCTTAGTCATAAGAATGCACTAACATGTCCTTAGAAGACCAATTGTGATGTGGTTCTTTAATCATTAAGATGATCACAAAACATGATACTAAAGTACTCTCCCATCTTTTCAGATTTGAGAAACTTTTATCTGTCTGCCTAATTTGATTCTTCTCATTTGTTCTGCCATACATCAAGACTTTTCCAATGCTTCAGAATTATACTTAAACTTATAAGTATAACCATATTTACTAAACTTTAGTAAATCAGGACGAACAGTCTTATCAATCTTTGTGGTGGACTTGACCAGTGCACAAGAATGTGTACTCGATCCCTTTAGTCCTTCACTTGACTCACATATACATGTGAACAAGGAATTAGTCTTAATTTTTCCACAGCTAAAGGTTCTCATTCATCATACTATTCAACTTGCATTATTCCAAGTTTCGGTCCAATTGAAACTTGGGCGATGAGGAAATTTCCTGATTTGGTAAATTTAGACACTACCACAAATGAAAGAATCAAATCCATTTTCCAATATTGCTGTCAAGGGAATCATATAAGCAACAATTTTCCACAAATGCCATTGTAAGGATACTTCAAATAAATAAAATTAAACAATTTTCTTTTATTTTAAAACTTTGCGGAAAAACTTATCCTTACAATCCACATCGAAAATTGTTGTTATCTATTCCTTAGCAATATATCATAACTTCTTAAGCAACTGCTCAAAATTCTGATGCGATCGAAATCCACCTTCGCGATCAGAATCAGCATATACTTCCTTTAAGATTTCTCTCTATTCTTTAATTCTTAAAACATCAACATGTGACCTAGTCACATCATGTAATGAGGATCTCAGAATAGAACTTAACAGAGTAAGATAATGGGCTCTATCTGATGTAGAGTCAAACTTATTGACTTTAACATCCTTAGGTAAATTTGGCAGCTTTGCAATCAACGCCCCTTCCTTTGGGAAAATAAACATATGTACCCTTTGGTAATGGGACTATCTCAGACTTAGCCTTTCTCTTTACCATTTGGTCAACCGGGTTGACTATGGACAATCCCTTTCCATTGGGAAGAGAATGCTTTTTCTGGATTTCCAGTGTCACCATTGTCACCGTCCATAAAGTTTTTGGGAAGTTGATCTTCTAATCAAATTTGCTTTACTATCGTTCCAAATCATTGCCGATTCAGCAGCACCAAGCAAATAGCTATGATCATTAAGGTTCATGCCATTGTCTGTTTTATAGTAGTCCAAAAGGAACTCACTATGTGACTTAGAAAGTGATTGAACATCCAACTTTCTCAAGACTTTGACACCCAACTCTCCCGGCTTGTCAATATGTGACTTCATCTCTAAGATGTGATCACACATAGACCTTGCTTGCCATTAGGGCTTGAGTGACCTTGAACTTGTGGGTTAGGGAGAAAAATTGGAGGAGGTGGAGGAAGTAAAGTTCCAAGAGATTTGGGAAGATCATGGATGTCTGAGCTAGACATCTTTTGGGAGATATTCAAGATAGTTGATTTAAAGTCCTTAATATAACACCCAATATGAGATATTAAGGCTAGGACCCAACACAATACTTTTATAACTTGGAAGAGGGATGCCATAATCCAAGCTATAAAATATTTGAAGGTAGGTGAATGACGATTCACCAATTTCCACCAAGATAAAGGAAATAATTTATTAGGTTTTTAATTGGATTTGAAACTCCTAGATCTTTTGAGATTCATTGAACTGTTCAATGACATGTTTCAATCTCGGGTGTGCCCTTCAGGTTTTGTGACTGGGATGCCGAGGATCACAAAACAAGGTGTGAAGGAACCATGAAAATATACTTGGTACCCTTAATATTTACCCCTCAATCGATGTGCCGGTTAACCACACGAGCTCCACCGATACTATGATAAATATTAAGTTACCCTTTGCCCACCTTGTTAAATCCAGGTTAGTGTGCCGGTTAACCACACGAGCTCCACTAACGGTTTATACAAAGTGCAAAGTGTAATTTCATGGATTAGCACCTTATTCACATTTTCCTAAGTAACTAAGATTGGGAATTAATAAAAGGTTTAGTTACTTAGTATTTATCATTAATACTTTTAATGAAGGGAGAATTATAGTCCTTGTCCTACCTGTTCGGCTAACGACGCTCCACCAGTCAAGGAAGCGGTGGGTGAGAGTGGACACCCATTAAGCTGCCATTTTATAGGCAACAACCTTATACCCCCCTTATAGACCGGCTTCGTGAATGAGGCCTACTAATGGTAAGACTGACTTGCTCTTATACATATATATATATATATATATATATATATATATATATATATATATATATATATATATATTATTATTAACTTATAATATTATAAAGTATAAGGGTTGAATTTTAACTTTTAAAATTCTAAGGGCTTAACTTGGAATTAAAGTATTCATTAGAGAAAACTTTTCAAATTCCAAAACTTTAGGGCAAGTTTTGAAAATATTCAAAACTAATTAATTCCATAACTTATGTGTTTAAAGTAGTTTTAATTAAAAAACTCTTCAAGTTCCATAACTTGAGGACAAGTTATGGAAGACTTTAAACTAATAAAAGAATGTAACTTTTCTTTATTTTTGTAACTTATGGAACTAATTAAGGTTACACATTTTATTACTAAATGAAGTGACTCTTGAACCTCCATAACTTGAGGACAAGTTATGGAGTCATAAAACCATTTAATGAGGACAAGACTCTTCATTTTTGTAACCATTGCCAACTTTTATGAGTTTTAAGAACCTTAAATGTGACTTTTAATGTAACTTGAGGACAAGTTACATAGACACATTTTAGAATCCACTCTTATATTAAAATGGATCAAAGACACATAATCAATCAACCTTTTCTATTAATCTAAGCAACTCATATGAACTAGATAATTGGAATCAAACTTTTTCATGTAATAAGCATAACACTTAAACTAATACAAAAAATGAATCTATTGACAATTATCTTTGAAATTGGATTAGTATGAACATTACCACATATAAAAACAAGTTTATAAGGTCAAAAACAGCTTAGGGTAATGTTCCTAGTCCAATTCCAGCAAAAACAGTCGAATATATGTTGTCTGGGGGTCCAACTCGTCGAGTGCATGAACCAACTCGGCGAGTTGGATGCATTTTGCCATGGAATCGTCGAGTCCCTCCATGTACTCGGCGAGTCTGCTGTTTAGAGAACAACAAAATTCGATTTTTCAGCCATTTTTGCAAGTATAACAAGAAAACAAGCCTAGGCTCTGATACCACTGTTGGGTTTTGAGCATTCTAACACTCCTAAGTGTACATGCAACCCTAAATACCTTGGATCTATGTTTTCTCCATTATACATGCAAATATGAACTTTCCAAGGTATTCATCCTAACTAGCATAATAACATCGATTCATATGAATATATCAAGTTAGAATTACATACCTCTTTAATGTAGAATAACTTCATAAAGCTTGAGTGCCTAGTGCCCCAAGTGTGACACCTCAAATGGTTCACACAACACCAAATACACTTGGAATAACTTGAGAGAACATACACACTTCATGAAAATCGTCTAGCCCTCATGTTCATACTCTCGTGACCGATTTTGTCAACAATAAGATCCTTAAATAGTTAGTGACAATTAGGGTAAACCCTAATTGTCATGGCTTTCCATTTCCGTGGATCCATGGGTTTAAATACTCCATGGAGCATCCATGGAGTATCTTATGGGTTTTAGCCCAACTTGACAATCCATGGAGCATTAGCCCACTATACAAGTATGGGTGATTTACACAATCAACCTATATATTTAATTAGTCTTCTTTTGATCACTTAATTAATTCCAAACTAATTCTTGATCAATACTAATTAAATAATCTTATTAATATATTATAACTTATAATATATTAACAAACCTTAAGTGTTATTTCTCTCATTATAGTCTATCCAAATGCATGATGCCATGCAACCCAAATGGACCATGCCGGGTCGGGTCAAGTCTTACCAATTATAGTTATGGACTTAGACATTAATCTAAGAGTATGTTCTTGTGAGCTTCCCCATTTTTTCGGTCTCTTTGATGGGTAGGAAGTGCGCGGACTTGGTCAATCTATCGACGATGACCTAAATGGTATCAAGCTCACCCGTTGTCTTGGGTAGCTTGGTTATGAAGTCCATAGTGATCCGCTCCCACTTCCATTCAGGTATCTCCGGTTGTTGTAGTAAACCTGATGGTTTCTGGTATTCGACCTTAACCTTTGCGCAAGAAAGGCATTTACTCACGAAGGTAGCAATCTCTGCTTTCATGTTAGGCCACCATTATAGCTTTTTAAGATCCATATACATCTTATCTGAACCCGGGTGGACGAAATATCGAGTGTTGTGTGCTTCCTTAATGACCAGGTCTCTGAAGCCACCGTGTCTCGGTGTCCAGATCCGGTCCATGAGGTATAAGGCTCTGTCACCCTTGACTACCAAGTTCTTATCCATTCTACGCAGGGATTCTCCCGCCACATTTTCAGGTTTTAAGGCATCGAGCTGAGCCTCCTTAATTTATGCAGATAGATGCGAATGGATAGTCATAGTTAACGACTTGACTCTTCGTCTAGAATATCCTTTTCGACTTAGGGCGTCTGCTACCACGTTGGCTTTACCCGGATGATAACGAATTTCGCATTCGTAGTCATTGAGTAGCTCGATCCACCGTCGTTGTCTCACATTCAGCTCCTTCTGGTTGAATATGTATTGTAGGCTTTTGTGGTCAGTAAAGATAGTGCTCTTCGTACCATACACGTAGTGTCTCCAGATCTTCAGGGCGAATACAACCGCTCCTAATTAGAGATTGTTTGTGGTGTAGTTGACCTCGTGTGTCTTCAGCTGTCTTGAGGCGTAGGCGATGACCTTACCTCGTTGCATCAGAACACAGCCGAGCCCCTGGTTGGATGCATCGCAGTATACCACGAAGTCGTCTATCCCTTCGGGGAGGGATAGTATCGGTGCGGTGCATAAGGCTCGTTTCAGCGTTTGGAACGCCTTCTATTGTTTCTCTTCCCATTCAAAGGCCACGCCTTTCTGGGTCAATGTCGTAAGGGGTTTAGCAATTCGAGAGAAGTTCTGTATGAATTTGAGGTAGTAGCCAGCGAGGCCTAGAAATTGACGAATTTCTGTAGGTGTCTTTGGTGCTGACCAATTCTCAATAGCTTCAATTTTGGATGGATCCACGTGGATTCCTTCTTCGCTAGCCACATGTCCTTAGAATTCGACTCTTCGAATCCAAAATTCGCATTTAGAGAACTTCGCATAGAGCTTCTCTGATCGTAAGGTTCCTAGGACTTGTCGTAAATGATCGCTATGTTCCTCCTTACTTCGAGAGTAGATACGTATGTCATCGATGAAAACGATGACGAACTGATCCATGTAAGGACGACATACCCTATACATTAAGTCCATGAATACTGCGGGGGCATTGGTCAATCCGAATGGCATCACCACGAACTCGTAGTATCCGTAACGAGTTCGGAAGGCTATCTTCGGAACATCCTCCTCCAGCACTCGTAACTGGTGATACCCGGACCTCAGATCAATCTTGGAAAAGTAACTCGCCCCTTGCAACTGGTCGAATAAATCGTCTATGCGAGGAAGAGGGTAACGATTTTTGATCGTAAGCTTATTGAGTTCCCTGTAATCGATGCACATACGGAACGATCCGTCTTTCTTCTTCACTAATAAGACTGGTGCTCCCCAGGGTGAGAAGCTTGGTCTTATAAAGCCCTTGCTGAGCAGTTCGTTAAGTTGACCGGATAGTTCTTGCATCTCAGCATGTGCTAGACGATAGGGCGATTTGGCTACGGGGGTAGCCCTTGGAACTAAGTCGATCCTGAATTCAACTTGATGTTGGGGAGGTAAACCCGATAGTTCTTCCGGAAAGACATCGGGGAAGTCGCGTACTACGGGGATGTCTTTCAGGTCTTTTGTTTTCCGGATCGTATCGACAACGTGCACCAAGAATGTACAACATTCCTTACGCAAGTACTTCTGGGCTTGAATACTCGAGATGATACGAAGGCTCGTACTGGGTTTGTCTCCGTAAATCAACAAGGTTTCGTTATTCGGTAGGTTTAGGCGGACTGCCTTCTCGAAGCACATAATATCAGTACGATGGAGACTCAACCAGTCCATGCCCACAATGACATCAAAACTCTTGATTGCTACTGGTATGAGGTCGATTGGGAAGGAATGATTATCTAGTGTGAGGGTACAACCTATGTAAATCTCATTAGAACTCTCTGGCTTTTCGTTAGCCATTTCTACGACGAAGGTTTCTTTTAGTGCTTGCGGTGCTTGATTAAGTAAGTGTTTAAATTTTTGGTTTACGAAGCTCCTCTCTGCCCCACTATCAAATAGGATACAAGCATAAGAGTTATCGAGAAGGAACGTACCTGTGACTACTGTGGGGTCTTCCACGACTTCATTGTGGCCAATAGCAAGTAGTCTTCCTGCTCCTCCCGCATTCCCAGCTTTCGGACAGTTTCTTTTGAAGTACCCTTGCTCGCCGCACCCGTAGCAGGCCTGGCTCACTCCTGCACCGGGAACCTGGGTGATGGGTTTGGGTGGTGTTCTGTAAAATCGGGCGGTATGGCCCTTCCGGTCGCAATTAGTGCAGTGTATTTCCCAGCAGGGGCCATTATGGTGGAAGGAGCACTTGGTGGACTTGGGTAGGCTCCCTGCATATGGTTTGGCTGGTACAGGGGCAGCAGGAGTAGTGGCAGCATGGACAGCCACCGTCTATTGGTTCTTGGAAGAGGGTTGAGCTGATTTGCCCTTCTTTCGGTCCCAACGCTTCCTCTTGTTGTCAGCTATTTTGGTTGGTGCGGGGGCAGTCATTGTAGTTGTTGTTGGAGTAGGAGAAACCTCGTGATCGATGAGCCTTTGGGCCAATTCTTTGGCACTATCAAAGGTCGCAGGGTGTGATGCTAGAACGTTCCCTCGATATGGGGGTACCAGACCCCAGATGTATCTTTCGATTTTCTTGCTTTCGGTGGGAACCATGTTGGGACATAGAGTCACCAGGTCGCAGAATCTGGCTGTATAAGCCATTATGTCGTAACCCTTCATTTTGACGTTCCACAGTTCCTCCTCGAGCTTCTGAATTTCACCCCTCAGGCAGTACTCCCTAGTCATTAGGTCCTTCAGTGTATCCCAGTCCATGGCGTTAGCTGCTACCAGTGAATGGATTTGACTTCGTCATTCCACCACGTCAGGGCGCTTTAGGTGAAGGTGCAAGCAACGAACTTTATCTTGCTTCCTTCAGGGCATGAGCACATCTCGAAGATTGCTTCTGTTCTCTCGATCCATTGGGACAATGCAATGATCCCTCCAGTTCCATTGAAGTATGTAGGTTTGCAGCTGATGAAATCTTTATAGGTACACTCCCGTACACGTGGATAGATTTCACCGTGGCTAGAGTTGGTTCCAGTCCCCGTTCCACTAACACCACCAGAATTTACTTGAGCCATGGCGGCGGTCACAGCTGCGGTCACAGCTGTTGGATTAATGTCTAAGTCCATAACTATAATTGGTAAGACTTGACCCGACCCGGCATGGTCCATTTGGGTTGCATGGCATCATGTATTTGGATAGACTATAATGAGAGAAATAACACTTAAGGTTTGTTAATATATTATAAGTTATAATATATTAATAAGATTATTTAATTAGTATTGATCAAGAATTAGTTTGGAATTAATTAGGTGATCAAAAGAAGACTAATTAAATATATGGGTTGATTGTGTAAATCACCCATACTTGTATAGTGGGCTAATGCTCCATGGATTCTCAAGTTGGGCTAAAACCCATAAGATACTCCATGGATGCTCCATGGACTATTTGAACCCATGGATCCAAGGAAATGGAAAGCCATGACAATTAGGGTTTACCCTAATTGTCACTAACTATATAAGCATCTTATTGTTGACAAAATCGGTCACTAGAGTATGAACATGAGGGCTAGCCGATTTTCATGAAGTGTGTATGTTCTCTCAAGTTATTCCAAGTGTATTTGGTGTTATGTGAACCATTTGAGGTGTCACACTTCGGGCACTAGGCACTCAAGCTTCATGAAGTCATTCTACATCAAAGAGGTATGTAATTCTAACTTGATATATTCATATGAATCAATGTTATTATGCTAGTTAGGATGAATACCTTGGAAAGTTCATATTTGCATGTATAATAGAGAAAACATAGATCCAAGGTATTTAGGGTTTCATGTACACTTAGGAGTGTTAGAATGCTCAAAACCCAACAGTGGTATCAGAGCCTAGGCTTGTTTTCTTGTTATACTTGCAAAAATGGCTGAAAAATCGAATTTTGTTGCCGTCTGAACAGCAGACTCGCCGAGTCCATGGCAAAATGCATCCAAGTCGCCGAGTTGGTTCATGCACTCGACGACTTGGACCCCCAGACAACATATATTCGACTGTTTTCGCTGGAATTGGACTAGGAACATTACCCTAAGCTGTTTTTGACCTTTTAAACTTGTTTTTATATGTGGTAATGTTCATACTAATCCAATTTCAAAGATAATTGTCAATAGATTCATGTTTTGTATTAGTTTAAGTGTTATGCTAATTACATGAAAAAGTTTGATTCCAATTATCTAGTTCATATGAGTTGCTTAGATTAATAGAAAAGGTTGATTGATTATGTGTCTTTGATCCATTTTAATCTAAGAGTGGATTCTAAAATGTGTCTCTGTAACTTGTCCTCAAGTTACATGAAAAGTCGCATTTAAGGTTCTTAAAACTCATAAAAGTTGGCAATGGTTACAAAAATGAAGAGTCTTGTCCTCATTAAATGGTTTTATGACTCCATAACTTGTCCTCAAGTTATGGAGGTTCAAGAGTCACTTCATTAAGTAATAAAATGTGTAACCTTAATTAGTTCCATAAGTTACAAAAATAAAGAAAAGTTACATTCTTTTCTTAGTTTAAAGTCTTCCATAACTTGTCCTCAAGTTATGGAACTTGAAGAGTTTTTTAATTAAAACTACTTTAAACACATAAGTTATGGAATTAATTAGTTTTGAATATTTTCAATACTTGCCCTCAAGTATTGGAATTTGAAAAGGTTTCTCTAATGAATACTTTAATTCCAAGTTAAGCCCTTAGAATTTTAAAAAATTAAAATTCAACCCTTATACCTTATAATATTATAAGTTAATAATATATATATATATATATATATATATATATATATATATATATATATATGTATATATATATATATATATATATATATATATATATATATATATGTATAAGAGCAAGTCAGTCTTACCATTAGTAGGCCTCATTCACGAAGCCGGTCTATAAGGGGGTCATAAGGTTGTTGCCTATAAAATGGCAGCTTAATGGGTGTCCACTCTTTCCCACCGCTTCCTTGACTGGTGGAGGGTCGTTAGCCGAACAGGTAGGACAAGGACTATAATTCTCCCTTCATTAAAAGTATTAATGATAAATACTAAGTAACTAAACCTTTTATTAATTCCCAATCTTAGTTACTTAGGTAAATGTGAATAAGGTGCTAATCCATGAAATTACACTTTGCACTTTGTATAAACCGTTAGTGGAGCTCGTGTGGTTAACCGGCACACTAACTTGGATTTAACAAGGTGGGCAAAGGGTAACTTAATATTTATCATAGTATCGGTGGAGCTCGTGTGGTTAACCGACACATCGATTGAGGGGTAAATATTAAGGGTACCAAGTATACTTGCATGGTTACTTCACACCTTGTTTTGTGATCCTCGGCATCCCAGTCACAAAACCTGAAGGGCACACCCGAGATTGAAACATGTCATTGAACAGTTCAATGAATCTCAAAAGATCTAGGAGTTTCAAATCCAATTAAAAACCTAATAAATTATTTCGTTTATCTTGGTGGAAATTGCTGAATCGTCATTCACCTACCTTCAAATATTTTATAGCTTGGATTACGACATCCCTCTTCCAAGTTATAAAAGTATTGTGGTGGGTCCTAGCCTTAATATCTCATATTGGGTGTTATATTAAGGACTTTAAATCAACTATCTTGAATATCTCCCAAAAGATGTCTAGCTCAGACATCTATGATCTTCCCAAATCTCTTGGAACTTTACTTCCTCCACCTCCTCCAATTATTCTCCCTAACCCACAAATTCATGATCACTCAAGCCCTAATGGCAAGCAAGTTCTATGTGTGATCATATCTTAGAGATGAAGTCACATATTGACAAGCCGGGAGAGTTGGGTGTCAAAGTCTTGAGAAAGTTGGATGTTTAATCACTTTCTAAGTCACATAGTGAGTTCCTTTGGGACTACTATGAAACAGACTATGTCATGAACCTTAATGATCATATCTATTTGCTTGGTGCTGCTGAATTAGCAATGATTTGGAACGATAGTAAAGAAAATTTGATTAGAAGATCAACTTCCCAAAAACCTTATGGACAGTGACAATGGTGACACTGGAAATCCAGAAAAAGCATTCTCTTCCCAATGGAAAGGGATTGGCCATAGTCAACCCGGTTGACTAAATGATAAAGAGAAAGGCTAAGTCTGAGATAGTCCCATTACCAAAGGGTCCATATGTTTATTTTGCCAAAGGAAGGGGCGTTGATTGCAAAGCTGCCAAATTTACCTAAGGATGTTAAAGTCAATAAGTTTGACTCTACATCAGGTAGAGCCCATTATCTAACTCTGTTAAGATTCTATTTTGAGATTCTTGTTACATGATGTGACTAGGTCACATGTTGATGTTTTAAGAATCAAAGAAATATGAAGAAACTTAAAGGAAATATATGTTGATTCTAATCGCAAAGATAGATTTCAATCGCATGGTTCGATTATCAGAATTTTTGAGCTACTGCTTAAGAGTTGTGATAGATTGCTTAGGATTAGATAACAACATAGTTTTCATATGCATTTGCATTGTAAGGATAAGTTTTTCCGCAAAGTTTAAAATAAAAGAAAAAAGTTTTTGATTTTATTTATTTTAAGTATCCTTACAATGGCATTTGTGAAAAATTGTTGGTTATATGATTCCAGTAATAGCAATATTGGAAAATGGATTTGATTCTTTCAAATTGTGGTAGTGTCTAAATTTACCAAATAAGGAAAGACTCTCATCAACCAAGTTTCAAATTGGACCGAAACTTGGAATCATGCAATTTGTATAGTATGATGAATGAGAACCTTCAGCTTTGGAAAAATTAAGACTAATTCCTTGTTCACATGTATATGTGAGTCAAGTGAAGGACTAAAGGGATCGAGTACACATTCTTGTGCACTGGTCAAGTCCACCACAAAGATTGATAACACTATTCGTCATGATTTACTAAAGTTTAGTAAATATGGTTATACTTATAAGTTTAAGTATAATTCTGAAGCATTGGAAAAGTCTCGATGCATGGCAGAACGAATGAGAAGAATCAAATTAGGCAGACAGATAAAAGTTTCTCAAATCTGAAAAGATGGGAGAGTACTTTAGTATCATGTTTTGTAATCATCTTAATGATTAAAGAACCACATCACAATTGGTCATCTAAGGACATCTTATTGCATTCTTATGACTAAGAAGAGGAATCATGAATTGTTGAAATGGTTAAATCAAGAAGATGAGTCATACTTCGTTTCAAAAACAAGTCTTAGAGTCATACTCCAAGACTGTAAGTTGAGTGACATATCTTAAAGAAAGGTTAAAACACTTGTCAAATGTAAGAGTAAAAGTGTCCTACTCTTGTACATTTGAAATTGGTAAGTTGTGATGTTTTGGATAAAACAACGACCAACTTAGGCCAATTGTATGAAGTGTTTGTCTTGATAAAGAATCTGCACTATCCCTTGAATATTTGACAAGAGAGTCTTATATGTCAAGAGGACAGTGGGAGTCTTAAAGGTCTTGAAAGTCTCAAGAACTAATCAAGAATAAAACATGCGGTTCTTCACTAGCACACGACTTGAGGTTTATAACCTATCGTGTTGACATATTCTGTGCCCATTCCAGTTAAAGTTGTCTTTGCATAGGAGTTCTGGAAGTTCTCAATTGGTTGCATAACAACTTGGAAGCAATGGCAGGCCCTAGAGCTGCCAGGTGGTAAGAAATTCAGATTGAGTTCAGTCCATATGAGTTTGGATTTGTCATTATCCTTGTCTTGTGACTATGGTTTTGACGATTCACATGGATAAGAACACATACACCATAAAATCTAAGGGTCATAAGGTTTCTCTCCGATTCGTGAAAATGATGGTGAGGAAACACTTCCACCAAGTAGATTTGAAGCAGATGGCAAAAGGTCTAAGCAATTGAGACTATGATTACGACATCCTTTTTCATAGTTCTGAAATTGTTTAGACACACATGCATGCTATCTAAGGAATGGTGTATGATTTTGATAAAGTTTTATCAAAGCATCTCGTATCAGAAATCTGAACTTTGGTAAGAAAGTCAATAAAGTATTGATTTCTAGAAGTCCAGCTGATTTCTGCGTACATGTCAAAGCTAGTGGGAGCATAAGTGTTATGCTAATAATCATCATGTTAGTGGGAGCATGATAATTATTTTTAGTGTTGCAAGTTAGCAATGTTATTTATAGAAAACAAAAGTTTCAATTTGTAAGGCTGTAGGGATTGAAAAAGTTGTTTTGCTATAATTAAGGGAGAGGATATACTTCATTTCAGTTCTAAAGGCTTAGATTGAGACCTTAATCATCTTTAGTGAAGAATATATATATATATATATATATATATATATATATATATATATATATATATATATATACATATATATATATATATGAATTTCATGTTGGATTGGTTCAACTTAAGGAAATTCTATATATTGCGTTCTAAAAATTCGATTATGATTACGGCATCCCTCTTCATAGTCAAATTTTGAGAACATGGCAAATAAAAATATTGTAGCAAAAGACTAGTCTAGAATCATGTCTTTATGTGAGACATCATGAATCGTGTCCCATTTGCTTTGGGTACAGGATTGATTGCATGTACTATAATATTTGTCCTTTCTAAAATTTTCCAAATTCCTGGGGCATTAAGAAGGGAAAAGGTCTAGAATTTGATATGACTAAAAGGATTAAGCAATTGTCGAGGACAATCTAAGGTTACCAAAGATTGGTTGCTCAGGGACAGTTGGACGTATAGTGCTAATTTTGGAAGGACCATATTGACATATTCTGAAAAGAGGCATCTCTTGTTCAGAAGTGATAGTCAAAATGAGAATATGGAGTTGTCTCCATAGGTGGAAGTTATATGTGTAAGATTAAAAAACTTAATGCAAGAAGCATGTTCAAAGCAATGTACTTTGAATATGAGACTTAGTTTCCATGGAGTTGAACTCCATTGGAATACCTTATAATGACTGTTGACAAGTCTTTGTGACTTTGTACATATTCATTACAGGAGGGTCAGTGCATATAAGTTTAAAATCTAAACAGATTTCGATAAATGATAGGAATTTGAAATTCTCACATTTTTCGATAAGGATTTGGAAGTGTGAAAAGAGAATCATTGAAAGTATGTTCAATCGATCTAGTTCACAAAGTAAGGATCATAGACAAACATAGAGTGCATACCTGGTGTATGGCAAAGCTATTGTTTAAGAAAAACATAGTGTACATGCTTGGAGCATGGGACAACTAGTGTTTTTAATTCAAGTATAAAGTTGATAAAACCGAAACAATGAATAATGAGTAATCAGTATGGTGATAAATAAAAGTGTTTATTTATATTCATAAGGTTTGATACCATATTTGATTCATTTATTCTTGTGTTTCTCTTTGCATTATTGACTTCCAGAATAACTAAGTCGCTCTTCCTGAAAGATTAAGTTATTCAAACCATCCACAGTCGGTCATATGTTGGAAGTAGATATGAATCAAGACTGTCATGAGTTGGCTTGTAGAGGTCCAAGTTGGTGGACAAAGTGGTGCTACAACACTCATGAGTGCTCATAAGTTTTGAGTATTGGATTCAACCCACGCTCATATGAATCACTTCATGGATTTTACCACGAGTGATCATGAGACGACAATATCTTATATTCTTCAAACCTAGAGATATGAGTTGTTACTATGAGTTGGTTATACATTGATTGCACGAAAACGCATTGGTAACTCGATGTTATAAAACGTGTCTTTGTGTATGATTCAACAAGTAGTAGAATAAGCCATATGAGTCGAAGTTTATCCATTCCTTTTACCTTCGGGATAAAAGCGATATCTGTGGGCCCCTCGATGATTTAAAGATGATACATGTGAGTGATTGGCCAAGCCAGGACTGATTTGATTTGTTCAATCAGTCAGTCATCATAAATCGAAAATCGGGAAACAACAAATGGACAGAGAGAATAATTGATAATCCATGTGTCAGTCCATATGATATCTAGAATGGAGGAATATATGATCACTTATCTAATGGACAAGTCATTGACAAAGGTCAGAGATCATCGGCAAGGTCAGAGTTCGACGAAAGCTTTTGAGAGCTACGATTGCCAGTCGGTTCTTGAAGTCATACGCAATAATAGTTTTAGACTTATCCAAGTGGGAGACTGTTGGATTAATGTCTAAGTCCATAACTATAATTGGTAAGACTTGACCCGACCCGTCATGGTCTATTTGGGTTGCATGACATCATGCATTTGTATAGACTATAATGAGAGAAATAACACTTAAGGTTTGTTAATATATTATAAGTTATAATATATTAATAAGATTATTTAATTAGTATTGATCAAGAATTAGTTTGGAATTAATTAAGTGATCAAAAGAAGACTAATTAAATATATGGGTTGATTGTGTAAATCACCCATACTTGTATAGTGGGCTAATGCTCCATGGATTGTCAAGTTGGGCTAAAACCCATAAGATACTCCATGGATGCTCCATGGAGTATTTGAACCCATGGATCCAAGGAAATGAAAATCCATGACAATTAGGGTTTACCCTAATTGTCACTAACTATATAAGCATCTTATTGTTGACAAAATCGGTCACTAGAATATGAACATGAGGGGTAGCCGATTTTCATGAAGTGTGTATGTTCTCTCAAGTTATTCCAAGTGTATTTGGTGTTGTGTGAACCATTTGAGGTGTCACACTTGGGGCACTAGGCACTCAAGCTTCATGAAGTCATTCTACATCAAAGAGGTATGTAATTCTAACTTGATATATTCATATGAATCAATGTTATTATGCTAGTTAGGATGAATACCTTGGAATGTTCATATTTGCATGTATAATAGAGAAAACATTGATCCAAGGTATTTAGGGTTGCATGTACACTTAGGAGTGTTAGAATGCTCAAAACCCAACAATAGCTGCCTGAAACATCACCGCATCGAACTGCGGAGGGGGTGGTGGTGGTGGAGTTTGATTCACAGGCGTGTTTCTGGTCGGACGCTTTCTAGGCGGAATCTTTTACTGAAAGTTTATAAAGATGATGATAATAGTAAGAATCAATTGTAAGTATGATAAGAGTGTTTCATGGACTAAGTCGCCATAGTCCAACTATTAGATAGAGGCATAACAATAGAGTAGGGAAACACAAGAGTAAGGACTTTCCAATAGATTAGATAACTGTCACTATTTCTGGTATTAGTGATGTAAAATGTGTTCGGGAAAAGTGACCTAACAGTAGGTCTTACATCAAACCATAAGGGAAAATGTTGGCAGCTTAGAAGTCTAGTTAGAGTACTTTTAAAAGTTAGGAATGTTTTACAGACAAGTGCTCCATAGAGCACAGAAAAGAAAGGCTATTCCTCAACCAAAGGAGAAAGATGAGTCAACATCTTCTACCGGCGGCGGGTATCCCTCGGGCGAACCCTCAGATCTGCCATTTGACGTACAACTTCCTGAAGATGTCGCTCCTGCGCCCTCTAACGCACTCGGAGTTCCATGACTTCGGCTCGGGATGCATCTAACTGTTGCTGCAGAGCCTCGTTGGTCCTCCTGGTCCTTTCCATAGCCTCTTCGAGTTGGCGAATGCAGACTGTGTTAAGGCCAGAGTTGGCGTCAACTTCCATTACTCGGTCGATGGCTGCATGACCTTGCTCGACGTTCCAAGCAATCCTACAGACCATGATGGGTAGGACACGGTCAGCTGAGCCTCCCTCGCTTATGTTGTAAAAGCTTCGTTCTCCGTTGAAGGGTAAGGGCTGACCCTGTTCGTCACTCCAACGATTCAAGGTTGTTGCCCACAAGGGAGTGGGACCTTGAAATGTCGGACGGGGGTTGAGGTTTGGGACTTGACCTTATTGGGGTAGGTCGTTGACCTCTAGTTCGAAGTCGGAGCCATCCGAAAAGCCTTCTGCGAGGTTATCATCCAAAGGGATTGGGTGATCATCTTCTGGCTCTTCATCAAGCCATCCACCAATGCCTTAGTTGGGATAATACGGATCGCCGGGAAGATGGAAGCCATCCATGTTATATACGTGAGAATGGGGAAAAGAATAGTTAATAGACATACAAATGAGGATCCTTTTTAGTTTACCAATAAGTAATTATTTTAACACTAAATACTCCTATAGTATTCTGTTCTAATGTTCCTGTTGTAGTAGTGTTGGTAAGTTTTTAGACTTGTTGCAACACCACAATCATTCTTAGGCACATGCTAGTCACTCCTCGGAAAATATAGTTGATCAGGCTATATCCCCCTAGATTTGACTATATGTCTCTAGGCCTAATTTTGCTGTTCAACAATCGTAATACTTTTGTTCTGTTCTAGTATGATACTGACATTGGTATGAATAGATGTATACATACTTAGTTAAATATTTTATTATTTAAAAGTATATATTCTTGGTCAGAGTGTTTTAATCCCGTTGCGTTTATAGTTTGTATATCTTTTATGGGTTGATATACTTGATTCACTATAAACAGTGCTCTGATACCAATCTGTCACAACCCTAAATCGGAACGGCGGAAACGTTCTGGGGTGGAGGACAGCGTGTATAGTATCATAACAATGCATAATAGTAAAGACAAGCAACAACATCCATTGCATTAATATAATAATTTTAATACAAGCGTGTTCTGTATAGTATGTAAGACACCAAAAGTATGATCAAAATAAAAGATGAGTCTTGTTTGTGCTCCATCTTCTCAAAAGCTTCATCGGTACCTGTCTACTGATGACCTGCGAATACAAGTTATTTTGAAAGAGTATATCAGCATAAAGCTGGTGAGTTCGTAAGTATTTAGTGTCATTGCTTGTATAAAAATGTTTGAAACAACATAGTGTAAATGCTAGTAGCTACTTGTAAATCTTTGTAAATGTTGGTAAATAGTTGAACTCTCTAGAAAATCCTATATTTTCTACTAAAATGTAGCCTTCTACCAAGACCCGACTGTTTGTATGTTTGTACTTTGTAGAGTAAGAGTTTTCCCCAGTAAAAGTAAAATATAGTTTACTTAAATGTGAATGTGAAAAGGTCACAGGGTAAATGTCATAGTAAAATAATGTTTTACCTCAGCAGTGACACTGCTGGTCATAAAGTGATGAAGTATAGACTCCAGGTAGTACTAAATGTACAGTACACCTCGGGGAGTCTAAAGAAAGTGAAAATGCAGACTCCAGGTGGTATTAAATGAACAATACGCCTTGAAAAGTTTGTTTTGCCTTTAATTCCTAATTAGTTAATTAAAGGTTTGAATGTGAACTCGTATATCGACAGCTGAATAACTGATGACCCTCCGGTGTCAGATGTAGTGAGGTAACATTCTGTCACCCATTGGCCTTATCGGTTGGGATTGTAGCTAGAAGTCGGGATGTGGGAGTGTCTGTCCCGTATAGATCTATACACACAATGCCCACTCTCCCTCTAGGAGACTCTGGTTACAAAGTGATACCACAATAAAGTGTCGTATCGAGAACTAGTATGTCACATTCTGTTTATCGTATTCAAATGTTTTGTATAGTAGGTCATAGTATAGTGATGTTTTCTCTGTACTAGTATATAGTATGTTCTCTTGTATAGTATATAGTGTGTATTGACTCATAATTGTACTGATTCTTGTATGTGTCGATGTAATAGTAATAGTGAGTAGTAAACCCTTAACTATACCTATTATAGTTAAATAGCAATGTTGTTTGTATGCCTTCGTTACACAAAGGTACTGAACTGAAGTAAAAGCTTTTATATCCAACACATATATATATATATATATATATATATATATATATATGATATATAACTAAGATTTCAACGACAGTTAGACAAATAACAGGTTACCCTAAGTCCACAACCAAACAAGGAATAGGAAATAAGGTGAGCTATCAGTCCTAAGTCCTTCAAGTCTTACTTATATAAATATATTGGTGTAGATATGGGTTTGAAAATAATGTAAGTTTAAAAGAGTTCGAAACCAGTTTTAGCATCTAAATGAGTTTAATAAAATGTTTTGAAGTGCTTGAAATCCATAAGTTTGATAGCAACTTGAAAGTAATAGTAAATCTTTTCTGTTTGTTCTAGTTATTAATCACAGGTGATTAAAACAATAACTAGAATGTTTCAACTTGATTCCCCCCATAAAAGCATTTAAAATCATTTCAAAGGTTGATTTAGGGGTATGAACTCACCTGAAATGAGTGATGCGAATGTAAGATCGGAAAAAGGATGCTAAGTGTCAAGTGAAGTCTTAAGCACACGTACGGATCCTATTTGGCATATAATGACATATATATGTATACAATTAGAGTATATTCAACTAATTAAGAAGGATAACACCCTTATAGTCTAGGAAACACTTATATGGAAGTGTTACAATCACCAAGGATTGCATAAAAGGAGTGTATGGTCACTAAATGGAGCTTTTGGTCCAAGTCGTATGTTCCTAGGAGCTTTCGGTCCAAATGGTTCTCGGTCCGAAGGGTTCTCGGTCCGAATGGTTCTCGGTCCGAAGGGTTCTCGGTCCGAATGGTTCTCGGTCCGAAGGGTTCTCGGTCCAAAAACCGAAAACTCAAGATACTTGGTGCATGTGGTGATTTTCAAGGGCTTTCAAACATGCATAGGGGTTCTAAGTTTTATCCAAAGCCTTAAGTGAGTTTTAAGGTCTTAAAGTCACTTTTCTTTAGGGTTTTCGGTTTAAGGAGATGCACTATACCGAAAACCCCTTTTGTTCTTGGAAAATGGCGATTTCAAGGCCCTAAATCAAGTATCCTTACTAGATAACAAGTGCAGGAAGTAGATACTTACAATATGGAAGCAAAGAAGGGTGTTTTCGGCCCAAAACACTAGTGTGTGTTCTTGGTGTTCTTGGTGTTCTTGGTGTTCTTGAAGAACACTTGAAGATCTAAGAAAAAGAGGAGATTTCATGGATAAAATCATGTATAACTACTAGATGAAGTGTTGTATCAACAAATCAAGAGAAGAAACACTTACATTTTTCGAAGATTTGGAAGAAGCTCTTATGATGCTTGAGAGAGAAAGTGGGTGTTCTTGAGTTTGGAAGTAAGAAATGAGGACATGAGGAGTAAACTCATGCCTTAAGCATGAGTTCTCGGTCAAAGGGGTTTTCGGCCCAAACCCTCATGTTTGGCCGTAACACCTTATTAAGGTGTTATTTGTTTTATTTGTTCCCCGATAATCCTAGAAAATACTTCCATTCGTGTTTTCTCTCGAAGAATAAATATTTAAAAATACCCAAACGGACTTTAAACCGAGCTAAAAATTAGCAGAAATGAAATTGACTTTTAATTGAAGTGTTTGACTGTAGAGTTCGTACAAAAGAAAATTTTGGGTTGTCACATAAAGCTACCCAAGCATACATAATCTACAAATTACAACTTTTGATACCACCATAGAGATCTTGAATTCCTCACTTTCTTGAATATTTCATCTTTGATTTCTTTGAACTCACCACCTTTTTGTTTGATTTTTGGTATCTTTAATTTTTGATTCTTTGGAATTTTGATCTTTCATCTTCATACTTTATACTTTGATTGCGCCAAAAATTCTTCAACATTTTCACTTTTTGGTAATTTCTCTCTTTTTTTACATGTAAAACTCACTCTTTTCACTCAAAAACCTACATGCTTAAGCATGGGTGCTTAACTTCAACCCTTATTGGTTAAGGACATTAGTGTAAGTGCAATGACTAAATAAGCTCTCCTGGATAGATTTCAGGTTTAGGCTGCAAAACATCTTATGCCATATAAACTACTAGATTACCTTTCATATCTCATGGCTTTTCACTAGGAATGGGAAGCCACAAACATACTAAAACATGTATTGGTTCAATTAAACTTTTGAGCTCTGATCGGATCATCCCATATAATACTAGCAACTTAAGTTTACACTAATTACTAGATTCAATTTTTAGGTTATTATTTCAAATCTATTTCTGAAAATTTTAAATTTACTACTTTCATAGCAATTTACTTTTTCGACCACTACCCCACACTTATTACATACAACGCCCTCATTGTATGCATAAAATAAATTAAAAGCAATAAAAGGGGAAAAAGGAACAGACTACCCTGGGATAGCAGTGGTGAGATCGAACTCCAAATTTGTGGAAAAATTGTGCATCATGAATACAGACTCTTTTGGTAAGGAACTTGGATCTTGAACTCGTGAGATATGCAAATATGCCGACAAAAAGTATGAATCGAGTCTTCAATCTTCAACAAATATGGTGTATATAAAATCTCCAAAGCATAAAAACAATGTGGGAAAGCATACGCCACATTTCATAGTTGAGAAAACAAACCATAATTATCCTCATAATAATTCCAAAAAGAAAGGTGGCGAACCACATAATGAATATGCAACAATATAGATTCACGACGTGAGGGTATAAAATTCACGAGGTGAAGGCGGGGTGAAGCGAATTTTGGAAAATCATCATTTACTGATTCACGAGGTGAATAAGGCATATTCACGCCATGAAAAATGGAATCCTAGAAATAAATTTCCTCCAACTCTTCTTTCGATTCATGCACTCAACCCCATGTCTTAATGGATTAAGGCACTTCTAACCCTATTATTTTGGACTCTTTTCTCTAACTCTATCTTCTCTATTGACTCACCCAACACTTATTTTAAATTGTGGATCTCGACTCTCGACTTTAAACACTCCCAACTAAACATATACGCACTCATATCTCGACATTCCGTTCCTGCGATTCCTAGCAAATCTGAAAAATAATACCAAGGGAAGGGAAAAAATAACATAATATCTTAATAGTTTTATAATCCCAAAACACACCAAAACAAGAAAAACAAACTAAAAATAACCTAAAATAAACTAAAATAAACGAAACGATCAATCATCATCTTCATTCTCGTTCACTCCGCTTGTTCCAGCCCCGTCTCCTCTCGGCATCGAAAGCTCTTCCCACATCGGGATATATGGGCATTGAGGTGGCACAGTGGGTGGTCTCACCACATTCAAATGAGAGAACATGGTTTCAAGAATTTGGGTATTATAATTCACCCCACCACATAGATTATCCAAATAAGAACCCACCCGTCTTTGGAACGGGTCAGTGGGTACTCCACCCTCGTATGGTTGTGATCTTCCCATCTCCCTCCGTGCTCTCACGTTCCTTCTTCGAGGCCTCAGTTGTTGCTCGGGCTCTTCGGTTGGTTGGTGATCACCCTCCTTATCATTGTTCAGTATCCCCCCAATGCGTCCCATAATTGACCACAACCCTCATGGTCTCAAGGTATCCCATAGAAAACTCATTCCCTTGTTTACACGTAAGTGTCCGTGTAATCGCAGGAATAAGCACGCCATAAGAGTTGGCTAAACGGGTGACAAAGTGGCCACCACAAATTGGGCTTCCAGGTCCGGAGCTCACCGCATATTCCGCTAAATAGCGGGCCAAAAAGTAAGGAAGATTGCAACAAAACCCCGGCTGTAGAATGGACCACAAGAAAAATAAATTGATCTTGGTGACCTTATCTCCATTTATTTTATGGTAGATGGAGAATGTAATGAGTGTGTGGATCAAACGGTGGATTGGTGATTTGATGCTGCTTTTCGGTGACACACCCGAGTTAAAAATACCCGAAGCAATATGGCTCCAAAACTCGTGTCCCGACATTCCCCCGGAATAAGTACGGGTAGCCTTCCGTAAGAACATAGCAAACTCAGGGGTCATGGCCTCGTGTGCCTCGTATAAACCCATCCTCCATGAAAATTCTATCAAGCTACACTCCTTAGATTCCCCGCTCAAGCGAAAGACCAATGCTTGTGGGAAAGTAGGATCTTGGACATTTTCGTGAAACACCACGGTGGAAAAGAACTCAACACACGACTCCTTATAAACTCTTTGTTGGATGGCGAATAAATTACTCCATCCCCTGTATGTAAACGAATACCCGTTCCCCATAAAGGTTTTTGTAAGAAATGGATTTAGCCTGTCAACAAGTCCGACCTCCCGAAGCCTTTGCCAATTGATCGTCTGGGCTACAGCAAACTCCTTGTTATGTAACCAGCCCAATCTATTATTATATCGGTTGAGCATGTCCCTAGATATATTTGTCGGGAATACGTAAAACGAGTGCAAGTTAGCAATCCCTCCTTGTTCGTCATGAACCTCGCGTCTAGGTGCCATTTCTTTTCTGCAAAAGAATAACCAAGAAGCAAAACCAACAACAAAAGCTATTAAATAATGAACATAATTGATTTTTTTTTCTAGAAACCAGGATTCACCTCGTGAGTCTTGTGAACTCACGGCGTGAGTTCGTATTCCACAGTAAGCAGAATTCATCATGAAATCTGGACTAAATCTTGTTGGGGCTTACTAATAAGTCATTTCTAAGCACATTTAAACAACATGCAACCAAGGAATCATACATTTAGGGCCATAATTTCGATACTCAACATATAACAAACCCTAACCCCCAAATCAAAGCAATTAGTCAAAATAAAACTTTAAAAATAGAAGTTGTTTACCTTAAATGGGACATTACGTAAGCACAAATGTTGTTTGTAGTGGACTACGGCCGAAATCGGGTGATGGGGGGACCAGGGGACTGTCTTCACTTCGTTAATATGAAAATGGTTTTGGTCAAAGTGAGTTTCTGATCCTATTATCTGTGGTCCCGTGTGTTTCAGGATTCACGTCGTGAACCCGTTATGATTCACGAGGTGAATAAGTTTGTACTAAAATTTTGGGCCAATTTAATTGAAAATCAGTTGGGCCATAACAAAAATAGAATCATGAGCAGCCCAATCCAAATTTTATTATGTCTAAACCCAATCTATTGTAAAATTTGTCCCATTAATTCTATTTTATTTATAAAAAAAACATTTTTTATTATTTATTTTATAACTTAAATTTATATTACCCCCACATTAAAATAAAATGATTTGATGATTAGATGATAAAATATCCTAAAAACTAAATAAGCAAAAACTAAACAAAAGGCATAAATGAAAAGAAAATTCAAACGCTCGGGTTGCCTCCCGAGAAGCACTTCTTTTTGTTGGAGTCATGAGCCGGACTCCGTGCCTCCTCACGTTGTGTTTTCCGGAGAGTCCATCACCAATTGAATCTTTTGTTCCTTCCATCGTCTTTTGAATGCTTGGACTCGTCTAATGTACGCTTTTTTCGAATTCTCCTTTTTAGCTTTTATCTCATTCACATCGAGCTTTCTTTTGGTCCCTTTATTCTCTTGCAATTTATTGTCTACCTTTTCCTCTTCCTTCAACTCTACAGGAACCATCTTTTCATCCATATTCACACTCTCTTCTTCGGAAGTAACCTCGTCCTCGTCCTCGTCACTCGATAATTCGTCACTTTCCTTGCTTACCCAAGAAGTTGGATATGTGCAGGCACTTACTTCAACTAAAAATGGAACGGATGCTCTCGGTTTCGTGCGTTTGACTTGTTGAATTGCCTTTAGTTCTTCTTCCATTAGCTTCTCCAATTCTCCAAGTTCATCTTCTTCATCAATATTGAAAACCTCACCTTGAACATCACTCCCTTGGAAACCATCTTCTATTCCAAAAGTTTCCTCTTCATGTCTAACTCTCAAAGTGAGCATGGATTCACGAATATCAACCAAGGCACCAGCAGTATTTAGTAAAGGGAGACCAAGAATAATTGGAACATCGGCATCTTCTTTCATGTCCATAACCACAAAATCAAATGGAAAAACAAATTTCCCAATTTTTACTAAGATGTCTTCTACAATGCCCCTGGGTTGTGTCACTGAACGGTTAGCCATGAGAATGGTCATTCTTGTAGCCTTCAATTTCGGAATACTGAGCTTCTTATAAAATGAGAAAGGCATCAAATTTAGGCTAGCCCCAGAATCGGCTAAAGCATGTGTCTTCAAATTATTACCAAATTCACACAGAAGAGTGAGGCGTCCAGGATCTCCCATCTTTTTTGATAACTCTCCCAATACAACTTTTGAACTTTGTTCACTAAGAATCACCATGGAATTTTTCTTCAATTGTTGACGAGTATCTATTAAGTCTTGTATAAACTTTGCATATTCAGGAACCTTAGATAATGACTCGATAAAAGGAGTATTTATTGGAATACCATTTACTTTCTTTATAAACTCTAATTACTCGCGTTCCAGTGGATTAATATTAGCTCGAGATGGAAATGGTAAAGGAGGACGATAAGTCGGAATAGTTGATGAATTTTTCTGTTCAGACTGGGCCTAAGTCGTGAGCTTAGAAGGCTCACGTCGTGAGTTCGGTTGTTCAACAATATTTTTGTCTTCAAGCTTTGCCTTCTTCGGCTTTGGTTTAGACTGCTTTGGCTCCTCTTCTAATGCTTCTGGGAACTCAGAAATCGCCTCTTCTTCAGTTTTGATCATCATGACATGGGATTGAGTCTTTTTATCGGGGAATTGTGAAGATAATTTTTCGTTCACCAAAGTTGTTAGTTGACCAAGTTGAGCTTAGAGATTGTGGATTGATGCTTGATAATTTCTTAGTAGGGCTTGTTGGTCAATCATCATAGCTTGCTTTTCATCATCTTCATTTGATCTTTCAGTGTTGCATCAGTATCATCATGCCTTTTCTCAGAAGCTTCCATAAAACGAACCAACATGTTCTCCAAGTCAACTTTCTTCTCATCTAGTGGTTGCTCTTTTTGGTAGAAGCCTCAGCCTGTCTGCCTATATTTTTCTTCCTTTTTCTTCTTGTATTCATCATATGGAAACCACTCCTTCTTTGGTTTTCTCCAGTCTTCATAAAATTTATCCCCACTAGAGTTGCAAACTCGAGCTCTTCTGTTCCCATTATCATCTAAGTGGCAGTCTTTGGTCAAGTGTGGACCATTGCATCTTTCACATCTAACTCTAATTGCATGAATTGATTGGTCCATCTTTGTTATCCTTCTGTCCATAGTATCAAGGATAGCTAGGACGGCTGCCATTTCTTCAGAATATCCTCCCCGAAAGCCCTTAACGCCTTCATTCCTTGGATTGTGGTATTCACGAGAATGCTTTGCGAACTCTTCAATTAACTCCTTGACTTCACCCGAATTTTTATTTGTAAGTGGACCTTGAGAATCAAGGAGATGCTTAGTCATGACATTAACCCCGTCATAGAATATAGACACTTCTTGTTGTATATTGAGGTCATTTTGAGGACAATTTCTTAATAATCCCTTGTAGCGCTCCCATGCCTCATAAAGTGACTCACCCAGATTTTGCACAAAATTGGCTATTGCCTTTTTGAGTTTAGATATCTTCGATGCTGGGCAAAATTGTTCTAGAAACTGCTCGCGCATCTGGGCCCAAGTAGTGATTGCACCAGGTGGAAGTGCTTTCAGCCAGTCTTTTGCACCTCCTTTAAAAGTGACTGGTAGCATCCTTAGCAAGACCGTCTCTCTAGGAACGTTTGGGAAATTGAAATAGTATGCTATGTCATTTACTTCATCTAAATGTTTGTAAGCATCCTCATGATCCTTTCCATAAAATGGTGCATCCTTTAGTGCAGTAAGGATGTGTCATTTCAGCTCGAATGTGGCAGTTGCAGGAATTGCAGGTTGTACTAGGCCAGGACCAGCATCATCTCTAATTCGCTGCTTGTAAGCTCCCATGGATATATCCGCAATGTTGGCCATCTCATTTTCTGGCTCGTCTTCGGGTTCACTTTTTCCTAAATCGAATTCTATTTCAGTTTGGTATTCGGATTCTTGCGGACTAGGTATTTGATCAAAGCACTCAACCTTGCTTTTATCCTTCGAAGATGTACTTGACTCTCCCGTGTTCTTCCCTTTCTTCTTCCCAAAAACAGACTTTAGATCTTTGAAATGCGACTTCTTTGGTGTTTGGTTCACTCCTGCGTTCTTATCTGTCTTCTTGTGAATGGCCAACTCTGGATCAGAAAGTGGTGGCACCAAAGGTGTGTTGGAACCTCTGGTCATGAAATACTACAAAGAAAAACAAAAATAAAAACGTAAAACTGAACAAAAACTGAAAAACTAAGAAAAATGAAAAACTATTGTACTCACGTCGTGAGTTTAGTACTTAAACAGAAATCTAAGCTGAAAAAAATAGCTTTTTGCAGGTTTTACCCCACAAAAAGGATCGATTAACCTAAAGAAAATAAATTTAACAACTAAATTAGTCGTTCCCCGGCAACGGCGCCAAAAACTTGATGCATGCAAATTGCTACACCTAATTTTAAATTATTAACCTAACTAACTTAACTAACTAAGTTGCACCTAGACAGTGTACCTAGTCAAATTACAGAGTAGTTTAGGTAAGTCGGGTGTCGATCACAGGGAACGGTTTTAACTAATTAATTTACCTACTATTAAATTAACCTAATTTACTAGCAAAGTATTTGTTTTTTTTATCTAAGTTTGCAAGTTTAGATGAACTTAATTCTTAACACAATTCAATCAATTAACAAATCACTTCTATTAGTTCGAATCCACTTTCCCTCAATGGTTTATAAATTATTTATGACAATTCCTGTTGGTTACCAATTAGAATATTATTAGCAATTCAGTTCTAAATTTACTAATATTAATTAATTCATGTAGATCTATGTATGGTCACACATAATTTAACACAGAATCAATTATTGAATGGAATTGGAGCTATGTAAGATTGAGTTGACAAACACAATTATGGTCATAATATGAGTTATCTAGCACAACCTAATTTAATAATTTTATTCCTTAACTAAGATTGGTTCGATCTTAGCTCTAATAATCTAATGTTCATTAAATTACTAGGTATTCAAATTCATGCAGAATAATGGTCACTAACTACACAGAATAAGAACTTTAAGCAATCTAATTATCAAATCAAGAATGCTAGGTATACCAATCAAACACAAGACATAACCAACAAGCAAAGTCTAGATTAATAGAATAAAACCATGAGTTCCAGCTTCATCTAGCTAACAGAAGCAGCTAGATTTAGCTGGACATTATCACAAATAAACACAAACAATGCATAGCCAAAAACATATTAAAAGTTCCAAACTAATTATCAAATTATGACTTCTTCTTCCTCCTTGGTGTTAAGAACAATTCCCATGCCTTCTTTTTCTGTGACTTTCGACTTCTGAAACCTTTCCAAGTCAGCCAACCTATCCAAATCGTATGGATCAAGTCTTATTTATATTTTATGTATTATCCGTACTGACGTCGTGAGCATATGTGTCTCACGTCGTGAGATCGTATCTATCCGTGTTCGACGACGATTTTGATCCGCGATGCTTATCTTCTAGAATGTCCCAACTCACGTCGTGAGCTTTCAATTCTCACATCGTGAGAGCGTAATTTTGATGGATTTTTATCTTTTAAGTCTTCATCCTCCAAAGTTCGATTCTTTGACGCTTTTAGTCCCTTTTCTTCTATATGTCTTCTCTTTGGCTGCAAAATATAATTTAACCTTATAAGTATCATTATTCCATGCTGTAACATCCATAAAATTCAATCCAATTTAAAACTTTTTAAATCATTTAAAACCACTCAGTTATTACAATTTTTTTTCAAAATAGTTTAAACATCAGAGTTCCCAGAAATCATAATCATCAATCAAGGAAGTGTACGGTCATGCATTCGCCTTTCCGCGGTCATCCGCCGAACCTGAAACAATAAACTGAAACTGTAAGCCCAAAAGCTTAGTGAGTTCCCCCAAAATACCCATACCCACAACAATACACATATAATCATAAACAACATACTATGGGTCCAATCGTCTGTCGGGATGGAATACCTGTTGGATTAATGTCTAAGTCCATAACTATAATTGGTAAGACTTGACCCGACCCGACATGGTCCATTTGGGTTGCATGGCATCATGCATTTGGATAGACTATAATGAGACAAATAACACTTAAGGTTTGTTAATATATTATAAGTTATAATATATTAATAAGATTATTTAATTAGTATTCATCAAGAATTAGTTTGGAATTAATTAAGTGATCAAAAGAAGACTAATTAAATATATGGATTGATCACCCATGCTTGTATAGTGGGCTAATGCTCCATGGATTCTCAAGTTGGGCTAAAACCCATAAGATACTCCATGGATGCTCCATGGAGTATTTGAACCCATGTATCCAAGGAAATGGAAAGCCATGACAATTAGCGTTTACCGTAATTCTCTCAAGTTATTCCAAGTATATTTGGTGTTGTGTGAACCATTTGAGGTGTCACACTTGGGGCACTAGGCACTCAAGCTTCATGAAGTCATTCTACATCAAAGAGGTATGTAATTCTAACTTGATATATTCATATGAATCAATGTTATTATGCTAGTTTGGATGAATACCTTGGAAAGTTCATATTTGCATGTATAATAGAGAAAACATAGATCCAACGTATTTAGGGTTGCATGTACACTTAGGAGTGTTAGAATGCTCAAAACCCAACAGTGGTATCAGAGCCTACGCTTGTTTTCTTGTTATACTTACAAAAATGGCTGAAAAATCAAATTTTGTTGTTGTCTGAACAGCAGACTCGCCGAGTCCATGGAGGGAATCGACGAGTCCATGGCAAAATGCATCCAACTCGCCGAGTTGGTTCATGCACTCGACGAGTTGGACCCCCAGACAGCATATATTCGACTGTTTTGGCTGGAATTGGACTAGGAACATTACCCTAATCTGTTTTTGACCTTATAAACTTGTTTTTATATGTGGTAATGTTCATACTAATCCAATTTCAAAGATAATTGTCAATAGATTCATGTTTTGTATTAGTTTAAGTGTTATGCTAATTACATGAAAAAGTGTGAATCCAATTATCTAGTTCATATGAGTTGCTTAGATTAATAGAAAAGGTTGATTGATTATGTGTCTTTGATCCATTTTAATCTAAGAGTGGATTCTAAAATGTGTCTGTGTAACTTGTCCTCAAGTTACATGAAAAGTCACATTTAAGGTTCTTAAAACTCATAAAAGTTGGCAATGGTTACAAAAATGAAGAGTCTTGTCTGCATTAAATGGTTTTATGACTCCATAGCTTGTCCTCGAGTTATGGAGGTTCAAGAGTCACTTCATTTAGTAATAAAATGTGTAACCTTAATTAGTTCCATAAGTTACAAAAATAAAGAAAAGTTACATTCTTTTATTAGTTTAAAGTCTTCCATAACTTGTCCTCAAGTTATGGAACTTGAAGAGCTTTTTAATTAAAACTACTTTAAACACATAAGTTATGGAATTAATTAGTTTTGAATATTTTCAAAACTTGCCTTCAAGTTTTGGAATTCGAAAAGTTTTCTCTAATGAATACTTTAATTCCAAGTTAAGCCCTTAGAATTTTAAAAGTTAAAATTCAACCCTTAGACTTTATAATATTATAAGTTAATAATATATATATATATATATATATATATATATATATATATATATATATATATATATATATGTGTGTGTGTATAAGAGCAAGTCAGTCTTACCATTAGTAGGCCTCATTCACGAAGTCGGTCTATAAGGGGGGTATAAGGTTGTTGCCTATAAAATGGCAGCTTAATGGGTGTCCACTCTCACCCACCGCTTCCTTGACTGGTGGAGGATCGTTAGCCGAACAGGTAGGACAAGGGCTATAATTCTCCCTTCATTAAAAGTATTAATGATAAATACTAAATAACTAAACCTTTTATTAATTCCCAAACTTAGTTACTTAGGAAAATGTGAATAAGGTGCTAATCCATGAAATTACACTTTGCACTTTGTATAAACCGTAAGTGGAGCTCGTGTGGTTAACCGGCACACTAACCTGGATTTAACAAGGTGGACAAAGGGTAACTTAATATTTATCATAGTATCGGTGGAGCTCGTGTGGTTAACCGGCACATCGATTGAGGGGTAAATATTAAGGGTACCAAGTATATTTGCATGGTTGCTTCACACCTTGTTTTGTGATCCTCGGCATCCCAGTCACAAAACCTGAAGGGCACACCCGAGATTGAAACTTGTCATTGAACAGTTCAATGAATATCAAAAGATCTAGGAGTTTCAAATCCAATTAAAAACCTAATAAATTATTTCGTTTATCTTGGTGGAAATTGGTGAATCGTCATTCATCTACCTTCAAATATTTTATAGCTTGGATTACGGCATCCCTCTTCCAAGTTATAAATGTATTGTGTTGGGTCCTAGCCTTAATATCTCATATTGAGTGTTATATCAAGGACTTTAAATGAACAATCTTGAATATCTCCCAAAAGATGTCTAGCATTGACATCTATGATCTTCCCAAATCTCTTGGAACTTTACTTCCTCCACCTCCTCCAATTTTTCTCCCTAACCCACAAGTTCAAGGTCACTCAAGCCCTAATGACAAGCAAGGTCTATGTGTGATCACATCTTAGAGATGAAGTCACATATTGACAAGCCGGGAGAGTTGGGTGTCAAAGTCTTGAGAAAGTTGGATGTTCAATCACTTTCTAAGTCACATAGTGAGTTCCTTTGGGACTACTATGAAACAGACTATGACATGAACCTTAATGATCATATCCATTTGCTTGGTCCTGCTGAATCAGCAATGATTTGGAACGATAGTAAAGCAAATTTGATTAGAAGATCAACTTCCTAAAAACTTTATGGACAGTGACAATGGTGACATTGGAAATCCAGAAAAAGCATTCTCTTCCCAATGGAAAGGGATTGGCCATAGTCAACCCGGTTGACCAAATGGTAAAGAGAAAGGCTAAGTCTGAGATAGTCCCATTACCAAAGGGTCCATATGTTTATTTTGCCAAAGGAAGGGGCGTTGATTCCAAAGCTGCCAAATTTACCTAAGGATGTTAAAGTCAATAAGTTTGACTCTACATCAGGTAGAGCCCATTATCTAAGTTTCTATTTTGAGATTCTTGTTACATGATGTGACTGGGTCACATGTTGATGCTTTGAGAATCAAAGAAATGTGAAGAAACTTATAGGAAGTATACGCTGATTCTGATCGCGAAGATAGATTTCAATCGCATGGTTCGATTATCAGAATTTTTAAGCTACTGCTTAAGAGTTGTGATAGATTGCTTAGGATTAGATAACAACATAGTTTTCATATGCATTTTCATTGTAAGGATAAGTTTTTCCGCAAAGTTTAAAATAAAAGAAAAAAGTTTTGATTTTATTTATTTTAAGTATCCTCACAATGGCATTTGTGAAAAATTGTTGGTTATATGATTCCAGTAATAGCAATATTGGAAAATGGATTTGATTCTTTCAAATTGTGGTGGTGTCTAAATTTACCAAATAAGGAAAGACTCTCATCAACCAAGTTTCAAATTGGACCGAAACTTGGAATCATGCAAGTTGTATAGTATGATGAATGAGAACCTTCAGCTTTGGAAAAATTAAGACTAATTCCTTGTTCACATGTATATGTGAGTCAAGTGAAGGACTAAAGGGATCGAGTACACATTCTTGTGCACTGGTCAAGTCCACCACAAAGATTGATAAGACTGTTCGTCATGATTTACTAAAGTTTAGTAAATATGGTTATACTTATAAGTTTAAGTATAATTCTGAAGCATTGGAAAAGTCTCGATGTATGGCAGAACGAATGAGAAGAATCAAATTAGGCAGACAGATAAAAGTTTCTCAAATCTGAAAAGATCGGAGAGTACTTTAGTATCATGTTTTGTGATCATCTTAATGATTAAAGAACCACATCACAATTGGTCTTCTAAACACATCTTAGTGCATTCTTATGACTAAGAAGAGGAGTCATGAATTGTTGAAATGGTTAAATCAAGAAGATGAGTCATACTTTGTTTCAAAAACAAGTCTTAGAGTCATACTCCAAGACTGTAAGTTGAGTGACATATCTTAAAGAAAGGTTAAAACACTTGTCAAATGTAAGAGTAAAATTGTCCTACTCTTGTATATTTGAAATTGGTAAGTTGTGATGTTTTGGATAAAACAACGACCAACTTAGGCCAATTGTGTGAAGTGTTTGTCTTGATAAAGAATCCACACTATCCCTTGAATATTTGACAAGAGAGTCTTATATGTCAAGAGGAAAATGGGAGTCTCAAAGGTCTTGAAAGTCTCAAGAACTAATCAAGAATAAAACCTGAGGTTCTTCACTAGGACACGACTTGAGGTTTATAACCTATCGTGTTGAAAAATTTTGTGCCCATTCCAGTTAAAGTTGTCTTTGCATAGGAGTTCTGGAAGTTCTCAATTGGTTGCATAACAACTTGGAAGCAATGGCAGGCCCTTGAGCTGCCAGGTGGTAAGAAATTCAGATTAAGTTCAGTCCATATGAGTTTGGATTTGTCATTAACCGTGTCTTGTGATTATGCTTTTGACAGATTCACATGGATAAGAACACATACACCATAAAATCTAAGGGTCATAAGGTTTCCCTCCGATTCATGAAAATGATGGTGAGGAAACACTTCCACCAAGTAGATTTGAAGCAGATGGCAAAAGGTCTAAACATTTGAGACTATGATTACATCATCCCTTTTCATAGTTCTGAAATTGTTTAGACACACATGCATGCCATCTAAGGAAAGGTGTATGAGTTTGATAAAGTTTTATCAAAGCAATCTCGTATCAGAAGTCTGAACTTTGGTAAGAAAGTCAATAAAGTATTGATTTCTAGAAGTCCAGCTGATTTATGAGTATATCTCAAAGCTAGTGGGAGCATAAGTGTTATGCTAATAATCATCATGTTAGTGGGAGCATGATAATTATGATAAGTATTGCAAGTTAGCAATGTTAATTATAGAGAACAAAAGTTTCAATTCGTGAAGTTACAGGGGTTGAAAAAGTTGTTTTGCTATAATTAAGGGAGAGGATATACTTCATTTCAGTTCTAAAGGCTTAGATTGAGACCTTAATCATCTTTAGTGAAGAATATATATATGAATTTCATGTTGGATTGGTTCAACTTAAGGAAATTCCATATATTGCGTTCTCAAAATTCGATTATGATTACAACATCCCTCTTCATAGTCAAATTTTGAGAACATGGCAAATAAAAATATTATAGCAAAAGACTAGTCTAGAATCATGTCTTTATGTGAGACATCATTGAAAGTATGTTCAATCGATCTAGTTCACAAAGTAAGGATCATAGACAAACATAGAGTGCATACTTGGTGTATGGCAAAGCTATTGTTTAAGAAAAACATAGTGTACATGCTTGGAGCATGGGACAACTAGTGTTTTTAATTCAAGTATAAAGTTGATAAAACCGCAACAATGAATAATGAGTAATCAGTATGGGGATAAATAAAAGTATTTATTTATATTCATAGGGTTTGATACCATATTTGATTCATTTATTCTTGTGTTTCTCTTTGCATGTTTTGACTTCCAGAATAACTAAGTCGCTCTTCCTGAATGATTAAGTTATTCAAACCATCCACAGTCGGTCATATGTTGGAAGTAGATATGAATCAAGACTGTCATGAGTTGGCTTGTAGAGGTCCAAGTTGGTGGACAAAGTGGTGCTACAACACTCATGAGTGCTCATAAGTTCTAAGTATTGGATTCAACCCACGCTCATTTGAATCACTTCATGGATTTTATCACGAGTGATCATGAGAAGATAATATCTTATATTCTTCAAACCTAGAGATATGAGTTGTTACTATGAGTTGGTTATACATTGATTGCACGAAAACGCATTGGTAACTCGATGTTATAAAACATGTCTGTGTGTATGATTCTACAAGTAGTAGAACAAGCCATATGAGTTGAAGTTTATCCATTCCTTTTACCTTCGGGATAAAAGCGATATCTGTGGGCCCCTCGATGATTTAAAGATGATACATGTGAGTGCTTGGCCAAGCCAGGACTAATTTGATTTGTTCAATTAGCCAGTCATCATAAATCGAAAATCGGGAAACAACAAATGGACCGAGAGAATGATTGATAATCCATGTCTCAGTCCATATGATATCTAGAATGGAGGAATATATGATGACTTATCTAATGGACAAGTCATTGACAAAGGTCAGAGATCATCGGCAAGGTCAGAGTTCGACGAAAGCTTTTGAGAGCTACGATTGCCAGTCGGTTCTTGAAGTCATACGCAATAATAGTTTTAGACTTATCCAAGTGGGAGACTGTTGGATTAATGTCTAAGTCCATAACTATAATTGGTAAGACTTGACTCGACCCGACATGGTCCATTTGGGTTGCATGGCATCATGCATTTGGATAGACTATAATGAGAGAAATAACACTTAAGGTTTGTTAATATATTATAAGTTATAATATATTAATAAGATTATTTAATTAGTTTTGATCAAGAATTAGTATGGAATTAAATAAGTGATCAAAAGAAGACTAATTAAATATATGGGTTGATCACCCATACTTGTATAGTGGGCTAATGCTCCATGGATTGTCAAGTTGGGCTAAAACCCATAAGATACTCCATGGATGCTCCATGGAGTATTTGAACCCACGGATCCAAGGAAATGGAAAGCCATGACAATTAGGGTTTACCCTAATTGTCACTAACTATATAAGCATCTTATTGTTGACAAAATCGGTGACGAGAGTATGAACATGAGGGCTAGCCGATTTTCATGAAGTGTGTATGTTCTCTCAAGTTATTCCAATTGTATTTGGTGTTGTGTGAACCATTTGAGGTGTCACACTTGGGGCACTAGGCACTCAAGCTTCATGAAGTCATTCTACATCAAAGAGGTATGTAATTCTAACTTGATATATTCATATGAATCAATGTTATTATGCTAGTTAGGATGAATACCTTGGAAAGTTCATATTTGCATGTATAATAGAGAAAACATAGATCCAAGGTATTTAGGGTTGCATGTACACTTAGGAGTGTTAGAATGCTCAAAACCCAACAATACCCCGGGCCCTCAACGATCGGGTTGGAATGCCAACATACCGTTACACTTCATGTATCACATATACAAATAACAGCATGTACTGGGTCCACAGCTTTACAGACTGGATTACCCCTGGGCCCACAATGTGAGTCTGGATTGCCTTCCGGGCCCACAACTCACATCTGGATTGCCACCGAGGCCACAGTACGAGTCTCCCTCAGCTCGTATCTAGAATGCTCCCGAGCCCATAGTACGAGTCTCCCTCAGCCCGTATCTGGAATGCTCCCGGGATTGTAGGTTACCGCACGGAGCAGTATCTCCTCAACCCACCCCACATAGTATGTCAACATATAACACAACTAATGTGCATACAGATAATCACATAACAACACAGGTACACCTACAAATCTACCTAACTGGCATAGCAACTAGCATGCAGAAAGTCAGACCAACAATAGGTCACTAAGCATAACCACATCCGATCTACCAGGATACCGATCTAACAGATCATACTAACATATAACCATCCCATCTACCCGGATACCGATCTAACAGATCATACTAGCATATAATCATCCTATCTACCTGGATACCTGATGGGTTATGGTATACTACAACATCCTATGGTGCACATACAACCCTAAATACCTTGGATCGATGTTTTCACTAATTATACATTCAAATGGTTTCCAATGCATTAAAACTATAACTAGCATGCATTCTCATATACCAAATAAGATACTAGTTAGAGTAACATACCTTTTGTGTTGTAGCTTGATTCCATAGAGCTTAAGATCTGAGTGCCTCAAGTGTGACACCTCAAATGGTTCACACAACAACAACAACAACTTGGAATAACTTGAGAGAAAAGTCCTTATGCTCAAATCGGCTAGCCCTCTCATATGAACCCCTAGTACCGATTTCTTGAGCCATAGGGTCCTTATATATTGTGGCTATTAGGGTTACACTATGTAGCTCATGTTTTCCATATTCTTCACGCTGCATGGGTCAAAACCTCTATGCAGTATCCATGAGTTATTCCATGGGTTTAGCCCAACATGAAGAACTATGGATCATAAGCCCACATATATAAGAATGAATGATTTACACCATCAATCCCCATATATTTAATTAGTGTCTTTTGATCACATAATTAATTTCAAATTAATTCTTGAACAATACTAATTAAATAATATGATTTCATATTAATATATAACAACTTATAGTATATTAATAAACCATATATATCCTTTTCTCATAAAAGTCTATCCAAATCGTTCCGATGCCATGCAACCCAAATGGACCATGCCAAGTCGGGTCGAATACATACCAATAATAGTTATGGACTTAGACATCTAATCCAACAGTCTCCCACTTGGATAAGTCTAAAACTATTATTGCGTATGACTCCAAAACCTAACTAGCAATCATAGCTCTTAAACTCGCTGTCGAACTCTGAACAAATCAATGGCGTGTCCATTAGTTAAGGGATCATATATTCCTCCATTCTAGATATCATATGGACTGAGACATGGATTATAATCATTCTCTCTGTCCATCTATTGTTTCCCGATTTCTGATTTATGACGACTGACTAATTGAACAAATCAAATCAGTCCAGGCCCGGTCAAGCACTTACGTTTGTCATCACTAAATCATCGAGGGGCCCACAGATATCGCTTTTATCCCTCCAAGGGTAAAAGGAATGGATAAACTTCGACTCATATGCTTGTTCTACTACTCATTAAATCATACACAAAGGCACGTTTTATAACATTGAGTTACCAATGCATTTTCGTACAATCAATGTATAACCAACTCATAGTCAACAACTCATATCTCTAGGTTTGAAGAATATAAGATATTATCGTCTCATGATCACTCGTGATAAAATCCATGAACTGATTCAAATGAGCGTGGGCTTAATCCAATACTCATAACTGATGAGCACTCATGAATGTTGTAGCAACTCTTGCTATGTCCAACACCTTAGACATCTACAAACCCAATTCATGAGAATAACTTACGTCCAACGTATTATCGACTGTGGATGGTTTGAATAACTTAGTCAATCGGAAGGAACGACCTAGTTATTCTGGAAGTCAAAACATGCAAAGTGAAACACAAGAATAATACTAATCCTCTATGGTCCCAAGCACCTTTGAGAGTAAATAAAACACCTTTTCTTTAAACACCATATTCATTACTCATTATTCATTGTATAATGTTTCAAATAATCAACTTTATACTTGAAACGAAACAATAGTGATGCCATGCTCCAAGCATGCACACTATGTTTGTCCAAACAATAGTTATGCCGTACTCCAAGTATGCACACTATGTTAGTATATGATCCTTACTTTTTGAAATTGACCAATTGAACATGATCCCAATGATGCTCATTTAACAATCCCAAATCCTTACCGTAAATGTAAAAATTCCAAATTCCTACCATTTACCGAAATCTGTTAGATTCTAAACTTATATGCAATGATTCTCTTGTAATGACTATGCACAAAGTCACAAAGACTTGCCAACAGAAATTACAGAGTATTCCAATGGAGAGCAATTCCATGGAAACGAAGTCTCAAATTCAAAGTACATTGCTTTGAACATCCTTCTTGCATTAAGTTTTATAATCTTACACAGATTTAAAAAATAACTTCCACCTATAGAAACATTTCCATATTCGCATTTTGACTATCATTTCTTAACAAGAGTTGCCTCTTTCCAGAATATCTCAATATGGTCCTTTCCAAAAATTTACACCATACTTCCAACTATCCATGAGCAACCAATATTTGGTAAACCTCAGATTGTCCTCGATAATTGCTTAATCATTTTAGTCATATCCAATTGTCGCCCTTTTTCCCCTCTTAATACCCTAGGCATTTGGAGAATTTAGAACGGATAAATATTATAGCACATGCAATCGATCCTATACCAGAAGCATATGGGACACGATTCATGATGTCTCATATAAAGACATGAACCTAGATCAGTCTTTTGCTACAATATTTTTTTTATTTGCCATGTTTTCATAATCGACTATGAAGAGGGATGCCGTAATCATAATCGAATTTTGAGAACGCAATATATATATATATATATATATATATATATATATATATATATATATAAATATATATATATATATATATATATATATATATATATATATATAAATATATATATATATATATATATATATATATATATATATATATATATATATATGTATAGAATTTCCTTATGTTGAACCATTCCAACATAAAATTCATATATATATATATATATATATATATATATATATATATATATATATATATATATATATCCTTGACTAAAGATGATTAAAATCTCAATCTAAGCTTTTAGAATTGAAATGAAGTATAATTTACTCTCCCTTAATTATAGCAAAACAACTTTTCCTAATTGAAACTTTTGTTTTCTATAATTAACATTGCCAATATTACAACACTTATCATAATTATCATGCTCCCACTAACATGATGATTATTAGCATAACACTTATGCTCCCACTAGCTTTGACATGTACTCAGAAATCAGCTGGACTTCTAGAAATCAATACTTTATTGACTTTCTTACCAAAGTTCAGATTTCTGATACGAGATGCTTTGATAAAACTTCATCAGAATCATACACCTTTCCTTAGATAGCTCACATGTGTGTCTAAACAATTTCCAGAACTATGAAAAGGGATACCGTAATCATAGTCTCAATTGTTTAGACCTTTACCATTTCTCACAAGTCCATGTTAGTGTGCCGGTTTACCACACACGCTCCACTAACGATTTTGAGAATGCAAATATCACAATTGCTATCTATTTAAAATCTACTTAGTGAAAGCGTTTCCTCACCATCATTTTCATGAATCGGAGAGAAACCTTATGACACTTAGATTTTATGGTGTATGTGTTCCTATCCATGTGAATTTGTCATAACCACAAGGGGAGGTTAGTGACAAATCCAAAATCATATGGACCGAACTTGTACAATCTTAACTTCTTGCCACCTTGCAGCACAAGGGTCTGTCATTGCTTCCAAGTAGTTGTCCCAACAATGAGAACTTGTAGAACTCAGATGTATAGTTAACTTTAACTTGAATGGGAAAAGAAATAAGAGTATGTCAACACGATAGGTTACAAATCTCAAGTCGTGCGCTAGTTATAAACTACATGTTTTATTCTTGATTCAAGATCTTTAAGACTTCCACTGACCTCTTGACATATAAGATTCTCATTTCAAGAACCATTCCTTGACAAAGCAAATATACAAGAGTTAGTGCGGATTCTTATCAAGACAAACACTTCAAACAATTGACCTTAGTTGGTCTCTGTTTTATCCAAAACATCACAACTTACCAATTTCAAATGTACAAGAGTAGAACACATTTTACTCTTACATTTGACAAGTGTTATAAACTTCTTAAGATTATTTCACTCAAGTTACAATCTTAGAGTGTGACTCTAAGACTTGTTTTGGAACGAAGTATGACTCATCTTCTTGATTTAACCACTTCAACAATTCATGACTCCTCTTCTTAGGCATGAGAATGCACTAAAATTTCCTTAGAGGATGAATTGTGATATGGTCTCACAATAATTAAGATGATCATAAAACATGATACTAACGTACTTTCCCATCTTTTTAGATTTGAGAAACTTTTATCTTTCAGCCTAATTTGATTCTTCTCATTCGTTCTGCCATACATTGAAATTTTCCAATGTTTCATAATTATACTTCAGCTTGTAAGTATAACCATATTTACTAAAGTTTAGTAAATCATGACGAATAATCTTATCGATCTTTGTGGTGGATTTGACCAGTGCAAAACAATGTGTAATCGATCCCTTAGTCCTTCACTTGACTCACATATACATGTAAACAAGAAATTAGTCTTAATTTTCCAAAGATGAAAATTCTCATTCATCATACAATACAACTTGCATGATTCCAAGTTTCGGTCCAATTGAAACTTGGGTGTTGAGAGTCTTTCCTTATTTTGATAAATTTAGACACTACCATAAAAGAAATAATCAAATCCATTTTCCAATATTGCTATCAATGGAATCATATAAACAACAATTTTTTTTCACAAATGCCATTGTAAGGAATTTTAAAATAAATAAAATTAAAACTTTTTCCTTTTATTTTAAAAACTTGCGGAAAACTTATCCTTACAATGTAAATGCATATGAAAACTTGTTGTTATGTATTCCTAAGCAAAATATCATAACTCTTAAGCAACAGCTCAAAATTCTGATCACCGATTCATGCGATCGAAATCCATCTTCGCGATCAGAATCAACATATTCTTCCTTTAAGCTTCCTCTTTTCTTCGATTCTTAAAACATCAACATGTGACCTAGTCACATCATGTATAAAAATCTCAAATAGGAACTTAATAGAGTTAGATAGTGGACTTTACCCGAAGTCGAGTCAAACTTTGACTTTTACCATCCTAGTGAACTTTCAGGTAAATAGGGAATCTTCGCAACCAATGCCCCTTCCTTTGGCAATAGAAACATATGGACCCTTTGGGAATGGTACAAGGGATAATCTCAGACTTAGCCTTTCTCTTTACCATTTGGTCAACCGAGTTGACTATGGCCGATCCCTTTCCATTGGGAAGAGAAAGCTTTCTTGGATTTCCAATGTTACCATTGTCAAAGTCAATGGAAGTTTGGGAAGTCGATCTTCCAATCAAATTTGCTTTTACCAGTGCTCCAAATCATTGTTGATTCAGCAGTACCAAGCAAATAGGTAAGATCATTAAGGGTCATGTCATGGTCTGTCATATAGTAGTCCTAAAGGAACTCACTATGTGACCTAGAAAGTGATTGAAGAACCTAGTCAACAACCAACTTCCTCAAGACCTTGATACCCAACTCTCCCGACTTGTCAATATGTGACTTTACCTCCAAGATGTGAGCACACATAGACTTTGCCTGCTAATAGGGTTTGAGTGACCTTGAACTTTTCAAGAACTTGTGGGTTAGGGAGAATAATTGGAGGAGGTGAAGGAAGAGAAGTATGATTTCCATGAACCAACCACGGGACATCATCTTCATTAGGAAAGCTTGTTCCTAGGGATTTCGGAAGATCATAGTTGTCTGAACCAGACATCTATAATGGGAGATATTCAAGTTAGTTGATTTAATTCCTTAATATAACACCCAATATGAAATATTAAGGATAGGACCCAACACAATACTTTTATAACTTGGAAGAGGGATGTCGTAATCCAAGCTATAAAATATTTGAAGGTAGGCGAATGACGATTCACCAATTTCCACCATGAAAAACGAAATAGGTATTAGGTTTTAAATGGTTTGAAACTCCTAGATCTCTTGAGATTCATTGAACTATTCAATGGCATGTTTAAATCTCTAGTGTGCCCTCTCAATTTTGTGACTGGGATGTCGAGGATCACAAACAAGGTATGAATAACCCTGAAATTATACTTGGTACTCTTAAGCAAAGTGCAAAATGTAATTTCATGGGTTAGCACCAAATTCACATTTTCCTAAGTAACTAAGATTGAGAATTTATAAGTGTTTAGCTACATAGTATTTATCATTATACTTTTAATGAAGGGAGAATTAGAGTCCTGTCAAACCCGTTCGGCTAACGGCCCCCTTATAAACCGGCTTCGTGAATGAGGCCTACTAACGGTAAGACTGACTTTGTTCTTATACATATATATAACTATTAACTATTAATATTATAATAGTATAAGGGTTGAATTTTAACTTTTAAAACTCTAAGGGCTTAACTTGGAATTAAAGTATTAATGGGGAAACTTTAAAAATTCCAAAACTTGAGGGCAAGTTTTGAACAATTCAAAAAAATTTCCAATTACATAACTTATGTGTTTAAAGTAGTTTTAATGAAAAACTCTTCAAGTTCCATAACTTGAGTACAAGTTATGGAAGACTTTAAAGCATTTAAAAATGAGACTCTTCATTTTTTATAACTTATGGAAATCTTATGAGTTTTTAAATAAACATAAATGTGATTTTCATATAACTTGAGGACAAGTTACAAAAACACATATTATGAATAACTTTTAGATCAATTTGGATTGAAAACACATTATCACATAACTTTTCTATTAATCTAAGCAAACTCATAAGAACAAGATAATTCAAATCATCAATCTTCATGAAATTAGCATGAATATATAAACTAATACAAATCTTGAAATTATGACAATTATCTTTGAAATTGGATTAGCATGAACATTACCACATCAAAAACAAGTTTATAAGTTCAAAAACAGCTTAGGGTAATGTTCCTAGTCCAATTCCAGCCTTAAAAGTCGAAAATATGCTGTCAGGGGCTTCTACTCGTCGAGTGTATGAACCTACTTGACGAGTAGGATGAAATTTTTCATGGAATCGGCGAGTCCATCAGTGGACTCGGCGAGTCCAATGCCCAGACAACCAAAATTTTCGTTTTTTCAGCCATTTCAGCAAGTATAACATGAAAACAAGTGTTGGCTCTGATACCACTGATGGGTTATGGTATACTACAACATCCTATGGTGCACATATAACTCTAAATACCTTGTATCTATGTTTTCACTAATTATACATGCAAATGGTTTCCAAGGCATTAATGTAACATCCTGTTTAATTAATAAATAAATAGATAAAAATTGATGGATGAATAGTCGCCCTAAAACCAATAATATTTAGCGGAGAGTGGTTTCGGGGAGCCAAATGATATATTTTAGACTTTCGGGGGTTAAAGTGTAATTTCAGGACTTGTTTTGTAGAGATTTTTAGAGGACAAGGTGTGCTTGGTATCATCTGGACACTATATGAAAGGATTTTGGATGGCTGGGGGTGAAAAGGGTAAATTATGAACCTTAGTTGAAAAGAAATTGTCAAGCAAGGGGCTGTTTTTTTTAAAAATTCAGACTTAATTAGCGAAGGTTTTCTGGGGCAGGGTTTAAATGGTAATATATGGGCTTTATTTGAAAGGGATGAGGTCGGAGGGACTAATTATTGGAAAGTGGCTCATAACCGGGTATATAACCCATTCTATAAACCCTAAACCTAAGAAGTCATCGGCCGCCACCCTTATTTCCCCTGTTTGCGGCTGCAAATCTCATGACCCCCACCGCCGGATATTGTTTCCTCACTTGCTGAAGCCGGAGCACCCTACGTCACCGCCATTGTCAAAGTTGTGAAGCCACCGTGAGTTCTTGCTGCCGGTGACGAAAGCCATCGGGAAGGAGCCAATGAAGACCACCGCAAAGCTTCAAGCGTCCGCTTCCACCCTTCTTCCCCTGTTTCAGCCGTCGTTTTCCTCTTCTCCTTCTGCTGTTGTTGTGGTGCTCATTTTCAGGGTGGGATTGCTACCATTTCCTCACCGTAAACACCCTCCATTTCTGCTTACGGTTGGATATGTCGTGTGACGCCGCTGCCGCTGTTGTTTTTTACCATCGTCGCCATTTGGCGCCACCAGGTGGGGTGGCCGGGCTTGTTTACGGTCAGAAGTGCATGGTGGTGTTGTGTTCGAATGTTGTGGTGGTACAAGGTTGCTAGAACGATTCTTGGCCGGAGATCCGAAGAAAGACCCCACTGCCACCATCGTGAAGTGGTGGCTGCCACCACTCGCCGCCGCCGGCCACCACAAGGTGGTTATGTGTGTGTGTATGTTAGTTTAGTGTGTGTGTTATTTTAGGGCTAAAGCCTTGTAAAATGTAATATAAAATGGAATAATGAAAGAAAGGAACCCTAACCATCACCGTGAGGTGGTGGCTGCCGACACCGGCCGCCGTGTCGGGTGGCGGTGTGCTTGCATGATTGTGTTTGATTCGTTTGGATGCTGAAACCCTAATGGCCTTAAGGATTTGGCTTTGGGCCTATTGGGCTAAGATGGGTTGGAAACCCTAATTACGGTTTGGAAAAACCCTAATCTCATGAAATCCTAATTTGGGACTTATCGGGACCGCATCGAGATTATTTAATGAATTTAAAATATCAATTAATAATCATTGGTAAATGAACTTAAGGCAATAATGGACTAAATGAATTAAGTCCTTAATGGGTTAAGTAGGAACACTTAACCCTAATCGATATTTTATGTGAGAAACCCTAAATTGGATTTGGGTTCTTATTGGGCCAATTGGGAATATGTTATGGACTAAAGAAATCATTAGGCCTTAGCATAGGACCCATTAGAGAGGCTTGGGCCCAATTTGGAAATTTGGGCCATAAGTGGGCCATAGTTGGGCGTTGAGGACTATTAGCTATTGGACCATCAGAATGCCAATCATTTGGACTGGAATAAGTGGTTGGGCCTTAAGATAAGCCTATACAGAGGTTTTGGCCCAATTTGGAAAATTGGGCCATGTGTTGGGCTTTGGTCCATAGTTTGGCTTTTGGGCTTTGAATTGGGCCTTGAATTGAATAAAGCTGAGTTAGAGTAAAGTAGTCTTTCAACCCAAGTATAGAGTTATGGTTATGTGTTGGAACCCAATTATTAATTGGGTATTGTTTGATGTTGACAGTTCGAGAATCTGTCAACCAACAAGGGGAGTTTTATTTGCGGGGCTTCAGTAGTGCCAGGTGATTCTTCTCACCATACCAATGGGTCTAAGGCACCAAGGCCGGCCCATTTTATGATAGTTGGTATACTTGATATGTAGAGGTGTGTGATATGTATGCATGCGTGATATGCGGTAGAGATAGCCTTTGTGGCTAATGGTAGAGAAAGCCTTTATGGCTGATGGTAGAGATAGCCTTGTGGCTAATGGTAGAGACAACATTTATGGCTGATGGTAGAGATAGCCTTGTGGCTAATGGTAGAGATAGCGTTTGTGGCTAACGGTAGAGATAGCTTGTATAGCTATTTGATATTTGCCAATGGTAGAGATAGCTTTTATAGTTATTTGATATGTGATATGTGGCAGAAGTAGCTTTTATAACTAATTGATATGTGCTTTGATATGTGATAACGGTAGAGATAGCTTATACAGCTAATACGATATGTGTTGTGTGGATTGTGTGTGGGGTATGCTCTGGGGGACTCACTAAGCTTTGTGCTTACGGTTTACAATTTTTGGTTTCAGGTTTCATCGATTTGGAAATGAAGGGCTCGGATTGATCGCAGTGCACACACCTATGATTTCCGCAATGATTGATTTTGGGATGAACTCTGATAAATGCTTTACTTAATGTTGACCTGAGGTGTTTGAAATAAATGGTATCAATGTTTTAGCTATATTAAAAATAAACTTTTTACCCTTGATTTTTGGGTCGTTACAAGTTGGTATCAGAGCCTTGGTTTGAGGGATTCAGACATACTTTCGGGTGAGTCTGAACTCAAACTGAGGATCTGTAAAGTTTTCGAAAGAACAATGTTTTAAGTAAACAACTTCTAAGACAAGAAAGGGTGTGGTGCATGCAATCAGCCCAACTCAAGTAAGTTTCCCCATAATACCCATATATGTTATCTGTTATGAATTGATTTATGAATCTGTGAATCGCATGGTAGTTAGGGCTAGGGGAGATGCCTGTATATGTTGTATGAGCTGGTAGACTTGCATGCTAGTGCTGAGTAGTCAGAAATAGATTGGCCTGATATGTGGTGCTTGTAGCCTTGGGAATATTTGATGCCATCCTAGAATGAGAATGATAATTGGTATTTGTAACTGCTATGTGTATGCTTTAAAAATTGTATACGGTTAGGATCTTATAGCCTTAGAATAATTGATTTGGCCTTATTTCCTGTTCCTTATTTGGTTGTGGTCCTAGGGTAGAGTCTATTATTCGACAGTCTATTAGATCTTGTTCTGTGTATAATTTGCATGCATAAGGAAGCCGACAGTGAGGACGAATGGATGTGGATAACGTGAGCTACGATATGTGGGCTGAATGTTTTATGGCAGTCCTTTGGGTCGGAGTGCATCTGCACGAATGCTGCTTGCTTTGTGCTTTGTGGAACTCTTAAGTGATGGGAGTCAGCTACTAAGTGGATGTGACGATATCCAGGAGGTAGATGACTGCCATCGTGGGGAGTTCTTCAGCAGCTGATGGCTAGGGGAGGTTGAGAACCTAGTAAAGCCTATGATATGCTACAACGAGTTAGTAGGGCGGTTCAATGAGGTTGGGAGCTTAGGGGAGCCTAGTAGGTGCTTCGGTGGATATTGTGTTGCTATTTGGCGGATATTTGGTATATCAGTGAGATAGGTGACTTAGAGGATCCGGGAGGATTGTTGAGGAAAGTATGGATAGGTGTGGAAGGTAGTATGGGCCCGTACTACTGAAAGCACATGATCCATACTTGAATCAGTGAGATTATTGGAAGAATCTAAGAAGCCGATCGGAAGGGGAATTCGTGGTTATGTTTGATAATGGGGATAGCTGCTTTTCCAAATGAGGATGAGCAAATGAGGGAGGACCAGGGTTTGGTCCCGACTCTGGTGGTGAGCCAGATAGCGGAAGGACTATCGGGATTTTGAGTTCGCCTTGGATCTCTGGTATCAGGCGGAAATGATTGATTATGCGATCTATTGCACTTTCGGTATTGGAGACTATGTCTTGTGGATAGTTAGTAGCCCGGTGTAGAGCAGAGGTTGCTCCAACTATTGCAGTTCAACCGATGAAGATTGAGCTGGCGAGTAGGTCAGGGTGCTGGACCCTGAATGATATGATTCCTAGAGCTCGAGATCAGGGATTGGTTTGGAGCATGTTGGGGAGAGGGGAACAGATCGGGTGCCTATATGGAGGGTCTCGGGAAGAGAACCAAGAGTTCGGGTCAGCTCTTGAGAGGCCAGCAGGGCAGGATTCAGTGCAGTTCCTGCGGGAAACGGCACGAGGGTTTTCGTTTCAAGGGTTTTAGTAAGTGTATATCGGGGTTTCTTTCTCCGCTTGTGTTTGGGGTTATACCTTCAAAAACTGTCTTATGTTCTTCGTATACCGCAAGTTACGGGGTGGTTAATGAGCAGTCGTTTCTCTTTCTGTTGGTTTGGAGCATCCAAATATATTTGGGTCAGTAGTCGAGATCGGTTCAGAGACGTGATGCGGAAGGTCTGCGGTTAGGATTGGTAACTCGGACATTGTGCTCAAGTCGGCTTTTGGAAGCGCGAGGAAAAGTGGATTACTGTTGTGGCTTGGTCTAAACATCGATTAGTTGGACGTCGAGATATAGATGAGACATCATTTCAAAGCGTCTGAGATTATTACTCTCGTTGGGACTCGGGAATTGTTTGTCTGATCTTTAGGAGTTGCGTGGTCCTTGGTGGTTTGGGCCGTAATAGAACACTCGCACGGACAAGAAGCAGGTTGTCAGTAGTTGGTTATTAACGAGAAGAAGGATCGGGAATCCTTCTAATATCGTGTATTACGAAGATTTAGTCGAGTCTAAGTGGGGGAGAATCATGCAGGTATTCAGGACAGGGACAGGTACGAGACGGGGATGGACTTCTCGAGGAAAAACGCAGCCCATGTGGCTATTTGGTTTGAGGGTTGTGCGAGTTTAGAGTTCGGTAGAACTCCCCAGCATGTGAACCGCGTCTTCTTGGGGGCTTGATAGCAGAATTTGGGGAAGCAGGTTGGGGCTCCAGTCATGAATGGAGTTCAGTTCGGGTGTTCAGTGGAGTGTATGATCGACTCTGTATGCGTTTGAATGGATAGATTAGGAGTAAGGGATTGGGCTACGGTTGTGTTAGGATGAAAGTGTTGTAAGACTACGGGGGATCCGTAACATTCACTAATGATCAGTTGGTATGAAAGTGTTGTAAGACTACGGGGGAGCCGCCGCATTCACTATTGATCAGTTGGTATGGGAGTGTTGTAAGACTACGGGGGAGCCGTAGCATTCACTAATGATCAGTTGGTATGAAAGTGTTGTAAGACTACGGGGGAGTCGTAGCATTCACTATTGATCAGTTGGTATGGGAGTGTTGTAAGACTACGGGGGAGCCGTAGCATTCACTATTGATCAGTTGGTATGGGAGTGTTGTAAGACTACGGGGGAGCCGTAGCATTCACTAATGATCAGTTGGTATGGAAATGTTGGAAGACTACGTGGGAGCCGTAGTATTTACTCATGGTCAGCAGGGTGAAAGTGTTGTAAGATTGCGGGTGTAGTCGTAGCATTCGCTAGGTTGGTAGAGAGCATGGGAGTGTTATTAGAACGTGGAAGGAACAGTAGTACCCACCAGTTCGGGTGCAGCAGTGAGGATAAGGAAATCTATGGATTGGATTTCAAAATTACTTGGATGGATTAGATCAGGTTGAGCCAGTGATAAGATTGTAAGGAACGCCACTACAGTTATGAGATCTAGGAAGTAATGGATTGCTTAAGGTTTATTACTACATAAGGCTACCATTAGTTAAGTGGCAATCACTTTTAGCATTGGATTTGATGATGACAGGATTCCACGGATGGACCCGATCGGTTAGATCAGAAAGTTGTTAGAGTCGCAGTGGCATGATAACTAGTGGCAACTAGTTCCAGAGAAGGATTTCGTTCAGAAGTCGTGTGAGGCGACTACGTAAGGAGTCCTTTGGCTCCGCAGCCGGGCCGAAACCCGATATTTCAGATGATTGGTGAACGAATTGAGACGAGGGATGTGGCAGCATACTGCTTCAGGCAGTTCAATGTTCGGATAGTTTCAGCGTTTGGGTAGCGTTAGTAATTGTGTTTTAGGTTGCACATATGCACAAAATGTCTAGATGATTTGGGGAGTGACAGGTCGCTCACAGTGGGAGTATCTGAGCCTTGGCCAAGTAAGAGTGATTTGCAAGGATGATTGGGTCTGTGACCCTGTTTTATAGTGAGAGCCTCGAGTTATCAGAAGTTGAGTAGACATTTGAGGGGTAAACAGACTGGATTCAATGATAATGATTCAGTATGAGTGGTCTGTCAGGGAATCAGACTATCTCAAGACAACAGATTTCAGATGGAGTAGATGTGATCTTGTTGTAGGGATTCGTTCATCTTCAGGTTTTAGAACCCTGCTAGAGTGGGTTAAGGTTTCCTTGAAAAGTCTGTTCACGGTTACCCTGGGAAGGCTTGGGTGTGCCCAGGATTGTAACCATGTCGCCCAAGTTGTCGGGCGTGTAAGGGATGGTAAGGGATGATTTCGAGGACGAAATCTAATTTAAGTGGGGGAGAGTTGTAACATCCTGTTTAATTAATAAATAAATAGATAAAAATTGATGGACGAATAGTCGCCCTAAAATCAATAATATTTAGCGGAGAGTTGTTTCAGGGAGCCAAATGATATATTTTAGACTTTCGGGGGTTAAAGTGTAATTTCAGGACTTGTTTTGTAGAGATTTTTAGAGGACAAGGTGTGCTTGGTATCATCTGGACTAGATATGAAAGGATTTTGGATGGATAGGGGCAAAAAGGGTAAATTATGTACCTTAGTTGAAAAGAAGTTGTCAAGCAAGGGGTTGTTTTGTAAAAATTCGGACTTAATTAGCAAAGGTTTTCAGGGGCAGGGTTTAAATGGTAAATTATGGGCTTTATTTGAAAGGTATGAGGACGGAGGGACTAATTATTTAAATATTTTAAAGTGGCTCATAACCGGGTATATAACCCATTCTATAAACCCTAAACCTAAGAAGTCATCGGCCGCCACCCTTATTTCCCCTGTTTGCGGTCGCAAATCTCATGACCTCCACCACCGGCTGTTATTTCCTCACCTGCTGAAGCCGTAGCCCCCTACGTCGCCGCCATTGTCGAAGTTGTGAAGCCACCATGAGTTCTTGCTGCCGGTGACGAAAGTCATCGGGAAGGAGCCAATGAAGACCACCGCGAAGCTTCAAGCGTCCGCTTCCACCCGGTTTCAGCCGCCGTTTTCCTCTTCTCCTTCTACTGCTATTGTGGTGGTCGTTTTCAGCGTGGGATTGCCACCATTTCCTCACCGTAAACAACCTCCATTTCTGTTTACGGTTGGACATGTCGTGTGTCGCCGCTGCCGCTGTCGTTTTTTACCATCTTCGCCGTTTGGCGCCACCAGGTGGGGTGGCTGGGCTTGTTTACGGTCAGAAGTGCATGGTGGTGTTGTGTTCGAATGTTGTGGTGGTACAAGCTTTCTGGAATGATTCTTGGTTGGAGATCCGAAGAAAGACCCCACTGCCACCACCGTGAAGTGGTGGCTGCCACCACTCGCCGCCGCCGGCCACCACAAGGTGGTTATGTGTGTGTGTATGTTAGTTTAGTGTGTGTGTGTTATTTTGGGGCTAAAGCCTTGTAAAATGTAATATATATAATGGAATAAAGAAAGAAAGGAACCCTAACCACCACCGTCAGGTGGTGGCTGCCGCCGTGTCGGGTGGCGGTGTGCTTGCATGATTGTGTTTGATTCGTTTGGATACTGAAACCCTAATGGGCTTAAGGATTTCGCTTTGGTCCTATTGGGCTAAGATGGGTTGGAAACCCTAATTAGGGTTTGGAAAAACCCTAATGTCATGAAAACCTAATTTGGGACTTATCAGGACCGCATCGAGATTATTTAATGAATTTAAAATATCAATTAATAATCATTGGTAAACGAACTTAAGGCAATAGTGGACTTAATGAATTAAGTCGTTAATGGGTTAAGCAGGAACACTTAACCCTAATCGATATTTTATGTGAGAAACCCTAAATTAGATTTGGGTTCTTATTGGGCCAATTAGGAACATGTTAAAGACTAAAGAAATCATTAGGCCTTAGGATAGGACCCATTAGAGAGGCTTGGGCCCAATTTAGATAGTTGGGCCATAATTGGGCCTTGAGGACTATTAGCTATTGGACCATCAGAATGCCAATCATTTGGACCGGAATAAGTGGTTGGGCCTTAATATAAGCCTATATAGAGGTTTGGGCCCAATTTGGAAAATTGGGCCATGTGTTGGGCTTTGGTCCATGGTTTGGCTTTTGGGCTTTGAATTGGGCCTTGAATTGAATAAAGCTGAGTTAGGATAAAGTAGTCTTTCACCTCATGTATAGAGTTGTGGTTATGTGTTGGAACCCAATTATTAATTGGGTATTGTTTGATGTTGACAGTTCGAGAATCTGTCAACCAGCAAGGGGAGTTTTATCTGTGGGGCTTCAGCAGTGCCAGGTGAATCTTCTCACCATACCAATGGGTCTAAGGCACCAAGGCCGGCCCATTTTATGATAATTGGTATACTTGCTATGTAGAGGTGTGTGATACGTATGTATGCGTGATATGCGGTAGAGATAGCCTTTGTGGCTAATCGTAGAGACAACCTTTATGGCTGATGGTAGAGATAGCCTTGTGGCCAATGGTAGAGACAACCTTTATGGCTGATGGTTGAGATAGCCTTGTGGGTAATGGTAGTGATAGCCTTTGTGGCTAACGGTAGAGATAGCTTGTATAGCTAATTGATATGTGCCAATGGTAGAGATACCTTTTATAGTTATGTGATATGTGATATGTGGCAGAAGTAGGTTTTATAGCTAATTGATATGTGCTAATGGTAATGGGAGATTTTATAGCTATTTGATATGTGATACGTGGTAGAGTAGCTTTTATAGCTAACTATCACCGTGCCACCCATCACTCTTTGTCCCACTTCTCCCCAACAAATGGGAGTCCGACACCTTCTCCGATACAAAAGCTCAAAGGGAGGCATACCAATACTTGAATGATAGTTGTTGTTGTAGGCAAACTCAGCCAGTGGTATGTAGGTGTCCCAACTTCCCCCGCAGTCCATGACACATGCCCGCAAAATGTCCTCAAGCGTCTGAATCATCCGCACGCTCTGCCTGTCTGTTTGTGGGTGATATGCCGTACTGAAATGCAAGTGTGTGCCCAGCTCCTCATGAAACTTCTTCCAAAACCTGGAAGTGAAACATACGTCTGGATCCGACAATATCGAGACCGGCACACCATGACGCGCTACCACTTCTCGCACATAGATCTCAGCCAATCTCTCCACGGAAGAGCTCTCACTAATAGCAACGAAGTGAGCACTCTTCGTCAGCCGGTCCACGATCACCCAAATCGCGTCAACTCCTCATGCAGTCCTCGACAACTTGGTGATAAAGTCCATCGAGATCTGTTCCCACTGCCACTGGGGAATCTCAAGAGGCTGCAATGGACCATGTGGACGCTGGTGCTCTGCCTTGACCCGACGGCAGGTCAAGCATCTCTCAACTACCCAAACAACATCCCTCTTCATACAGGGCCACCAATAGTCTATCTTCAGGTCTAAATACATCTTAGTAGCCTTGGGATGGATCAAGAACCTCGATCTATGCGTCTCCTCCATCAGTATATGCCGAGCTCCGCCCGTATAGGGCACCTAAATCTTCCCTCAGAAAGTCATGAGTCCTCGGCTATCCGTCACAACCTCAGACACCTGCCCAATCACTCGTTCCCTCTTGCGGTTCTCCGGTTTCATGGCCTCCGCTTGGGCCTCTCGGATGGTATCTAAGACTGGAGTCATCACCGTCATCCTCATACACACATCTCAGATTGGAGCACTCTCTGCCTTGCGGCTTAGGGCGTCGGCTACCACATTAGCCTTGCCCGGATGACATAGGATCTCGCAGTCATAGTCTTTCACCACATCCAACCATCTCCTCTGCCTCATATTTAGATTGGGCTGATCCATGAGATACTTTAGGATTTTTTGGTCCGTGTATATGGTACACCGAACCCGGTACAAATACTGGCGCCAGATCTTGAGGGCGGAGACCACCGCCCCTAACTCCAGATCGTGGGTGGGATACCTAGTCTCATGAGGCTTCAACTGCCTCGATGCGTATGTTATAACATGCCCTCTCTGCATCAACACCGCACGCAACCCGGATATGGATGCATCGCAGAAAACCACAAAGTCCTCCACTCCCTCAGGAAGGGCTAACACTGGGGCTTCACACAATCTCTGTCGAAGGGTCTCAAATGAGGTTTGCTGCTCGGGACCCCAAATAAAATTAATACCCTTACGGGTCAACCTAGTGAGGGAGGCGACGATCTTGGAGAAATCTCTGATAAATCTCCGATAGTAGCCGGCCAATCCCAGAAAACTCCTGATCTCGGATGGGGATCTCGGCACCTCCCAACGCATCACTGCCTCAATCTTGGCCGGATCAACCAAAATCCCATTCTGATTACCGAGGTATCCCAGGAACTGGACCTCTCGTAACCAGAAATCACACTTGGAGAATTTGGCATAAAGCCTCTCCGATCTCAATACTCCAAAAATCTCTCCCAAATGCTCCTCATGCTGATCTCTAGATCTCGAGTACACCAAAATATCGTCGATGAACATGATCACTAATCGATCCAGCATAGGCCTGCACACCCGGTTCATGAGATCCATGAACGCCGCCGGTGCGTTGGTGAGTCGATAAGGCATCACCACGAACTCGTAATGCCCATAACGATTTCTAAAGGCCGTCTTCTGGATATCCTCTTCACGAACCCTCATCTGATTATATCCAGACCTCAAATCGATCTTGGAAAACCAAGCGCACCCTGCAACTGATCGAACAGATCGTCGATCCTCGGAAGTGGATATCGGTTCTTGACCGTCAGCTTGTTCAACTCCCGGTAATCGATGCACATCCGGTGCGAACCATCCTTTTTCTTGACAAAAAGGATTGGAGCTGAGAGAATAACTCATGCATCTCTGATGGCGCGAGGCGATAGGGTGCCTTGGTAATAGGTGTCGCACCCGGAATCAAATCAATCAGGAACTCCACCTACCTCTCGGGAGGCACTCCCGGCAACTCCTCGGGGAAAACATCCGCAAACTCACACACTATAAGAACCTCAGAGATAGAACTCGGGCAACCCTGTTGTAGATTCTGTATCGCTCTGGCAGCAGAGGAGAAAGCTGATCCTGATCGGGTACCTTCGCCATAAACTGTAAGCACTCCGCCACTAGGGTTTCATATGGTCACCATTTGACACTCGCAGTTGATTACAGCTCCGAATCGGCTCAACCAGTTCATACCCACAATGACGCAGACATCACCCATGGCGATCGGTACCAGATCTATCGGAAACTCAACACTAAAAATCTCGAGCACACATCCCCGGATCACATCAGTGGCAAACACCGCATGCTCATCGGCAATAGAAACTCTCAGAGGTCGACTCAACGACTCACGTCTGATACTGATGTGATGACTAAACGCTAATGATACGAAAGATCGACTCGCACCCGAGTCAAATAACACTAAGGCAGATACAGAACTCACAAGAAAAGTACCTACGCAAATCAGAATATAAGCACAAATAACTCAGAATAGAATAAACAAAAGAATACATACCAGCCACGACATCAGGTGCTGCGCGGACCTCCTCCGCTGTCAGCTGGAAGGCTCTCCCACAAACCTTCGGCGCCTCGGCCTTCACGGGCCGATTCTCGGTAGCTCGTGCAGTAGCAGGTGCAGATCCCTGAAGCTACTTGGGGCACTCGGCCTTTCGATGGCCGATCTGGTTGCAGTGAAAGCAGACTGCAAATCCCTTGGGGCAATCCTTCACCATGTCCCCCTCCTTGCCACACTTATAGCAAGATCCCGCTCGACATATCCCTTAATGACCCTTGCCACACTTCCCACAGGTGCGGCCCTTCTGGCCTCCTGATCTCGAATCTGCGAGCTTAGCCCGCTTGGCTGCCGGCTGAGACTGTGTCGGCCGCCGATCCCTCCCCTGAGACTCCGCCTCCTCTCTGGCCTGAGTCTCCAGCTCAATCTTCCTCTTTCGGGCATTTTCCTGAAGCTCAACAAATGATCGATAAGTCGAGTTTGCCACGAACTCTCAAATATCCCTACTCAGAATGCTCAAATACCGGATCATACGTGCCTACTCGGTAGACACGTGTTCAGGGCAGAACATTGCCCTCTCATGGAACATCCTCGTAATCACTGTCACTGACTATGTCCTCTGTTTGAGGAACAGAAACTCCTGGGCCAGCTGTTTCCTCTCCACCGGGGGAACATACTCATCTCGAAACATAGTAGTAAACCTCTCCTATGACACTGCAGAAGTGAAACTGGCTGTCACAAACTTCCACCAGTCCTTCGCTCCCAAGCGAAGCTGGTTTAGCGCGAACCGTACCCTCAAATGTTATGGACAGGAACAAGTGTAGAAACACCCCTCGATATCAAAAATCCATCTCCTCGCGATAATCGGATCCTGAGTCCCATCAAACTCTGGTGGCTTCGTGTTGCTGAACTCCCAGTACAGCAACGAGTCACCCGCCTGAGGCCTGGCAGCAGCTACAACTGCGGTGGCTGCAGCGATAGCCGCCTCGGTAACAACAACGTATCGCTCGTCAAACGTGTTGATCAATTTGGTCTTGATAGACCCAAACATCTCTGGGATGACCACTGGTACCACTGCCACATGGGTTGTGGCGCGTACCCACCATGATATCTCTGAAATACAACACAAAATAATCAGAGATTTGCTCGAGTATACTCACACTCGATCGCTCGACCCTACTTGTTCCTTAGCATCCTAAGGATTCTTACTAGGACTGCTCACTGACCCGATATTTCCAGTAGTACGGGCCCAATACTACCATCCGCACTGCATCCATGTTCATCCCAAGTCTTCCTCCTAGGATTCCAGATCACGAGTACTCTATATCTCGTCACACACAGACTACTCTCTTAGTAGACCTCTTATAAGCTCATTTTAGCTATATACTCGTACTCAAAGCAAATCACAGGTAGCAGTAACCCCTAGGCTAAGGCTTCACAAATTAGGCCACTCTAGTCCTAAATATGAAATACCTAGGCTACTCTCTAGCATGCATAATATATCTCATAACATCTCATAAATATCTCATAACACTGAAAGTAAGGGTATTTTGGGAAAATCACCGTTCGGGCGCTGACTGATTGTACACACTGCTCTTTCTCGGTTTTCTCTTAGAAACTCTTACTCGTTTTAGAAAAATCATTTCTCTTGGAAAAATTTCTCAAATCCTCAGTTTGAGTCCAGACATACCCGAAGGTGCATCTGAATCCCTCAAACCAAGGCTCTGATACCAACTTGTAACGACGTACTTTTTCAAACCAATTTTTCATTTTTAAAACACATAAAACTCATATATTATATTTCATAAAAACCATAAGTGTCTCAAAGTCAGCATAAATCCACAACAAATGTCAAATCCCAGAATCCTAAACATAATCTCGAACAGGTGTGTCCAATCACGCCGGTGCCTTCCCGCGATCCTCGGAAGTACCTGAAACAAATAACACGTAACCCGGTAAGCATAAAGCTTAGTGAGTTCCCCAAAATACCACATTCACATATTAGTCACTCGAGGCTATAACTCTGTAAGACCCTCCGGTCAATGTGTCTCAGTGGGACCCTCTAGTCCCACAACTCTGATGGACCCTCCGGTCCTAACTCTATAAACTTTGAATACACATAGCATAAATCACACAGACACAATGCATTAATATCATAGTACTCAAATAAAGACATAAGACCCTCTGGTCACACATAGATACCACTCTAGGCAAAGTATAGTGAGAAGACTCACCTCATAAGCTAGCTAGTAAAATCTCGTGCTCGGAATCCTCGATCTAGCCTCCGCCTAACATATTAGATAAGTATCTCTAATAAATATCCCACTCTTACTCAAAAACAACAAAAGTTCTCTTACACTCTTTCTAACCCTTGGAATGGGTAAAAGATCATTTTACCCCTCCTTTGTCTCAAATGCGCATACTTGACCCAACCATAAAGTCAACAAAACTCAATACGAGTCAACAGTCAGAGTTGACCTGACTCGCCGAGTACACTCTTGTGACTCGCCGAGTCCACTCGTATCCTCAGAGCTCTTCCTAGGGTTCCACTCAGCTCGTCGAGTTGACCCCCAACTCGACGAGTTATCACGGGGTCCAGAACGATGGGGCAACCCGATCCGACTCGTCGAGTCATCTCATAGACTCGGCGAGTCGACTCATTCGGATTTCTCATTTGGGAACTTGAGGTCAGATCTGCAACTTCAACCTCTAGATTTAGCCTCCTAATACCCAAAAGTCACGTAATGGTTCAATCTTGATGACCATGCATGACATATATTGCTCTATTTGCCATCACTACTCCATTAATGCTTCCAAAACACAAAACTCCTTGGTTGATTCACTAAGGATCTAAACTTTTGGACTCTCTGGACCTCACAAGGTCCATATCTGAAGTCTAAAATCGGAAAGGGGCTTGATGCATCCATAGCCCCATCAAGAAGGTGTTACAAGCCCTAAATCTCAAGAACATGAGATCTAATCATCCTACAAGAAAGGTAAAAGATTTTTACCTTGATCTGAAGCTTGAGATGAAGAAGAAACAGATCTACTGGCCCTCCCTTCTTGATGTTTGAAGAACCTTCCTTCCTCTTCTAGGAAATGAGCCAAAATGAGCACAATATTAGCTATCCTCACCACTCTAGCTCACTATGGATGTTAGGGTTTCTATCAAGGGTGTAAGGGTTCTGGTGAGACGAAATGGAGGCTATAAGTTCCCTTAAATAGGCCGCATGCCCGAGAATTTAGGGTTTCCTTCAGCAACGCTGACTCGGCGAGTCGACTCGTCGAGTCACTCCACAAATATCAAATTAAATGATAAAAATAATATACCTGGGAATCCAGTTGTTACATTAAGAGTCTAGTGCCTCAAGTGTGACACGTCAAATGGTTTACACAACACCAACAACAACTTGGAATAACTTGAGAGAAAAGTCCTTATGCTCAAATTGATGGGTTTTGAGAAAAACATCAATCCTATGGTGTTCATGCAACCCTAATTTCTTGGATCTAGGTTTTCAACTTTGAACATGCAATAAACTTCCAAGACTTATAAACCCTAGATCTAGCACACAATTAATCAAATTAACATATAAACTAGGGTTCAGATATTACCGTGATTGTTACGTAGCAATAACAATCAATTCCTTGGCTTCAGAAAGCTTAGTGCCTCAAGTGTTGCACCTCTAATGGAGTCACAAACACCACTAAGCAACTTGGATGAAGAGGGAGGAGAGAGGAGACACCAAAAACCACTGGAAACCCTAAAGGAAGACTTAGCCACGTTTTTGGGTCTCAAGGGTTCTTTAAATAGGTAGGCAATTAGGGTTATCTAACAAGGAAACCCTAATTTGACAGCTTAAGCCCTAAGCAGCCCATGGACCCCTTTAACATATCCCTTGGACGATTTATAATGGGCTTCCCATATAATTCGTCCAACCTATATATTATTAGGTGATCCACAGCCCAATTGTAATTATCTTATAATTACAACAATAATCCCCTAAGTTTAATTAATCTCTTTTAGTCATAAAATTAATTCTTAATTAATTCTTGACTAATATCAATTAAACAATATGATTTCTCCTTTAATATATTCTTCTCATAATATATTAATAAATCATAATTAAACCTTTCTCTCCTTAATTCATCCTACATATTGCTATGGTGAAGGAAACCCAAAAAGACCATGCTCACAATCGAGTCAAGTACATACCAAAATAGTTATGGACTTAGACACTAATCCAACACAAATCGGCTAGCCCTCTCATATGAACCCCTGGTACCGATTTCTTGAGCCATGGGGTCCTTATATATTGTGGCTATTAGGGTTACACTATGTAACTTATGTCTTTCCATATTCTTCATGCTCCATGGGTCAAAACCTCCATGGAGTATCCATGGGTTTAGCCCAACATGAAGAACTATGGATCATAAGCCCACATATATAAGAATGAATGATTTACACAATCAATCCTCATATATTTAATTAATGTCTTTTGATCACATAATTAATTCCAAATTAATTCTTGAATAATACTAATTAAATAATATGATTTCATATTAATATATTAGAACTTATAATATATTAATAAACCATATATATCCTTTTCTCACACAAGTCTATCCAAATCGTTCCGATGCCATTCAACCCAAATGGACCGTGCCAAGTCGGGTCGAATACATACCAATAATAGTTATGGGCTTAGACATCTAATCCAACAATGCCGAGCTAACATATCACAACAGTAATAATTCCAATAACCAATCAAAGGGCCGACCTTGGTGCCTTAGACCCTTGAGTATAGTGAGGATAACTCACCTGGAAATGCCGATCTGAACTGAAGAATTGAACTCCTGAATCGCTATCTCACCGGAAATCCCGAACTATCACATAATAAATACAAAGTCATTACACAACATAACAATCTTGACTAAATATCCCCACAATCCATCATGTCCATTCTCTTTATTGGGCCAAGGCCCAATGCCAAGTCCATAACCTTGAAAGTCCTTATGCAAAACCCATTATTTGCCCAATTTACCAAATTGGGCCCCACTCCCTAATTGGGCCTAATTCCAAGATCCCTTAACAAGACTTGGCCCAAAACATAATATCTATAAAGTCCAGAAAAAGCCCAAATCCAATTACTCCAAAAACAGCCCAAAACCCGAAGCCCAATTGCCAACGGCCCAACAGAGGATGTACGCGGGGCGTCCTCGTCCTGATGCTGACCACCATCAGGGCGGTTGACCCAATACGCTGGGCGTACTGGATTTACGCTGGGCGTACGTGGCATTTCACCAAAACCCTAATAAGTGCTTAATTGCTTAAGCACTTAAGCCCAAACTCTAGATCCATCGACAACATTTGCCATACGACTATAAAGTCTCGAACTTTATCACTTTGGACGTCCAGAAAGTTCTTAACACATGGTCTTAATCCATTAAGACCTTCCTACTTCATGCATGAGACAAATCTAGCTATTGGGACAACATTTTTATCACTTAGGACCCCTTCTACGGCCTGAAAGGACAGCTCATTTCGTCCAAATCATAACATACACCATTTTGGGACTTTTGGAACAAGAATGCTTCCATAAAGCTAAAATGACTAGATCTATCACATACAAGTATAAAGTTCCAAGCTTTTTTACCTTTTGGAGCTTCCAGGGCACAAACCAACTTCAGATCTACAAGCTTGATCTTCTTCTTCAACTCCTTGATGCAACACATTCTTCTTAAAACACTCAAGAAACACTCAAAAAGCTCAAACACTCATGGAAATGGCTAGGGTTTGGGGAAAACGACTCTAAGCAGTGGAGGCTGGGGGTACGGCAGGGTTTTGTTCTCATAATGTTGCTTATATAGTCCCCAAACCCTAAATATTAGGGTTTCCTTATGCCATGAGTACGCCCAACGTACACAAGTGTACGTCCAGCGTAATAGAACGCGCCTTGTACACTTACCGTACCCTTATGTACGCGCAGCGTACTCCTCTTGATCCCAATAATTGCAATTTAGCCCTTAGACTTTTCATAGCTTCACCCCTTCCATCCACAGGGACTATAAATGACAAATCTTGGGATGTTACACATGAAATGACCAAAATATTAATTAAAATTTACTTAAATAATGCCTAAAAATATGTATAAATATGGCAATATTAATCGCACTCATGTGCCGCAAAGGCAGTGATCTCCTCGGGAGTAGCAGTGTTGACATTCACTTCTTTCAGCTCCTTGTCGAGGACATACTCCTTGTCCTCGTAGCGAGTAACCATTCGAATGTTGCATATCCAATCATTGAAATTGGTCCCGTCGAAAATCACCCTCCCACACAAATTCCTGAGTGAGAATGAGTCGGAAGAGTTCGAGCCAGAAGCGTTGTTGTTGTTTGAGGCAGATTCACTAATTTCCACCATGAAAAACAAAAACAAAAATTATGTTTTAAATATATTGAAACTCCTAGATCCTTTTTAGATTCATTGAAATTTTCAATGGCATGTTTAAATCTCGATATGCCCTTCAAGTTTGTGACTAGGATAGTGAGGATCACAAACAAGGTGTGAATAACCATGCAAATGTACTTGGTGCCCTCAATGTTACAGTCACCTAATCAATGTGTTGGTTAGCCACACACGCTCCATTGATCTATGACAAACATCGAGTCACTCTTATCCACCTTTGCTAGACCCAAATTAGTGTGTCGGTTAACCACACACGCTCCACTAACGTCTTGGCAAGGGTACAAAGTGTAATTTCATGGAATATCATCATTTTCAATTTTTTCCTAAAGTAACTAAGATTGGGAATTTTATAAAAAACATTTAGTTATATTATTAACCAATATACTTTTAATGAGGAATTAGTTGCCCTATCCTACCCGTTCGGCTAACGACCCTCCATCAATCAAGGAAGCGGTGGGTTAGAGTGGACACCCATTAAACTGCCATTTTATAGGCAGCAACCTTATACCCCCCTTATAGATCGGCTTCGTGAATGCGACCTACTATCGGTAAGACTAGCTTAATCTTATACATATATATAATTATTAATCTTATAATATTATAATAGTATAAGGGTGTATTTTAAACATTTCAAAATACTAGGGTTTTAATGAAATTTAAAATTTTTCGAAAATTAATACCTTTTAATTTTAAAATCTTAAATATCAAAAATTTGATTTAATAATTATCCAAAATTAAAAAATTAATTTAAATTATTAAATCTTGGAGGATTGTCCATTAAATTAAACAATTAATTTAACCTATTCCCTTTATCCCCTAAAATTCGAAAATTTTGGATGGGATAATTCAAGGATCTTTAATTATCTATTTAAACAATTAAAGGGATAATTACAAAAGATGACATTATCTTAGTCCTAAAATCTTGGAATCTTATCTTGGGGATTAGGCATTTTCGAAAATTCTAGGGTTAGACAACCCTAATTTCGAAATCTTAATGCCAAAGGAAAGGGTTCTAGAAACCCTAACAAAATTCAAAACCTAGGGTTTTGGAACCCTAATTTCGAAAATCTAAGCCCTAGGGTTTATTAGCCATAAAACTTTTGTATCAAATCTAATATGTATCTATGTTTTCACTATTAGACATAAAACTTATTAACAAAAAAAGAAACCTAGCATGCATCTACTATTTTCGAAAATTACAAACAAGAAGAGAATACATACCTTTTGTTGCTATATAGTAATAACAACTAAATCTTGAAGTTCCTTTCTCTTGAGAACAAGTACCACAATTGTAGTACCTCTAATGGCTCACAAACACACTTGAGTGATGGGATGAACAAGAGAGAGAGAGAGAGAGAGAGGAGGGAGAGTAATAAGCTCCAAAATTTGGCTCTACTAGGGTTTTACCAAGGTTTGACGAATTTTAGTGCTTAAAGGGGTCTATTTATACTTGAGGTCAACTAGAGTTTCAGGGTGGAAACCCTAATCCCTTAGCTTAGGGCCAAAGCAAGTCCATGGACCTCCTATGCTTTAGCCTTGGACGAAAACCCCTAAAGCCTTCTACCATTTTCGGCCCTTGCCTAATAAGGCGATCCATTGGCCCAAAGCCTCAACTATCAAATAATTACAAAACAACCCCTGCATTTTTAATCAGTTCCTTTAATCTCAAAATTAATTCCAAATTAAGTTCTGATTAAATAATAATTAATAATATGATTCCAAATTCACATCTTTTTCATATAATATGTTAATAAATCATATTTATGCCCCAATTTATTATTCTTAATAATAAAGCAGCCTCTCTCCTCAACAATCATCCTGTTTAGTCACCAGTGTGAAGGCAACCCAAAAGGACCATGCTACTATCGGATCAAGTATATCCCAATTATAGTTATGGGATTAGACACCTAATCCAATAGGGTGGCCCTTGGAATTTGTATGAAAGACCATGGGGTGGCTCCTGGCAAATTGTATGCAAGACCAGAGTCTGGACTCTGAGAGTTAATTAGATAAGTAGGGGTAGATTTTATGCTAGTTGTCTTTGTGATGCTTGCATGGAAGACCAGAAGGTGGGTCCTGACACTTGTTTGTAAGACCTAGGGTTTTGGTCCCCCGTCTTGGCAAGGAAAGGCCATGACACGGCTCGTGGCATAATTGCAACACTATGGTTGGCACATAGCACCTCCTATTGTATGCTTGATCTGTATGGCTCGTATGTTATGTATGGTATGTGGTATTTGGGGAACTCACTAAGCTTTGTGCTTACAGTTGTGGTTTATGATTTCAGGTACTTCCGGTTCAAAAGGGAAGGGCCCGGCTTGATCGCAGCGCATACACTCGTGTTTTCCGCAACTCGTGATTTTGGGATTTTACTCTGATAATTGTTTTATTCTGAAATACTTTTAAATGTTTGAATAAAGAATAAATGATTGTTTTGATTATAATAAACTGAAGTTTTTACCATCTAATTTTTAGGGTGTTACAACTTGGTATCAAAGCCTTGGTATGAGGGAATCTGGCATACTCTCGGGTGTGCCTGAACTCAAACTGTGGGTTTGGTGAAATGTTTTTATAAAATAAACGTTTTATTAAAAAAGGATTTCTAATCAAAGAAAGGGGTGTGATGTGTGCAATCGGCCGAGTTCAAGTAAGTGGTTCCCAGAATACTAATACTTGTTTATTATGATATATGATATGATTATGACAATTGCATGCTAGATTAGTGTTGGATAAGGTGTCTAAGTCCATAACTTATTTGGTATATACTTGACCCGACCCGGCATGGTCCATTTGGGTTGCACTTCACCCAAACTGTTTATGGATAATTTTATGAGAATTGTATACTTACGATTTATTAATATATTATAAGTTATAATATATTAATATAAAGTCATGTTATTTAATTAGTTTTAATCTTGAATTAATTATGAATTAATTTAGTGATTAAAATGAAGACTAATTAAATCATGGGCTATTATATTTATATGGTGTGGGCTAATACTCATTTGTTAACGGGCTAAGCTTATATGGAAGTCCATGGATGATCCATGGAGCTTTTAACCCATGGATCCTTGGAAGAGGAAAAGACATGGGTTATTAGGGTTTCACCCTAACCATGCACACTATATAAACAAGCTTATGTTGCATGAAAAAGACACTAATGTGTGTGTAAGTGTGGTGGCCAAAATCAAGAGTTAGTATACTCTCTCATACATTTTCCAAGTTTGTGGTGATTTGTGATTTCCATTTGAGGCATTCACATTATTGGTGCTTGGCTCTCAAACTCCAAGGAATCAACAATCAACAAAAGGTATATAACTCATCTAGTTCTTTTATGTTTAAAAGTACCCCATGCCATGCTAGATAGGTTATAAACCTTGGAAAATAATATTTTGCATGTATCTTAGACAAACATAGATCCAAGGTTTAATAGGGTTGCATGTACACTTAGGAAGTGTTAGAATGCTCAAAATCCAACAGTGGTATCAGAGCCTAGGCTTGTTTGTTTGATACTTGATGCAAAATAGTGATAAAAAAGTCGATTTTTTGCTGTCTGACTGATGAAATCGCCGAGTCCATGGGGGGACTCGCCGAGTTCATGTGTAAACTCATCCTACTCGCCGAGTAGGTTCGTGCACTCGGCGAGTAGGAGCCTCAGAATGCAGTTTTTCGACTTTTGCTGCTGGAAATGGACTAGAAACATTACCCTAAACTGTTTTGGTGTTTTAAAACTTGTTTTAGTTGGTGTAATGGTAGTTCTAATCCATTTACAATGGCTTATATCAAAATTTCATGATTTGTATGTGTTCATATAATTCTTGAAACTTTGATGATCACGTTCATGTTCTTATGAATTTAGAAGATGATAGGAATTATTTGCTGAATTGTTTAGGATTAATTCTTGATCATTTATGTGTTTTAATGGAGTCCATAATTTGTCCTCAAGTTATGGATATCCAAAGGTCACTTCTTTTAAACACATACTTAAAACACATAAGTTACATAAAATGAAGAGTCTTCAGTTTTATGAACCTTTAATTCATAAGTTATGAAATGAAAAGTTTTGGAGAGTTACAAAACTTGCCCTCAAGTTTTGGAATTTGTAAAGTTTCACACACTTTAATAAACTTTAATTCCAACCCTTAGAGTTTTAATAGTTAAAATTCAACACTTATACTATTTATAACATTAATGGTTAATTATTATATATATGTATAAGATCAAGTCGTTTTACCGTTAGTAGGCCTCATTCACGAAGCCGGTCTATAAGGGGGTATAAAGTTGTTGCCTATAAAATGGCAACTTAATGGGTGTCCATTCTCACCCACCGCTTCCTTGATCGGTGGAGGGTCGTTAGCCGAACGGGTAGGACAATGACTTTAAATTCTCATTAAAAGTATAATGAATATTATAAAGTAACTAAACCTTTTATAAATTCCCAATCTTAGTTACTTTAGGAAAATGTGAATATGGTGCTAACCCATGAAATTCACACTTTGTACCTTACCAAGTCGTTGGTGGAGCGTGTGTGGTTAACCGGCACGCTAACTTGGACTAGTAAGGATCACGAAGGGTGACTTAATGTTTATCATAGATCGGTGGAGCGTGTGTGGTTAACCGACACATCGATTAGGAGATAATATTAAGGGTACCAAGTGAGTTTGCATGGTTATTCACACCTTGTTTTGTGATCCTCGGCATCCCAGTCACAAAACCTGAAGGGCACAATCGAGATTGAAACATGCCATTGAAAAGTTCAATGAATCTCAAAAGATCTAGGAGTTTCAAATCCATCTAAAACCTAATAAATTATTTCGTTTTTCATGGTGGAAATTGGTGAATCGTCATTCACCTACCTTCAAATATTTTATAGCTTGGATTACGGCATCCCTCTTCCAAGTTATAAAATATTGTGTTGGGTCCTAGCCTTAATATTTCATATTGGGTGTTATATTAAGGACTTGAATCAACTAACTTGATTTTCTCCCATTGTAGATGTCTGGTTCAGACAACTATGATCTTCCCAAATCGCTTGAAACAAGCTTTCCTCTTGAAGATGGTGTCCCTCAACATCATGCTTCACTCCCCCCACCTCCTCCATTTATTCTCCCTGACCCACAAGCCCGAAGACTTGAAAGGTTCAAGGTCACTCAAGCTCTACTAGAAATGAAACATAAAGATGGAAGACCTGTGTGCACTCATGTCTTAGGAATGAAATCACATATAGACAGGTTGAGAATGTTGGGTGCTGTTATTTCAAGGAAGTTCGCTGTTGACTGGGTTCTTCAGTCACTTCCTGAGTCATATAGTGAGTTTATTAAAGACTACCATATGACAGATCACGACATGACCCTAATAGATCTTTCTTATTTGCTTGTTGCTGCTGAATCAGCAATGATTTGGCGTAATGGTCAAGCAAATATTGATGGAAGGTCTAATTCTCAAACTTCCATGGACATGGACAACGGTAACATTGGAAGTCCAGAAAAGCTTTCTCATCCCAATGGAAGGGGATCGGCCTTGGTCAACCCGGTTGACCAAAAGGTAAAAGGAAAGGCTAAGTCTGTGATTGTCTCGTGTACCATTCCCAAAGAGTCTATATGTTTTTATTGTCATGAGAAGGGACATTGGAAGCGAAGCTGCCCTGAATACCTGAAATATTTGAAAGCAAGTAGAGACAAAATGTTTGACTCGGCTTCAGGTAAGTCCACTATCTAACTTTGTTAAAGTTCCAAATTGTTGATTCTTATTACATGATGTGACTACGTTGCATCTTGAAGTTTAGCAGGATCGAGCAAAAGGAAGGTTAAAATAAGAGTGTGCTGAATCTGATCACGAAGATGGATTTCTATCGCATGGTTCGAGGATCGGATTTTTGAGCTACTACTTAAAAGTTATGATAGATTGCTAGGAAATATGTAATATTATAGTTTTCATTTGAAGATGCATTGTAAGGAATATTTTTCCGCATTTTAATAAAGAAATAAAAGTTTTGTTTAGTTTATTTTATATTATATCCCCTTACAATGGCATTTATGGAAAATTGATGTTTGTATGTTTCTAGCAATATTGGTTTGATTCTCTCATATGTGGTAGTGTCTGAATTTACCAAGTGAGGAAAGGTTCTCATCACCCAAGCTTCAGTTAGACAGAAACTTGGAATCATACAATTTGTATTGTATGATGAATGAGAATTTTCATCTTTGTAAAATTGAGACTAATTCATTGATCACATACATATGTGAGTCAATTGAAGGACTAAGGAATTAGGTACACTGGGTGTGTGCTGGTCAAGGTCCACCACAAAGATCAATTCGTCATGATTTACTAAAGATTAGTAAATATGGTTATACTTATAAGGTTAAGTATAATTCTGTAACATTGGAAAAGTTTCATTGTATGGCAGAACGGATGAGAAGAATCAAATTTGGCAGAAAGATAAAAGTTTCTCAAATCTGAAAAGATGGGAGAGTACTTTAGTATCATGTTTTTATGATCATCTTAATGATTATGAAACCATATCACAAATTCATACTCTAAGGACATCTTAGTGCATTGTTATGACTAAGATGAGGGGTCATGAATTGTTGGAATAGTTAAAATAAAAAAAAATGGATCATACATGTTTTTATGATCATCTTAATGATTATGAAACCATATCACAAATTCATACTCTAAGGACATCTTAGTGCATTGTTATGACTAAGATGAGGGGTCATGAATTGTTGGAATGGTTAAAATCAAGAAGATGGATCATACTTCGTTCCAAAACAACTCTTAGAGTCATAATCCAAGATTGTAACATTGAGTGACATAAAGTAAGGTTTAAAACACTTATCAAATATAGTGTAAAATGTTTTCTACTCCTGTACATTTGAAATTGGTAAGTTGTGATAAGACAAAGACCAACTAAGACCAATTGTGTGAAGTGTTTATCTTGATAAGAGTCCGCACTATTCCTTGAATATTTGTTTTGTCAAGGAATGGTCCTTGACTAGGGAAACTTATATGTCAAGAGGATAGTGGGAGTCTTTAGGATCCTGAAAGGATTTCAAGATATCAAGAGTAAAACCTGAGTTTTATCACTAGCACACGACTTAAGGTTTGCAACCTATTAAGTTGACATAATTCTTGTTTCTGTGTCTGTTCCTATTAAGTTGACTATGCATATGAGTTTTGTTAGTTCTAAACTGTGTGCATAACAGCTTGGAAGCATTGGTGGGCCTTGTGCTACCAGGTGACAAGAAATTAAGATTGAACAAGTTCAATCCATGTAAGGGTAATTTGTCACTAACCTTGTCTTGTGATTATGGTTTTGACAAATTCACATGGATAGAAACTCATACACTATAAAATCTAAGTGTCATAAGGTTTCTCTCCGATTAATGAAAATGATGGTGAGGAAATGCTTTCACTAAGAAGATTTTAAGTAGATAGCAATTATGATGTTTGCATTCTCAAAGTCGTTAGTGGAGCGTGTGTGGTTAACCGGTACACTAACATGGACTTGTGAGAAATGGCAAAGGTCTAAACAATTAAGACTATGATTACGGCATCCCTTTTCATAGTTCTGGAAATTGTTTAGACACACATGTGAGCTATCTAAGAAAGGGTGTACGAATCTAAATTTCAGAAGTCCAGCTGATTTCTAGAAATATGTCAGAGCTAGTGGGAGCATAAGTGTTATGCTGATAATCATCATGTTAGTGGGAGCATGATTACTATGTTTAGTGTTGCAAGTTAGCAATGTTAATTATAGAAAAACAAAAAGTTTCAATTCGTAAAGTTGTAGGGGTTGAAAAAGTTGTTTTGCTATAATTAAGGGAGAGGAAATTATACTTCATTTCAATTCTAAAAGCTTAGATTGAGTTTTTAATCATCTTTAGTCAAGGATATATATATGAATTTTATGTTGGAATGGTTCAACATAAGGAAATTCTATATATATTGCGTTCTCAAATTCGATTATGATTACGACATCCCTCTTCGTAGTCGATTTTGAGAACATGGCAAATAAAAAAAAATATTGTAGCAAAAGACTGATCCAGTATCAGGTCTTTATGTGAGACATCGTGAATCGTGACCCATATGCTTCGGATATAGGATCGATTTCATGTGCTATAATATTTATCCTTTCTAAATTTTCCAAATGCTTAGAGCATTAAGAAGGGAAAAGACTAGAATTGGATAAGACTAAAATGATTAAGCAATTGTCGAGGACTATCTAAGGCTCACCAAAGATTGGTTGCTCAGGGACAGTTGGAAGTATAGTGTTAAACTTTGGAAGGACCATATGGATATACTCTGAAAAGAGGTAGCTCTTGTTCAGATATGATAATCAAAATAGGAATATGGAAATTTTCCATATTGGGAGTTGGATATTAAGAATCTATGAGAAAGTTAGAAACTTTTATGCAAGAAGGATGTTCAAAGCAATGTACCTTGAATATGAGAGTTCGTTTCCATAGAGTTGATCTCCTTTGGAATCCTCTGTAATGACTGATGACAAGGTTTTGGTGACCTTGTGCATAATCATTACGAGAGGATCAGTGCATATAAGTTTAAAATCTAACAGATTTTTGGTAAATCGTAGGAATTGGGAATTCTTACATTTACAATAAGGATTTGGGATTGTGAAATGAGCATCATTGGAATCATGTTTAATTGATCTATTTCACAAAGTAAAGATCGTAGACAAACATAGTGTGCATACTTGGAGTATGGCATAACTATTGTTTAGAAAAACAAAGTGTACATGCTAGGAGCATGGGACGACTGTTGTTTTTGTTCAAGTATTAAGTTGATTATTTGAAACATTATACAATGAATAATGTGTAATCAATATGGTGATAAATAAAAGGTGGTTTTATTTATATTCAAAAGGGTTCTGAGACCATATTGGATTCGATTATTATTGTGTTTCACTTTGCATGTTTTGACTTCCATAATAACTAGGTTATTCTTTCCGAATGATTAAGTTATTCAAACCATCCACAGTCGGTCATATGTTGGAAGTAGATATGAATCAAGACTGTCATGAGTTGGTTGTAGAGGTCTAAGATGTTGGACATGGCTACAACACTCATGAGTGCTCATAAGTTATGAGTATTGGATTCAACCCACGCTCACTTGCATCACTTCATGGAATTTATCTCGAGTGATCGTGAGACGGTAATATCATATAAGTCTTCAAACCTAGAGATATGAGTTGTTACCTATGAGTTGGTTGTGCATTGATTGCATGTAAACGCATCAGTAACTTGATGTTATAAAACGTGCCTTTGTGTATAATTCAACAAGTAGTAGAAACAAGTATATGAGTCGAAGTTTATCTGTTCCTTCTAGTCCTTGGAGGATTAGAAGCGATATCTGGGCCCCTCGATGATTTTGTTTTGACCTATGTACCGGGCCCGGTCAGAACCTAATTGATGTGTTCAATTTAGTTCTTTGTCAAACAAATCGCAAAATCGGGAAACAAACTGATGGACAATAAGTACGACGTTGTTCCATGTATTTGTCCGGCTGATATCATGAGAACAGAGGATTATATGATCACTTATCTAAAATGGCGCTTCATAGTTCAACAGAGTTTTCGAGAGCTACGATTGCTGGTTGGTTCCTGAAGTAACATACGCAAATACAGTTATTAGACTTATCCAAGTAGGAGACTGTTGGATAAGGTGTCTAAGTCCATAACTTATTTGGTATATACTTGACCCGACCCGGCATGGTCCATTTGGGTTGCACTTCACCCAAACTGTTTATGGATAATTTTATGAGAATTGTATACTTACGATTTATTAATATATTATAAGTTATAATATATTAATATAAAGTCATGTTATTTAATTAGTTTTAATCTTGAATTAATTATGAATTAATTTAGTGATTAAAATGAAGAGTAATTAAATCATGGGCTATTATATTTATATGGTGTGGGCTAATACTCATTTGTTAACGGGCTAAGCTTATATGGAATTCCATGGATGATCCATGGAGCTTTTAACCCATGGATCCTTGGAAGAGGAAAAGACATGGGTTATTAGGGTTTCACCCTAACCATGCACACTATATAAACAAGCTTATGTTACATGAAAAAGACACTAATGTGTGTGTAAGTGTGGTGGCCAAAATCAAGAGTTAGTATACTCTCTCATACATTTTCCAAGTTTGTGGTGATTTGTGATTTCCATTTAAGGCATTCACATTATTGGTGCTTGGCTCTCAAACTCCAAGGAATCAACAATCAACAAAAGGTATGTAACTCATCTAGTTCTTTTATGTTTAAAAGTACCCCATGCCATGCTAGATAGGTTATAAACCTTGGAAAATAATATTTTGCATGTATCTTAGACAAACATAGATCCAAGGTTTAATAGGGTTGCATGTACACTTAGGAAGTGTTAGAATGCTCAAAATCCAACAATTAGGGCTAAGGATCTGCTCAGGATTCTATGATACGAGAGATGCCTTTATATTCCTAATTGTATGAGATTTAGAATTTCATGCTAGTATGGATTTCAGATAAGTGGATAGAATGGCTTGATTAGTGTATGCGGGTTAGACTTTCCGTTACCTGAATGTTGCTTGCTTTGTGATTTATGGGGCTCTTAGGAATGTAGATTAACTACTAAGTGAATACGCTAAGTCACATGTTGTACATGTTAAATAATCTCAGAGGGGAGGATCTGACCCTATTGCACAGCTCTTGTTTAAGTCCAATCGTTCTAGGGTTGAGTCTTTTACTCGAAGGATTATTTGATCTATGTTGCATGTGACTGTGTTCATAAGGTAGTTGGTTGCCATTGGTGGGAGCCTTTCAAGAGCTAAGGGCAGGGTGAGTTCGGGAACCTAGGATATGCTTCAGTAGGTTTAGTGGTGCTGTTTAGTGACTTTTTGGTGCATTAGTTTCAGAAGGTGACATAGAGGATTTGGGAGATTCTTGACGAAAGTATTGATATGTGTGGAAGGTAGTATTGGGCCCGGACTACTTAAAGCATAGGATCTGTACTCGAATTATGGAGAGTCTTGGAGAATCTAAGAAGCTTGTGGGAGGAAGACTCTTGGGTATGATATGATCATTTGCTCGATGTGTTTCAGTTTGATGATGAGCACTCAAGGAGGAGGTTCTGGTTCTGGTTCCGAATCAGGTGCAGGTACTGATCCGATTACCGAGCAGATGCGAGAGTTCATCACTCGTAGATTAATCGCGGTATTTTGGAGCAGACTCCTGTGATCTTTGTTTCAGTCAAGGAGGGGATTTCGGAGATATTGGATGAGCGCTTGCATGCGTTCCGTGTTTACTTTTATGGCTATTGTTGAAGCTCACACTCTTTCTTTCTGTGAGTTTTGTTCTTGTGGAGCTCCTGCGTTACATGGGGAGAGGGGCCCATTGCCAGTAGGAGGTGTTAGCGGATTTGGCTAACGTGTTCAGGACGAGTTTCTGCCCTGAGCAGGCGAAGGTCTGATTTGCTTCATGCCTTTTGAAGGACATGGCACGGGATTGGTGGGAGGAGGTAAGACGTTAGGTCGGTGATGATGTTGTTCATGTTATGTCATGGGATGATTTTTCGACCAGGTTTCGAGCTGAGTTCGCATCGGTGAGTGAGGGGCAGCAGTTGGTGCGAGAGTTTTAGGATCTCTGCCAGACTAGTAAGACTGTGGCAGAGATTACTGCCATGTTCCGGGAGAGGGCCTTATTGGTTCCCTACTATGTAGTGGACGAGGAGACCGAGGAGTTTGTGAGTATCTCAGTGTGCAATACCATAAATGATATGAATTCTAGAGCTCGAGAGCGGGAGATCGACTTGGAGCACCGAGGGAAGAGGGGCCAGATCAGGTGCATATAGTGGAGGGTCCCGGGTTTAGACCCAATACTTTGGATCAGCTTATGAGGGGCCATTAGGGCCGGAGTCAGTGCAGTACGTGTGAAAAACTACACGATGGGGTTAGTCATTCTAGGGGTTTGGGCTGCTACAAGTGTGGTAGTGTTGGTCATGTCAGCAGGGATTGTCCTCAGGGGCAAGCCCGTTATGTTTTCACTGCAACCAAGTAGGCCAAAAGAAAGTCGACTTTCCGATGATGATGGGAGGGGCAGTGAGAGCACCTGATCCGATTACTTTGAGGTTCGTTGATGGTCATGAGGGTAGAGCAGGAGCCGCAACAAAGAGGAGTTGTGTATTTCAGTGTCAGGCAGGGGAGGTCAGGACCCCAACAAGTGATGTTACAGGTATGTGATCTAATGCTTTCTCTTCAGTTGTTATCAGTATTTATGTTTTTTGGAATCTTGCATCGCTTCGGGAAGCGTTATATTTGGTTTAATTCTTTATTATTGATTGAATTGTCTCATTAAAGAATTTATATATGCTATTTTCAAGCCATGGATCATTAGTTGGTCAGAAGGGGTTGCATCTTGTTGAGCGGGTTTCAATTTGTTCGGTTGTTATTGTTGGATTAGTGTCTAAGCCCGTAACTATATTTGATATGTACTTGACCCGGTTATGCATGGTCCTTTTGGGTTGCCTTCACCAAAGCAACTTGACAAGGTAATTTGATATGAGAGAGAGGATATTATGGTTTATTAATATATTATAAGAATAATATATTAAAGGAGAAATCATATTTATTTAATTAGTATTAGTCATAAATTAATTAGGAATTAATTTGGTGACTAAAAGATATTAATTAAATAAAGGGGCATAAACTATCAAATGTGTGATAGTTGAGTTTTGGCCTGGGAAACCAAATGGACTAAGGGGGAACGAAATTATGATGAAGGATCATCATATTTTCGTCCAAGGCCTTATTCCAGAAGGTTCCTTGGGCTACTTGGTGGCTAAGGTATCCATTAGGGTTTAGACTGAAACCCTAGCAGCCTGCACTATAAATAAGACCCCAAGGCTCCAATTTTTGGCCACTTGCTTCCAAGAGAAACCCTAGGGCCGAAAATTAGCATCCTCCCTCCTCTCCTAAAGTTGCCTTCTTGCTTGAGGTGTTTGTGATCCATTAGAGGAGTTACAATTGTGACTCTAAGCTCAAGACAAGAAGAAAAGAAGATCTAAGTCAATCTTTGAAGAGGTAAACATCTAGATCTGATGTATTAAGTTAATTTTCGAATTATGTATGCTAGATTAGGGTTTGCAAGTCTTGGATTCAAAGCTTGTACAATAGAGAAACCTAGATCCAAGCATTAGGGTTTGTATGAGCACATAGGATTGTTCTTATGCATAAAACCCATCAGTGGTATCAGAGCCATGATTGCTTTCAGTTGTATGTGATGCTTTAACTATTTGATTGCTGAAAATCGTTTTTTGTGCTAACTGTTTGATGAACTCGACGAGTTCCATGAGGAACTCGATGAGTTGGATGAACTCGACGAGTTCCAATGTGGACTCGACGAGTTTAGCTGTCAGACAGAGGATATTTCAGGATTTTGTTGCTGTTTTGTCATGGGATTAATGCCTAAATCGTTTTTTGAAGATAAAATCCGATTTTTATTATATTTGAATGATTATCCCTGCCAAAACAAAATATAATTTCAAATCTTTTGAATAATAGTTTCTTTATTTGATACATATGGATTATTTAAATTATTTGGTAATTATCTTGTGACTAAAATTGGATTAGGTCAAATATAGATAATCATAAAATAAATTGTTTAATTTATATTATTTGTTATTTGATCCCTTGTGTTTTGAAAAGTTCAAAACTTGTCCTCAAGTTTTGAAATTTAAATTTTATGATTAAAAGTTTAATTTGAATGATTTAAATTTCAAACCCTTAGAATTTTACAAGTTTAAAATTCAACCGTATACTATTATATTATTACAAGATTAATTAATATATATGTATAAGAATAAGCTAGTCTTATCGCTAGTAGGCCTCATTCACGAAGCCAGTCTATAAGGTGGGTATAAGGTTGCTGCCTATAAAATGGCGCTTAATGGATGTACACTCACATCCACTGCTTGCTTGACTAGTGGAGGGTCGTTAGCCGAACGGATAGGATAGGGCACTTAATTCCTCATTATAAGTATAATGAATATTGCAAAGTAACTACCATGTTTTTTAAATTCCCATCTTAGTTACTTTAGTGTAAAATGTGAAAAAGATGCTATTCCATGGAATTACACTTCGTACCCTTGTCAAATGTTAGTGGAGCGTGCATGGCTAACCGACACACTAATTTGGGATTGACATTGGTGGCGAAGGGTGGCTCGATGTTTATCATAGATCAATGGAGCGTGCGTGGCTAACCAACACATTGATTAGGTGATAAAGACACTGAGTGCACCATGTCGATTCGCATGGTTATTCACAACTTGTTTGCGATCCTCGGCATCCCAGTCGCAAATTTGAAGTGCATATCGAGATTTAAACATGCCATTGAAATGTTCAATGAATCTCAAAAGAAATATAGGAATTTTCAAATACATTTAAAACTTAATCTCTTTTCGTTTTTCATGGCGAAAATTAGTGAATCGTCATTCAATTACCTTCAAATTATTTACTTTTAGATTACGACATCCCTTTTCTAAGTTGTAAATAATGTTGTTGAATCGTAGCCCTAATTTCTCATTTGGGTGTTTAATTGGGGATTCCTTTCTAATCAAACTTTGTTCCTTTCTATTTCAGATGTCAAACGCGAACAACAACGCTTCTGGATCATTCTCGCAGATGAACCTGTGTCAAAAGGTGAGATTTGATGGGTCAAACTTCAACGAGTGGATGAGATACATTCGCATGATAACTCGCTACGAGGACAAAGAATATGTCCTCGATGAGAAGCTCGAAAAGATCAACCCAGAAGTTGCTACTCCTGAAGAGATGGCCGCCTTTGAGGCCCACGAGCGTGATGCTACGAAAGTTCATTGCATCATGCTGGCCACCATGAACCTCGAACTCCAAAAGTCCTATGAGGACATGTATCCATATGAGATTCACCAAGATTTGGTAGACAGGTGCCACCAGAGCGCGAGGCAAGAGCGCTATGAGATCATTACTAACATGATCACCACTAGGATGGGGAGTGGCGAATCCCTAACTGCTCATTTGCAAAGAATGCAAAGGTATGTTGATCGTATTCTCAAACTTAATGTTAAGTTTGATGAGGATTTGGCTATCGACATCATCCTCCACTCCTTGCCTTCATGCTACAACCAGTTCAGAATGACCTACAACATGAACAAGGAAGAGGTCACCCTAAGTAAACTTCAAGGGCTCCTGAGGACTGCTGAGAGCAACCTCAAGGACAAATCTATTGCATCATCCTCTACTGTAGCTGCTCCTGTGTTCGCAATTGGCCAAGGAAAGGGAAAGAAAAGGAAGGATCCTTCTAAGAGCCACCAAAAGGGTAAGACCCAAGATGGTTCCTCTTCTAGTGGAACCAAAGCAGGTTCTGTTAAACCCTCTTCTAACCCCAAGGAAGCAGAGTGCTTCTATTGCCACCAGAAGGGCCACTGGAAAACGCAGCTGCCCTAAATATCTGCAGGATATTAAGGATGGGAAGATAAAGCCCACCTTTGCAGGTATGTATTTAATTAAATCTAATAACTCTTCACTTGCTACTTCATGGGTCCTTGATACTGGATGTGGTTACCACATTTGTTCTGATTTGCAGGGGCTAAGAGAAAGTAGGGAAGTGGAGCATGGAAGGATAAACTTGATCATGGGAAATAAGAAGTCTTCACCAGTAACCAAGATCGGAGTTTATTCCTTAGTGTTAAGTAATGGGTTAGGACTAGATTTAAATAATTATTGCTATTTGCCAGATATGGCAAGGAACATCATTTCTTTTCATGGATTGTTTAGACAAGGTTTCAGATATTCGTTTGATAATAGTAATGGTTCTATTAATGCTTATTTGAATGGTGTCTTTTATTTCAATGCATTACCTTGTAATGGGATTTATGAATCTGTGTTAATTATAGATAATTTAGGAAATGATGTTTTGAATATTGATTCGTCCACAAGTTTGGACAAAGGATGCTTGTGGCATTGTCGCCTTGGCCATGTTAACAAGAAACGCATAGCCCAACTCCAAAAGGATGGAGTCTTGGAGTCATTCGACCTTAGGGACGATGACGCGTGTGAGTCTTGTTTACTTGGGAAGATGACCAAGTCACCCTTTACTGGCACATGTGGAAGGGGTGAGGGTGTATTGGATCTCATACATACTGATGTATGTGGACCCTTTGGATCCACCACAAGGGACGCTTGTCGCTTCTACGTGACTTTTACAGACGATTATAGCAGATATGGATATATCTACTTAATCAAGCAAAAGTCGGAAACCTTTGAAAAGTTCAAAGAGTTCAAGAATGAAGTGGAGAATCAACTGGGCTGGAAAATCAAGATGCTTCGATCTGATCGAGGAGGAGAGTACCTAAGTCTTGAGTTTCACGACTATCTAAAAGAATGTGGAATAGTTTCGCAATTGACGCCTCCTAGAACGCCACAATTGAATGGTGTGGCTGAGAGACGTAATCGAACCTTGTTGGACATGGTTCGTTCTATGATGAGTCGTGCTTAGTTACCAATCTCATTCTGGGGGTATGCCTTAGAGACTGCCGCCCATATCCTTAACTTAGTTCCCACCAAGAAGGTTGCCAAGAGACCTCACGAGATGTGGACAGGGAAAGCTCCCTCGTTAGCACATATCAAGGTTTGGGGATGTGAAGCTTTCGTAAGACGAGAGACTCATGACAAACTAGAACCTCATAGTGAGAAGTGTTATTTCATCGGCTATCCACAAAAGTCTTTTGTCTATCTCTTCTATAGACCAAGTGACAATGTTGTTTTTGTTGATAGGAGAGGGGTTTTCAGAGAAAGAGAACTCATAAGTCAAGGAGACAGTGGGAGTCAGATTGACCTTGAAGAGCTTCAAGAGTCAGGAGATGAAGGAACCTCTGACACTGGCGTTCAACCTAAGGAGGAAACTCCTGTTGAACCAATTGACCAGTGCTTACGTCTTAGTCGTTCGAGTAGAGTTATTGTTCCACCCCAGTTTTATGGTTTCCATATTACTACTGATGTGGATACGTTTATTAGTGATTGTACACTAGTAAATCTGGACGAACCTAATAGCTACAAGGAAGCCATGGCAGGCCCAAAGTCTGCTAAATGGAAAGAGGCAATGGATAGCGAAATTCAGTCCATGTATGACAACCAAGTTTGGAATTTGGTTGATAATGTACCAGGTCCTAAGACAGTCGGGTGCAAGTGGATCTTCAAAAAGAAGACAGACATGGATAGGAAAGTGCACACTTATAAAGCGTGATTGGTCCCAAAGGGCTTTACTCAAACTCCTGGAGTTGACTATGATGAGACCTTCTCGGCAGTTGCTAAAATAAAGTCTATTAGGGAAATGCTCGCAATAGCTGCATTTCATGATTATGAAATTTGGCAGATGGACGTAAAAACCGCTTTCCTAAATGGGAAGTTGGCTGAGGATGTTTACATGAATCAGCCAGAGGGTTTTGTCGATGCGAAGTATCCAAATAGAGTGTGCAAGCTTGAGAAATCAATTTATGGATTGAAGCAAGCGTCTCGCAGATAGAATCTTTGTTTTGACGAGAAGGTCAAAGAGTTTGGTTTTCTGCGAAACGAAGATGAGTCATGTGTGGATGTCAAGGCCAGTGGGAGTATAGTGAGCTTCCTCGTATTGTATGTCGATGACATACTGCTCATAGGAAACGACATCCCAGCCATGCAGGAGGTTAAGTCCTGGCTTGGGAAGTGTTTGGCTATGAAGGACCTCGGAGAGGCTGCATATATTCTGGAAATAAGGATAGTGAGAGACAGAAGTAAGAGACTGATAGGACTCAGTCAGGATACATACTACTAAAACGTTTTAGTATGGAAAATTCCAAGAAAGGGGCGTTACCAATCCAATGCAATACCAAACGGAGTAAGACTCAGAGCCCGAGTACAGAGGCAGAGATAGCTGATATGAGCCGAGTTCCTTACGCTTCCGCACTTGGCTCGATTATATACGCTATGACCTGTACTCGACCTGATGTAGCCTTCGCTTTCAGCATGGTCAGCAGATATCAAGGGAACCCTGGTAGAGCACATTGGATTGCAGTCAAGAACATTCTTAAGTACCTACGAAGGACCAGGGAATGGTTTCTAGTCCTCGGTGGGAGTGATGACTTAAGGGTACGAGGGTACAGTGACGCTAGCTTCCAGACGGATCGGGATAATTACCGATCATAGTTGGGCTGGGTCTTTACCCTGAATGGAGGAGCAGTGACTTGGAAAAGTTCCAAGCAAGAGACCGTAGTTGATTCAACGTGCGAATCAGAGAACATTGCGGCAAGCGAGGGGTCAAAGGAGGCTATATGGTTGACGAACTTCATTGGAGACCTTGGAGTTGTGCCATCCATAAAGGAGCCCATGGAAATTTTCTATGATAATGAAGGAGCGGTTGCCTTGACCAAGGAACCAAGAGATCATGGCAGATCTCGACATATCGACAGGAAATACCTTTTTATTAGACATCGGGTAGAATAAGGACTCCTCGTTGTGAAGAGGGTGTCGTCAGAAGATATCCCAGCAGATCCCCTTACGAAGGGACTGAGTAGGGTCAACCATTTGAAGCACGCTAAGAGTGTTGGGCTAAAGGACGACATTAGTTTAGATTAGATAGGTAGGAAACTTGTAATGGATAATTTTGTATATTGATGATTAAATAAAGGTGTGTTATTTATAAGAAAGTTACTATCTTGTGTTGATTATTAATCTATTGTTTCAATTTTGCATGTTTTGACTTCCTGAATAATAAGATTATTCAAACGGTCCACAATCGCTCATATGTTGGAAGTAGATATGAAAGAAGATTGTCATAAATTAGTTTGTAGATTGTCTAAAAGGTTTTAGACATAGCAAAGGTTTGCTACAATGTTTATCAGTGCTTATGAAATATGTTTTGAGCATTGGAATAAACCCGCACTTGCTAGTATCACTTCATGCAAGTTATCAAAAGTGATCGCAGGATGATAATATCATATAATCTTTAAACCTAGAGATATGGTTATTGTTTGCTAGTTGATTATGCATTGATAATGCGAAAACGCATCAGTAACTTGATGTTATAAAACGCATTATTGTGTGTGACTTACCTAGTAAATGATAAAAGCATATAAGTCGATGTTTTTCTGTACCTTTTATTCTAAAAGAATAAAAGTGATATCTTGGCCACTCGATGATTTAGTTTGACTTATGTGCCGGGCCAGGTCAGAATGAAGTTGATGTGTTCAACTGAATTCTATGTCGAATAAATCAAAGATTGAGAAACAAAATGATGGACAACGAGTATTGTTAGCATGATATCTGGAATAGAGGATTATGCGATCCCTTATCTGAAGGATAGGTTTTTTATCAGAGTTGACAGAAACGTATAAGAGCTACGATTGCTAACCAGATTCTGAAGTCATATGTGAGATATAGTTACTAGACTTATCCAAGTGGGAGACTGTTGGATTAGTGTCTAAGCCCGTAACTATATTTGGTATGTACTTGACCCAGTTATGCATGGTCCTTTTGGGTTGCCTTCACCAAAGCAACTTGACAAGGTAATTTGATATGAGAGAGAGGATATTATGGTTTATTAATATATTATAAAAATAATATATTAAAGGAGAAATCATATTTATTTAATTAGTATTAGTTATAAATTAATTAGGAATTAATTTGGTGACTAAAAGAGATTAATTAAATAAAGGGGCATAAACTGTCAAATGTGTGATAGTTGAGTTTTGGGCTGGGAAATCTAATGGACTAAGGGGGAACGAAATTATGATGAAGGATCATCATATTTTCGTCCAAGGCCTTATTCCAGAAGGTTCCTTGGGCTACTTGGTGGCTAAGGTATCCATTAGGGTTTAGACTGAAACCCTAGCAGCCTGCACTATAAATAAGACCCCAAGGCTCCAATTTTCGGCCACTTGCTTCCAAGAGAAACCCTAGGGCCGAAAGTTAGCATCCTCCCTCCTCTCTCAAAGTTGCCTTCTTACTTGAGGTGTTTGTGATCCATTAGAGGAGTTACAATTGTGAGTCTAAGCTCAAGACAAGAAGAAAAGAAGATCTAAGTCAATCTTTGAAGAGGTAAACATCTAGATCTGATGTATTAAGTTAATTTTCGAATTATGTAAGCTAGATTAGGGTTTGCAAGTCTTGGATTCAAAGCATGTACAATAGAGAAACCTAGATCCAAGCATTAGGGTTTGTATGAGCACATAGGATTGTTCTTATGCATAAAACCCATCAGTTATTTTAGTTCTTGGTGGAAATCGGTTCAAGAGTATTGTGTGGGAGGTCTTTGGTTAGGATTCAGCGGGTTAGTTCTCCAGTATCATCAGGGTTCAGCGGTTTTAGCATTTTAGCTTGGTTGGCTCTTGGGGGCCAAGGGAAGTGGTCTATTGGTAAGGTTTTGGTCTTGTCATCAGTTCTGAGGGCTTCAAGATTTGAGTTTTGTACTTTTTAAAAGCGTTTGAAGTTATCAGTTTTGCTGGCATTTTAGGGAGTGTTCATCTGGTCTTCAAGGTGGTGCAGTCTTTGGATTGGTTAGTAATGGAAAACTAGCATTAGTAAGTGCAGGTTGTCAGCGGTTCAATCATAAGGGGGTAAGATGGATCGGGAGTTCTTCAAACCTTGTATGCTGGGAGAGCTTAGTCGAATCAAAGTGGGGAGGGGGGGACTGTTTAGATTTCTGGGATCGGAATCAGGTGCGAAACTAGGATAAGTTTCACATTCCCGTTGGGGGAAAGGCGGCCCAAGTGAGTATCTGGATTGAGGATTGTGAGAGTTGGGAGTTCAGGAAACTACACAACAGTTGGTTAGCATCTTTTTAGTGAAGGATATTGGGCTTTCAGTGGACCCAGGTTGGGGTTCCAGACATGAATTGAGTCCAGCTTGGGCGCTTGGTTGGGTGCGTGTTTGGGGGCGGAGGACTTAAGGTAAGTATCACAACACATGTATGCCGGACTTAATGAGTAGTTATTATAACCATACTATGACGGATGGCCTGAAACAAACGCTTTGTGGGCGTTTAAATTGGTGATAACAACTGTCACTCATCGGCGTGTATGCCGGACTGTAGCTAGCAGCCTGAGTGCCGGTTGTCAATCCCGATATTGATCTATAAACACTTGTTTCGATCCTCGGCTGGAGATTCTGGTTACAATGTCAGGACTTTCCTATGTTGTCTATAATGAATTAAACAACCTGAATATAGAGTCTCATAAAAAGCATATTAAACATTACATGTATATTAGTTTTAAAAACCCAATCATTCTGAAATAATGATTGACAGTATATTCTTAGTTTTCCAAACATGTATTTGATAAGTGTAAACCCTTGATTTGTTTTGAATCAAAACCCTGGTTTCTTGTAAAACAGTGTATTCTAGTATACTTGAATTATGAATTATTACCTCGTGCTTGCTAACTCGGGTACTCTGTATAGTACCTTTGCTAATGCAAACCCGACATAATGTATTATTATCTCGTGTTTGCTAACTTGGGTACTCTGTATAGTACCTTTGCTATTGCAAACTCGGCAGGATGTATTATTACCTCGTGTTTGCTAACTCGGGCACTCTGTATAGTACCTTTGCTAATGCAAACCCGGCATTACCACGTGTTTGCTAACCCTGGTACTTTATTATAGTACCTTTGTTAATGCAAACTAGGTATGATGTATCTTTACTTCTTTAATATGTTGTTCGTATATTAAAGGTATTATACATATCTTGCTATAGTTGAATGAATTTTGGTAATTTCCTTGGGAAGTATACAGTCGTGAATCATACTTGTATATTTAGTTTTGAATCATAAATTATACGTATTATAATTTATATGTTCTATCTGATTAGCATGAATTCTTATGGAATATCACCTTTACTCAACCCGATACAAAGGTAATGATACTAAAAGGAGTAACCTTTTAGACTCATATATGTATAATATATATATAATTAAGAAGGAAACGACCTTCGGACAAATAACACAACCTTAATTCCACATCCAAACAAGGAAAAGGATATAGGATAATTCATTAGTCCTAAGCCCTTCAAATCTTATTTATATATTTATACATATATAAACATGATTTTGGCATTTATACTTTGAAATAGCTTATAAAACATTTTTCAAAGAATTTTAACGGAGTTTTTACATGACTTTAAAGATTTAACATGGCTTTACGTTATTTTGAAAGTATTTGATAATTCTTAAAAGCATACGAAAACATTTGTGTGATTATTATCACATACAGTTATTAATACAATTTAATATTGTGGTAAACTTGTATTCGCCCCCCCCCCCCCTAAAAAGCATTTAAAAACCATTGAAAAGGTAAATTATAGGGTTATGAACTCACTTGATAAGCAGTGATTCGGGCAGCGTTTCGTTTCCCAGAAAAGAGTTTGTTTGACGAAAAACCGGTCAAACCGGGCAGAGTTTCGACAGGAGAGAGGATGACTTCTCAAGAATTACGGGGTTCAGGGGCTTGCTTCGGGCTTTAGACGTGATACCGGGGCCTTCGGGGGTCGTGAGAAAGTCGAGGGGGTGAAATGGTGCAAATGGGTGAAAAATGGGGTGAAACACCCTTCCGTCCGAGAAGGCTCGCACCCTTTATATTGGGGTGCGAGGGTTCGGCTGAAGGGGGACAGCTGGCGAGGGCTCGGACACCTGGCGAGGCGAGGAGGTGAGTCAGCAGCTACATGGCAGCTCCTGCGAAGGCCACGTGCGAAGGCTTAAGGCGGTGGAGCTTCTGACCCGATGCGAGACACGTGACTTCGGACGGGTGGCCTCTTCTAAGTGGACTGAAGTTCGGTCCAATGGGGAAAGAAGGTGATGACTTCGGACCAATCAGGAGACAACACGCGAGGCTGCGGTCCAATGAGAAGCGAACACGTGGAGGCCTCGCATGCGAGGTGACGTGTCCGAAGCTGACTCATGCGAAAATCATAACATTCGCATACGAGCTCTGTTTTTGACGTTCTTTATATGCATGCGTAGGTAAAATCATACTCTACGACTTTCGTTTAGACTTCGTCGGCTAATTTTGAATTTATTTTTTATATTATTATTTTTAACAGATCGGGACAGGAAATCCGTTAAAAATTCATAACTTCTTCATCCGACGTCCGTTTTCGTCTGTCTTTTTACTGTTGTGGTACTTTTGACGAGACCTTCGATTCTCGTTTAAGTTGCATCGGCTAAATATCGATCGATTTATATTTCGATTTTTTAGCTGTCTACTGCTAAACCGAAACTTCGAAAAATCATAACTTCCTCATACCAAGTCAGATTTTTACGTTCTTTTTTTGAACGTTCTCGGTTTAACATATTCTACAAGTTTTATTTAGATTGTTAAGGCTAAAAAGCCTTTTATCGAAAATTCTCTTTTTACACTGAACAGTGTTTTGCCGATTTTATCGCGAATTTTCGATTGGTCATAACTTCTTCGTTATAACTCGGATTTCAGTGTTCTTTATGTTTTTGGAAACCATGTTTCAAACTCTACCACTTGGTTCATCCCAATTACGATTATTGATCAATTTATTTTTGACCAAAATTTCACCGGTGTCACAGTGTTCGACTCTGGATGTGTATGGATTGGTAGGTGAACGGTAAGACTGTGGGCAGTGGCCATGGCAAAATAGGAAGTGTTTTAAGACTATATGGTGGCTTGTAGCATTCACTAGTTAGCAAATAGTGTAGAAGTGTTGTAAGACTACAGGGTGACCCGTAACATTCACTAGTTGGCAGTTAGTGTGGGAGTGTTGTAAGACTGTGGGGTGGCCCATAGCATTCAGCGGTCCCTGTACAGCGGCTAGGGTGTGGCAAATCCATGATTGGTCATGAATTTCTTCAGATGGTTTCGACCATGGGGGTTAAATCGAAAGACTGTGATAGGTCCACAACATGCTTGGAATCAGGAAGTGGTGAGTCGTTGGAGATCGGGTATGATATAAGGCTACAGTTGGTCTCGTAGCATTCATTTATAGCATTGGATTTGGTGGCGAGATGGTTTGGTCAATTATTTCTAGTTGAGGCTTTCTTTCGGAAGTCGTGCTAGGGAGGTCTCGGCTACTTTTGGAAAGCAGCTAGGGGTCAGCATGATAATTTGGGCAGTATTAGTGATTTGGGATTCATGTGTGGAGTTGCTTGTTGTTCGAGAAAATGATAAGTCAGTTGCATTTTCTATGAAAAAATCTCAGGGTAAATGATTTGATGTCACAACTAGAATTTTAGCTAGGAAATTCTATTCTCATGTAATCATTCAACTATTGTAAATCATGTACCCTAAGTGAATATCACTCAATGATCATTCAAATACATCTCTCATGTTCAACTAAGGGTTGGAAACCGTAGAAATCCCGGTTCAAATTTATTATGGACAAGGATCCTCTTATTGGGTCTTTTGGGCAAATAAATTTTCAATTAGACTATTTTGGGCTTAGAAACCCTAATTGGATTCTAAATAGGCCCAATTCATAAGTCTATAACATTTTGGGCCATTTGGGTGTAGAATGATTCATTCTAACCCTAATGGGCCCTAATGGGCCATAAACCCATTCCTTTATACCATATTGGGCCTTGAACCACCTTAAGAGCCAAATGGGCCGAAAAATATTGTTAAGCTTAATAAATTCGAGCAAGCCAAGAAAAAGGAGCCCAAAACCATCTCATCCGCTTTCCTCCTAGCTCATTCTCGGCCCATATAGTTATTTAAAAAAAAAGAGAAAAAGAGGGATTATCCTCCCTTGACACCTCATTGTTGCATGGTGGATTTCCATGCAACATCACCTCAAATATCTCTCCTCTTCCCCCTTCTTATCTTCGGCCGAGACTCCCACCACCCACCTCCATCTTCTCATTTCAAGCTACTTCAAAACACTCTTTAGAACTCCTCTTTCTTCCATCAAAATTTAGAGATTTATGGGTGCTTGCAAGAAAATTCTTCACCAATATCATCATCCTTGGTAAGTTTTTGCTTAGATCCATGGTTTAGTTTCTTGATTACTTCAAAAATCTCTTCTTAACCTATACCATTTCGTGATCTTGCTTCTTAGAACCCATCTAAGTCCAAAAACTTCTCAAGAAGCTTGCTAGGGCTGAAAATCACATCATCTTCTTCCATTTCTTCTTCAAAGCAAGAATAACAAAGCAAGGTGAGTTCATACCCCCTTGTTTTTGATTTTATCTTGTTTTTTGGGGAGGATACTGTTGGGTTTTGAGCATTCTAACACTCCTAAGTGTACATGCAACCCTAAATACCTTGGATCTATATTTCTCTATTATACATGCAAATATGATTATCCAAGGTATTATCCTAACTAGCATACCAAAACATTGATACTAGGATAATAAAATAGATAGAATACATACCTTGTTGTTGTTGCTTGACTCCATGAAGCTTGAGAGCCTAGTGCCCCAAGTGTGACACCTCAAATGGTTCACACAACATCATGAACTCTTGGAATAACCATGAGAAGAAGACATACATGTTCAAATCGGCTAGCCCTCAAAATATGTATCACTAGTGCCAATTTCTTGAACTAAAGGGGTTCTTATATAGTGTGGCTATTAGGGTTACACCATGTAACTCATGACTTTACCCATTCCTTATGCTCCATGGGTTTTAACCTCCATGGAGTATCCATGGATCACCACATGGGTTAAACCCAACATAAAGGAATCTTGGATCATAAGCCCACATATATAAGAATGAATGATTTACACAATAATTCCCCATATATTTAATTAGTCTCTTTTTGATCACTAAATTAAGTCCAAATTAATTCTTGATCAATACTAATTAAATAACATGATTTCATATTAATATATTAGAACTTATAATATATTAATATGTCACAAAATGTCTTTTCCTCATAAACGGTCTATCCAAATGTTCCGATGCCATGCAACCCAAATGGACCATGCCGAGTCGGGTCAAGTACATACCAATTATAGTTATGGACTTAGACACTAATCCAACAGTCTCCCACTTGGATAAGTCTAAAACTATTATTGCGTATGACTTCAGGAACCAACTGGCAATCGTAACTCTCAAAAGCCGTTGTCGAACTCTGACCTTGTAGATGAACTCTGACCTTTGTCAATGACTTGTCCATTAGATAAGGGATCATATATTCCTCCATTCTAGATATCATATGGACTGAGACATGGATTATAATCATTCTCTCTCTCCATTTGTTGTTTCCCGATTTCCGATTTATGATGACTAACTAATTGAACAAATCAAACCAGTCCTGGCTCGGCCGAGCACTTCCATTTGTCATCATCAAATCATCGAGGGGCCCACAGATATCGCTTTTATCCCGAAGGTAAAAGGAATGGATAAACTTCGACTCATATGGCTTGTTCTACTACTTGTTGAATCATACACAAAGGCACGTTTTATAACACCGAGTTACCGAATGCGTTTTCGTGCAATCAATGTATAACCAACTCATAGTAACAACTCATTGTTGGATTAGTGTCTAAGTCCATAACTATAATTGGTATGTACTTGACCCGACTCGGCATGGTCCATTTGGGTTGCATGGCATCGGAACATTTGGATAGACCGTTTATGAGGAAAAGACATTTTGTGACATATTAATATATTATAAGTTCTAATATATTAATATGAAATCATGTTATTTAATTAGTATTGATCAAGAATTAATTTGGACTTAATTTAGTGATAAAAAAAAAGACTAATTAAATATATGGGGATTGATTGTGTAAATCATTCATTCTTATATATGTGGGCTTATGATCCAAGATTCCTTTATGTTGGGTTTAACCCATGTGGTGGTCCATGGATACTCCATGGAGGTTAAAACCCATGGAGCATAAGGAATGGGTAAAGTCATGAGTTACATGGTGTAACCCTAATAGCCACACTATATAAGAACCCCTTTAGTTCAAGAAATTGGCACTAGTAATACATATTTTGAGGGCTAGCCGATTTGAACATGTATGTCTTCTTCTCATGGTTATTCCAAGAGTTCATGATGTTGTGTGAACCATTTGAGGTGTCACACTTGGGGCACTAGGCTCTCAAGCTTCATGGAGTCAAGCAACAACAACAAGGTATGTATTCTATCTATTTTATTATCCTAGTATCAATGTTTTGGTATGCTAGTTAGGATAATACCTTGGATAATCATATATGCATGTATAATAGAGAAAACATAGATCCAAGGTATTTAGGGTTGCATGTACACTTAGGAGTGTTAGAATGCTCAAAACCCAACAGTGGTATCAGAGCCTAGGCTTGTTTTCAATTATACTTGATGCAAATTGCTGAAAAATGCTGAAAAAGTCGAATTTCAGGCATTCTGGGCACTGGACTCGCCGAGTCCACTGATGAACTCGCCGAGTCCATGAAGAAAATCATCCTACTCGGCGAGTAGGTAGATACACTCGACGAGTAGGAGCCCCATACAGCATATTTTCGAGTTTTTTGGCTAGAAATGGACTAGAAACATTACCCTAAGATGTTTTTGAACTTATAAACTTGTTTTTGATGTGGTAATGTTCATACTAATCCAATTTCAAAGATAATTGTCAATAGATTCATGTTTTGTATTAGTTTAGTGATTAGGCTAATTACATGAAAAATTTTGATTTGAATTATCTTGTTCTTATGAGTTGCTTAGATTAATAGAAAAGTTAATTGATTATGTGTTTTCAATCCATTTTAATCTAGGATTTGATTCTAAAATGTGTTTTTGTAACTTGTCCTCAAGTTATATGAAAAGTCACATTTAAGTTTCATAAAACTCATAAAAGTTGGCAATGGTTACAAAATGAAGAGTCTTGTCCTCAAGTTATGGAGGTTCAAGAGTCACTTCATTAAGTAATAAAATGTGTAACCTTAATTAATTCCATAAGTTACAAAATAAAGAAAAGTTACATTCTTTTATTAATTTAAAGTCTTCCATAACTTGTCCTCAAGTTATGAAACTTGAAGAGTTTTTTAATTAAAACTAATTTAAACACATAAGTTATGGAATTAATTATTTTTGAATAGTTTCAAAACTTGCCCTCAAGTTTTGGAATTTGAAAAGTTTCACTTATGAATACTTTAATTCCAAGTTAGCCCTTAGAATTTTAAAAGTTAAAATTCAAACCCTTATACTATTATTATAATTTTAATTATATAGATATGTATAAGATAAAGTCAATCTTACCGTTAGTAGGCCTCATTCACGAAGCCGGTATATAAGGGGGGTATAAGGTTACTGCCTATAAAATGGCAGTTTAATGGGTGTCCACTCTCACCCACCGCTTCCTTGACTGGTGGAGGGTCGTTAGCCGAACGGGTAGGAAAGGACTATAATTCTCCCTTCATTAAAAGTATTAATGATAAATACTAAGTAACTAAACACTTATACATTCCTAATCTTAGTTACTTAGGAAAATGTGAAAAGGTGCTAACCTATGAAATTACACTTTGTACCTTACCAAGTCATTAGTGGAGCGTGTGTGGTTAGCCGGCACACTAATAAGGACTAGTAAGAGTGGCAAAGCGTAACTTGACTCTATTATAGATCGGTGGAGCGTGTGTGGTTAACCGGCACATCGATTAGGTGATAAAGTTAAGGGTACCAAGTCAATTTGCATGGTTATTCACACCTTATTTGTGATCCTCGGCATCCCAGTCACAAACTTGAGAGGGCACAATCGAGATTCAAACATGCCATTGAAAGTTCAATGTATCTCAAAAGATCTAGGAGTTTCAAATCCAATTAAAACTTAATTATATTTTGTTTTTCATGGTGGAAATTGGTAAATCGTCATTTACCTACCTTCAACTATTTTATAACTTGGATTACGACATCCCTCTTCCAGTTATAAATAGGTTGTTGGGTCCTAGCCTTAATATTTCATATTGGGTGTTATATTAAGGACTTTAAATCAACTATCTTGAATATCTCCCAAAAGATGATCTTCCCAAATCTCTTGAAACAAGTTTTCCTAAAATGAAGATGATGTCCCATGGAAATCATACTTCTTTCACCTCCTCCAATTATTCTCCCTAACCCACAAGTTCCTGAAAAGTTTAAGGTCACTCAAGCCCTATTGGCAAGCAAAGGTCTATGTGTGATCACATCTTGGAGATGTAGTCACATATTGACAAGCCGGGAGAGTTGGGTGTCAAAGTCTAGAGGAAGCTGATGATCAATCACTTTCTAAGTCACATAGTGAGTTCCTTTGGGACTCCTATGAAACAGACTATGACAAGACCCTTAATGATCTTATCTATTTGCTAAGATCAACTTCCTAAAACTTTATGGAAATTGACAATGATGACATTGGATATCCAGTAAAGCTCTCTCTTCCCAATGGGAAGGGATCGGCCATAGTCAACTCGGTTGACCAAATGGTAAAGAGAACGGCTAAGTCTGAGATAGTCCAATTATCAAGGGTCTATTGCCAAAGAAAGGGGCATTGGTTGCGAAGCTGCCAAATTTACCTAAGGATATTAAAGTCAATAAGTTTGACTCTACTTCGGGTAAAGTCCACTATCTAACTCTGCTAAGTTCCTATTCTGAGATTCTTGATACATGATGTGACTGGGTCACATGTTGATGTTTTAAGAATCAAAGAAAAAGTGAAGAAACTTAAAGAAAGAATATGTTGAATCTGATGGCATAGATGGATTTCTATCGCATAGTTTGAAGATCGGATTCTTGAGCTACTTCTTAAGAGTTATGATATATTGCTTAGGAATAAATAACAACAAAGTTTTCATGTGCTTTTGCATTGTAAGGATAGTTTTTCCGCAAAGTTTTAAAATAAAAGGAAATTTTTTTTTTGATTTTATTTATTTTAAAATATTCTTACAATGGCATTTGTGAAAACTTTTGTTGCTTATAAGATTCCATTAAGAGCAAGAGTGGAAATATGAATTTGATTCTTTCATTTGTGGTAGTGTCTAAATTTACCAAATAAGGAAAGATTCTCATCACCTAAGTTTCAGTTGGATAGAAACTTGGAATCATGCAAGTTGTATAGCATGATGAATAAGAACTTTCAAGCATTGGAAAAATTAAGACTAACTACTTGTTCACATGGATGTGTGAGTCAAGTAAAGGATCGAGTACACATTCTTGTGCACTGATCAAGCCCACCACAAATAATCGTTAAGACTATTCGTCATTATTTACTAAAATTCAGTAAATATGGTTATACTTACAAGCTTAAGTGTAATTCTGAGACATTGGAAAAGCTTTCAATGTATGGCAGAGCGAATAAGAAGAATCAACTTAGGCAGAAAGATAAAAGTTTCTCAAATCTGAAAAGATGGGAGAGTACTTTAGTATCATGTTAGATAATCATCTTAATGATTAAGAGACCTTATCACAATTCATCCTCTAAGTGCATTCTGGTAGCTAAGAAGAGGAGCTATGAATTGTTGAAGTTGTTAAATCAAGAAGATGATTTATACTTCGTTCCAAAAATAATTCTTAGAGTTATACTCTAAGATTGTAACTTGAGTGACATGTCTTCAAGAAGGTTTAAAAACACTTGTCAAATGTAAGAGTAGAAGGTTTCTACTCTTGTACATTTGAAATTGGTAAGTTGTGATGTTTTGGATAAAACAAAGACCAACTAAGGCCAATCGTGTGAAGTGTTTGTCTTGATTAGAATCCACTCTATCTCTTAAATATCTGACAAGAAAGTCTTATATGTCAAGAGGACAGTGGGAGTCTTAAAGGTCTTGAAAGTCTCAAGAACTAAACAAGAATAAAACCTGAAGTTCTTCACTAGCACACGACTTGAGGTTTATAACCTATCGTGTCGACATGTCTGTGCCTATTCAAGTTGGCTTTGCATAGGAGTTCTGAGAGTTCTTAATTGGTTGCACAGCTACTTGGAAGCAATGGCAGGCCCTTGAGCTGCCAAATGGCAAGAATTTAAGATTGCACAAGTTTAATCCATATAAGTGTGGATTTGTCAGTAACCTTGTGTTGTGATTATGGTTTTGACAAAATTCATATGGATAGGAACTCATACACCATAAAATCTATGTGTCATAAGGTTTCTGTCCGATTCATGAAAATGATGGTGAGGAAACACTTTCACTAAGTAGATTTTAGCTAGATAGCAATTGTGATATTTGCATTCTCAAAGTCGTTAGTGGAGCGTGTGTGGTTAACCAGCACACTAACATGGACTTGTGAGAAGTGGTAAAGGTCTAAACAATCGAGACTATGATTACGACATCCCTTTTTATAGTTCTTAAAATTGTTTAGACACACCTGTGAGCTATCTAAGATAAGGTGTATGATATTGATAAAGTTTTATCAAAGCAATCTAGTATCAGAAATCTGAACTTTGGTAAGAAAGTCAATAAAGTATTGATTTCTAGAAGTCCAGCTGATTTCTGATTACATGTCAAAGCTAGTGGGAGCATAAGTGTTATGCTAATAATCATCATGTTAGTGGGAGCATGATAATTATGATAAAGGTTGCAAGTTAGCAATGTTAATTATAGAAAACAAAAGTTTCAATTCGTGAGGCTGCAGGGGTTGAAAAAGTTGTTTTGCTATAATTAAGGGAGAGAAAATTATACTTCATTTCAATTCTAAAAGCTTAGATTGAGATTTTAATCGTATTTAGTCAAGGATATATATATTAATTTCATGTTGGAATGGCTCAACATAAGGAAATTCTATATATGGGTCCATTATTTGCGTTCTAAAATTCGATTATGATTACGACATCCCTTTTCATAATCTGAATTATGAGAACTTGGAAAATAGAAATGGAAATGTTATAGCAAAAGACTGGTTTAGTCTTTATGTGAGACATCATGACTCGTGTCCCATATGCTTCGGATATAGGATCGATTTCGTGTGCTATATTAATCCTTTCTAAAATTTTCCAAATGCCTGGGGCATTAAGAAGGGAAAAGGTCTAGAACTGGATATGACTAAAAGGATTAAGCAATTGTCGAGGACAATCTAAGGTTTACAAAAGATTGGTTGCTCAAGGACAGTTGGAAGTATAGTGTTAATTCTGGAAGGACCATATTGACATAATCTGTAAGGAGGCAACTCTTGTTCAGAAGTGATAGTCAAAATGGAATATGGAAATGTTTCAAAGTTGGAAATTATTCAATTTGTGTAAGATTAGAAAACTTAATGCAAGAAGGATGTTTCCAAGGAGTTGATCTGCTTGGAATGCTCTGTAATGTTTGTTGTCAAGTCTTTCTGACTCTGTGCATAATCATTACAGGAGGATCAATGCATATAAGTTTAGAATCTAAGAGATTTCAGTAAATGGCATGAATTTGGAATTCTTGCATTTGCAGTAAGGATTTGGGACTGTGAAAGAGGATCACTGGAGTTATGTTCAATTGATCTAATTCACAAAGTGAAGATCATAGACAAACATAATATGCATACTTGGTGTATGGCATGACTAGTGTTTAGAAAACATAGTGTACATGCTTGGAGCATGGGACAACTATTGTTTTAAATTCAAGAATAAAGTTGATAGCTGAAACAGTATACAATGAATAATGTGTAATCATATGGTGATAAATAAAAGGTGTTTTATTTATGTTCATAGGTTTTGATACCATATTAGATTCTATTATTATTGTGTTTCATTTTGCATGTTTTGACTTCCAGAATAACTAGGTCGTTCTTCCTGATTGACTAAGTTATTCAAACTATCCACAGTCGGTCATATGTTGGAAGTAGATATGAATCAAGGCTGTCATGGGTTGGCTTGTAGAGGTCTAAGATGTTGGACAAGGGGCTACAACACTCATGAGTGCTCATAAGTTCTGAGTATTGGATTCAACCCGCGCTCATTGGAATCACTTCATGGATTTTATCACGAGTGATCATGAGACGATAATATCTTATATTCTTCAAACCTAGAGATATGAGTTGTTACTATGAGTTGGTTGTACATTGATTGCACGAAAACACATTCGGTAACTCGGTGTTATAAAACGTGCCTTTGTGTATGATTCAACAAGTAGTAGAACAAGCCATATGAGTCGAAGTTTATCCATTCCTTTTACCTTCGGGATAAAAGCGATATCTGTGGGCCCCTCGATGATTTGATGATGACAAATGGAAGTGCTCGGCCGAGCCAGGACTGATTTGATTTGTTCAATTAGTCAGTCGTCATAAATCGGAAATCGGGAAACAACAATTGGACAGAGAGAATGATTATAATCCATGTCTCAGTCCATATGATATCTAGAATGGAGGAATATATGATCCCTTATCTAATGGACAAGTCATTGACAAAGGTCAGAGTTCATCTACAAGGTCAGAGTTCGACAGCGGCTTTTGAGAGCTACGATTGCCAGTTGGTTCCTGAAGTCATACGCAATAATAGTTTTAGACTTATCCAAGTGGGAGACTGTTGGATTAGTGTCTAAGTCCATAACTATAATTGGTATGTACTTGACCCGACTCGGCATGGTCCATTTGGGTTGCATGGCATCGGAACATTTGGACAGACCGTTTATGAGGAAAAGACATTTTGTGACATATTAATATATTATAAGTTCTAATATATTAATATGAAATCATGTTATTTAATTAGTATTGATCAAGAATTAATTTGGACTTAATTTAGTGATCAAAACGAGACTAATTAAATATATGGGGATTGATTGTGTAAATCATTCATTCTTATATATGTGGGCTTATGATCCAAGATTCCTTTATGTTGGGTTTAACCCATGTGGTGATCCATGGATACTCCATGGAGGTTAAAACCCATGGAGCATAAGGAATGGGTAAAGTCATGAGTTACATGGTGTAACCCTAATAGCCACACTATATAAGAACCCCTTTAGTTCAAGAAATTGGCACTAGTGATACATATTTTGAGGCCTAGCCGATTTGAACATGTATGTCTTCTTCTCATGGTTATTCCGAGAGTTCATGATGTTGTGTGAACCATTTGAGGTGTCACACTTGGGACACTAGGCTCTCAAGCTTCATGGAGTCAAGCAACAACAACAAGGTATGTATTCTATCTATTTTATTATCCTAGTATCAATGTTTTGGTATGCTAGTTAGGATAATACCTTGGATAATCATATTTGCATGTATAATAGAGAAAACATAGATCCAAGGTATTTAGGGTTGCATGTACACTTAGGAGTGTTAGAATGCTCAAAACCCAACACTCATATCTCTAGGTTTGAAGAATATAAGATATTATCGTCTCATGATCACTCGTGGTAAAATCCATGAAGTGATTCCAATGAGCGCGGGTTGAATCCCATACTCAGAACTTATGAGCACTCATGAGTGTTGTAGCCCCTTGTCCAACATCTTAGACCTCTACAAGCCAACCCATGACAGCCTTGATTCATATCTACTTCCAACATATGAACGACTGTAGAAAGTTTGAATAACTTAGTCAATTAGGAAGAACGACCTAGTTATTCTGGAAGTCAAAACATGCAAAATGAAACACAATAATAATAGAATCTAATATGGTATCAAAACCTATGAACATAAATAAAACACCTTTTATTTATCACCATATGATTACACATTATTCATTGTATACTGTTTCAGCTATCAACTTTATTCTTGAATTTAAAACAATAGTTGTCCCATGCTCCAAGCATGTACACTATGTTTTCTAAACACTAGTCATGCCATACACCAAGTATGCATACTATGTTTGTCTATGATCTTCACTTTGTGAATTAGATCAATTGAACATAACTCCAATGATCCTCTTTCACAGTCCCAAATCCTTACTGCAAATGCAAGAATTCCAAATTCATGCCATTTACTGAAATCTGTTAGATTCTAAACTTATATGCATTGATCCTTCTGTAATGATTATGCACAGAGTCACAAGGACTTGACAACAAACATTACAGAGCATTCCAAGGAGATCAACTCCTTGGAAACATCCTTCTTGTATTAAGTTTCCTAATCTTACACAGATTGAATAATTTCCAACTTTGAAACATTTCCATATTCCATTTTGACTATCACTTCTGAACAAGAGTTGCCTCCTTACATATTATGTCAATATGGTCCTTCCAGAATTAACACTATACTTCCAACTATCCTTGAGCAACCAATCTTTGGTAAACCTTAGATTGTCCTCGACAATTGCTTAATCCTTTTAGTCATATCCAGTTCTAGACCTTTTCCCTTCTTAATGCCCCATGCATTTGGAAAATTTTAGAAAGGATGAATATAGCACATGATATCGATCCTATATCCGAAGCATATGGGACACGAGTCATGATGTCTCACATAAAGACTAAACCAGTCTTTTGCTATAACATTTCCATTTCTATTTGCCAAGTTCTCATAATTCAGATTATGAAAAGGGATGCCGTAATCATAATCGAATTTTAGAACGCAAATAATGGACCCATATATAGAATTTACTTATGTTGAGCCATTCCAACAGGAAATTCATATATATATCCTTGACTAAATTCGATTAAAATCTCAATCTAAGCTTTTAGAATTGAAATGAAGTATAATTTTCTCTCCCTTAATTATAGCAAAACAACTTTTTCAACCCCTGCAGCCTCACGAATTGAAACTTTTGTTTTCTATAATTAACATTGCTAACTTGCAACCTTTATCATAATTATCATGCTCCCACTAACATGATGATTATTAGCATAACACTTATGCTCCCACTAGCTTTGACATGTAATCAGAAATCAGCTGGACTTCTAGAAATCAATACTTTATTGACTTTCTTACCAAAGTTCAGATTTCTGATACTAGATTGCTTTGATAAAACTTTATCAATATCATACACCTTATCTTAGATAGCTCACAGGTGTGTCTAAACAATTTTAAGAACTATAAAAAGGGATGCCGTAATCATAGTCTCGATTGTTTAGAACTTTACCACTTCTCACAAGTCCATGTTAGTGTGCTGGTTAACCACACACGCTCCACTAACAACTTTGAGAATGCAAATATCACAATTGCTATCTAGCTAAAATCTACTTAGTGAAAGTGTTTCCTCACCATTATTTTCATGAATCAGACAGAAACCTTATGACACTTAGATTTTATGGTGTATGAGTTCCTATCCATATGAATTTTGTCAAAACCATAATCACAAGACAAGGTTACTGACAAATCCACACTTATATGGATTAAACTTGTGCAATCTTAAATTCTTGCCATTTGGCAGCTCAAGGGCCTGCCATTGCTTCCAAGTAGCTGTGCAACCAATTGAGAACTCTCAGAACTCCTATGCAAAGCCAACTTGAATAGGCACAGACATGTCGACACGATAGGTTATAAACCTCAAGTCGTGTGCTAGTGAAGAACTTCAGGTTTTATTCTTGATTAGTTCTTGAGACTTTCAAGACCTTTAAGACTCCCACTGTCCTCTTGACATATAAGACTTTCTTGTCAGATATTCAAGAGATAGTGTGGATTCTAATCAAGGCAAACACTTCACACGATTGGCCTTAGTTGGTCTTTGTTTTATCTAAAACATCACAACTTACCAATTTCAAATGTACAAGAGTAGGTGATGAGAATCTTTCCTTATTTGGTAAATTTAGACACTACCATAAATGAAAGAATCAAATTCATATTTCCACTCTTGCTCTTAATGGAATCTTATAAGCAACAAAAGTTTTCACAAATGCCATTGTAAGAATATTTTAAAATAAATAAAATCAAAAAAAAAAATTTCCTTTTATTTTAAAACTTTGCGGAAAAACTATCCTTACAATGCAAAAGCACATGAAAACTTTGTTGTTATTTATTCCTAAGCAATATATCATAACTCTTAAGAAGTAGCTCAAGAATCCGATCTTCAAGCTATGCGATAGAAATCCATCTATGCCATCAGATTCAGCATATTCTTTCTTTAAGTTTCTTCACTTTTTCTTTGATTCTTAAAACATCAACATGTGACCCAGTCACATCATGTATCAAGAATCTCAGAATAGAAACTTAGCAGAGTTAGATAGTGGACTTTATCCGAAGTAGAGTCAAACTTATTGACTTTAATATCCTTAGGTAAATTTGGCAGCTTCGCAACCAATGCCCCTTTCTTTGGCAATAGACCCTATATAATTGGACTATCTCAGACTTAGCCGTTCTCTTTACCATTTGGTCAACCGAGTTGACTATGGCCGATCCCTTCTCATTGGGAAGAGAGAGCTTTACTGGATATCCAATGTCATCATTGTCAATGTCCATAAAGTTTTAGGAAGTTGATATTAGCAAATAGATAAGATCATTAAGGGTCTTGTCATAGTCTGTTTCATAGGAGTCCCAAAGGAACTCACTATGTGACTTAGAAAGTGATTGATCATCAGCTTCCTCTAGACTTTGACACCCAACTCTCCCGGCTTGTCAATATGTGACTACATCTCCAAGATGTGATCACACATAGACCTTTGCTTGCCAATAGGGTTTGAGTGACGTTAAAATTTTCAGGAACTTGTGGGTTAGGGAGAATAATTGGAGGAGGTGAAAGAAGTATGATTTCCATGGGACATCATCTTCATTTTAGGAAAACTTGTTTCAAGAGATTTGGGAAGATCATCTTTTCGGAGATATTCAAGATAGTTGATTTAAAGTCCTTAATATAACACCCAATATGAAATATTAAGGCTAGGACCCAACAACCTATTTATAACTGGAAGAGGGATGTCGTAATCCAAGTTATAAAATAGTTGAAGGTAGGTAAATGACGATTTACCAATTTCCACCATGAAAAACAAAATATAATTAAGTTTTAGTTGGATTTGAAACTCCTAGATCTTTTGAGATACATTGAACTTTCAATGGCATGTTTGAATCTCGATTGTGCCCTCTCAAGTTTGTGACTGGGATGCCGAGGATCACAAACAAGGTGTGAATAACCATGCAAATTGACTTGGTACCCTTAACTTTATCACCTAATCGATGTGCCGGTTAACCACACACGCTCCACCGATCTATAATAGAGTCAAGTTACCCTTTTGCCACTCTTACTAGTCCTTATTAGTGTGCCGGTTAACCACACACGCTCCACTAATGACTTGGTAAGGTACAAAGTGTAATTTCATGGGTTAGCACCTTTTCACATTTTCCTAAGTAACTAAGATTGGGAATGTATAAGTGTTTAGTTACTTAGTATTTATCATTAATACTTTTAATGAAGGGAGAATTATAGTCCTTTCCTACCCGTTCGGCTAACGACCCTCCACCAGTCAAGGAAGCGGTGGGTGAGAGTGGACACCCATTAAACTGCCATTTTATAGGCAGTAACCTTATACCCCCCTTATAGACCGGCTTCGTGAATGAGGCCTACTAACGGTAAGATTGACTTTATCTTATACATATCTATATAATTAAAATTATAATAATAGTATAAGGGTTTGAATTTTAACTTTTAAAATTCTAAGGGCTAACTTGGAATTAAAGTATTCATAAGTGAAACTTTTCAAATTCCAAAACTTGAGGGCAAGTTTTGAAACTATTCAAAACTAATTAATTCCATAACTTATGTGTTTAAATTAGTTTTAATTAAAAAACTCTTCAAGTTCCATAACTTGAGGACAAGTTATGGAAGACTTTAAACTAATAAAAGAATGTAACTTTTCTTTATTTTGTAACTTATGGAATTAATTAAGGTTACACATTTTATTACTTAATGAAGTGACTCTTGAACCTCCATAACTTGAGGACAAGACTCTTCATTTTTGTAACCATTGCCAACCTTTATGAGTTTTATGAAACTTAAATGTGACTTTTCATATAACTTGAGGACAAGTTACAAAAACACATTTTAGAATCAAATCTTAGATTAAAATGGATTGAAAACACATAATCAATTAACTTTTCTATTAATCTAAGCAACTCATAAGAACAAGATAATTCAAATCAAACTTTTTCATGTACAAAACATGAATCTATTGACAATTATCTTTGAAATTGGAGTAGTATGAACATTACCACATCAAAAACAAGTTTATAAGTTCAAAAACATCTTAGGGTAATGTTTCTAGTCCATTTCTAGCCAAAAAACTAAAAAATATGTTGTCTGGGGCTCCTACTCGTCGAGTGTATCAACCTACTCGCCGAGTAGGATGATTTTCTTCATGGACTCGGCGAGTTCATCAGTGGACTCGGCGAGTCCAGTGCCCAGAATGCCCGAAATTCGACTTTTTCAGCATTTTTCAGCAATTTGCATCAAGTATAATTGAAAACAAGCCTAGGCTCTGATACCACTGTTGGGTTTTGAGCATTCTAACACTCCTAAGTGTACATGCAACCCTAAATACCTTGGATCTATGTTTTCTCTATTATACATGCAAATATGATTATCCAAGGTATTATCCTAACTAGCATACCAAAAGATTGATACTAGGATAATAAAATAGATAGAATACATACCTTGTTGTTGTTGCTTGACTCCATGAAGCTTGAGAGCCTAGTGCCCCAAGTGTGACACCTCAAATGGTTCACACAACATCATGAACTCTTCGAATAACCATGAGAAGAAGACATACATGTTCAAATCGGCTAGCCCTCAAAATATGTATCACTAGTGCCAATTTCTTGAACTAAAGGGGTTCTTATATAGTGTGGCTATTAGGGTTACACCATGTAACTCATGACTTTACTCATTCCTTATGCTCCATGGGTTTTAACCTCCATGGAGTATCCATGGATCACCACATGGGTTAAACCCAACATAAAGGAATCTTGGATCATAAGCCCACATATATAAGAATGAATGATTTACACAATCAATCCCCATATATTTAATTAGTCTCTTTTTGATCACTAAATTAAGTCCAAATTAATTCTTGATCAATACTAATTAAATAACATGATTTCATATTAATATATTAGAACTTATAATATATTAATATGTCACAAAATGTCTTTTCCTCATAAACGGTCTATCCAAATGTTCCGATGCCATGCAACCCAAATGGACCATGCCGAGTCGGGTCAAGTACATACCAATTATAGTTATGGAATTAGACACTAATCCAACAGATACAAGTCATTATGTGTTAGATCTATGTATTTGTGCATGTTATGTGTGTTTATCTTGGTTTAAGTTGTGATTATTGGATAAAACACTATAGATCTCGAAAATTATAACCAAAAGTTGTGATATGTGTAACTAAAACACTTCAAACAACATACAATGAAGCTCGATGGGTCTAATATGTCAAGATCCTTAAGAAGTTAAACAAAATCTTGAAAAAGGGCCATTTTTGAACAATTATACAAAAATGTGAGGTTTTATGACACTTGTGGTTTTTACAAGGGTTAAAAGAGACATTTCCTTTTAAAAATAAGTCTTTATGTTATTCTTAAAATCAAAGGGGCCAAAAGTGTAATTTTTCACATAATGGGCCAAAATATGGGCCTTCACGGTTATTGGGCCCAAAATGTAAAAATTGTGATTTTTATGGACTCAAATGTCATTTTATACAAATTTGAGCCAAAAATGTAACTTACGGTTTTTATGGGCTCGAAATGACACTTACTTTAAAATTTGGGCCTAAAAAGTTATTTATGCAAATTTTGGGGCAGAAAAGGTCATTTTTATCAAAAATGGGTCAAAATGTCATTCTATCTAAAAGGGGGCTGAAAATGTAAAACCTTTTATATTATTGGGCCGAAAACATTCATTTTTGGTCACTGGGGCTAAAAATGTAAATTTTCTTGTAATTGGACTAAAGGTGTAAATTCTCATGTTGTTGGGCGTTATTGGTCCATGTACATGTTTATTGGGCCTTATTAGCCTATATACATGCTTTTGGGTCTAAGTTATGCATTACATGACTATTGGGCCTCAATGGCCCACATACACGCTAATTGGACCTAAACTATACAGTATTGGGCCTTGGTGGGATTTCATACATTCACATGCATAATCATTGGATTTTCACACATAAAACATATACGTAAAATATTATACAGCATAAGACAATATTTGTGTAATACATTACTCGTGAACAAGTTGAGAAATCTAGTGAGACTTGTCGGTTTACACCTTTGAGTGTATGATCGTAGCCTGTAGTTATAACCAGAGTCTCCTGGAGGGAGAGCGGGAGTTTGTGTATAGATCTATACGGGGCGACACCCCACACCTGAGTTGTTCGCTACAGCTAGACTAGGCCAGTCTAGGGTGACAAAACTTTACCTTAATCAAAATCGATGCCTGAAAGCGCCAACACAGGCGAATTAGTCATTATCATGCATGGTTGTAACGGCTCACTTAGAGACTAACTTCATCAAAGATTTCAGTATAATAATACTAATCTTGACGATACTAAAAACATACATACATCCATACACGGCCTTGGAAATTTTATGACATCAATACTCGTATAAGCAAAAAATATCGGATTTTCTGGGATCAATACCATTATACATTACCTTCTACTTACAACAGAAAACACAGGATTTTTATATGGATTACATTTTTTTATTATCGATACATTTTACAACAGCAAACACACATGCATTTATACTTGATTTGATACATCATTTTCAAACTAATCTACAGAAAATATTGGATTTTCTGGTGTTTTACTAACGATACTAAACTTTTCATTCAAACATGCTTATGAACTCACCAACATTATTATGTTGACCGTTTTTAAAATAACTTGTATTCTCAGGAACTCGTTAAGCGGAAGAATCAACAAGAATATGGGATTTTGTTTTGTGTACTGTTAAACATCGTGCTTTGAATGTTTGGATATGTAATTTAAAATATTGTACTTGATGTAAACAATGGCAGTTGTATTATATTATGCATGGTGATGATGATGTTATGTTTCATTTATACTCATTGTAATGATATTTCAAGATGAAGTCACACACAAGCCCCCGGACGTTTTCGGGGGTGTGACATTTTACCCTGTCGCGTACCTCTTGTTTGATTCTAACCGTTGCAGGGATGGATCCTCTACTCAAAGGATTATCTGAGTTTTCTATCAAGTGTATGTGTTCTGCAGCTGTATATGGTTAGTGATTTTTTCCCAATGGAAGCATCAAGATGATCAGAGTTGGAAGTGCTTTGTTTAATTCTAAGATCCTTTGAGGATTTGGCATGATAGTGGTTCAATGTGGGTGGTATGTCGGAGAGTCAGACCAATTTAATATTTAAGGTTTCAAAAAGGTACAAGTGGTTTTTTGCATGGGTTTAAGGATTCGTTCTTCTTCAGTTTGGAAGTTTCTGCTTGGGTTGGGGTTCGATTGCCTTTGTAAGGTCATTGTATGCTCAGGGTTTCTAGTTGCGTTCCACTGGTTGCTTGATATGATCTGAGTGTTGGTAAGCAATGATTTCCAGGAGAAAATCAAAGTTAAGTGGGTGAGAGTTGTAACACTCGGTTTCGAATTTGCATCATTATTCGGGTTGTGTCCCAATCATTAGTTATCATAAGGCTTAGGGCCTTGGGGAAGAAAGGAGTTGGCTCTTTTTGGATGTGGGTGTTATAGTTTAAGTGATCCAAGTGTTTGATGGCATTTCAGAGCCCAACGGTATAATCATAATTTATTGGTCTGTGCCTTTATGAATTTTGGGTTCTTGTTCGGGACGTTTTAAGGAAATGGTGAGTTGTTAGACGCGTATGGCTTCTCGTCACCTTTCCGTGGAGATATAGTTCGTTGGAAACGGACTTAGGACGAAAGAGTTAGGGCTGCATGAAGTTGAGAGTTTTGGAGGGCCATCTAGTACGCGTGGCGTACTAGATGTGTACGCGGGGCATACCGAGTAAGATTGTTGCGTGTAGCCTTTGAGTATGCCGAGTGTACTAAGGGGTAAACGAGGCGTACTCCCTTTAGCCATGAAACCCAAATTTTTTGTCCTTAATCCTATTTAATCCTCATCTCTTTCATGAGGCTTGTCTTTTATCATCCTCTAAGCCTCCTAAACCGTAGAAGTCGACCCTTAGCCTTTATCTTGGAGTATTTTTGTGTACCCTGAAGAGCTTGGAGCTTGTTGAAGAATCACCATTTAGAAGGGAGCTTGTAGATCCAAAAGTTTTCCATCTTCTACAACCTGTTGAAGGTAAAAAGCTTTGATCTTGTCATCTCTTTGGTTAGACCCTTTTTTGGGTTTGATTATGGTCATTTTAGCCTCTTGTGGTTGGTCCTTCTAAGCTAAGGTTGTTTCAAAGGCTTGATCTTGTACAACTGGACGTTTTAAGTGTCATAAAGGCATAAAAATGTGATCTTTATGGTCTATTTGGACTCATGCATGTGTTAACATCCTTCATTAAGCTTTATTGAGCTCCAGGGCCCCATTATGCCACGCATGCAAGTAAAGTTGCCAAATTTACATGTTAAGCCATCCATAAGAGTCAGAAATGTGAGTTTAGAGCAAGGGCATAAGTGGTTATGAGCTTAATAGAGAAGATTAGGGTTCAGGGGAGTACATTGGGAGTACCCATCTAGTATGATGCGCGTACTGGCCCTAAAGGGTGTATGATAGGCGTTGACTTGTTGTCCATGGATCGATAATCAGAAGTTTGACCAGTGTTGACCATTGGTTATTTTGAGCCTTTTTGGATATTAGGCTATTGAGAGAAAAACTTTCGGAGAAACACTTGAACAAATGTTAGTATAATATTATAGTTTCGGAATAAGTTTATCTCAAAGGATCATAAAAGCTCAACAATAATAAGTTAGATTTGTTAGATAGTTAGTTGCGGAATTATAAAGTGTTGAAAAGTAAAGGAAACGTAAACGACAACAAGTTATATCAAGTATACACCAAACTGATTCATAACAAGGTTTGCAATCAAACACAAGTTAGTATGCGTGATCAGTTTAAAGTGAAGAGGATCTTCGAAGATAGAGATGATCTAAATATTTCAGAGTGAAAGTTCAGAAAGATCAATAAGATATATGATAAGGAGAAGAGATAAAGAGATGTGTATTGAAACGTTAAGAGAGAGACTCTATTTATAGAGTTCCATAAAGTTACATCATGAATAAACAATAATAAACTACTGACTTCTAAGTGACCATGCAAGGTTCACTTGACAATGTAATGCTAATACTACAAGCCAGTTGATGTAACAAAAATCTTCACTGTGGTAGAGAGATTGTGGTCCAAAACAAAACTTCAACTGCAGTAGGGAAATCTTTGTTGCGGTGACAAGGTTGATTGCGGTAGACAGAATGATTGTGGATTAGTTTAAAGGGTCACTTTATGTAACACCATCTTCCCCCAAAGTGACCTCTGCAACTTACTTCTTCACTTATCAAGTTTCAAGAATTTGATGAGGATCCACCAGAACTTCCTCACTTCACCCATCCAGTTGATTCTTCTTGTTATTTCATACTTCACTTCATCTGTTGTGTGTTTGGACCTTTGAACCGAAGTCAGAGTCGTTTCCAGTTGCTTTCGGGTCAGTCTATGCATAGCAGTAACATGAATGAAGTATTTGATGCAATTGTTGGCTCTCTTGAACACAAATCCTTGTTGGATATAGTGTCTAAGTCCATAACTATATTTGGTATGTACTTGACCCGACCCGGCATGGTCCATTTGGGTTGCACTTCACCCGAACAATTTATGGATAATCGTTTGAGAATAGTATAAGTTATGATTTATTAATATATTATAAGTCCTAATATATTAATATAAAATCTTATTATTTAATTAGTATTCATCTATAATTAATCTAGAATTAATTTAGATATCAAAAGTATGAGTAATTAAATATGGGCTCTTGTATTTATATAGTGTGGGCTAATGCTTATTTGGAATGAGCTAGGCTTGCATGGAAAGTCCATTGATACTCCATGGAGCTTTAACCCATGGATCTCATGGAAATGAAAAGACATGGGTATTAGGGTTTACATGAATGTAACCCTAATCCACCACACTATATAAAGGAGGCTTTGGTTCTTGAAATCACACGAGTTGTGGTGAGTAAAGTAAGAGGGCCGATTTCAAGAAGGTGATTACTATTCTCTCAAAGTTCCAAGTTTGTGGTGATTTGTGATTTCCATTTGAGGCATCCACACTATTGGTGCTAGGCTCTGAAACTCCAAGCAATCAACTACAACTACAAGGTAAGTAATTCTACTAGCTTTATTTGATTCAAGTTCCCCATGCCATGCTAGATAGAATAAGAACCTTGGAAAAATAATTATTTGCATGTATCATAATCAAACATAGATCCAAAGTTTCTAGGGTTGCATGTACACCATAGGAGTGTTAGAATGCTCAAAAACCCATCAATCCTAACTCAAGAAAGTTGGTTGCACCGAGAAACATTTCTTGATAGCCTTCAGTGAAGCTTGGTGCGGGTTCAAGTGGTGGAAAGTTAAACTTCTTGGCAAGTGTTGGGTGGATATCGGCATCAATCTTTCTGAAGTCACAACCAAGTGCCTTGAGAAACTCACAAGTTTTCTCATAAGAAATTTTCATCTTTGGGTGGTTTAGGGACTTGATTTGGAAGACTCTGGAAATCAGGAACACTTCTTCAGGATTCATGCAGGGGAAGTCATCCTGCGTCCTGATGTAATCATCACCTATCCTTGTGAGTGTCTACTGAACAAAGTTAGTCTTCATGAATTTTGTCACTTTGAAATTCTTCAATGTGGATGGTGTGTCATTCGATCAAATGTTTTCAAAGGCAAACCCATGCTTAGCATCAAACTGGTTCAAGCGTTCAAATTCGAGAGGGATTCTTTGATCCTCAGGTTGGCTTAGATCAAAAGGCTCGAAGACTGTGAAGACTTTGGTGTTGGGTAAGATAGGAATATCCCAATATCCATCTGATGGAGGTTCAACATATGTCAGGATGGGTCTATAATCATCGTCAATAAGTCTTCTGGAGGGATTGACCCAAGAGTTGATGAAGGTTTCGTCCATGGTTGTATCAAAACCATGTTCCTTCCATATCTGCTCAGCGAACTTAGCAGCTCTCCAATCCTTTTTCCGTTAACGAGTAGCTGGGGAGTCATTTGTATTATCCGAGGACATGGTAGGTTCCAAGTTTTTGAATTGTGTCTTGGAGAAGGTTGCTGTGAAGTTTGTGGCGTTGGTTGCGGAGTCTCAATCATGTGATGGATTGGACCTTTACTTGGGATTCTTGGGGGAGATAGATGTGAATGGCATTGATGCGGATGAGAGTGTTCACTTCACCCTTTTGAGGAAGAAACAATTTGTTGCTCCTCAAACCATTATCTGAGGCCATCAATCTTGGAAAAGGTTTCAGTAAACTGAGATTTGATTAACTCAAAGACTTGGAGATTGTTGGGAATTTCAGTGTTGAATAGTAGTTGATGATCTCCTTGGTGAGTTTGAGAATATCCGCAGTAAGTGGGTTGGTAGAGAGAGAATGCCTCAAGTTGTTGATTGTGAACCATAATTGTAGATTCATACTCATTGTGCATTTCTTCCACCAACTGCTTGGAGTGAGCAACTTGTCGTTCAAGAGAAGTCTTGAATTTATCTTTCAGGGCAGTTACCTCTTTGATGAGGTTTTCAGCAGTTGTTAGGAACGCCTTGTGATCAGCTGTGCGATTATTATCCAGGGCTAGAATACCCATTTCCAGTTTCAGAAGGATGTGTTATGTGTCTAATCTTTCACTTTTCTCCAATCTTTCCACTCTCTCAGCTAGAGATTGCGGGGTAGGGGTCTCTATGTTCTGCGGTTGGTTGGTTGTGACTGCGGCCAAGATTTGGACAACTTTTGATTAAAGAGAGAGGAACTCTTTTCTTGTAATAGCCTGCTTCTTCTCATTCTTAGCCTTGGGTTTTGAAATGGAGTGTTGGGATCCACTGGATTCTTCATCGCCAAAAACCATTAAAAATTCATCAGAGTTAGGGGGCTGTTGAACGTCATCGAGATCAATGTCATCAAGTCCAAACATTGGACCTGATCTGTCTCAACTATGGTTTTTTCATCATTAGAATCATGATTTTCAGCAGTTGGGGGAGGTTTTGATGGTCCATCACCACCTTGAAGGTTTTGAGCTTGTTGCATAGTAGCTTCCATATGAGATACCCAATCTTGAATTTTCAACATATCATGAACGGTCTTGGGATTGTTAAAAGTGTCTGCCCAGTACTTGACTACCGTTTGAAGAGCTTCATCTTTCTGTTGCTGTTGTTATTTCTGTTGGGCTCTCCTTGCTTGGACCGCTCTCTAAAAAGCTTCAAATTTCCTAATTCCGGACTCAGTGGTTGGACGATACTGAGACCAGGAATCTTCTTAACATACATCGTGAATTCCTTTAAATCGCACTGAGGTGTCCCTCGGGTCCGTGGTTCCTTGCACAATTGTGCTCCCCACGCCTAGATCACTTGTATGAAATGTTGGTGTAATAGGGTTTCCTGAGCTTCCTCGCTCTCCTTGACCTGACCTCAAGTTTGGCCTTGGCTCAGTTCTGGCTGAGGAGGAAGAATTTCCTTGATGTGCGACTGGTGTTTGAAGTGTTTATGTGACTCGAAGAAAAATGGAGTTCAACTCCTCAAGCTCAAAAAAGTGTAAGTGTGATGCCCTAGGGACCATAGGGCGACTCGAACCAATATGATCCACTTGGGATTCGATTCGTGGTGTTTCTCGATGTTGAGATGAAGCATACACACTTATTTTATCTGAGGGGTGAGATAGGGTATGAACGGGTGAGCTTACAATAACTCCAAGGACTACCAGAATCTTTTGAGAGACTGTGGTACGAGTCGTGGGGCCCATTTGGCTTTGACTTGGGGTCAATTTCAGTTTCTTACGTCTGAACCCATCACCTGAAACTTAGGACTCATGATGAGTTTCATCAATGTTTACCGGGGAATCTTTTGAGGTTGATATTTGAGTGGTGAACCACAGCAGAGGATCATGCGGTCTTACATTTTCTCGATGGAACACCCCTCTTTTTACTGGTGTTGTGGGGAGCTTTCTTAGATGTCACGGTTTGCTTAACCCTTTTGAATTTGGGTTGAGCAACCTAATTTGCGGTAGGAACTTGGGTTGTAGTAGGGGCTGCAGTAGTCAGACTTGGTCTAGGTGGGGGAACAATGGTATGGTTCAACACCACTTGTAGCCATGATGTGGTCAACTACCTCAACAGTTATGAGTCCAAGGGACTCCAAAATATATCTAGGCAATCTCCTAATTGGTCCAAAAGTTGTTTGTATGACAACCATCACTTTCTGGTGAAGTCGAAGTCAAAGAAAGTCAATGAGTCAAACTGCTCAACTCAACTAGTGCTAATATGTTAGGGATTACCTTATGTTTTCTAATGTGTAACTCTAAATTTCAATGCAAAGTAACACTTGAAAGTTTCAAATGTTCAAAATCCTAAACCCTAATCAGTTTGAAGGGAGTAAAAACTCTATAAAACACTATTACGTACCCTTCGGGGGCGTATAACTCTCAAAATGGGTTGTAACTAAGCCTACGACCTTTGTTCTGCGAAGAAAAACATTAACAAAGGCCCCCGACAAAAATCTCTCCAAGTATATGAAATCTCTCCCAAATCTCTCTAAATATGAGAAATCTCTCCAAGTATGTGAAATCTCTCCCAAATCCCTCTAAGTATGAGAAATCTCTCCAAGTATGTGAAATCTCTCCCAAATCTCTCCAAGTATGTGAAATCTCTCCCAAATCTCTCCAAGTATGAGAAATCTCTCCCAAATCTCTCTAAGTATGAAAAATCTCTCCAAGTATGTGAAATCTCTCCCAAATCTCTCTAAGTATGAACAATCTTTCCAAGTATGTGAAATCTCTTGAAGGGCCAATATATTTGGTTTGGGCTAGGCATTAATGCATGGATGGTTTAGGGCTGTTATTAATGTGTTTAGGACATCTTTTGTGTTTGCATGAGTTTTCGGTCTAGGTAGGTTTTCGGTCAGGCTTTGACCGAAAACCTGTTTTCGGTCTAATGTGTATTGCTATAAATTGTTGTCGGGTTGTCAGAGGCATGTCTGGTCGTTCTAGCAAATTTTCGTTCTATCCAAGTTGTATCCGACATTTCATAGTTGAATTGTATGCAAGCTTGGTTGTTTAATCTTCTTCTTCTTCATTTCTATTGCAATTGATTGATCATTAGATAAGATCCCACAAATTTGGGACGTAACATCTCTCCCAAATCTCTCTAAGTATGAGAAATCTCTCCAAGTACGTGAAATCTCTCCCAAATCTCTCCAAGTATGAGAAATCTCTCCAAGTATGTGAAGTCTCTCCCAAATCTCTCCAAGTATGTGAAATCTCTCCCAAATCTCTCTATGTACCTTCCTCAGTCGAAAACAGCCCAAAAGGACCCACTTGGTCCGGAACCCTCTTAGTCCGGACTACCCTCCTGCTTCGGAACATCCTTCTGACTCCGGAACATGTGGGGCGGTTCGGACCTCCAAGCTGAACTGGACAAACTCGCTCCTGACCTCGGATCCGAGAAGAAAGCTTCGGACTTCGCCCAGCGCCTCCAGAATTCCCTGTTTACCCACTTCGGACCCTCGCAGTCCTAAACCTCTCCTCTAGAAATTTGGTATTAGCTCCGGAACGCTTAAGGGAGCTCCAGAAATTTTACTATGACTCCGAATTTCACCCCTTCACTCCGGATTTTTACCAATTTCGGACCTTTGAATGATTTTAAGTGATTTTTGCTCCGGAAAATTCCTCAGACATTTATTTTTCGAATTTTAAACACTCCAAACTTATATTTTTATATATAAGACCCTATATTATCATATTTTAAACCATATTTTGAGAAAGGATCGTAAACCAAGGACAATATCTATTGGGTGAGATATTGTGTTAGAGTGTTGATTTCCCATAGAGTGTGACACAAGGTATCCCCCATACCCACTTAGGACAACCCCCAGTCACTATTCACCCCTACCTAGTCAACCATTTGTCCTCTCACATCTCTCCTCCAGCTGGTAACTTGATCAAAAGTTGGAAACTCCAATCTCTCATTCCACTTTACTCACACTCTCACCAAGAAACAAACACTTCTCTCTCATTTCCCTCTCTAAGAACTCGAGACTCCAAGGTTGCCTTTGAACTTCTCACCCTCATTCAGTAAGTATTTTCATCCTACATTGAACATTCTTCACTCCTTCACCCAACTTATGAATCTCTCATAACCAATGTCACCATAATTGTTCTTAGATCTTCAACTCTCCAAGCTTCTATAGAGTGTTCTTGACTTAGAAACCCTTTCTCTTCAGCATACATCTAAGGAAATCACTCAAGGTGAGTTCGTACCCCTACATTTTCATGTTTTCTTCAAGTTTTAGGGGGGGGATACATGTTAAAACATCATAATATAACTTAAACTCAAACCCCAGCTTTCACCAAGAAAGTTTAGTTCCATTCACGGACTGTTTTGAACATCTTATACATTTTAGTTTTCAAAACTGTATTAGATACAAATAGTTCGGGTTTATACTTTAAAATGACTACTTGCACATCTCCATGCGATTTCTCTACGATATATGGTGATTTTTACAAAACTGCCTATCATTTCAGAAACGAATTCGGACCAGTCTGTGAATATGAACGTTTTCACACAAGTTAAAGACTTCTAAAAATTTTAATAAAAATTATGAATAAACTAGACACAATTTATGAACTCTCAGGGTTTACGGATTTAGTTTTCGACTTCTTATGATTTTTCTATGATTGTTCTAAGACAGTGTAGAAAGGTTAAAAACTAGTTTACAACTTACGACTTTCATAACAGTTTGTAACATGTTGAGCAAAGTGCATAACAACAACTTTCTAAATGTTGAATGCATTTCTTGTTAGTTTATCATCATAAATAGAAAGTAGCCATTCATGATAAGGTTTTTCATTTATTTCGAACACATATAATAAAGTACGATAAGTATAGTTTATGGATTTTACGATAAAACCACACTACATGAAAAAAGTCTTACTCTCAAAACAAATGGGTTTCCATATACAACTTGATAAACTATAATAGTAATAGTTTATGGATTCATATCGCTAACTTATTTTCATAAAAGATGATTTCACTTCCACCACGGAAGGGGTTTAATACTCAAACTATATGTAAACTAGTTAACGTAAGTTGTGAGACAATTCTCTCCCTGTACTCTTACAGTACTGGATTCCAATTCCTGAAAGTCATAACCAGAGTCTCTTGTAGGGAGAGCGTGATAATTGTGTATAGATCTATATTGGGATTGACACCCCACACCTCGCTGCTAGCTACAGCGGACCGGCAGGTCTACGGGTGACAAGAGTCATAGAATCTTGACGTCTGAAGAATGTTGTTGCATGTTATTTCTCGTTATAGCATGGTTATAATGACTCACATAGGGAGTTAACAACCTTTCAAGTTTACAGAGAAAATTCTACTTTGAAAAGGGGTTTTATCTATTTAAAACTACAAACACGTTATAAATATAAGACACACTCATACTCTCGGTCCTGGGATTTAGGACTACATGACTTTTATAAGGAAAATATTGGATTTTCTTTGGAATCATATTTCTATTAACACTACATTTCATCTAGAATTGTTAGACTTCAGCTATAATTGCTCAGTGTACATGTTAGAGTTACATAAGAATCTAGTCACAATCGACTTAAAATTGGTTGGCCCGCCTCATTTCCTGTTCCTTGTTTGGTTGTGGACCTAGGGCATACCCATTATATTCGACGGTTTATTTAACCTAAATTTTATATAACTCATATACACTGGGTGATTATAGAAGGAATGTACGGGTCGTTCTAGGGTACATTATCGCATAACATGGGAGCATTCATTTCACACTTAATAAAGAATATATTGGATTTTCTGAAATCATACTCTGTCGCTCTTACAAGGAAAACGATTTCTTCCTCAAACAAAACTCTTATGAACTCACCAACTTAATTGTTGACACTTTTCAAAACTACTTGTATTCTCAGGAAATCAGTGAAACAGGAAACCAACATCATTTTGAGGATGGGACGTTAAATCGTCTAACAGTTCATTTTGTCATTATAATGTAAATGATTTTGAAACATATAAAACATATACTATGGTGTAACCTTTTCAATTATACTTATGATGGTTGTATTTACTTTGAGCACTATTATACTCGTTGTTGTGATACTATACATGAAATCCTCCACCCCCGGACGTTTCCGCCATCCTTGGTTTGGGGGTGTGACAGATTGGTATCAGAGCATTGTTTATAGTGAACTAAGTATATCGAACCACATAAGATATACAAACTATGAATGCATCGGGACTAAAAACCTCAGAGTAAACATTTTCAAATAACTATGCTTTCAGAAATAAAAAGTTTCTTGTTAAACGTATAGATGCATGCATACATACTAAGGTCAGCATCATACTAGAACAAAACAAAAGTAGTGATCGTTGAACGGCACAAGTAGGCTTGGGGATGTATAGTCAGGTCTGGGAATGACATAGCCTAATCAACTATGTCTACTCCATAAGTGATTAGCATATATCCGGGAATGGTTGTGGCGTTGCAACAAGTCTAAAAACTTACCAACTCTATCTACAAAGAAACATTGAAAACATAAGACAAACATTAAAATACTATAGGAGTATTTGGTGATACTATAACCAACTTATGTGAAAACTAAAGACCCCTATTAGTAGGTCTATAATGACTGAGCGCATACGCTAAGGTTATACATAATTTAAGATATTATAGACTCAGAATCTATGACTATTGCTCTACTTCCTGTTCCTTGTTTGGTTGTGGACTTAGAGTAGAGTCATTTATTCGAAGGTCTATTCTATCTCAGATTATGTATAACTGGTATGCACTATGTGATTATAGACGTAACTAATAAGGATCATCCCCTAAAAGTAACTATAGGATTAAACGCCTATTAACTATCTCTTCTACCCCTATTCTCGCACAAGCAACATGACGGGAGCTCAACTACCAAGAGACCCTATTCTTCCTAACCAGGAAAATGGTGGTTGGATCAGAGAGAAATTCGAAGAGGATCCCGAAGAAACAATAGAGGAAGACCCCGAAGACAATTCGGAAGAGGAGCGAGAGGAAGAGAAACCGAAGGAAAACAAAGAAGAAATGGGAGAAGTTCCCGACGAGACTTCCATAGTCAGACGCCTCGATAAGCCGCAGATTTACAGAGACAGAGTTAGGAACGAGGTTAAGACACTACCGATGACATGGATGAGGCTTCTACAACCTCAACAAGAGGAGGATTAGTAGACAGGGCTCTCCTTGTCATAATACGCCGCATCACTCACTTGAGCGTACCAACACGAGCAATGATCAGCCGAAAGCATGGAGGTTTGGCGCTACCACCAAGATCACCGCAATTCGCCTTCGTCACCTGGGTGGAGGCCATGAACAGATCAGAAACCACATCAAAGCCCTCAGAGGGAAGTGACCGCAACTCGAGCCGAGATTAGAGAGTATCAGGAACGTCAAACAGCGTTAGAGAAAACGCGTGGTAAAAGCATGACATCGAATAACAGGAGCAAGAGCAGGAGATAATGCAGACTTTCATGTCTTCATTCTATGGCCCACGAAACATCTCCCGCCACGAGTAGTGTACACTACTGACATGCCATTACAGACTCAAACTCCTGGCGTGCGTTTGAACACTGCCCCATCATATACATAAATCCGACCTTCAAATGTAGAGACTACACTATTCAAGGGGATCGTGCCGCAGTCAAAGTTTTTCCTTACATTAACGAAATATAGACCTAATATAAGGGTCAGACTTTCCTAAACTCTATGAACTAGAGTATATCAATAAAACTGGCATGCACTTTACTTCATTTGGAGTTTACCACATATTTCATAACCTGGTATTACAAACGATGTGCTTATGGTGACTCTATGATTGCTTAATGTATACCTCAAGATTATGTGTAACTAAGAGACGATCGACTTAGAAATGATGAGTCCGCCTCAGGTCCTGTTCCTTGTTTGGTTATGGACCTAGGGCAGACTCATTAAGTTCAACGGCCTATTCGACCTTAATTATACACAACTGGTACATGCCAAGTGATCTTGGGAGTGGATCAGGCGTGGAACAAAGATTACAAGATTACATTCGAGTCATTTTTACTAAATCCATAAGTTTATTTATATAAACCTCTGCTATAAATTGTTTGCCACATTCGAAAAATCGGGAAATACTATAATTGAAAACTAATAACCTAGTTTTACGACGCCCGACTAATAACCGTTACCAAAAGACTTATACTCGTTTCGTCTTTGAAATTCTATAACAGAAAAATTTCGCCTCGTAGGTCTGCTAGACGCACTAGCGAAACGCAAACAAATCCACCACCGCCGCCTCGCCAATATGATCCTGTTATGTTCCAAGTTGCGGTCACGGCCGTGGTAACAGCTGCTATGTCCCAAATCAGCACTGATGGTGCCAGGAGGACAGGGAGCAGTGCTAATAACTCCACTCAAGGAGATATCCAAGGGCATTCGAGAGACTGTTCCTTTAAGGACTTCACTAATGGCAAACCCGATTCGTTCAATGGTAGCGGGGGAGTCATCGATTTGATGCAATGGTTCGAGAAGACCGAATCTGTCTTCGAGATCTGTGCGTGCCCCAAAGCGAATAAAGTCAAATATGCAGCTCGTACTTTTTCCGGCCGGGCCCTTACTTGGTGGAACGGCCACGTTAAGTCACTGACACTTACAGTGGCTAACTCGATAAGCTGGGAGGACTTGAAAGCAATGATGCTGAAAGAGTATTGCCCAAGGGGCGAAGTGCAAAAGCTAGAGCAAGAACTGTGGAACCTCAAGATGACAGGCTCTGACCTTGCAACCTATATCGCCCGATTCTGTGACCTAGCACTCCTTTGTCCCGCTATGGTCACCCCGAAAGACAAAAAGCTGGAGCGATACCTCTGGGGATTGTCCTCCCAAATTCAAGATAGCGTGTTGGCCTCAAGACCAACTACCTTCGATAGTGCCAAGGAGTTGGCACAACAACTCATCGACCACAGGGCCAGACATGACACCGTGACAACCACCCCTGAGCAGGCAAGAGGGGAAAACAACAAAAGGAAGTTTTGGAACAACAAGAAGGGCCAACCGGCTCAGGACTACCCTAAGAAGCAACAGATCGTTGCTATTCATGCTGCCACAGCCCATGCCACACCAGCAACCATAAATCGATACGCTGGAACCCTTTCAAAATGCAACAAGTGTAACTTCCATCACACTGGCGTTTGCCGGGAGATGCATTGCAAAAATTGCAACAGGAATGGGCACACTGTTTGTTTCTGTAAGGCACCAGCACAACCCATCACCCAGTTCCCTGGCACTGGAGTAAGCCCAGCCTGTTACGAGTGCGGTGAAATGGGACACTTTAAAAGAGACTGCCCAAGAGCAAGGAATGCTGGTGATGGTGGAAGGGTTCTTATGATCACCGCAGAGAGACCACCCCGGAACCGCCCGTAAATATCGGTACATGTTCTAACTGATGGGTTTTGAGCATTCTAACACTCCTATGGTGTACATGCAACCCTATAAACCTTGAATCTATGTTTTCTCTAATATACATGAAAATTTGATTTTTCAAGGTTTACTTCCTAACTAGCATGGCATGGGGAATATGCAATATAAAAACTAGTAGAAGTACATACCTTTCTTGTTGCTTAGATTCCTTGAAGACTTTGTGAGCCTAGCACCCCAAATGTTGTGCTTCAAATGCTTCACACAACACCACAAGACTTGGAATAACTTGAGAGAATACTCTTGCACTCAAAAATCGGTTATGCCCTCTTAGAATCAACTAGTCGCCGATTTTGCTAGCTATAGGGTTCCTTTTATAGTGTTGTCACAATTAAGGTTTACATATGAATGCCCTTAATTGTCATGACTCTTGATTTCTAATGATCCATGGGTTTGTAACTCCCATATCCATGGAGCTCCAAATCACAATAAACCATGGATCATGAATCCACCATAAAAGATTAGATGATTGTCATAATCAACCCTATGTATTTAATTAGTCTCATTTTGATCACCAAATTAATTCTAAATTAATACTTGATCAATAATAATTAAATAATACTATTATTAATATATTAGAACTTATAATATATTAATAATCACAAGTGTCTTTTCTCTCATTTAGTCTATCCAAGTATTGCAATGCCATGCAACCCAAATGGACCATGCCGGGTCGGGTCAAGTACACACCAAATAAAGTTATGGACTTAGACACTATATCCAACAGTCTCCCACTTGGATAAGTCTAATAACTATATTTGCAGATATGACTTCAGGATCCGACTAGCAATCATAGCTCTATCAAAGTCTCTCGGAACTGAGATAATAATGATACGTCATTTAAGATAAGTGATCATATAATCCTCTGCTCTCAAGATATCAGCCGGACAAACACATGGAACATGGTCTTACTTATTGTCCAACATTTGTTTCTCGATCTTTGATTTGTTTCGACATAGAACTAAATTGAACACATCAATTAGGTTCTGACCGGGCCCGGTACATAAGTCAAAACCAAATCATCGAGGGGCCCAGATATCGCTTCTATTTCTAGAAGGAACAGATAAACTTCGACTCATATGCTTGTACTGACCACTTGTTGAATTATGCACAAAAGCACGTTTTATAACATCGAATTACCAATGCGTTTTCGTACAATCAATGGATAACCAACTCATAGTTAACAACTCATATCTCTAGGTTTAAAGATTTATATGATATTACCGTCTCACGATCACTCGAGATAAATTTCATGAATTGATGCAAGTGAGCGTGGGTTGAATCCAATACTCAAAACTTATGAGCACTCATGAATGTTGCAGCAACTATTGCTATGTCTAATACCATTTAGACATATCATACAAACCAAATTCATGACAGTCTTGATTCATATCTACTTCCGACATATGACCGACTGTGGAGAATTCAAATAAAATAATTATTCTGGAAGTCAAAACATGCAAAATTGAAACCATAGTAAACGATTAACATAAGATAGTAACACTTTACTCATAAATAAATAACAACTTTTATTTAATCATCAAAATGTCAATTACATTTTACAAGTTTCAGAAATCTAATTATTGAAACTGATATCATCCTTCAGCCCGATGCGCCTCGCATGTTGTAAATGATTAACCCTACTCAATCCCTTCGTGAGGGGATCTGCTGGGTTCTCATCTGATGATACCCTCTTAGCCACGAGGAGTCCTTCTTTTATTCGATGTCTGATGAAATGGTATTTTCTGTCAATGTGCCTAGATCTCCCGTGATCTATTGGTTCCTTAGCCAAAGCAACCGCACTTTCGCTCTCACAGAAAATCTCCATTGGCTCCTTTATAGCTGGTACAACTCCAAGGTCTCCGATGAAGTTCTTTAGCCATATCGCCTCCTTTGCCGCTTCACTCGCTGCTATGTACTCTGATTCACAAGTAGAATCAGCTACTGTCTCCTGCTTGGAACTTTTCCAAGTAATTGCCCCTCCATTTAGGATAAAGACCCAGCCTGACTGAGAGCGGAAATTATCCCTATCAGTCTGAAAGCTAGCATCGCTATATCCTTCCATTATCAAGTCATCACTGCCTCCGAGGGTAAGGACCCAGTCCTTAGTCCTTCGCAGATACTTGAGAATGTTCTTTACCGCAGTCCAGTGAGCCTTGCTAGGGTTCCCTTGATATCTACTGACCATGCTCAAAGCAAAGGCCACATCAGGGCGAGTACAAGTCATAGCATACATGATAGAGCCCACAACGGAAGCATATGGTATATGACTCATCTCAGCTATCTCAGCCTCTGTACTTGGACTCTGAGTCTTACTCAGCTTGGCATTACTCTGGATGGGTAATTCCCCTTTCTTGGATTCTTGCATGCTGAACCTCTTCAGCACCTTATCCAAGTAAGTACTTTGACTAAGTCCAATTAGTCTCTTACTCCTATCTCTTAATATCCTTATCCCTAGGATATAGGCAGCTTCTCCAAGGTCCTTCATAGCGAAACACTTCCCAAGCCAGGTGTTCACCTCCTGCAAGGTTGGGACGTCATTTCCTATCAGTAGTATGTCATCCACATATAACACCAAAAAGCTGACTATACTCCCACTAGCCCTGACATATACACAAGACTCGTCTTCGCTCCTCGAGAAACCAAACTCTTTGACTTTCTTGTCGAAGCAAAGATTCCATCTACGAGATGCTTGTTTCAATCCATAAATGGATTTCTCAAGCTTACACACTCTATTAGGGTACTTAGCATCGACAAAACCCTCTGGCTGAGCCATGTAAACATCCTCATCCAACTTTCCATTAAGGAAAGCGGTTTTGACATCCATTAGCCATATTTGATAATCATGAAATGCAGCCATGGCTAGGAAGACCCTAATAGACTTAATTTTTGCTACTGGTGAGAAGGTCTCATCATAGTCAACTCCTGGAGTTTGAGTAAAGCCCTTCGCAACCAGTCGCGCTTTTTAAGTGTGTACCTTCCCATCCATGTCGGTCTTCTTCTTAAAGATCCATTTGCACCCAACTGTCTTACGACCTGGTACATTGTCAACCAAGTTCCACACTTGATTGTCATACATGGATTGACTCTCGCTGTCCATAGCCTCCTTCCATTTAGCAGACTCGGGGCCTGCCATGGCTTCCCTATAATTATTAGGTTCATCCAAATCTATTAGTGTACTATCACTAATAAATGTATCACCTTCAGTGGTGATGTGATAACCATAATAAAAATCAGGTGTGTTCCTCACCCTAGTGGAACGCCTCGGAGGTACAGACTCATCTATCGGATCAACATGAGTTTCCTCCTCAGGTTGGTTGATAGTATTTGAGGTTCCTTCACCGTTTGACTCTTGAAGCTCCTCAAGGTCAATTTGCCTCCCACCGTCCCCTTGGCTTATAAATTCTCTCTCACGAAAGACTCCTCTTCTTGCTACAAAGACCACATTATCACTGGATCTATAGAAGAGGTAACCAAAGGAACTCTGTGGGTAGCCGATGAAATACACTTCTCACTTCGAGGTTCAAGCTTATCATGAGTCTCACGCCTCACGAAAGCTTCACAACCCCAAATCTTGATGTGGTCTAAATTGGGAACTTTCCCAGTCCACATCTTGTGAGGTGTTTTGGCAACCTTTTTAGTAGGGACTAGATTAAGGATATGGGCGGCAGTCTCTAAGGCATACCCCCAGAAAGAGATTGGTAACGAAGCTCGACTCATCATGGAACGAACCATATCCAACAAGGTTCGATTGCGCCTCTCAGCTACACCATTCAACTGTGGTGTTCTGGGAGGTGTCAATTGTGAGACAATCCCACACTCCTTAAGATAGTCAAGGAACTCAATGCTAAGATACTCTCCTCCCCGTTCGGATCGGAGCATCTTGATGTTCCTGCCCAATTGATTCTCAACTTCCTGCTTAAACTCTTTGAACTTTTCAAAGGTTTCTGACTTATGATTGATTAAGTAGATATATCCATATCTGCTATAATCATCTGTAAAAGCCACATAATAGCGATTAGCATCTCTTGTAGCAACTCTGAAGGGCCCACACACATCTGTGTGTACCAGGTCCAACAAACCTTCACCCCTATCACAAGTACCTGTGAAGGGTGACTTCGTTATTTTTCCAAGTAAACAAGACTCGCAACTATCATCCGACTTTAGGTCAAATGATTCCAAGACTCCAGCCTTTTGGAGTTGGCCTATGCGCTTCTTGTTGACATGTCCAAGACGACAATGCCACAAGGATGCTTTATCCAAGCTATTCGAAGAATCAATATACAACACATTATTTCCTAGATTATCTACAACATTCACAGCTTCATATACACCATCACAAGGTAATGCTTTAAAGTAATATACATCATTGTAGTAAACATTAATATCACCATTATTATTATCAAATAAAAAGGTAAACCCTTGTTTGTACAAGCCATGAAAAGAAATAATATTTCTCTCCATTTCTGGCGAGTAACAACATTTATTCAAATCTAACATTAACCCATTATTTAGCAATAAATAATAAACTTCTATCTTGGTGACAGGTGATGCTTTCCTGTTGCCCATGACTAAGTTTATCTTCCCGTGCTCCACTTGCTCACTTCTTCTTAGGCCCTGCAAATCAGTACAAATGTGAATACCACAACCTGTATCAAGCACCCAAGAATTAGCATTAGATGAGTTATTAGACAATATTGTATAAATACCTGCATCGGTGGGTTTAATTTACCCATGCTTTACATCTTGCAAGTATTTGGGGCAGCTTCGCTTCCAGTGCCCCTTTTCTTGACAATAGAAGCATTGTGCTTCCTTTGGGTTTGAGGAAGGAGTGATGGGACCTTTCTTTGTCCCACTAGAAGAGGAACCATCAAGGGGCTTATCCTTGGTACCCTTCAAAGGGATTTTCCTCTTCTTACCCTTTCCCTGCCCAATCGCAAGAACATGGGCTGCTGAAGGAGTAGAAGTAGAAGTAACAACCGCTTTACTCTTAAGGCTATTTTCAGCTGTCCTTAAAAGTCCTTGAAGTTTACTCAGTGTAACTTCCTCCTTGTTCATATGATAAGTCATACGAAACTGCTCATAACTTGGAGGTAAGGAATGGAGAATGATGCCAATCGCCATTTCTTCAGGAAAGTCCACATTGAGCTTCAATAATCGGTCAACGAACCTTTGCATTTTCTGCATGTGACCGGTGATAGGTTCACCATCTTTCATTCTGGTTGTTATCATGGAGGACATGATTTCATACCTCTCCTGACGTGCGCTCTGATGGTACCTTTCCATCAGATCCTGGTGCATCTCATAGGGGTAGAAATCTTCATAGGATTTTTGAAGTTCAGGAGTCATGGTGGCCATCATGATGCATGCTACATTAGTAGCATCCTTTTCATGTGCAACAAACTCCGCAAACTCTTCAGGAGTAGCAGTGGCTTCATTCACAACCTTAAGCTCCTTATCGAGGACATATTCTTTGTCCTCATAGCGGGTAATCATTCTGATGTTTCTGATCCACTCATTGAAATTGGATCCATCAAAGATGACCTTACCACACAAGTTCATAAGGGAAAAGGAGCCTGTTGGGTTTGAGCCAGAAGCATTGTTGGAAGACATCTGAAAGGAAAGAAAGACAAGTTTCATTAGATTAGGAATCCTTAATAATTCACCCAAATGAAATATTAAGGCTAGGACCCAACAAACTATTTATAGTTGGAAGAGGGATGTCGTAATCCGTACTATAAAATATTTAAAGGTAGGTAAATGACGATTTACCAATTTCCACCATAAGAACGAAATATTTTATTATTAGGTTTTATTGGTTTTGAAACTCCAAGATCTTTTGAGATACATTGAACTTTTCAATGGCATGTTTGAATCTCGATTGTGCCCTCTCAAGTTTGTGACTGGGATGCCGAGGATCACAAACAAGGTGTGAATAACCATACAAATTGACTTGGTACCCTTAACTATATTACCGAATCGATGTGCCGGTTAACCACACACGCTCTACCGATCTATAATAAAGTCAAGTTACCCTTTGCCACAGTTACTAGTCCTTGTTAGTGTGCCGGTTAACCACACACGCTCCACTAACGACTTGGTAAGGTACAAAGTGTAATTTTATGGGCTCGCACCTATTTTACATTTTCCTAAAGTAACTAAGATTGAGAATTAATAATGTACAGTTACTTTATAATTCATTATACTTTTAATGAGGGTTAAAGTCTTATCCTACCCGTTCGGCTAACGACCCTCCACCAGTCAAGGAAGCGGTGGGTGAGAGTAGACACCCATTAAGCTGTCATTTTATAGGCAACAACCTTATACCCCCCTTATAGACCGTCTTCGTGAATGAGGCCTACTTGCGGTAAGAATGACTTATTATTATACATATCTATATAAATAAGATTATAATAATAGTATAAGTGTTGATTTTTAAACTTTTAAAAATCTAAGGTTTAATTTGGAATTAAAGTATTAAAGTGTAAGACTTTATAAATTCCAAAACTTGAGGGCAAGTTTTGAAACTATTTCAAGACTCTTCAAATTTGTAACTTATGAGTTTTAATGGTTTATAAAGTTGAAGACTCTTCATTTTATGAAACCTACTATTCTTTAATGACAATTTTAAAGAAGTGACTTTTGGTTATCCATAACTTGAGGACAAGTTATTAACACCATCATTAACATTAAGATCATAAATTAAACTAGCATGTAAGTTACACACAATTCCTATGATCTTCTAAAACTCATAAGAACAAATATTCATATCAAGCAATTTCAAAAAATCACATATAAAACTTGAAAATTGATAATAGTCATTTGAAATGGGTTAACATAATCATTACCACTTTTAAAAACAGATTTTACAAGTCCAAAACAGTTTGGGATAATGATTCTAGCCCATTTCCAGCAACAAAACTCGGAAAACTGCCCAGCACGCACCTACTCGTCGAGTGCATGATCCTACTCGATGAGTAGGATGAATTTTGTCTTGGACTCGTCGAGTTTTCCCCTTGCACTCGGCGAGTCCAGTCGAACAGTGAACAATTTTTTGATTTTTCAAGCAGTTTGCATCAAATATACAAAAAACAATCCTAGGCTCTGATACCACTGATGGGTTTTGAGCATTCTAACACTCCTATGGTGTACATGCAACCCTATAAACGTTGGATCTATGTTTTCTATAATTTTCATGCAAATAAGAAATTTCCAAGGTTTACATCCTAACTAGCATGGCATGGGGAATATGTAATATAAAAACTAGTAGAAGTACATACCTTTCTTGTTGGTTGGATTCCTTGAAGACTTTGTGAGCCTAGCACCCCAAATGTTGTGCCTCAAATGCTTCACACAACACCACAAGACTTGGAATAACTTGAGAGAATACTCTTGCACTCAAAAATGGATTATGCCCTCTTAGAATCAACTAGTCGCCGATTTTGCTAGCTATAGGGTTCCTTTTATAGTGTTGTCACAATTAGGGTTTACACATGAATGCCCTTAATTGTCATGTCTCTTGATTTCTAATGATCCATGGGTTTGTAACTCCCATATCCATGGAGCTCCAAATCACAATAAACCATGGATCATGAATCCACCATAAAAGATTAGATGATTGTCATAATCAACCCTATGTATTTAATTAGTCTCATTTTGATCACCAAATTAATTCTAAATTAATACTTGATCAATACTAATTAAATAATACTATTATTAATATATTAGAACTTATAATATATTAATAATCACAAGTGTCCTTTCTCTCATTTAGTCTATCCAAGTTTTGCAATGCCATCCAACACTAACATCAACGTTTAAATTTTTAAATTTTTTTTACTAAAACTAGTGTCAAGTTAAGGTTTATCAACCATGGATCTAGAGAACACGACAAAACCCAAATAAGTCTTACCATCTATATAAAAACGCAGGGTTTTTACTAGTGAATCTATGATGGCTAGTGTAAACATTATGTCCATATACCATTAATATTCTATGGACTTAGAATGTATGATTCCGCCTTACTTCATGTTCCTTGTTTGGTTGTGGGCTTAAGGTGGAGTCACTCAATCGACTGCCCTTGCAATCTTAATGATATATGACTATTTTACACCAAGCGATTATAGAAGATCTGGTGGGACTTATATTGCAAATTTCATCACAAATTGTTGAAGCACTCGTGATACTAGAACTCACTAATTACATTATAAAATATTCGGAGTAGTAATACCAAGAATAAGACGGAGAGCATAAAGGCATATTCTTAGAATGCACCGTCACCCCGAAACAATCACTTGTAGTTTTAATCGACCTAGCACCAGTTACAATAAGATGTCCAAACGTCGCCAATTAACGTAAGATGGCTTGGTCCTTACCATATCAATTCCATGTACTACGAAAAGTACCCACATATTTTCCCCAAACTCTCGTAGTCCCAGTCAAAACGCAAATTTCGGGATGAAATTCCTTCTAACGGGGGGATGATGTGACAACCGTCCCTTTCTGGTCAAGTCAAAGTCAAAGAAAGTCAATGAGTCAAACTGGTCAACTCAACTAGTGCTAATATGTTAGGGATTACCTTATGTTTTCTAATGTGTAACTCTAAATTTTAATGCAAAGTAACATTTGAAAGTTTCAAATGTTCAAAATCCTATACCCTAATCTGTTTGAAGGGAGTAACAACTCTATAAAACAGTATTATGTACCCTTCTGGGGCGTATAACACTCAAAATGGGTTGTAACTAAGCCTACGACCTTTATTCTGCGAAGAAAAACATTAATAAAGACCCCTGACAAAAATCTCTCCAAGTATGTGAAATCTCTCCCAAATCTCTCTAAGTATGAGAAGTCTCTCCCAAATCCCTCTAAGTATGAGAAATCTCTCCAAGTATGTGAAATCTCTCCTAAATCTCTCTAAGTATGAGAAATCTCTCCAAGTATGTGAAATCTCTCCCAAATCTCTCCAAGTATGAGAAATCTCTCCCAAATCTCTCTAAGTATGAAAAATCTCTCCAAGTATGTGAAATCTCTCCCAAATCTCTCTAAGTATGAAAAAACTCTCCAAGTATGTGAAATCTCTCCCAAATCTCTCTAAGTATGTGAAATCTCTCCCAAATCTCTCCAAGTATGAGAAATCTCTCCAAGTATGTGAAATCTCTCCCAAATCTCTCCAAGTATGTGAAATATCTCCTAAATCTCTCCAAGTGTGTGAAATCTCTCCCAAATCTCTCTATGTACCTTCCTCAGTCGAAAACAGCCCAAAAGGACCCTCTTAGTCCGGAACCCTCTTAGTCCAGAACCCCCTTAGTCCGGACTACCCTCCTGCTTCGGAACATCCTTCTGACTCCGGAACATGTGGGGCGGTTCGGACCTCCAAGCTGAACCGGACAAACTCGCTCCTAACCTCGGATCCGAGAAGAAAGCTTTGGACTTCGCCCAACGCCTCCGGAATTCCCTGTTTACCCACTTCGGACCCTCGCAGTCCTAAACCTCTCCTCCGGAAATTTGGTATTAGCTCCGGAATGCTTAAGGGAGCTCCGGAAATTTTACTATGACTCCGGATTTCACCCCTTCACCCCGGATTTTTACCAATTTCGGACCTTTTAATGATTTTAAGTGATTTTTGCTCCGGAAAATTCCTCATACTTTTATTTTTCAAATTTTAAACACTCCAAACTTATATTTTTATATATAAGACCCTATATTATCATATTTTAAGCCACATTTTGAGAAAGGATCATAAACCAATGACAATATCTATTGGGTGAGATATTGTGTTTGAGTGTTGATTTCCCATAGAGTGTGACACAAGCTATCCCCCATACCCACTTAGGACAACCCCCAATCACTATTCACCCCTACCTAGTCAACTATTTGTCCTCTCACATCTCTCCTCCAGCTGGTAACTTGATTAAAAGTTGGAAACTCCCATCTCTCCTTTCACTTTACTCACACTCTCACCAAGAAACAAACACTTCTCTCTCATTTCCCTCTCTAAGAACTCGAGACTCCAAGGTTGCCTTTGAATTTCTCACCCTCATTCAGTAAGTATTTTCATCCTACATTGAACATTCTTCACTCCTTCACTCAACTTATGAATCTCTCATAACCAATGTCACCATAATTGTTCTTAGATCTTCAACTCTCCAAGCTTCTATAGAGTGTTCTTGACTTAGAAACCCTTTCTCTTCAGCATACATCTAAGGAAATCACTCAAGGTGAGTTCATACCCCTACATTTTCTTGTTTTCTTCAAGTCTTAGGGGGGGGGGGGGAGAGCGTGATAATTGTGTATAACCAGAGTCTCTTGTAGGGAGAGCGTGATAATTGTGTATAGATCTATATTGAGATTGACACCCCACACCTCGCTGCTAGCTACAACGGACCGGCAGGTCTACGGGTGACAAGAGTCATAGGATCTTAACGTCTGAAAAACGTTGTTGCAGGTTATTTCTTGTTATAGCATGGTTATAATGACTCACATAGGGAGTTAACAACCTTTCAAGTTTACAGGGAAAATTCTACTTAAAAATGGGTTTTATCTATTTAAAACTACAAACACGTTATAAGTATAAGACACACTCATACTCTCGGTCCTGGGATTTAGGACTACGTGACTTTTATAAGGAAAATATTGGATTTCTTTGGAATCATATTTCTATTAACAATACATTTCATCTAGAATTGTTAGACTTCAGCTATAATTGCTAAGTGTACATGTTAGAGTTATATAAGAATCTAGTCACAATCGACTTAGAATTGGTGGGCCCGCCTCATTTCCTGTTCCTTGTTTGGTTGTGGACCTAGGGCAGACCCATTATATTCGACGGTTTATTTAACTTAAATTTTATATAACGCATATACACTGGGTGATTATAGAAGGAATCTCCGGGCCTTTCTAGGGTACATTATCGCATAACATAGGAGCATTCATTTCACACTTAATAAAGAATATATTGGATTTTCTGAAATCATACACTGTCGTTCTTACAAGGAAAACGGTTTCTTCCTCAAACAAAACTCTTATGAGCTCACCAACTTAATTGTTGACACTTTTTAAAACTACTTGTATTCTCAAGAAATCAGTGACACATGAAACCAACAACATTTTGAGGATGGGACGTTAAATCGTCAAACAGTTGATTTTGTCATCATAATGTAATTGATTTTGAAACATGTAAATATATATACTATGGTGTAACCTTTTCAATTATAATTATGATGGTTGTATTTACTTTGAGCACTATTATACTCATTGTTGTGATACTATACATGAAGTCCTCCACCCCCGGACGTTTCCGCCATCCTTGGTTTGGGGGTGTGACAGTTTGATCTTTTGAAGGGGTGTACCTTTTCAAATCGAGAGTGACAAATAGTGTCGAGTCATCACTCTTATCGAGTGTGGCATCCTTATGTAGATCCGAGATGCATAGACACCAGAATCGAGCAAAAGTGATATCGGTTGCATCTTCTCGAGGAGCCTCCTTTGGAATATACTGCAAGAAATCATCCCATAGGATTTGTCTTAAGTTAACCGCGTTACCAGTGAAGAAACAACACACAATCTCTAGCAGTTTGATCCACATATTGTCAGTACCGTCGGTCCTGCCGGAAAGACTTCTGATCACAAAGTGAAAGACGAACTGTCACACCGCCGGGAGCTGATTCTTCTTGAATTCTCCGATTCCCCTCAACTTCTTCTGATAACCCATCTGATACAGGGTTGAAATCACATCATTAAGGCTGGGAGAGTAGAACTTCGTCGAGAGAAGAACTCGAAGATTGAGTGCTTCTAAAAACTTGGCTTTGGTTTGAACAGCCAGAGATTCATCAACCAGATTAAGATGCACTTCTTGAAGTTGTGGCTTGGGCGGAATGTAGAGAAGGCGCATTTGAACAGATTTGGAAGAGGAACAACTTCAGTGAACGATTTAAAAGCACCATAGAGAGGATTCTTTGGGAGAAATTTGATCATCAGTCGGAGTGCCTCATTGTACGATGGATGATCTTCAAATATCGCTCTGAAGTTGCTCGATGCTATGGACGGAGTGTGATCTTTGATGGTAGTTTCTGAGCCAGTGGGACGAGCAGACCCATAAGCTTTTGACTGTTTCTTGGAGATACCCGATTTCACCATGTTTGCAGTAAGAAAAATTTAGAACTTGCAGGAAAGAGTTTTAGCAAATGGGTGAGGAAGATGAAGATCGTCTTTAGGGATTCAGAAAGCGTAAAGCGATCTTGGGAGGAATTGGGGATTTTATACCTCCGGATTAGAAATTTTATTGTAGTTAATTTATTCACATATGTTAGAGATAAAAACCTTTGGGTTTTTACCATTATCAGCCATAAATAAAGAAAAGCAGAATGAATTAATTTCCTTGAAAGTCGGAGCATTTAATGCGTGTCAGGCCCATGATCAGACGCCGGTAAAACGTATGGTGGGGATTTTTATCCGTTTTGAAAAAAACATACGTTGAAATGGATTAGACCCTAAACGGCTATGAGACATGACCAGTTAGGAAAAAATATTTCTTAAAAGATTGCGTTTTATGGAAAAACGATTTATTTTTCTATTAGCCTAAAATAGGTCTGACTAAGGAAAGAGAATTTAAAAGAAACTAAAACGTTGTATGCAACAAAATGAATGGTTGAAGAGAATGTTTGTATTTAATGAAAAACATTAAGTAGCACACAAAAGTCTCATTTTTTGAAGAGATTGAGGAATCATTTATTGCAACTGCGGTTGAGTTCGGATGACTGCGATGCCATTGGTTGAAACTGCGGATGGATTCAGATGACTGAGGTAGACGGTAGTTTGACAGCGGTAGCGTAAACTGAAGGAACACTTGAAAAGAAGTTAGAAATAAAAGAAATAAAGGACCCAAGGACCATATAGAGATTAAATATGATTGCGGTATACTGAGTATACTAAAAAGATATATAATGAATATATAATTCTAGAACCGTAGTGGGAAGATGCTTCAAGAGTTTTACTTTGAAAAGAAGCAATTCTTCCACACTTGGAGACCAGATATGGTTTGTGGTCCTAATCAATTCAAAAAGAATTGAGGGTCTGGATTCATCATTCCTAGCATTTCTTGAAAGGTATTTAGTTTTGTAGCATCAAGTGCCTTGGTAAAAAGATCTGCGATTTCCTCATGAGTAAGGACAAAAAGTAGTTTGATGTTACCTTTGAGGATGTAATCTTTGATGAAGTGGTACCGTAGTTCAATGTGCTTCATCTTCGAATGGTGAATAGGATTATGAGAAATCGCTATAGCAATCTCTGAATCACAGTAAATTGGTACCTGCAGCATTCTGTATCCGTAATCCATGAGTTGAGTCTTCATCCATAGAACTTGGGAACATCAACTGGTTGTGACCACATACTCAGCTTCTGAGGTCGACAGTGAGACACACTTTTGCTTCCTTGAAGACCAACTGACTAGTCTTCCTCAAAGGAATTGGCATCCACCTGAAGTACTTTTTCGATCTAAACTACATCCAGCATGATCCGCATCCATGAAAGCTTGAAGGCTAAAGTCATTTCCTTTGGGGTACCATAGGCCTAACGCTTTGTTTCCCTTTAAATATCTGAGAATTTGTTTGATTGCGATCAACTGAGATACTTTCGGATCCGCTTGGTACCTAGCACATAAGCCTGTTGCAAAGACAATATTTGGTATGCTTGCGGTGAGGTACATCAATGACCCAATCATTCCACGATAAGTTTTGTGGTCAACTAATTCTCCGATATGATCAACTGAGATCTTGTATCCGAAGGCCATTGGGACCTTGGCTGAGGAACAATTGTCCATTGAGAATTTCTTCAGCAGCTCAGAGGTCTATTTCTCTTGATGAATGAATAGTCCTTGAGGGACTTGTTTGACTTGAAGTCCTAGAAAGAAATTAATCTCTCTATTCATGCTCATTTGGAATTTACTTTTCATGAGCTTTGCAAAGTCATTCACCATACCCTAATCTATGGATCCAAAGTTGATATCATCTACATATATTTGGACGAGCATTAAGTGATTACCATTTGCTCTTCTAAACAAAGTGGGATCAATCATACCTCTTTTGTATCCATACGTGAACTCAGAAAGACTCTCATACCATGCCCTTGGAGCTTGTTTAAGACCATATACTGCTTTTTCTAGCTTATAGCAGTGATTTGAAAATTCTTGACTCTCGAAACCTGGAGGTTGTGGCAAGTAAACTTCTTCCTTTAGTTCTCCATTTAGAAACCTGGAGGTTGTGGCAAGTAAACCTGGAGGTTGCCGCATACGCTAGGGAAATGCATATTGCTTCCATTCTGGCTACGGGGGCATAAGTTTCATCATAGTTAACGCCTTCAAGTTGATTGTACCCCTTAGCTACTAGCCTTGCTTTGTTTCTTACAACCGCACGGAACTCATCAAACTTGTTTTTGTATACCCTGTTGCGTTTTGAGCATTCTAACACTCCTATGGTGTACATGCAACCCTATAAACCTTGGATCTATGTTTTCTCCATTATACATGCAAATATTAACTATTCCAAGGTTTCATCCTAACTAGCATATTCTGAAGCACCTATACTACAAAGTTCTAGTTAGATGACATACCTTTTGATGTAGCTTGATGTCTTCAAGCTTTAAGAGCTTAGCCCCAATAGTGTGGAAGCCTCAAATGGAATCACAAATCACCAAAACACCTTGGAAGAACTTGAGAGAATATGTATGCACACTAAAATTGTCCCACTCTTATTTTCACACACTTGCTCCAATTTTGTGAGCCAAGGACCCCTTTATATATTATGGAGGATTAGGGTTACATCCATGTAAACCCTAATACCCATGACCTTTCATTTACATAGGATCCATGGGTTAAAAGCTACATGGACCATCCATGAAAGCTTAGCCCAACCTAAATGAACTTGGCCCATTCCATATATATAAGAGTCCATATTTAATTAGTTCTTTTTGATCACTTAATTAATTCTAAGTTAATTCTTGATCATTACTAATTAAATAATATGATTCCATATTAATATATTAGAACTTATAATATATTAATATAAATCATAAATATACTATTCTCAAAAGACTATCCATATAAATTATGCCGGTGAAATGCAACCCAAATGGACCATGCCGGGTCGGGTCAAGTACATACCAAATATAGTTATGGACTTAGACATTAATCCAACATACCCATCTAATACCAACGATTGTGTGACCTTTTGGCTTCGGTACTAGTTTCCATACTTTGTTTCTTTCAAACTCTGTTAACTCCTCTTGCATTGCGGTGATCCAGTCAGACTCCATGAGTGCTTCTTTTATGGTTCGATGCTCGAATGAGGACATGAAAGCTGCATAGTGGAAGTGATCTGTTAAATCACTAGAGGATCGAGTTTGTATATATGCGGATGGGTTTTCAATGATTTGACCCGGTGGGTGATCCTTCGTCCAAATGTGAAGACGAGGTTGTTGATGATCAGTCGTTGCGGTGGAGGGAATATCTTCAACGTTAGATGATTCTCGGGTAGGAGAAGGTAGTTCACCCTCGACTTGGGAGAAACCTGCAGAATTATCTTGGACTATAGGATTGTGAGCAACATTTGAAGGAAGTTCCCCTGAGCTGAGGATGGGAGTTCCCTCTGAATCAGAGATAGTTCCCCCTGGATTGATGAGTGAGTAATAACCCTTGGATCTGTTCTTGTGTTAAAGTTCTCCACCTCTTCATCTTCAGAGTCTGAGGAAACAGTTGATTGATTATTGACTTTGCGGAAGGATACCAGAGCAGCATCTTCCAGTACCGGAACCTCGATGGTTGTCACTGGACATGAGTTGAGCTTTCCCCCTCAACCGGCAAGGTGGAAGTATTGAGGGACACATCTTCAGATAAGCTTGGACAAGATACTTCAGCATGTTATTATTGAGCTACCGGAGACAGAAGAATTTCAGAGATATGAGCTGTCTCGACGGGGTCAAAGAGGCCATCATAGTTGATTTCAATTATGTTTATGGGACCTGAGGAGGCTGGGATATCACTTTCCAGGATTGCTTTTGTGTCACTTGACGGAGCAGTGTTGCGGACATAGTAGTCATCAAATTTGACATCGAAGCTTTCCACTATCAGTCTTGTGCATCTAATGAGAACCCGATAGGCCACTTTATTGGTTGAGTAGCCAAGGAAAATTCTTTTATCTGATTTCAGTGCAAATTTGTTAACATGATCCTTGTTGTTGATCATAAAACATCTCCATCCAAAAATATGGAAGAATATGACATTCGGTTTGCGGTTGTTGAGACCCTCATATGGAGTTCCATTAAGACACTTGCAAATGATGCTTCGGTTTTGAATCAAGCATGCAGTTGCTACTGCTTCTGCCAAGAAGTATAGAGGAAGGTTGGCAAAGTTTAACATTGATCTTTCTGCTTCGACCAATGTACGGTTCCTTCGCTCTACTACTCCATTTTGCTGCGGTGTGTTGGGAGCTGAAAAGTTGTGACTGATACCCTTAGAAACCAAGAAACTATTCAAAAGATGATTAGTAAATTCAGTTCCATTGTCACTTCTTATTCTTCTAACTGGTAACTTGATTTGAAGCTCGATTTCCTTTATGAAGTTGATCATGACCTGCGGTGTGTCTGATTTGAGTCTTAGGAAGAAGACCAAAGTGAAATGTGTGAAGTCATCAACTATAACGAGTATATACTTTTTGTGATGAAGACTGGCTACGGTAGATGGACCTTAGAGGTCAATATGAAGTAGCTCTAGTGGCTCAGCAATTGAAGAATCAATAACCATTGGATGGCTTCCCTTTGTTTGCTTTCCACACTCACAAGCTGGGAAAAGTGTATCGTTGTTGTACTTTATAATGGGGAGACCACAGACCAGTTCTTCGGTGACCAGGTTGTTGATATACCTGAAGTTCAGATGAGCTAGCTTGCGGTGCCATAGCCAGCTAACTTCGGATACTGCTTTGGATAGAAAACACAACTTTCGTTTGCAATGATTAGTGAGACATCCAAGGGGTACATTGTCCCTTCAAATTTGGATTTGATCAAATAGGTGCTTCTATAACTTGTCATTATGTAGCAATATTTATTATCAAATTCAACCTGGTGACCTGCTTTACATAATTGGCCCACACATATTAAGTTGTGTTTGAGACCTTCTACATAAGCAACCTTTTGAATTGAGAAATTTCCCATAGTCAATACACTGTATCCCCTGATGATTCCATTGGAATTGTTCCCGAACGTGACATTTCCACCATTACAGATAAGCTTAAAGTCTCGAAGGTATTCTAACCTTCCAGTCATGTGCAAGGAGCAGGCACTATCAATTAACCACTCCTCTTCTTGTTCATCCTTGCACATTGCCTGAGAAATTAAACAGTTACTTTGGGCACCCAAACACGTTTGGAGCCCGGAGTGACATGAGAGACTTTCTTACTAGATGCATGCACGTGAGTTGTAGGAACAGTTTTTGTGTTAGTTCGTAGACCTAGTCTTGGGTGTTTGGTAACTTTTGGAACGTTACGAGGTTGGATGGGACACAACGTTTTCAGTGGATAAAATCCAAAATAGAGATTTTTCTCATTTATCCAAACACCATATTTGGTCAACGGTCCGGAGGATGTAGTTCGAGGTTTGTGTCCGGTCCGTGAGTGGTGTTTGGCTAAAGTGCCTTTGGAATTTGAAAAAGGTTTTGCATGTGAATTATTCCTACGTTCAGGAGTTGGTAAAATACCTTTCCACTTTGGATCGTTTAAGGAATATGTTTGAAAAGAATATCTTTTATAAGACGTGACTTCCTTTTGGGATTTCGTAGGAGTGTTTGAAATAACTTTTGTTGTTGCACACCTCTTTATTTCAGATCCTTTGACTGCCGTATTTTTGAAAGATTTTTGGCACTAGTGGATTTTTCTAAGTTCTTTTTTTTTGAAATTGTTTTTACATTCATTATCCTGCTTTTTGCCTCTGGACCTGAGTTCCTCTTTGAAAGCTTGTTTTGCTTGGTTTTTTGGAGAACCGCAGTCAGAAATGCTTAACTGCAGTTTTTTGAAAAACTTTAACTATTTTGAAAAACGTGGACTAGATTCATCTGAACTAGAAGGTTTAGGACTTTGTGAACATTGACCATATTCAAAGTTTTCACTTGGTAATTCGTGAAGGATGGGCTGAATAGTCACTGTGCTTTTGACTGCGGTTTGCGGTGTGGATGACTGGACAATCGCAGAGTATGTCAAAGATGGTTCAAAATTGGACATTTTATGGAAGGCAAAGGCGAACAATTTACAACTATTTCTAGTCCTTCCACATCAATTTCTTCATTAACGTCTGAAGAAGACTGAGAATTAGGACAATTGTGTCAATGATGGGTATTTGATTACATGGATAATCAGAGGATTTAGGAAGCATTTCCTCGATGACACAATTGTTACTCAATTCATGAAGTCGATCGAAATGGCATCTTATGACTTCAGGAAATGTTTTATCATTAACTGGATAATGAAACTCACGATCCGGTGGGACATATGGTCGATCATCATTGAAACGGGGAATTGAGTCCTTATTGGTTGAGTACCCATTGGACCATCCCCAATTATAGGCGTTGTCCACAGTCCCATTGTTAATTAAGTTTTCAATTGCTTCAGATTCGGTAAAAAGCTTCTCTATTAATTGATTCAGACGTACAATTTCTTTCTGGGCTAAATCCCTTTGATGTAAAGTGATATCTAACTGAGTTTCATTCAACATCCTAGCATCCTTTTCTAACAACAAATCTTTTTCTAGCATGGCAAACTTAAGTCTCTTATCCCCAAGTCTTCCTCTGACATGATATAGCTCTTGGGACACTATATTCTTTTCATCTAGAGCCTTGTTGTAGTCTGAAAGGACGGCGGCACATGTTGTTGGATAAGGTGTCTAAGTCCATAATTATATTTTGTATGTAATTGACCCGATTTGGCATGGTACATTTGGGTTGCATCTTCATCTCAACTGTTGGATAGACAAAATGAGAATAAGGACACTTATGGTTTGTTAATATATTATATGTTCTAATATATTAATATGGAATCATATTATTTAATTAGTATTGATCAAGAATTAATTTGGAATTAATTCTGTGATTAAAAAGAGACTAATTAAATATATGGGGATTGATTTGTAAATCATTCATTCTTATATAGTGAGCTTATGGTCCATGATTCACTAGATTGGGCTAGGACCCATTGGTGCTCCATGGATGCTCCATGGAGGTTAAAACCCATGGATCATGGGGGAAATGAAAAGCCATGCATATTAGGGTTTACATGATGTAACCCTACATGTGATACACTATATAATGAAGATCATGATAAGAGGGGTCGTCGATTTTGAGTGAAAGTGTTGTGTGAAACATTTGAGACATCACATTTGGGGTGCTAGGGTCACAAGGTCTTAAGGAATCAAACCAACAACAAAGGTATGTCATTCTACTAGTTTTAATCTAACAAGTACCCCATGCCATGCTAGTTAGGATGTAAACCTTGGAAAATTCTTATTTGGATGAATATTATAGAAAACATAGATCCAACGTTTATAGGGTTGCATGTACACCATAGGAGTGTTAGAATGCTCAAAACCTATCAGTGGTATCAGAGCCTAGGCTTGTCTTCTTTGCATTTGATGCAAATTACTTGAAAAAGTCTAGAATTCTGCAATCGGAACAATAAACTCGTTGAGTCCATGGGGGGACTCGATGAGTCCATGACAAAATGCATCCTACTCGTCGAGTAGGTTCCTGCACTCGACGAGTAGGAGCCCCTGTGTGCAAAATTTCCAGTTTTGCTGCAGGAAATGGACTAGAATCATTACCCTAAACTGTTTTGGACTTATAAAACCTGTTTTTGATGTGGTAATGATTATACTAATCCATTTTCAATGGTCATTATCAAATTACAAGTTTTATATGTGTTTATATGATTCTTGAAATTGTTGATATGGATGTTCATGCTAATGAGTTTTAGTAAGATCATAGGAATTATCTGCAAATTGTTTGTTAGTTAATTCTTGATCTAAATGTTTTTTCATGGAGTCCATAATTTGTCCTCAAATTATGGATTACCAAAAGTCATTTCTTTTAAATATCCATTAAAGATTAATAGGTTACATAATTGAAGAGTCTTCCTCATAAATAGTTTTATGGACTCCATAACCTGTCCTCAAGTTATGGATGTTCAAGAGTCTGTTCATTAAAGTTTTTAAAACCTTAATTAAACTCATAAGTTATGAAAATCCAAAAGTTATTTTTTGAATTGTTCAAAACTTGCCCTCAAGTTTTGGAATTTCTAAAGTCTCATTCACACTTTAATTCCAAACCCTAGAGTTTTAGAAGTTAAAATTCAACCCTTATACTTTATAGTATTATAAGTTAATAATATATATATATATATATATATATATATATATACATACATACAAACATATATATATATATATATATATATATATATATATATATATATATATATATATATATATATATGTAAAAGAGCAAGTCAGTCTTACCGTTAGTAGGCCTCATTCACGAAGTCGGCCTATAAGGGGGGTATAAGGTTGTTGCCTATAAAATGACAGCTTAATAGGTGTCCACTCACACCCACCGCTTCCTTGACTGGTGGAGGGTCGTTAGCCGAATGGGTAAGACAAGGACTATAATTCTCCCTTCATTAAAAGTATAATGATAAATACTAAGTAACTAAACACTTATAAGTTCCCAATCTTAGTTACTTAGGAAAATGTGAATTTGGTGCTAACCCATGAAATTGCACTTTGTACCTTACCAAGTCGTTGGTGGAGCGTGTGTGGGTAACCGACACACTAACATGGACTAGTAAGAGTGGAAAAGGGTTACTTAATGTTTATCATAGATCGGTGGAGCGCATGTGGGTAACCGGCACATCGATTAGGTGATAAAATTAAGGTTACCAAGTTAATTTGCATGGTTATTCACACCTTGTTTGTGATCCTCGGCATCCTAGTCAAAAACTTGAGAGGGCACAATCGAGATTTAAACAGGTCATTGAAAATTTCAATGAATCTCAAAAGATCTAGGAGTTTCAATCCAATTAAAACCTAATTCCCTTTTCGTTTTTCATGGTGGAAACTGGTGAATCATCATTCGCCTACCTTCAAATATTTTATAGCTTGGATTAAGACATCCCTCTTCCAAGTTATAAAATATTGTGTTGCATCCTAGCCTTAATATTTCATATTGGGTGTTGTATTAAGGACTTAAATCAACTAACTTGAATTTCTCCCATTGTAGATGTCTAGATCAGACAACTATGATCTTCCCAAATCCCTTGGAACAAGCTTTCCTAATGAAGATGATGTCCCACAATTGGATCATGGAAATCATACTTCTCTTCCTCCACCTCCTCCAATTATTCTCCCTGACCCACAAGATCAAAGACTTGAAAAATTCAAGGTCACTCAAGCCCTACTTGCAATGGAACATGAAGATGGAAGGCATGTGTGTTCTTACGTCTTTGAGATGAAGTCACATATCGACAGGCTGAGAGTGTTAGGTGTCGAAGTCTCAAGGAAGTTTGCTGTTGACTGGGTTCTTCAATCACTTCCTGAGTCGTATAGTGAGTTCATTAAGGACTACTATGTGACAGACCACGACATGACCCTTATTGATCTTACTTATTTGCTTGTTGCTGCTGAATCATAAATGCTTTGGCGCAATGGAAAAGTAAATTTTTGGTGGAAGATCTACTTCTCAACTTCCATGGACATTGACAACGGTAACATTGGAAGTCCGGAAAAGCTTTCTCTTCCCAATGGAAAGCGATCGGCCTTAGTCAACCCGGTTGACCAAAAGGTAAAGGGAAAGGATAAGTCTGTGATAGTCCCGTGTATCATTCCCAAAAAGTCTATATGTTTTTATTGTAAAGAGAAGGGGCATTGGTTGTGAAGCTGCCATGACTACCTGAAAGATCTGAGAGAAGGAAGAATCAAAAAGTTTGACTCTGCTTCAGGATCAAGCAAAGGGAAGGAAACTTAAAGGAAGAGTATGTTGAATCTGATCGTGAACACGGATTTCAATCGCATGGTTCGAAGATCGGATTTTTAAGCTGCTGCTTAGGAGTTATGATAGATTGCTAGGAAATATGTAATAACATAGTTTTCATTTAAAGTTGCATTGTAAGGAAAAGTTTTTTCCGCATTTTATAAATAAATAAAATTTTGTTATTTTTGTATATCTTCTTGTAATGGAATTTATGAAAAAATCATGTCTGTATGTTTCTAGCTATATTGAAAATATGAATTTGATTCCTTCTTTTGTGGTAGTGTCTAAATTTACCAAATACGGAAAGATTCTCGTCACCCAAGTTTTAATTGGACATAAACTTGGAATCATGCAACTTGTATTGTATGATGCATGAGAATTTTCATCTTTGGAAAATCAAGACTAGTTCCTTGTTCACATGTATATATGAGTCAAGTACAGGACTAAGGGATCGAGTACAAATTCTTGTGCACTGGTCAAGTGCACCACAAAGATCGATAAGACTATTCTTCATGATTTACTAAAGTTTAGTAAATATGGTTATACTTACAAGTTTAAGTATAATTCAGAAACGTTGGAAAAGTTTCAGTGTATGGAAGAACGAATGAGAAGAATCAAATTAGGCAGAAAGATAAAAATTTATCAAATCTGAAAATATGGGAGAGTACTTTAGTATTGTAAGGTCCTTGATGGAAGGATCTATACCAATGATCAATCAAACAATTGTAATTAAGAAGAAGAAGCGTAGAAGATGAAATGAAACTGAGGTTGCATACGATTAAACACACGAAATCGTCTGATACAACTTAGGAGGACCGAAAACTAGCAATGAACAACTGTAGATCAACAACTTCTACTGACAACCTGACAAAACTATATATACCCAACTGGACCGAAAACAGGTTTCGGTTAGGCTGACCGAAAGCCTGTTTTCAGTCACTCCCTAACCAAAAGCTCATCTAGACCGAAAACACCAAACATGCACAAAAGACTCCAAAATACATTGTCAAATGCCCTAACTCATCTATACATTATTACCTAGCCCAAACTATATATATTGGCCCTTCAATCTCCCCCTTGGTTTGCGGCTAGCATGAATCAGTCTTTATCAACCAGCATCACATCGGTCCCCTCCATCGATCCACTCCACATTCCCTTTTGGATGATTTCTGCCACCATCGAAGTGAACTCCTTTGTAGCAGGCTCGTAGATATCCTCAACAACTCTAATTTGAAACATAGACAAGTGATGGATATCCCACTTTCCAAACTGAAGCAGGTCATTTTTTGTCATAGAGACGAAGACTGTCATTTGTAAGTTTGATGATAGCGGTAGCTGTTGTTTCATCATAAATCCAGTTGAGCATGTTTTCAAGTGACCTGTCTCCGACGATTTGTAGCACAGGAACTTGCCCCACTTGGTTAGTGGGAGGCCACATCACAGTTCTGAAAGGTTTATCTGTCTTTGGATAGATAACATTTGGGTATAGCTTGATGATAGAATTGGCAGTCTTCATAGTAGGAAATCCCTTCTTTGTCTGATTTTCCAGAAATAACATGAATTAAGTTGCTTGAGGATTGCCTGACGGATTCGCAAACGGAGCGTTAACAAGTTCAGTGAGATCAAATCTTGTCCAAGATTCGAAATCATGAACATTCTTGTAGTATTCAACATTATTGCTCTTCCGTCTCACGACCCATATGTTCAAACGGTCGTGGAATTCCCATGATCTAATCCCAGATCAGTCACCATAAGTATAAACAAATTTCTTCTTTTCAAGATTAGTACGAGTGATTTTTGGTTGACCTGGAGGCGCGTTGTCATCTGAACTTCTCTTGAACATGATCTGCGGTTTCTTGGAGGATTCATTCAGCTTTGCTTTCTTGATGGCTATTATATGAGGAGCTTGGACAGGTTCTATAGGAAATTTATCATAGATCATAGTTTTCTTGGATGAGGAGGAGTCAACAGGATGGGTTCCAGATGGAGGGTCAACTCGAAAGATTTCCACTGAGGACTTGAATTTGTCACCAAGTTCCTCTGTCAGTTTTTGTTTCATGTCAAAGTAGCATGCTGAAAGAGCACCAAGGTGAGTCTCAAGAGTTGTAAGTTTCTCAGTCTGCAGTGCCTTGTCTGCTTCGAGATCATCGATACGAATGATGAGATGAGCATTGGTGGCCTCAAGATCAGCAATACGAGACTCGTGCTGATCGATCATGAGTTCTTTCTCAATGAGCTTCTGGTTCAGCACACCAATCTCCTTTCTCAGCTCAGGCACTGAGGCATCATCATCTCTAGATATACCTTCCTCAAAGGATATTCCTTTTCCGCGTGAGGAGTGAGTTGGACTTAATTGCTGGACCAAATGTATGGCTAGTCTCTCAGAGACAGCATCATGATAAGTGTTGGATTAATGTCTAAGTCCATAACTATATTTGGTATGTACTTGACCCGACCCGGCATGGTCCATTTGAGTTGCACTTCACCGGCATAATTTATATTGATAGTCTTTTGAGAATAGTACATTTATGATTTATATTAATATATTATAAGTTCTAATATATTAATATGTAATCATATTATTTAATTAGTATTGATCAAGAATTAATTTAGAATTAATTAAGTGATTAAAAAGAACTAATTAAATATGGACTCTTATATATATGGAATGGGCCAAATTCATTTAGGTTGAACTAAGCTTTCATGGATGGTCCATGGAGCTTTTAACCCATGGATCCTATGTAAATGAAAGGTCATGGGTATTAGGGTTTACATGGATGTAACCCTAATCCTCTATAATATATAAAGGGGTCCTTGGCTCACAAAATTGGGACAAGTGTGTGAAAATAAGAGTGGGCCGATTTAATGTGCATACATATTCTCTCAAGTTCTTCCAAGGTGTTTTGGTGATTTGTGATTCCATTTGAGGCTTCCACACTATTGGGGCTAAGCTCTTAAAGCTTGAAGACATCAAGCTACATCAAAAGCTATGTCATCTAACTAGAACTTTGTAGTATAGGTGCTTCATAATATGCTAGTTAGGATGAAACCTTGGAATAGTTAATATTTGCATGTATAATAGAGAAAACATAGATCCAAGGTTTATAGGGTTGCATGTACACCATAGGAGTGTTAGAATGCTCAAAACCCAACAGTGGTATCAGAGCCATGGGTTGTTTTCTGTTATATTGATGCAAATGTTTTATTTTCAAGTTGAAAAAAAAGGAAAAAAAATCAGGACATTTGTCAAATTTTAAGATAATTACTTGTTTTTGTGAAAAACTAATTATTTGTAAAATTTGAATCATTTGCTCTATGAGTTGAATTAGGTCAAATTTAGTAAAAAATAAAATGATATGATTATTTTATTAGTTTTAAAAGTTTGATCTAAAGAGTTTTTTGAAACCTCCATAAGTTATGGATATGAAAAGGTTTTTAAAAAAATTGATTCAAAGTTTTTTATGGAGTTACAAAACTTCGTCTTAATGTTTTAAAGAATTTCATAACTTGTTCTTAAGTTATGGAACATGAAAAGTTTCATCATAAAACAAGTATTTAACTCCATAAGTTATGGAATCCAAAAGTTTTCAAGAGTTACAAAACTTGCCCTCAAGTTTTGGAATTTGGAAAAAGTTTTATTGAATTCTAAAACTCTTGGGTTCATAACTTAAACAATTAATTAAATGGTTTTAATTTTGAATTTAATAATTGGAATTATGATGTTTTTATTGAATAATTCAATTAACTCTTATGGACTTTATTAATAGATAATTAAAGTGTTTAATTAAAAGAGAATTAATAATTCCATAATGACATGGTTTAAATTTAATTAAATTAAGAGTATAGTTTAATTAATAGATTAAACCACGAAGTATTTTAAATGTCTAAAATACACCCTTATACTATTATAATATTAAAAGTTTAATATATTATATGTATAAGAGAAAGTCGTCTTACCATTAGTAGGCCTCATTCACGAAGCCGGTCTATAAGGGGGGTATAAGGTTACTGCCTATAAAATGGCAGTTTAATGGGTATCCACTCTCACCCACCGCTTCCTTGACTGGTGGAGGGTCGTTAGCCGAACAGGTAGGACAAGGACTATAATTCTCCCTTCATTAAAAGTATTAATGATAAATACTAAGTAACTAAACTTTTTATAAATTCTCAATCTTAGTTACTTAGGAAAATGTGAATAAGGTGCTAATCCATGAAATTACACTTTGCACTTTGTTTAAGCTGTTAGTGGAGCGTGTGCGGTTAACCGGCACACTAACCTGGACTTAACAAGGTAGGCAAAGGGTAACTTAATGTTTATCATAGTATCGTTGGAGCGTGTGTGGTTAACCGACACATCGATTGAGGGGTAAATATTAAGGGTACCAAGTGTATTTGCATGGTTACTTCACACCTTGTTTTGTGATCCTCGGCATCCCAGTTACAAAACCTGAAGGGCACACTCGAGATTGAAGCATGCCATTGAAAAGTTCAATGAATCTCAAAAGAATCTAGGAGTTTCAAAACCAATTAAAACCTAATAATACATTTCGTTTATCTTGGTGGAAATTGGTGAATCGTCATTCACCTACCTTCAAATATTTTATAGCTTGGATTACGGCATCCCTCTTCCAAGTTATAAAATAGTTTGTTGGGTCCTAGCCTTAATATATCATATTGGGTGTTATATTAAGGACTTAAATCAACTTTACGTGAATTTCTGCCATTGTTGATGTCTGGTTTAGACAACAATGATCTTCCCAAACCAAGCTTTCCTAATGAATATGACTTCCCGAGTTTGGCTCATGGAAGTCATACTTCTCTTCCTCCACCTCCTCCAATTATTCTCCCTAACCTACAAGTTCAAGGTCACTCAAGCCCTAATGGCAAGCAAGGTCTATGTGTGATCACATCTTAGAGATGAAGTCACATATTCACAAGCCGGGAGAGTTGGGTGTCAAAGTCTTGAGAAAGTTGGATGTTCAATCACTTTCTAAGTCACATAGTGAGTTCCTTTGGGACTCCTATGAAACAGACTATGACAAGACCCGATCTTATCTATTTGCTTGGTACTACTGAATCAGCTATGATTTGGAAGGCTAGTAAAGCAAATTTGATTAGAAGATCGACTTCCCAAAACTTTATGGACATTGACATTGATGACACTGGAAATCCAGAAAAAGCATTCTCTTCCCAATGGAAGGGATCAGCCATAGTCAACTCGGTTGACCAAATGGTAAAGAGAAAAGCTAAGTTTGTGATAGTCCCATGTACCATTACCAAAGGGTCCATTTGTTAAAATTGCCAAAGGAAAGGGGCACTGTTTTCGAAGCTGCCAAATTTACCTAAGGATGTTAAAGTCAATAAGTTTGACTCTACTTCAGGTAAAGTCCATTGTCTAACTCTGTTAAGCTCCTATTTGGAGATTCTTATTACATAATGTGACTGAGTCACATGGTGATGTTATAAGAATCAAAGAAAAGAGAGAAAGCTTAAAGGAAGTATATGCTGCTTCTGATCGCGAAGATGGACTTCGATCGCATCAGAATTTTGAAGTTGTTACTTAGGAGTTATGACACATTGCTTAGGAATATATAACAACAAGGTTTTCATATGGATTGTAAGGATAAGTTTTTCCGCAAAGTTTTTAAAATAAAAGGAAATTTTTGATTTTATTTATTTTAAGTATCCTTACAATGGCATTTGTGAAAAAAATTGTTGTTTATATGATTCCATTGCTAGTAATGTAGGAAAATGGTTTTGATTCTTTCATTTGTGGTAGTGTCTAAATTTACCAAATAAGGAAAGTTTCTCATCACCCAAGGTTCAATTGGACCGAAACTTGGAATCATACAAGTTGTATAGTATGATGAATGAGAACTTTCAAGCATTGGAAAATTAAGACTTGTTCACATGGATGTGTGAATCAAGTGAAGGACTAAAGAGATCGAGTACACATTCTTGTGCACTGGTCATGTCCACCACAAAGCTCGTTAAGACTATTCGTCATGATTTACTAAAGTTTAGTAAATATGGTTATACTTACAAGTTTAAGTATAATTCTGAAACATTGGAAAAGTCTCAATGTATGGCAGAACGAATGGGAAGAATCAAATTAGGCAGACAGATAAAAGTTTCTCAAATCTGAAAAGATGGGAGAGTAATTTAGTATCATGTTTTGTGATCATCTTAATGATTAAAGAACCACATCACACTTGGTCTTCTAAGGACATCTTAGTGCATTCTTATGACTAAGAAGAGGAGTCATGAATTGTTGAAATGGTTAAATCAAGAAGATGAGTCATACTTCGTTTCAAAACAAGTCTTAGAGTCATACTCCAAGACTGTAAGTTGAGTGATATATCTTAAAGAAAGGTTTAAAACACTTGTCAAATGTAAGAGTAAAAGTGTCCTACTCTTGTACGTTTGAAATTGGTAAGTTGTGATGTTTTGGATAAAACAAAGACCAACTTAGGCCAATTGTGTGAAGTGTTTGTCTTGATAAAGAATCCGCACTATCCCTTGAATATTTAACAAGAGAGTCTTATATGTCAAGAGGACAGTGGGAGTCTTAAAGGTCTTGAAAGTTTCAAGAACTAATCAAGAATAAAACCTGAGGTTCTTCACTAGCACACGACTTGAGGTTTATAACCTATCGTGTTGACATATTCTGTGCCCATTCCAGTTAAAGTTGGCTTTGCATAGGAGTTCTGAAAGTTGTCAATTGGTTGCATAACAACTTGGAAGCAATGGCAAGCCCTGTACTGCCAGGTGGCAAGAAGTTAAGATTGCATAAGTTCAGTCCATATGAGTTTGGATTTGTCATTATCCTTGTCTTATGACTATGGTTTTGACGATTCACATGGATAAGAACACATACACCATAAAATCTAAGGGTCATAAGGTTTCTCTCCGATTCATGAAAATGATGGTGAGGAAACACTTCCACCAAGTAGATTTGAAGCAGATGGCAAAAGGTCTAAACAACTGAGACTATGATTACGACATCCCTTTTCATAGTTCTGAAATTGTTTAGACACACATGCATGCTATCTAAGGAAAGGTGTACGATTTTGATAAAGTTTTATCAAAGCATCTCGTATCAGAAATCTGAACTTTGGTAAGAAAGTCAATAAAGTATTGATTTCTAGAAGTCCAGTTGATTTCTGAGTACATGTCAAAGCTAGTGGGAGCATAAGTGTTATGCTAATAATCATCATGTTAGTGGGAGCATGATAATTATTGTTAGTGTTGCAAGTTAGCAATGTTAATTATAGAAAACAAAAGTTTTAATTCGTGAGGCTGCAGGGATTGAAAAAGTTGTTTTGCTATAATTAAGGGATAGGATATACTTCATTTCAGTTCTAAAGGCTTAGATTGAGACCTTAATCATCTTTAGTCAAGAATATATATATGAATTTCATGTTGGATTGGTTCAACTTAAGGAAATTCTATATATTGCATTCTTAAAATTCGATTATGATTACAGCATCCCTCTTCATAGTCAAATTTTGAAAATATGGCAAATAAAAATATTGTAGCAAAAGACTGGTCTAGAATCATGTCTTTATGTGAAACATCATGAATCGTGTACCATTTGCTTTAGGTACAGGATCGATTGCATGTGCTATAATATTTGTCATTTCTAAATTTTTCCAAATGCCTAGAGGCATTAAGAAGAGAAAAGGTCTAGAATTGCATATGACTAAAATGATTAAGCAATTGTCGAGGACAATCTGAGGTTTACCAAAGATTGGTTGCTCAGGGACAGTTGGAAGTATAGTGCTAATTTTGGAAGGACCATATTGACATATTCTGAAAAGAGGCATCTCTTATTTAGAAGTGATAGTCAAAATGAGAATATGGAGTTGTCTCCATAGGTGGAAGTTATCTGTGTAAGATTAGAAAACTTAATGCAAGAAGCATGTCCAAAGCAATGTACTTTGAATATGAGACTTAGTTTCCATGGAGTTGATCTCCATTGGAATACCTTATAATGACTGTTGACAAGTCTTTGTGACTTTGTACATATTCATTACAGGAGGGTCAGTGCATATAAGTTTAAAATCTAAACAGATTTCGATAAATCATAGGAATTTGAAATTCTCACATTTTTCGATAAGGATTTGTGAGTGTGAAATTAAAATCATTGAAGTTATGTTCAATTGGTTTATTTCACAAAGTAAGGATCATAGACAAACATAGAGTGCATACTTGGTGTATGGCAAAGCTATTGTTTAAGAAAAACATAGTGTACATGCTTGGAGCATGGGACAACTAGTGTTTTTAATTCAAGTATAAAGTTGATAAAACCGAAACAATGAATAATCAATAATCAGTATGGTGATAAATAAAAGTGTTTATTTATATTCATAGGGTTTGATACCATATTTGATTCATTTATTCTTGTGTTTCACTTTGCATGTTTTGACTTCCAGAATAACTAAGTCGCTCTTCCTGAATGATTAAGTTATTCAAACCATCCACAGTCGGTCATATGTTGGAAGTAGATATGAATCAAGACTGTCATGGGTTGGTTTGTAGAGGTCCAAGTTGGTGGACAAAGTGGTGCTACAACACTCATGAGTGCTCATAAGTTCTGAGTATTGGATTAAACCCGCGCTCATTTGAATAACTTCATGGATTTTATCACGAGTGATCATGAGACGATAATATCTTATATTCTTCAAACCTAGAGATATGAGTTGTTACTATGAGTTGGTTATACATTGATTGCACGAAAATGCTTTTGGTAACTCGATGTTAAAAAATGTGCCTTTGTGTATGATTCAACAAGTAGTAGAACAAGCCATATAAGTCGAAGTTTATCCATTCCTTTTACCTTCGGGATAAAAGCGATATATGTGGGCCCCTCGATGATTTAGCGATGACACATGTGAGTGCTTGGCCAAGCCACGACTGATTTGATTTGTTCAATCAGTCAGTCATCATAAATCGAAAATTGGGAAACAACAAATGGACAGAGAGAATGATTATAATCCATGTCTCAGTCCATATGATATCTAGAATGGAGGAATATATGATCCCTTATCTAATGGACAAGTCATTGACAAGGTCAGAGTTCGACAGCGGCTTTAAGAGCTACGATTGCCAGTTAGGTTTTGAAGTTATACTCAATAATAGTTTTAGACTTATCCAAGTGGGAGACTGTTGGATTAATCTCTAAGTCCATAACTATATTTGGTATGTACTTGACCCGACCCGGCATGGTCCATTTGGGTTGCACTTCACCGGCACAATTTATATGGATAGTCTTTTGAGAATAGTACATTTATGATTTATATTAATATATTATAAGTTCTAATATATTAATATGGAATCATATTATTTAATTAGTATTGATCAAGAATTAATTTAGAATTAATTAAGTGATCAAAAAGAACTAATTAAATATGGACTCTTATATATATGGAATGGGCCAAGTTCATTTAGGTTGGGCTAAGCTTTCATGGATGGTCCATGGAGCTTTTAACCCATGGATCCTATGTAAATGATAGGTCATGGGTATTAGGGTTTACATAGATGTAAATCTAATCCTCCATAATATATAAAGGGGTTCTTGGCTCACAAAATTGGGACAAGTGTGTGAAAATAAGAGTGGGCCGATTTTAGTGTGCATACATATTCTCTCAAGTTCTTCCAAGGTGTTTTGGTGATTTGTGATTCCATTTGAGGCTTCCACACTATTGGGGCTAAGCTCTTAAAGCTTGAAGACATCAAGCTACATCAAAAGGTATGCCATCTAACTAGAAGTTTGTAGTATAGGTGCTTCATAATATGCTAGTTAGGATGAAACCTTGGAATAGTTTATATTTGCATGTATAATAGAGAAAACATATATCCAAGGTTTATAGGGTTGCATGTACACCATAGGAGTGTTAGAATGCTCAAAACCCAACAATAAGGCCTTGGTGGAGACGATCTCAGGCCAGCAGACGAACCACCAGCTTCATGGAAAGAGTTGGGACTCTCTTGAATGGGCACAGATGAGGAAGGAGCAACTGTTGTAGATGGAGGAGTCTCTGTGGTTTGAGTTTGATCAGGAAAAATTACTCCCACCCTTGGATCAATTCTGCGTCTCTTTATCGGGGGTTGCGAGGTCAGGATTGTCTGGGAATCACTTGTAACTGGCTCAGATGTAGGAACCACATTATCAAGGGGAGGAATCCCTGATGATGTGTCCATTTGAGTTAAAGAATCAGCCACTTTAACGGTAATCGGAGGCTCAACTTCTCGATCGTCAGCTTTCTCCCTTATCTCCGGTGTTGAATTCGCACCATCATCGATATCTTTGAGGAAGTCATCGAGGTTTTCATTTGACAATGGGTTCTCAATTCCAGTAAAATGCATCGAAACATCATCTCTGTCGTAACCGGACAGATCAAGATTCTCATACTCATCCTCTCCTTCTCCTTCGGTCTCAGTAAATTCTTCCGTAGTTCCCTCACTGAAGTCACTCTGAACCGCCACGTTTGTGAGATCATGCTCTTCGGTAACAATGGTGGACGGAGCAACATCTTCAATCTCATGGTCTGAAACGGTGATGACATCATCATTTACATTTGCATGAGCTGACGATGCTTGATCTGTAGACTCTTGTTCCGGGGACCCATGAGATTCGGACGAGTCGGCCAGTTCCATAAACTTTCCAAATTTCACGAGAGGGTACTTCCCTTGGAACATGATTTTTCCTTTACGGTTCTGTTTGATTAGGCTCACAGTGTTTGGTCCGAAGGCTTTCATGTCAAGAATCTCTCCTGTCTTGACCAAATCAGGAAATAGGCTGTTGATGAAGATCTGTATAAATCTTGGATAGAGCAGGAATTGATCCTTTGACTTCTTGTTGAGATTTGTAACCATTTCCTCCAAGATGAACTTAGAAAAAATGAAGTCAATCCCTGCAGCCAATGCGACTATTGCCTGAGTATTTCTCGAGGATATTTCGTCTGAACCACCCTTTCGTCTAGATATGCAGTTCACGAACACGTGAGCTAGAAACCTCCAGTAAGGAGGTAACAGCTTCTGTAGGGTTGGTGGAAAGACTCCTTCGTATCCCATCTTCTCGAGATACTCATCAATAATTCTCAGATCGATGTCAGTCGGGTAAGCAGCTTTGTCATCAATCTTCAAGATATCTCTGATGAATTGCTCAGAGATAACAATTTTGCATCCCCTGACAGAAGCTTCAATTGTCATTGATCCATTGTCTCCATTCTCGACACTTGCAGATCTCCAGAATTCGTTGATCAGGTTCAGATAAACAATCGGGTTCCAGGTAAGTGCGGTTGAATTGCAGCATTCCCTTAGCTTGTACATCATCGATTTGAACTCGTTATGTGCTATTGGAGGATCATCAAGAAGGATGGACACAATGTGACTGTCTGCAACTTTAAGACTTGACATTTTATCTGCACAAACTGACCAAGTGAGAAAACATTTGATAATAACAAATTAAAAATTATTTTCTCAAATATATCAATTAATTTTGGCCATTTTATTTGAATTTTATTAGTCAAACATGGGTTCTCGGTCAAGACAGTCAGACCGAAAGCCCTAGGACTGAACAGAGTGTAGACCGAAAGCCATATGGGACCGAATACAGCTCAACCGAAAGCCGTCTAAGCCGGCTTGACCGAAAACGGCTCGGCTTGACCGAAAGCCGGTTAGCCGATGAACCGAAAACGGCTCGACCGACCGAAAGCTCCGACAGTCATGTTTTCGCGATTTTGCTTCGATTTCATAGTCGACTCTCAGTAAAAATTACATAGATGTGGTCGGAATATTCATACCTTCGATTATGTGAGGTCGATTGAACAAAATAACGCAATAGTTTTTTTCGAGACTAAGAGAGGATTGAGAGGTTTTCGGTTTGCAGAGGAGAAAATGAGAAGGGAACCGAAATCGGTGTCCCTTTTCTTTTATATATCCGGCCCAAACCTGGTTCTTCACCCATGGGCTGATCCCGATTTCAATTAGCATTAAGCCCAATACTAAAAAAAATGAAAAATAAATCATTTTGATGATTAACTTCAAATAAAATAAAATAAAATAAAATAAAATTTTCTAAATTTTACCAATCCTAAAAATTTAAAGAATAAAAATAAAAATAATAATAATAAAATAAAAAACATTTTCTAAAATTTATCAATCCAAAAAAATTGAAAATAAAATAAAATAAAAATACCAAAATTTTTAATTCAAACAAATTTTAATCCTGTATCTTGAAATTGATTAACTTTTATGATATGAGATCAAAGTTGTTAGACAATCATTTTCAATTTATCAGTACCTCTCCTTTCATGAATAGATCTGGTCGATCGCCGGTATTGTGGTCCACTTAAGCACGAAAAATCGTGACAAATTTTAGGAATGCTATCAGTGACAGGACAAATTGATCCTAAGTTACTAGATAAAAATTTCTAAGGACCATTTATCTGACGACGACCAAGGATATTGTTGTCCACCTAAATTGAGCAGCGAGATCTACAGACAATCTAGAATTGTTCAATTTTAGATGTACTAGAACATGTTTCACGCTTCCTGATATACACCAATAATCAAGAACTTCTGAGATACTCCTTACTTTAGGTGATCAGACAATTATTAATATAAAGGATAGATTTAGAATGCATATGCTGTACACTCAGGTCGGATCTTTCAATCACGCAGAGAGTGAAACATATGACTGACTAGAATTTCAGAGGGATTGAGAAGTAGAAGGTTGCATATGTTGTGTACCAGGTTCATGGCAATTATAACACCTCAGCTTTCCTTTGTTGAACCCTACTTTCTTGTCAGAGTTCACACTCCAGTTATTCTTTCCAGTTTTCTTGGAGAATTGTTTTGCCCTAAAAACAGCCATAGCCATTTGCCATGTGATGTCCATCTCCTCCACATCCTCTAGATGGATCTGATCTAGGTCAGCAAATGATAATTGTGGGGAAAGTTCTCCGGCCACAAAAGCATTGTAGCAGTTCACCAGACCAGTGGCGAGGGCCAGATTTTCTTCCTTTTCTTTCAAAGATGAAGCTTAAGAATTGATTCCATGAGATTGAATGGGTGCATTTGAGGATGAACCAACAATAGAACCAACTTGTTGAAGAGAAGTTTGAGGTTGAGGAACTTGAATGTGTTGCATTGAAGGTATAACGTATGAGGTGGGCTGATGAGTCACATAGGGTTGAACTTGACGAACATGAACTTGAGGAGCTTGAGGAGTAGAAAAGCTTGGGAAAGCAGTGTTGTTGGTGGTTTGGATCCCAAGATTTTCTGAGGAGTATGAATTCAAATGATTAATCTCCCTTTGCTTATCATCGAGATCGCAAGCCTTAATGATCACCATTGTTTCCGCCAAACTCAACCGATTCAAATCTTTGGTCTTTTTAATCACTAAGACATTCATATCCCAGGATTTTGGCAGAGAGTTCAGCAACTTCTTGTTGATCTCCGATCTTGTAACCATCACACCAGCAGAGCTCATTTATGTGGTAAGTGTGATAAACCTTTGCAACTGATTCTCAAGTGTTTCTCCCAAGACATGGTTAAACATATTGAACTTCTGTCGCAACATGTCTTGGCGACTCTGTTTCATGTCTTCATTCCCTTCATATACTTCGATCAGTGCTTCCCATAAGGCCTTTGCTGATGTATACTCACAGAAACCTTGAGCAATTTCTGGAGATATTGCCATGGTAAGTGTGGCGAGAGCCTTTTCCTGCTCCTCGACTCTCTCAAAATCATCGTTCGTGTAATTTTCAACCTGCTTGTCAGTTATGGTTCCATCTTCCAATGTGATTGTGATGCGGATTGGACCTCTAAGAATGCTTCGCCATATCTTGAAATCCTTCATTTTGATGTACTTCTCGATCCGATATCTCCATTCTGGAAATCCTTCTGCGGATAAAAGTCGTGGAATTCGAGAAGTGGTTCCCGTAATGGCATCTAATTCGTGATGAGCTGACATGCTTTGAGATTCCATTTTTGTTTTTGATATTTGTTGTTTTTTTTTTTTTAATTTTTAATAAAAATTAACTTGAAAAACAAGCAAAAAGGTCAAAGAAAAAGGTTTTCGGTTGGATTGTCTTGACCAAAAACAAGGTTTTCGGTATGATGAAGGGATTCGGTTGAAAGGAAAATAAGGTTTTCGGTTCTGAGGAAAGGAGGTTTTCTATTTATGAAGATCAAGGGTTTTCGGTTTAAGGATATTCAAAAGGTTTTCGGTTTCTGAATGTTCTGTGGGTTTTCGGTTTCTGAAGATTCAAAGAAAAATGATTTTCGATCGAAGAACACAACACATTTTCGTTGAAGAACAGTTTTCGGTTTCTAAAGATTGAAAGAAAAATGATTTTCGTTTGAAGAACTTGAAGTTTTCCGGATGAAGACCAGTTTTCGGTTTCTGAAGGTCAAACCGAAAACTAACAGTTTTCAATGAGAAACTCGGTTTTCTGATCTGATTCTGATTTCCACACACTGAAACCTCCAAACACAGCTTCCAAACAAACTAGATCGGAAAGAAAACCGGTTGAAGATAAATTTTCGGTTTATGAAGATCCAACCGAAAACAATGAGAATTCAACCGAAAAGCTGAATTCCAAGCTGATTTCAATTCCACACAATGCAGATTCTGATCTGATCTTCAAAACTCGAGCAAATAGTAAGCTCCTAGATACCGAGAACGTGAAGAACAAAGCTGTGAAAACCGAGAACTGAATAACAAGCTTGATTGACACCGGTTTTGCTCCGATACCAATTGTAAGGTCCTTGATGGAAGGATCTATACCAATGATCAATCAAACAATTGTAATTAAGAAGAAGAAGAGTAGAAGATGAAATGAAACTGAGCTTGCATACGACTAAACACACGAAATCATCGGATACAACTCAGGAGGACCGAAAACTAGCAATGAACAACTGTAGATCAACAATTTCTACTGACAACCTGACAAGACTCTATATACCCAACTGGACCGAAAACAGGTTTCGGTCAGGCTGACCGAAAGCCTGTTTTCGGTCACTCCCTAACCGAAAGCTCGTCTAGACCAAAAACACCAAACTTGCACAAAAGACTCCAAAATAAATTGTCAAATGCCCTAACTCATCTATACATTGTTCCCTAGCCCAAACCATATATATTGGCCCTTCAAGTATCAGGTTTTATGATCATCTTAATGAAACCATGTCACAATTGGTCCTCTAAGGATATCTTAGTGCATTTTTATGGCTAAGAAGAGGAGTCATGAATTATTGAAATGATTAAATCAAGAAGATGAGTCATACTTCGTTCCAAAACAATTCTTAGAGTCATACTCCAAGATTGTAACTTGAGTGACATATCTTAAAGAAGGTTGATAACACTTGACAAATGAAGAGTAAAATGTTTTCTACTCTTGTACATTTGAAATTGGTAATTTGTGATGTTTTGGATAAAATAGAGACCAACTAAGGCCAATTATGTGAAGTGTTTGTCTTGATAAGAACCCACACTATCTCTTGAATATTTGTTTGTCGAGGAATGGTTCTTGCCAAGAGAGTCTTATATGTCAAGAGGAAAGTGGGAGTCTTAAAGATCGTGAAAGTGTTTCAAGAACTAATCAAGAATAAAACCTGTAGTTCATCACTAGCAGACGACTTGAGTTTTATAGCCTATCGTGTTGACATATACTAGTTTTTGTGCCCATTCCAGTTAAATTTTGCTTTGCATATGAGTTCTGAGAGTTCTCAATTGGTTGCATAACAACCTGGAAGCAATGGTAGGCCCTTGTGCTGCCAGGTTGCAAGAAATTAAGAATGAACAAGTTCAGTCCATGTGGGTTTGAATTTGTCACTCCTTGTCTTGTTATTATGGTTTTGACAAATTCACATGGATAGGAACATATACACCATAAAATCTAAGTGTCATCAGGTTTCTCTCTGAATCATGAAAATGATGGTGAGGAAAGGCTTTCACTAAGTTGATTTTAAGTAGATAGCAATTGTGATATTTTCATTGTCAAAGTCGTTAGTGGAGCGTGTGTCGGTAACCGGCACACTAACATGGACTTGTGAGAAATGGCAAAGGTCTAAACAATTAAGACTATGATTACGGCATCCCTTTTCATAGTTCTAACATTGCTTAGACACACATGTGAGCTATCTAAGGAAATGTGTATGATTTTGATAAAGTTTTATCAAAGCATCTCGTATCAGAAATCTGAACTTTGGTAAGAAAGTCAATAAAGTATTGATTTCTAGAACTCCAACTGATTTCTGGATACATGACAAAGCTAGTGGGAGCATAAGTGTTATGCTAATAGTAATTATTATGCTAGTGGGAGGATAATACATTATGATAGGTGTTGCAAGTTAGCAATGTTAATTATAGAAAACAAAAGTCTTCAATTGGGAAAAGTTTGTTTTGCTATAATTAAGGGAGAGGAAATTATACTTTATTTCAATTCTAAAAGATTAGATTGAGATTTTAATCATCTTTAGTTAAGCATATATATATGAATTTTATGTTGGAATGGTTGAACATAAAATTCATATGAATATACTTAACTAAAGATGATTAAAATCTCAATCTAAGCTTTTAGAATTGAAATGAAGTATAATTTCCTCTCCCTTAATTATAGCACAACATCTTTTCCCAAGTGAAGACTTTTGTTTTCTACAATTAACATTGCTAACTTGCAACACCTATCATAATTGATTATGCTCCCACTAGCATAATAATTACTATTAGCATAACACTTATGCTCCCACTAACTTTGACATGTATCCAAAAATCAGCTGGACTTCTAGAAATCAATACCTTATTGACTTTCTTACCAAAGTTTTCTAAAAGCTTAGATTGAGATTTTTATCATCTTTAGTTAAGTGTGTATATATATATATATATATATATATATATATATATATATATATATATATATATATATATATGAATTTGATGTTGGAATGGTTCAAAATAAGGAAATTCAATATATATTGTGTTCTCAAAATTCGATTATGATTACGGCATCCCTCTTCATAGTCGAATTATGAAAACATGGCAAATAAAAAATATTGTAGCAAAAGGCTGGTCTAGGATCATGTCTTTATGTGATACATCATGAATCGTGTCCCATATGCTTCGGGTATACGATGGATTACATGTGCTATAATATTCATCCGTTCTAAATCTTCCAAATGCCTAGGGCATTAAGAGGGAAAAAGTACTAGAACTGAATATGACAAATGATTAAGCAATTGTCAAGGACAATCTGAGGTTTACCAAAGATTGGTTGCTCATGGACAGTTGGAAGTATAGTGTTAATTTTGTAAGGACCATACTGACATATTCTGAAAGGAGGCAACTCTTGTTCAGAAGTGATAGTCAAAATGGAATATGGAAATGTTTCCATAGGTGCAAGTTAATCATTAAAAGGAATGTACTTTGAATTTGAGACTTTGTTTCCATGGAATTGATCTCCATTGAAATACTCTGTAATGTATATTGACAAGTCTTTACGACGTTGTGCATAGTCATTACTAGAGGATCAATACATATAATTTTAGAATCTAACAAATTTTGGTAAATGGTAGGAATTTAGAATTCTTACATTTACGATAAGGATTTGGATTGTGAAATGAGCATCATTGGAATCATGTTTAATTGGTCTATTTTACAAATTAAGGATCATAGACAAAGATAGTGTGCATACTTGGAGTATGGCATAACTATTATTTGGACAAACATAGTGTGCATGCTTGGAGCATGGCATGACTATTGTTTTAATTCAAGTAATAGGTTGATAAATCGAAACATTATACAACGAATAATGTGTAATCAATATGGTGTTTAAATAAAAGGATGTTTTATTTACTCTCAAAGGTGCTTGGGGCCATATAGGATTAGTATTATTCTTGTGTTTCACTTTGCATGTTTTGACTTCCCGAATAACTAGAATATTCAAAATCTCCACAGTCAGTAATATGTTGGAAGAAGATATGAATCAAGACTTTCACGAATTGGGTTTGTACACATATAAGGTGCTAGACATAGCAAATGATTGCTACAACATTTATGAGTGCTCATAAGTTTTGAGTATTGGATCCAACCCACGCTCACTTGTATTACTTCATGGAATTTATCTTGAGTGATCGTGAGACAGTAATATCATATAAGTCTTCAAACCTAGAGATATGTGTTGTTGACTATGAGTTGGTTATACATTGATTGTACGAAAACGCATTGGTAACTCGTTGTTATAAAACGTGCCTTTGTGTATAATTCAACAAGTAGTAGAATAAGCATATGAGTCGAAGTTTATTTGTTCCTTTTAGTCCTTGGAGGAATAGAAGCGATATATGGGCCCCTCGATGATTTTGTTTTGACCAACGTACCGGGCCCGGTCAGAACCAAATTGATGTGACCAGTACGACATTGTTCCATGTATTTGTCCGGATGATATCTTGAACAGAGGATTATATGATCACTTATCTTAAAAGGCGCATCATCATCATAGTTCCACGAGAGTTTGAAAGACCTACGATTACTGGTCGGTTCTTGAAGTCATACATATAGTTCTTAGACTTATCCAAGTGGGAGACTGTTGGATAAGGTGTCTAAGTCCATAACTATTTTTAGTATGTACTTGACCCGATTTGGCATTGTCCATTTGGGTTCCATCTTCATCTCAACTGTTGGATAGACAAAATGAGAATAAGGACACTTATGGTTTGTTAATATATTATAAGTTCTAATATATTAATATGGAATCATATTATTTAATTAGTATTGATCAAGAATTAATTTGGAATTAATTCTGTGATCAAAAAGAGACTAATTAAATATATGGGGATTGATTTGTAAACCATTCATTCTTATATAGTGGGCTTATGGTCCATGATTCACTAGATTGGGCTAGGACCCATGGGGTGCTCCATGGATGCTCCATTGCGGTTAAAACCCATGGATATGGTGGAAATGAAAATCCATGCACATTAGGGTTTACATGATGTAACCCTACATGTGACACACTATATAAAGAACCTCATGGTAAGCAAAATCGGCACTTAGAGTTACACTAAGACAAGAATAAGAGGGCTAGCCGATTTTGAGTGAAAGTGTTCTTCTCTCAAGTTATTCCAAGAGTTGTGGTGTTGTGTGAAACATTTGAGGCATCACATTTGGGGTGCTAGGCTCACAAGGTCTTAAGGAATCCAAGCAACAACAAAGGTATGTCATTCTACTAGTTTTTATATTACAAGTACCCCATGCCATGCTAGTTAGGATGTAAACCTTGGAAAATTCTTATTTGCATGAATATTAGAGAAAACATAGATTCAAGGTTTATAGGGTAGCATGTACACCATGGGAGTGTTAGAATGCTCAAAACCCATCACATGTGTCATTAAGTCTTTCTAAGTATGTTTCACAATCATGCATTCTGAAATTATTAGAACGAATCATGATTTTTACCTGCTCGACGATGCTGAGGGTTCGATCTTTAGCCATGTAGCAGTAGTTTCTTTCCAGCATCGTCGATCCATCCTCTTCAGCACCTCCAACCATGCATATCTTCCTTTTTCCCTTGTTGTTGTTGAGATCTTTATCCTCATCTCCGGATGACCACACATGATGATCTCTTTTCACATGAGTAACATATGCTCTTTCCTTTTCTTTTTCTTCCATTTCTTGGGCCATTCTAAGATATAATGCCTTATCCTTAACCGCATTTGCTTTGCAATCTTTGGCAAAGTCATTCTCTTTATGACATTTGTGGCAAATTATGACTTCATTTTTCTCTTCTGTTGAAGTACCGGAGTCTGATGTTGGTTTGATTGCGGTCCCTCATTGGAATGATGTGTATTCTGTCGTTGTAGTGGATGGGGTGGGTTTCTAGGATATCGTGAGTGGTTAGACAGCGGATTGATGTTACAGTTGAAAGGTGGTTTTGTGAACTGCTGGTTCTTAAGAAATGATGGTGTTGGTAGCCTGTTGAATTGTTGGCTAACCAAAGCTATGGCATTTTGGAATTCTTCTTCGTCATCCCTTTCAGCATCAACTTCATATGACTGTAGTGTGTTGTCATATGAAAGTGGGTAAGATGGTTCAGTTGGGTATGAGTACTGATTGGTTTTTGACTTGTGGGGTTTGAGCTATTAGAGAAAATGGACCACTAAGATCAGCACAATCTTTGAGCACCATTGATTCTTGTTCCTGAAGTTCTCAGTACAATTTGAATAAGGAAAAAGTGTGAATTTTTCTATCTCTTTACACAATCATCTTTGCAGTAGGCCAATGTCTTCCCAAACCATTGAAAAACTGTAGATTTGTTTCATGGTTGCTTCGAACTGTACCAACATTTGATAGCTTCGTGATGATGAGGTTGAACCGCTTGAACGAGTCATCAAGACTTTGACCGGGAAGAGCTTTGAAGTTGTTAAACTCATTGAGAGCAGTGGTGAGTTTCTTATCCTGAGCTTGTTTAGACCCTTTGCAGTTGATGATGATGTCAAAGTTGTTTGGAGCTACACCGCAACAGATTTCATAGAAGACTATAGCATAATTTTCCATTTTGACAATATCATCTTTGGTTGGTCGTTTCATTACGGCTTGACCTCCACCCAGTCGTGCTTGTGCACCATCTGCTTGAACAGGAGTAAGAATAAGGACATGTGGTCCTTCTTCCACATATCTCCGCCCATCTCTTGCAAGCCTCTTAAGATACCTCTCCATCCTTTGTGACCAATGGTGATATTCATTTGCAACAAGTATTGGTGCATTGTTGTAGCCTCCAACACTATTGGAAATGTTCAATGATAAAGCTTGTGCCATATTTCCTTTGTTTTTGTTTTTTTGTTTTTTTGTTTTTTGTTTTTTTTTTTGTTTTTGTTTTTTTTTGTTTTTTGTTTTTTGTTTTTTGTTTTTTGTTTTTTGTTTTTTTTTATGTTTATTTTTTTTTAATTTTTTTAATTTTTATTATTTTTTTAAAGAATGAGCATTAGTGGTATAGAAGGTTTTCCAAACTCAGAGTTCTGTTTAAAAGGCAACCACTTTGGCTCTGATACCAATTGTAAAAAACCCATTTTAAACAATCGGTAAGATGCGGAATAATAATATCTTGAGATTTAACGAACATAAAAATATGAATGAAGAACATGAAGATGAGTAGTTCTATAAAACAAGAAAAGAGATAAAAAAATATTACATGAAGAACATTGTTGGGAGAGAAAACTCTCCCTTGGTGGGAAAGATCCCACCACTTTCTCTCTCTAGAAAACTACATTGTGTGCACCCTTACTTTTATATGACTACCTCTCTCTATATATATAGCAGAGAGAAAAACACCACCAATACAATAAAGGGAAAATAATAAACCCAACTATCACTCGTAATTTGTTGAGCATTTACATGAAACCTTTGATAGTCACATTGGTTCACTTCATGCCGATTATATTGGAAGAATTTTATTCTTTCCATGAGGATTACTCCATACCGCAGTCGGACATCATATTTTTCTTCGTGAGGTTTGCACCGCAACAGCGCCTGATCAACAAAGTTGTTTCGTATTCTTCGCTTTCTGGGATTTTTGTGACTTGTCGCTCTTGATCTCCGGTTGATGAACCATGTATCTTGAGCATGTGGACTTTATTTTCTATTGAAGACCACTTCGAGAGTTCCGGCACCGCAGTTTGGGTATATCGGTATTCTTTCAGCACAACAGAGATTTTTTCACGCAGAGTTATTATTGCTACTTTGGTATTTGATCGAGCAGTTTTCAGCGACTGAATCAGCCAACTACATATGACCACAGAGTATTTATTTTACTCTCATTCTCGTGTCTTATCGAGACCCTTCATACATTTAGGGAGAGCTTTCTTATCTCTTGGTATCTGACACTCTCCATCCCGATGATTTGTTGATTTTTGATATCCGGTCATTGGTTATCAAAAATAGGGAGAGAATATCATCCATATATGATTTTATGATTGTTTGAGTTTGGATTTTTCAAGACTTCTGAAGATGATGATTTATTTAGTGATGCGATGTGGCACTTATTTTTGGTCTTCACAGATCAAATTTTTGGTATTACTAGATGTTTCCTGGTTCCAGATTATTTATTATTCGGTCTCTACCACAGGATGATTTTGTGTTTGCATCCGTTTCAGGTCTTATGATTTCTCGAGTTTGGATTTGTGATATTTTGAAGACGAAGAATATTTTGGCTATGTGACGTGGCACCTATTTTTGATCTTCCGATCAAATTTTTGCATCGCTAGACTATGTCTTTGGACTCACATTTTTATTATTCGGACTTCACTTTTGGATGCTTCACATTTTTAGCAAGTTATTCTTTGAAGAATTTTTGGAGTATTGTGATTCGAGAACTAGAGATGTTTTTCAGACTTCTTGAAGCCGAAGTGTTCTTCTTATTGGATCTTCTACTTGATCATTGGGGTTATGACTAGTTTTAAGATTTGCATCTTATTTTTCTGCTTCATTGGTAGTGCTTTGAAGTCGAAGACCTTTACTGTTTAGAGATTCATGGCCAGCATCAGAGATCACAGATACTTTAGAGTTTCAGAGACATTTCAGCATTTGGTTCTCATTATGTTTCATTTTATTGCCATACTTGCTAGTCGGTTACTGTATTTTAGCCTTTTATCACTTCATTTGTATCCCTCATTATTTGCGAGCATTTAGGGAGAGAATATTGGAGCATGCAAATGCTCTACAAATTATGAGTGATAGTTAGGTTTATTATTTTCCCTTTATTGTATTGTTGGTGGTTTTCTCTCTCCTATATATAAAGAGAGGTGGTCATGTAAATGTAAGAGTGCACACAATGTAGTTTTGTAGAGAGAGAAAGTGGTGGGATCTCTCCCACCAAGGGAGAGTTTTCTCTCCCAACAATGTGCTTCATGTAATATTTTTTATCTCTTTTCTAGTTTTATGGAACTACTCATCTTCATGTTCTTCATTCATATTTTTATGTTTGTTAAATCTCAAGATATTATTATTCAACATTCACCGATCCTTCAAAATGGGTTTCAACATAGGCCTTCTTGGGTTAGGCCCATGATAGGTTTGGGCCCAATTTGGATATTTGGGCCTTACTGGATCTTGTGGTGTCATTTCAGGTTTGGGCAATCTTTTGGGTTAGGTTGCTTGGGGCATTGTTGGACCATCTAGGAATAAGTGTTTTAGATTAAGGAAAAGTTAATAGGATTTAGGGTAAGGCCGATGTAAGGGTTTGGTCCCAATTTGGGAGATTGGGCCATAAGTGGGCCATGGATGATTATTTGGTTTGAGGGCCTTTTGATTGTAAGTTTGGGCCTTAGTGTTGGACCAAACTAGGTAAGGGCTAAAATGGTCTTTTTACCCCATAAGTCAATTGTTGGTTTTGGGTTTGGAACCCAAATGTTAATTGAATGTCTTCATGTTTGATAACATAGGTATTCTAGCGGATCTGCAGTCAGAGATATATTCATTGGTTCAACTGTCTAGGTGAGTCTCCTCACTATACTATGGGTCGAAGGCACCAATGTCATCCCATTTGGTTGATGTACTGTAGGAAGATCAGTGGTAGCCCTTGGCATTTGTATGAAAGAACAGGGGGTGGTTCCTGGCAATTTGTATGTGATGGGTTTTGAGCATTCTAACACTTCCTAAGTGTACATGCAACCCTAATAACCTTGAATCTATGTTTTCTCTATATACATGCAAATTTCTTTTCAAGGTTATTTCCTAACTAGCATGGCATGGGGATTACATAAAACATAAAAACTAGTAGAAATACATACCTTGTTGTTGCTTGGATTCCTTCAAGACTTTGTGAGCCTAGCACCCCAAATGTTGTGCCTCAAATGCTTCACACAACACCACAAGACTTGGAATAACTTGAGAGAATACTTCTAGCACTCAAAATCGGTTATGCCCTCTCTAGTAACACTAGGTCACGATTTTGCTAGCCATAGGGTTCCTTTTATAGTGTTGTCACAATTAGGGTTTACACATGAATGCCCTTAATTGTCATGACTCTTGATTTCTCATGACCCATGGGTTTGTAACTCCCATGGACTATCCATGGAGCTCCATATGGTTATAACCAAACCCATAAACCATGGATCATTAATCCACCATAAAAGAATTGATGATTGTCATAATCAACCCTATATATTTAATTAGTCTCACTTTGATCACCAAATTAATACTAGATTAATACTTGATCAATACTAATTAAATAATACTATTATTAATATATTAGAACTTATAATATATTAATAATCATAAGTGCCTTATTCTCTCATTTAGTCTATCCAAGTATTGCAATGCCATGCAACCCAAATGGACCATGCCGGGTCGGGTCAAGTACATACCAAATAAAGTTATGGACTTAGACACTATATCCAACAGTCTCCCACTTGGATAAGTCTAATAACTATATTTACAAATATGACTTCAAAATCCGACTAGCAATCGTAGCTCTTTCAAAGTCTCTCGGAACTGAGATGATGATGATACGCCATTTAAGATAAGTGATCATATAATCCTCTGTTCTCATGATATCAGCCGGACAAACACATGGAACATGGTCTTACTTATTGTCCAGCATTTGTTTCTCGATCTCTGATTTGTTTCGACATAGAACTAAATTGAACACATCAATTAGGTTCTGACCGGGCCCGATACATAAGTCAAAACCAAATCATCGAGGGGCCCAGATATCGCTTCTATTTCTAGAAGGAACAGATAAACTTCGACTGATATGCTTGTACTAACTACTTGTTGAATTATTCATAAAGGCACGTTTTATGACATCGAGTTACCAATGCGTTTTCGTGCAATCAATGAATAACCAACTCATAGTCAACAACTCATATCTCTAGGTTTGAAGATTTATATGATATTACCGTCTCACGATCACTCGAGATAAATTCCATGAAGTGATGCAAGTGAGCGTGGGTTGGATCCAATACTCAGCCCTTATGAGTACTCATGAATGTTGTAGCAACCATTGCATTTTCCAAAGCACTTTTAGACAAATCATACAAGCCAAATTCATGACAGTCTTAAATCAATACTTACTTCCAAAGTTTGACTGACTGTGGATGGTTTGAATAATAACATAATTATTCTGGAAGTAAAAAACATGCAAAATTGAAACATAGTAAACAATCAACACAAGATAGTAACACCTTACTCATAAATAAATAACAACTTTTATTTATCATCAAATGTCAATTACATTTTACAAGTTTCAGGAATCTAATTATTGAAACTAATATCATCCTTCAGACCAATGCGCCTCGCATGCTGTAAATGCTTAACCCTGCTCAGTCCCTTCGTGAGGGGATCTGCCGGGTTCTCATCTGATGATACCCTCTTAGCCACGAGGAGCCTTCTTCTATTCGATGTCTGATGAAATGGTATTTTCTGTCAATGTGCCTAGATCTCCCGTGATCTCTCGGTTCCTTAGCCAAAGCAACCGCACTTTCGTTGTCACAGAATATTTCCATTGGCTCCTTCACTTGCTGCTATGTACTCTGATTCACAAGTAGAATCAGCTACTGTCTCCTGCTTGGAACTTTTCCAAGTAATTGCCCCTCCATTTAGGATAAAGACCCAGCCTGACTGAGAGCGGAAATTATCCCTATCAGTCTGGAAGCTAGCATCGCTATATCCTTCCACTCTCAAGTCATCACTGCCTCCGAGGGTAAGGACCCAATCCTTAGTCCTCCGCAGATACTTGAGAATGTTCTTTACCGCTGTCCAGTGTGCCTTGCCAGGGTTCCCTTGATATCTACTGACCATGCTCAAAGCAAAGGCCACATCAGGGCGAGTACAAGTCATAGCATACATGATCGAGCCCACAGCGGAAGCATATGGTATATGACTCATCTCAGCTATCTCAGCCTCTGTACTCGGACTCTGAGTCTTACTCAGCTTGGCATTACTCTGGACGGGTAATTCCCCTTTCTTGGATTCTTGCATGCTGAACCTCTTCAGCACCTTATCCAAGTAAGTACTTTGACTAAGTCCAATTAGTCTCTTACTCCTATCTCTCAATATCCTTATCCCTAGGATATAGGCAGCTTCCCCAAGGTCCTTCATAGCGAAACACTTCCCAAGCTAGGACTTAACCTCCTGTAAGGTTGGGACGTCGTTTCCTATGAGAAGTATGTCATCCACATACAACACCAAGAAGCTAACTATGCTCCCACTAGCCCTGACATACACACAAGACTCATCCTCACTCCTAGAAAAGCCAAACTCTTTGACTTTCTCATCAAAGCAAAGATTCCATCTGGTAGATGCTTGTTTCAATCCATAAATGGATTTATCAAGCTTACACACTCTATTAGGGTATCTTGTATCGACAAAACCCTCTGGTTGAGCCATGTAAACATCCTCAGCCAACTTTCCATTAAGGAAAGCGGTTTTGACATCCATTCGCCATATTTCATAATCATGAAATGCAGCTATGGCTAACAATACTCTAATAGACTTAATCTTAGCTACTGGTGAGAAGGTCTCATCATAGTCAACTCCCGAAGTTTGAGTAAAACCCTTCGCAACCAGTCGCGCTTTGTAAGTATGTACCTTCCCATCCATGTCGGTCTTCTTCTTGAAGATCCATTTGCACCCAAATGTCTTACGACCTGGTACATTGTCAACCAAGTTCCAAACTTGATTGTCATACATGGACTGAATCTCGTTGTCCATAGCCTCCTTCCATTTAGCAGACTCAGGGCCTGCCATGGCTTCCCTGTAATTATTAGGTTCATCAAAATCTATTAGTGTACTATCACTAATAAATGTATCACCTTCAGTGGTGATGTGATAACCATAATAAAAATCAGGTGTGTTCCTCACCCTAGTGGAACGTCTTGGAGGTACAGACTCATCTGTCGGATCAACAGGAGTTTCCTCCTCAGGTTGGTCGATAGCATTTGAGGTTCCTTCACTACTTGACTCTTGAAGCTCTTCAAGGTCAATTTGCCTCCCACTGTCCCCTTGGCTTATGAATTCTCTCTCATGAAAGACTCCTCTTCTTGCTACAAAAACCACATTATCACTGGGTCTGTAGAAGAGGTAACCAAAGGATCTTTGTGGGTAGCCTGATGAAAATACACCTCTCACTTCGAGGTTCAAGCTTATCATGAGTCTCACGCCTCACGAAAGCTTCACAACCCCAAATCTTGATGTGGTCCAAATTGGGAACTTTCCCAGTCCACATCTCGTGAGGTGTTTTGGCAACCTTTTTAGTAGGGACTAGATTAAGGATATGGGCGGCAGTCTCTAAGGCATACCCCCAGAAAGAGATTGGTAACGAAGCTCGACTCATCATGGAACGAACCATATCCAACAAGGTTCGATTGCGCCTCTCAGCCACACCATTCAACTGTGGTGTCCTGGGAGGTGTCAATTGTGAGACAATCCCACATTCCTTAAGATAGTCAAGGAACTCAATGCTAAGATACTCTCCTCCTCGATCGGATCGGAGCATCTTGATGTTCCTGCCCAATTGATTCTCCACTTCCTGCTTAAACTCTTTGAACTTTTCAAAGGTTTCTGACTTATGCTTGATTAAGTAAATATATCCATATCTACTGTAATCATCAGTAAAAGTCACATAATAGCGATTAGCATCCCTTGTAGCAACTCTGAAGGGCCCACACACATCCGTGTGTACAAGGTCCAACAAACCTTCACCCCTATCACAAGTACCTGTGAAGGGTGAATTTGTCATTTTTCCAAGTAAACAAGACTCGCAACTATCATCTGACTTGAGATCAAATGATTCCAAGACTCCAGCCTTTTGGAGTTGGCCTATGCGCTTCTTGTTAACATGTCCAAGACGACAATGCCACAAGGATGCTTTATCCAAGCTATCTGAAGAATCAATATACAACACATTATTTCCTAGATTGTCTACAACATTCACAACTTCATATACACTATGACAAGGTAATGCTTTAAAGTAAAATACATCATTGTAATAAACATTAATAGCACCATTTTTATTATCAAATGAAAATGAAAAACCTTGTTTGTACAAGCCATGAAAAGAAATAATATTTCTCGCCATTTCGGGCGAGTAACAACACTTATTCAAATCTAACATTAACCCATTATTAAGCAATAAAGAATAAACTCCTATCTTGGTAACAGGTGATGCTTTCCTGTTGCCCATGACTAAGTTTATCTTCCCGTGCTCCACTTGCTCACTTCTTCTTAGTGCCTGCAAATCAGTATAGATGTGAATACCACAACCTGTATAAAGCACCTAGTAATTAGCATTAGATGAGTTATTAGACAATATTGTGTAAATACCTGCATGGCTGGGTTTAACCTTCCCATCCTTTACATCTTGCAGATATTTAGGACAGCTTCGCTTGAAGTGTCCCTTATCCTGGCAATAGAAGCACTGTGCTTCCTTTGGGTTTGAAGAAGGAGTAATGGGACCTTTCTTTGTCCCACTTGAAGAGGAACCATCAAGAGTCTTACCCTTGGTACCCTTTGAAGGGCTTTTCCTCTTCTTACCCTTTCCCTGCCCAATAGCCAGAACATGGGTTGTTGAAGGAGTAGAAGTAGCAACCGCTTTACCCTTAAGGCCATTTTCAGCTGTCCTTAAGAGTCCTTGAAGTTTGCTAAGTGTGACTTCCTCCTTGTTCATATGATAAGTCATACGAAACTGATCATAACTTGGAGGTAAGGAATGGAGAATGATGTCAATCGCCATTTCCTCAGGAAAGTCAACATTTAGCTTCAGCAACCGGTCAACGAACCTTTGCATCTTCTGCAAGTGACCGGTGATGGGTTCACCATCCTTCATCCTTGCGGTTATCATGGAGGAGATGATTTCATACCTCTCCTGACGCGCGCTCTGATGGTACCTTTCCATCAGATCCAGGTGCATCTCATAGGGGTAGAAATCTTCATAGGATTTTTGAAGTTCAGGAGTCATGGTGGCCATCATGATGCATGCTACTTTAGTAGCATCCTTTTCATGTGCAACAAACTCCGCAAACTCTTCCGGAGTAGCAGTGGCTTCATTCACAACCTTAAGCTCCTTATCGAGGACATATTCTTTGTCCTCATAGCGGGTAATCATTCTGATGTTTCTGATCCACTCATTGAAATTGGATCCATCAAAGATGACCTTACCACACAAGTTCATAAGGGAAAAGGAGCCTGTTGGGTTTGAGCCAGAAACATTGTTGGAAGACATCTGAAAGGAAAGAAAGACAAGTTTCATTAGATTAGGAATCCTTAATAATTCACCCAAATGAAATATTAAGGCTAGGATCCAACAAACTATTTATAGTTGAAAGAGGGATGTCGTAATCCATACTATAAAATATTTGAAGGTAGGTAAATGACGATTTACCAATTTCCACCATAAGAACGAAATATTTTATTATTAGGTTTTATTGGTTTTGAAACTCCTAGATCTTTTGAGATACATTGAACTTTTCAATGGCATGTTTGAATCTCGATTATGCCCTCTCAAGTTTGTGACTGGGATGCCGAGGATCACAAACAAGGTGTGAATAACCATACAAATTGACTTGGTACCCTCAACAATATTACCTAATCGATGTGCCGGTTAACCACACACGCTCCACCGATCTATAATAAAGTCAAGTTACCCTTTGCGACTCTTACTAGTCCATGTTAGTGTGTCGGTTAACCACACACGCTCCACTAACGACTTGGTAAGGTACAAAGTGTAATTTTATGGGCTAGCACCAATTTCACATTTTCCTAAAGTAACTAAGATTGGGAATTTATAATGTATAGTTACTTTATAATTCATTATACTTTTAACGAGTATTTAAAGTCGTATCCTACCCGTTCGGCTAACGACCCTCCACCGATCAAGGAAGTGGTGGGTGAGAGTGGACACCCATTAAGTCACCATTTTATAGGTAACAACCTTATACCCCCCTTATAGACCGGCTTCGTGAATGAGGCCTACTAACGGTAAGAATGACATATTCTTAAACATATCTATATAATAAAATTATAATAATAGTATAAGTGTTGATTTTTAAACTTTTTTTAAAAATCTAAGGTTTAATTTGGAATTAAAGTATTAAAGCGTAAGACTTTTCAAATTCCAAAACTTGAGGGCAAGATTTGAAACTATTCCAAGTCTCTTCAATTTGTAACTTATGAGTTTTAATGGTTCATAAAAATGAAGACTCTTCATTTTATGAAACCTCTTTAGTTCTTTAATCATAATTAAAAGAAGTGACTTTTGGTTATCCATAACTTGAGGACAAGTTATGGACACCATCATAGCCATTAAGATCATGAATTAAACACACATGGAGGTTACACATAATTCCTATGATCTTCTAAAACTCATAAGAACACAAATTCATGTCAAGCAATTTCAAGAAATCATATAAACATATACAATACTTGAAAATTGATAAAAGTCATGTAAAATGGGTTAACATAATCATTATCATTTTGAAAAACAGATTTTACAAGTCCAAAACAGATTGGGATAATGATCTTAATCCATTTCCAGCAACAAAACTCGAAAAAACTGCCCAGCACGCTCCTACTCGCCGAATGCATTATTCAACTCGTCGAGTATGATGAATTTGTTCATGGACTCGGCGAGTCCTCCCCATGGACTCGGCGAGTCCAGTCGTCAGAGTGCAGAATTTTCGATTTTTAAGCAGTTTTGCAACAAGTATACAGAAAACAATCCTAGGCTCTGATACCACTGATGGGTTTTGAGCATTCTAACACTTCCTAAGTGTACATGCAACCCTAATAACCTTGAATCTATGTTTTCTCTATATACATGCAAATTTCTTTTCAATGTTATTTCCTAACTAGCATGGCATGGGGATTACATAAAACATAAAAACTAGTAGAAATACATACCTTGTTGTTGCTTGGATTCCTTCAAGACTTTGTGAGCCTAGCACCCCAAATGTTGTGCCTCAAATGCTTCACACAACAACACAAGACTTGGAATAACTTGAGAGAATACTTCTAGCACTCAAAATCGGTTATGCCCTCTCTAGTAACACTAGGTTACGATTTTGCTAGCCATAGGGTTCCTTTTATAGTGTTGTCACAATTAGGGTTTACACATGAATGCCCTTAATTGTCATGACTCTTGATTTCTCATGACCCATGGGTTTGTAACTCCCATGGACTATCCATGGAGCTCCATATGGTTATAACCAAACCCATAAACCATGGATCATTAATCCACCATAAAAGAATTGATGATTGTCATAATCAACCCTATATATTTAATTAGTCTCACTTTGATCACCAAATTAATACTAGATTAATACTTGATCAATACTAATTAAATAATACTATTATTAATATATTAGAACTTATAATATATTAATAATCATAAATGCCTTATTCTCTCATTTAGTCTATCCAAGTATTGCAATGCCATGCAACCCAAATGGACCATGCCGGGTCGGGTCAAGTACATACCAAATAAAGTTATGGACTTAGACACTATATCCAACAGTATGCAAGACCAGAAACTGGACTCTGGCAGTTAATTAGATAAGTAGTGGTAGAATGTATGCTAGTTGTCTTTTTGATGCTAGCATGGAAGACCAGGAGGTAGCTCCTGTTGGGTTTTGAGCATTCTAACACTCCTAAGGTGTACATGCAACCCTAGAAACCTTGGATCTATGTTTGACTAAGATACATGCAAAATTGATTTTCCAAGGTTCATAATCCTATCTAGCATTCATGGGGAACTTTAAACATAAAAGTAAGCTAGAAAACATACCTTGTAGTAGTTTGGATTCCTTGAAAACCTTGAGAGCCTAGCACCCCAAGTGTGATGCCTCAAATGTCTCACACAACACCAAATGCACTTGGAATAAACTTGAGAGAAATGTCACACTACTTGAAATCGGCTAGCGCTCTTCTTTCTTGCTTAAGTACCGATTTTGGTGAACATAAGGATCCTTATATAGTGTGTTACAATTAGGGTTACACCATGTAAACCCTAATTGTCATGACATTTCATTTCCATGACCCATGGGTTCTATAACCAGCATGGAGCATCCATGGAGCATCCTATGGGTTTTAGCCCAAATTGATAATCCATGGGGCATTACTCCACTATACAAGTATGAGTGATTTACACAATCAACCCATCTATTTAATTAGTCTTCTTTTGATCACTTAATTAATTCCAAATTAATTCTTGATCAATACTAATTAAATAATACTATTAATATGTTAGAACTTATAATATATTAATAAACCTTAAGTGTTATTTCTCTCATTTTAGTCTATCCAAATGCATGATGCCATGCAAACCAAATGGACCATGCCAACCGGGTCAAGTACATCCCAGAAATAGTTATGAACATAGACACCTAATCCAACAGTCTCCCACTTCGATAAGTCTAATAACTATATCTGCAAGAGTAACTTCATGAACCGATCAGCAATCGTAGCTCTTTCAAGGTCTCGCGGAACTGAGATGATGATGATATGCCATTTTAGATAAGTGATCATATAATCCTCTGTTCTAGATATCAGCCGAACAAATACATGGAACGATGTCTTACTTATTGTCCAGCTGTTTGTTTGTCGATTTCCGATTTGTTTGACATAGAACTTATTTTGTGACAACCAGAAATTTTCATTCGTACAAACTCTACTGTCAAGCACTTCAAATAGGAGTTAAATACTTTTCTGCTAAATTTTAGCCGGTTTAAGGTCCGTCTGAGTGTTTTAAAGCTTAGTGCTTCAGGAAATAACTGGAGAGAGGATACCCTAGCGTTTATTGTGCATCAATAAAGTCCCAAAACTCCAAGAGTTTGGAGTTTACGGCCCAAACATGGAGTTTACGGCCGTAAACCCCAAGGAGTATAAATATGACACTTAGTCATTTTTATCACTTTTTCCACCTTCAAGGTCAAGAACACTCCCTTTTCTCTCTCAAGTATCATAACACATTTCTTCAAATCCTCCAAAAATGTAAGTGTTTCTTCCTTTTATTTATTGATATAACACTTTATCTAGTGTTTATACACGATTTCATCCATGGAAATCTCCTCTTTTCTTAGATCTTCAAGTGTTCTTCAAAACACCAAGAACACTAAGAACACACACTAGTGTTCTTGGCCCTTAAACACTCTTACAAGCTTCATATAAGTAAGTATACTCCTCCTAGCTAGTTATTTTCTTAGAATACTTGCTAAACCATTGAAAAACATCAAAAACCCCCAAGAACACATGGGTTTACGGTCAAGGGATATCCTTGAACCGTAAACACCATCTAGTGGTCTTTAAGTGTCACTAACACCTTCTAGGGGTTGGATATTGGACTAGAACCTTGCATGCATGAGCTAGAAACCCCAAATCACGAAATGGTAGGAGTGACCATGAGTTTATGGCCGTAAACTCATGGGTTTACGACCGTAAACATATGGGTTTACGACCGTAAACTCCCAAGGGTGGTCCAAGGACCGTAAACTCATGGGGGAAATGACCATGGGCCGTAAACTCATGTGTTGTTACCATTTGGGAAGTAAACTCCAATGTGAGGCCATACTCTCTTTAGATCCAACCCTTTAGTACTCCTATCACTTGAAACAAAGTGTTTCCATGTATTAGGGTGTCTTTACGTGATTAATTAGTTGTTAAATGACTAATTAGATGCATTTGTGGATCACTACATGTTAAATAGGATCCGCGTGTGTGTTCAAGTCCTCACTTGACACTTAGCATCCTACCCGACACTTCCATCCAAACCACTCACTGCAGGTGAGTTCATACCCCTTAATTAACCTTTTAAATGTTTTTAAATGCTTTTATGGGGGGGATACAAGTTGAATCATGAAAGTTACCATATCAATCACATGTGATTAATAACTATCAAACTATGAATTTACTACACTTTTAGCCGTTTTATCAAGCAAACTACTTCAAAATGATTTCTCGAATGCTTTTACACGTTAAACTCTTTATCAAACTTGTTTTCTAAACGACATCTTTCCTTTCAAATTCTGTTATGACTATGTACCAAGCAAAGGTTTCCATGTACTTCAAACCATGTTCCAAACAAGGGATTTCTTATACTTTAAACTGTTTATATCAAACAAAACTGCTTCTAAATCGTTTTATAAATTGACATCAAGTCCTCAATTCTTATTAATAAACTTTTCAAATGTTTTACAAAACTTCTTTTAAACTTTTATATTATCAATTGCATGCCTCTATATGTATGGTTATATAAGTAATGTTTAAAGGACTTTGGACTGCTAACCCGCCTTATTTCATGTTCCTTTTTTGGTTGTGGACTTAGGGTATCCTGTTATTTGTCCGAAGGTCGTCTAAATATTAGTTATATATTATGTATACATATATAGACATAAAAGTTGTATCAGTCAGTTCAGTACCTTTGGGTAGCAAAGGCATCCTTCCATTTATTTATACACATATATTACTAGTAACTATAATGGGTATAGTTAGGAGATACTATTTACTATTTCTAGTACAAGGAATCACACAAGAGTCAGTTCATTCATGAGTCTATACAAATATTCAAATACTATAAATAGAATGTGACATACTACTTCTCGATACGACACTTCATTGTGGTATCACCTTGTAACTAGAGTCTCCTGGAGGGAGAGCGAGCATTGTGTGTATAGATCTATACGGGACAGACATTCCCACATCCCGACTGCTGGCTACAGTCCGAGCCGATAAGACCCAACGGTGACAAAATGTCACCTCACTATATATGACCTGGAGGGTCATCAGTTATTCAGTCGTCGATCAGCATGGTTACATACGAGTTCACATTCAAACCTTTAAGTATCCAATTAAGAATTAAAAGCCAAATAGACTTTTCAAAGCATATCGTTCATTGATCCCACCTAGGGTCTGCTTTTGATTCATTTAGGCTTTTCGAGGCGTATTGTTCATTCGATACCACCTGGAGTCTACACTTCATTCATTTAGACTTTTTGAGGCGTATTGTTCATTCGATACCACCTGGAGTCTACACATCATTCATTTAGGCTTTTCGAGGCGTATTGTTCATTCGATACCACCTGGAGTCTACGTTTTATTCACTTTATAGTCAGCAGTGTCACTGCTGAGGTAAAATATTATTTTCCCTACTATAGTTACTTTGTGATTTTATCACGTGCACGTTTATGTATAGTTATATTTAGATAATAATAGTTATACTAGGGGAAAAACCTTCATTTTTGCAGAGGTGCAAACCTTCGAAACAGTCGGGTCTTGATAGAAGACTGCTTTTATACTAATAGGAAATATGGGATTTTCTAGGGTTTTCATACTTATACCAAGTTTTCATAAAACAATTGCAAGTCTTTTCTTTACAGTTTTACAAATCAATGACACTAAAATACTTATGATCTCACCAGCTTTAAGCTGATACTCGCTTTCAAAATAACTTGTATTCTCAGGTCACCAGTAGACAGGTACGATGACCTGGTTTTGAGAAGACGGAGAGGTCAAGACTAGTCTTTTATTTTTGATTTCTTATTATCATGTAGTATACTATGAAAGAACTCACATGTATTAAAATTCTACTATTAATGAAATGGATGATGTTGTTGCTTGTTTACTACTTTACATTGTTGTGATATTTTACATGACGTCCTCCGCCCCAGAACGTTTCCGCCGTTCTTGGTTTTGGGGTGTGACAGATTGGTATCAGAGCATTGTTTATAGTGAATTGAGTACATCAACCCATAAAAGATATACAGACTATAAATACAATGGGATTAAAATACTCTGACCAAGAGTTTATACTTTTAAATAATAAAATATTTAATTAAGTATACATGCCTGCATTCATACTAAAATTAGTGTCACAATGACAAAAACAAAAGTATTACGATTGTTGAAACATCACAAGTAAGCTTGGGGATGTATGGTCAGTCCTGGGAGTGGCATAGCCTGATCAACTATGCTGGTCCGAGGAGTGATTAGCATATGCCCAAGAATGGTTGTGATATGGCAACAAGTCTAAAAACTTACCAACACTACCACAATGAAAACATTAGGAGTATTTTGTATTACTACATAATTACTTATGTGCTTATCTCTTATATCCTTTCTCTCGCGTAGACAATATGGTTGGATTCCATCCCCACAGCGACTTGTACTTGTTGGATTAATGTCTAAGTCGATAACTATATTTGGTATGTACTTGAACCGACCCGGCATGGTCCATTTTGGTTGCACTTCACCGGCACAATTTATATGGATAGTCTTTTGAGAATAGTATATTTATGATTTATATTAATATATTATAAGTTCTAATATATTAATATGGAATCATATTATTTAATTAGTATTGATCAAGAATTAATTTAGAATTAATTAAGTGATCAAAAAGAACTAATTAAATATGGACTCTTATATATATGGAATGGGCCAAGTTCATTTAGGTTGGGCTAAGCTTTCATGGATGGTCCATGGAGCTTTTAACCCATGGATCCTATGTAAATGAAAGGTCATGGGTATTAGGATTTACATGGATGTAACCCTAATCCTCCATAATATATAAAGGGGTCCTTGGCTCACAAAATTGACACAAGTGTGTGAAAAAAAGTGTTGGCCGATTTTAGTGTGCATACATATTCTCTCAAGTTCTTCCAAGGTGTTTTGGTGATTTGTGATTCCATTTGAGGCTTCCACACTATTGGGTCTAAGCTCTTAAAGCTTGAAGACATCAAGGTACATCAAAAGGTATGTCACCTAACTAGAACTTTGTAGTATAGGTGCTTCATAATATGCTAGTTAGGATGAAACCTTGGAATAGTTAATATTTGCATGTGTAATAGAGAAAACATAGATCCACGGTTTATAGGGTTGCATGTACACCATAGGAGTGTTAGAATGCTCAAAACCCAATAGTGGTATCAGAGCCATGGGTTGTTTTCTGTTATATTGATTCAAATATTTTATTTTCAAGTTGAAAAAAAAGGAAAAAAAAAACATGACGTTTGTCAAATTTTAAGATAATTACTTTTTTTGTGAAAAACAAATTATTTGTAAAATTTGAATCATTTGTTATATGAGTTGAATTAGGTAAAATTTATTAAAAGATAAAATGATATGATTATTTTATTAGTTTTAAAAGTTTGATCTAAATGTTTTAACGAGTTACATATTTTGTCATAAAATTTTGGAGCTCAAAAGTTTTTTTTTAAAGTTGAGATCTTAAGGGTTTTTGAAACTTCCATAAGTTATGGATATGAAAGTTTTTTTTAAAAAAAAAATTGATTTAATGTTTTTATGGAGTTACCAAATTTGGAGTTAATGTTTTAAAGAATTCCATAACTTGTTCTTAAGTTATAGAACATGAAAAGTTTCATCATAAAACAAGTATTTAACTCAATAAGTTATGGAATCCAAAGGTTTTCAAGAGTTACAAAACTTGCCCTCAAGTTTTGGAATTTGGAAAAAGTTTTTTATGAAAAAAAGAATTGAATTCTAAAACTCTTGGGTTCATAACTTAAACAATTAATTAAATGGTTTTAATTTTGAGTTTAATAATTGGAATTATGATGTTTTGTTGAATAGTTCAAATTAACTCTTATGGACTTTATTAATAGTTAATTAAAGCGTTTAATTAAAAGGGTATTATTAATCCATAAATATATGGTTTGAGTTTAATTAAATTAAAAGTCTAGTTTAATTAATAGATTAAACCACCAAGTATTTTAAATGTCTAAAATACACCCTTATACTATTATAATATTAAAAGTTTAATATATTATATGTATAAGAGCAAGTCGTCTTACCATTAGTAGGCCTCATTCACGAAGCCGGTCTATAAGGGGGTATAAGGTTACTGCCTATAAAATGACAGTTTAATGGGTGTCCACTCTCACTCACCGCTTCCTTGACCGGTGGAGGGTCGTTAGCCGAACAGGTAGGACAAGGACTATAATTCTCCCTTCATTATAAGTATAATGATAAATACTAAGTAACTAAACACTTATAAATTCTCAATCTTAGTTACTTAGGAAAATGTGAATAAGGTGTTAATCCATGAAATTACACTTTCCACTTTGTTTAATCTGTTAGTGGAGTGTGTGTGTTTAACCGACACACTAACCTGGACATAACAAGGTAGGCAAAGGGTAACTTAATGTTTATCATAGTATCGTTGGAGCGTGTGTGGTTAACCGACACATCGATTGAGGGGTAAATATTAAGGTTACCAAGTATATTTGCATGGTTACTTCACACCTTGTTTTGTGATCCTCGGCATCCCAGTCACAAAACCTGAAGGGCACACTCGAGATTGAAACATGCCATTGAAAAGTTCAATGAATCTCAAAAGAATCTAGGAGTTTCAAAACCAATTCAAACCTAATAATACATTTCATTTATCTTGGTGGAAATTGGTGAATCGTCATTCACCTACCTTCAAATATTTTATAGCTTGGATTACGACATCCCTCTTCCAAGTTATAAAATATTTTGTTGGGTCCTAGCCTTAATATATCATATTGGGTGTTATATTAAGGACTTAAATCAACTTTACGTGAATTTCTCCCATTATTGATGTCTGGTTTAGACAACAATGATCTTCCCAAACCAAGCTTTCCTAATGAATATGACTTCCCGAGTTTGGCTCATGGAAGTCATACTTCTCTTCCTCCACCTCCTCCAATTATTCTCCCTAACCCACAAGTTCAAGGTCACTCAAGACCTAATGGCAAGCAAGGTCTATGTGTGATCACATCTTAGAGATGAAGTCACATATTGACAAGCCGGGAGAGTTGGGTGTCAAAGTCTTGAGAAAGTTGGATGTTCAATCACTTTCTAAGTCACATAGTGAGTTCCTTTGGGACTACTATGAAACAGACTATGACATGAACCTTAATGATCATTTCTATTTGCTTGGTGCTGCTGAATCAACAATGATTTGGAACGATAGTAAAGCAAATTTGATTAGAAGATCAACTTCCCAAAAACTTTATGGACAGTGACAATGGTGACACTGGAAATCCAGAAAAAGCATTCTCTTCTCAATGGAAAGGGATTGGCCATAGTCAACCCGGTTGACCAAATGGTAAAGAGAAAGGCTAAGTCTGAGATAGTCCCATTACCAAAGGGTCCATATGTTTATTTTGCCAAAGGAAGGGGCGTTGATTGCAAAGCTGCCAAATTTACCTAAGGATGTTAAAGTCAATAAGTTTGACTCTACATCAGGTAGAGCCCATTATCTAACTCTGTTACGTTCTATTCTGAGATCCTCATTACATGATGTGACTGGGTCACATGTTGATGTTTTAAGAATCAAAGAATAGAGAGAAATCTTAAAGGAAGTATATGTTGATTCTGATCGCGAAGGTGGATTTCGATCGCATCAGAATTTTGAGCAGTTGCTTAAGAAGTTATGATATATTGCTAAGGAATAGATAACAACAATTTTCCATGTGGATTGTAAGGATAAGTTTTTCCGCAAAGTTTTAAAATAAAAGAAAATTGTTTAATTTTATTTATTTGATGTATCCTTACAATGGCATTTGTGGAAAATTGTTGCTTATATGATTCCACTGACAACAATATTCGAAAATGGATTTGATTCTTTCATTTGTGGTAGTGTCTAAATTTACCAAATCAGGAAAGTTCCTCATCACCCAAGTTTCAATTGGACCGAAACTTGGAATCATGCAAGTTGAATAGTATGATGAATGAGAACTTTCAAGCATTGGAAAATCAAGTCTAATTACTTGTTCACATGGATGTGTGAGTCAAGTGAAGGACTAAAGGGATCGAGTACACATTCTTGTGCACTGGTCATGTCCACCACAAGGCTCGTTAAGACTATTTGATTTACTAAAGTTTAGTAAATATGGTTATACTTACAAGTTTAAGTATAATTCTAAAACATTGGAAAAGTCTCAATGTATGGTAGAACGAATGGGAAGAATCAAAATAGGCAGAAAGATAAAAGTTTCTCAAATCTGAAAAGATGGGAGAGTACTTTAGTATCATGTTTGTGATCATCTTAATGATTTAGAAATCATATCACAATTAGTCCTCTAAAGGTCATCTTAGTGCATTCTTATGACTAAGAAGAGGAGTCATGAATTGTTGAAAGGGTTAGATCAGGAAGATGAGTCATACTTCGTTCCAAAACAATTCTTAGAGTCATACTCCATGATTGTAACTTGAGTGACATATCTTAAAGAAAGGTTTAAAACACTTGTCAAATGTAAGAGTAAAAGTGTCCTACTCTTGTACATTTGAAATTGGTAAGTTGTGATGTTTTGGATAAAACAAAGACCAACTAAGGCCAATTGTGTGAAGTGTTTGTCTTGATAAAGAATCCACACTATCTCTTGAATATTTGGCAAGATAGTCTTATATGTCAAGAGGATAGTGGGAGTCTTAAAGATCCTAAAAAGAATTTCAAGAACTAATCAAGAATAAAACTTGAGGTTCTTCACTAGCACACGACTTGAGGTTTATAACCTATCGTGTTGACATATTCTGTGCCCATTCCAGTTAAAGTTGGCTTTGCATAGGAGTTCTGAAAGTTCTCAATTGGTTGCATAACAACTTGGAAGCAATGGCAGGCCCTGTACTGTCAGGTGGCAAGAAGTTAAGATTGCATAAGGTCAATCCATATGAGTTTGGATTTGTCATTATCCTTGTCTTGTGACTATGGTTTTGACGATTCACATGGATAAGAACACATACACCATAAAATCTAAGGGTCATAAGGTTTCTCTCCGATTCATGAAAATGATGGTGAGGAAACACTTCCACCATGTAGATTTGAAGCAGATGGCAAAAGGTCTAAAGAATTGAGACAATGATTACGGCATCCCTTTTCATAGTTCTGAAATTGTTTAGACACACATGCATGCTATCTAAGGAAAGGTGTATGATTTTGATAAAGTTTTATCAAAGCATCTCGTATCAGAAATCTGAACTTTGGTAAGAAAGTCAATAAAGTATTGATTTCTAGAAGTCCAGCTGATTTCTGAGTACATGTCAAAGCTAGTGGGAGCATAAGTGTTATGCTAATAATCATCATGTTAGTGGGAGCATGATAATTATTGTTAGTGTTGCAAGTTAGCAATGTTAATTATAGAAAACAAAAGTTTCAATTTGTGAGGCTGCATGGATTGAAAAGGTTGTTTTGCTATAATTAAGGGAGAGGATATACTTCGTTTTCAGTTCTAAAGGCTTAGATTGAGACCTTAATCATCTTTAGTCAAGAATATATATATGAATTTCATGTTGGATTGCTTCAACTTAAGGAAATTCTATATATTGCGTTCTCAAAATTCGATTATGATTACGGCATCCCTCTTCATAGTCAAATTTTGAAAACATGGCAAATAAAAATATTGTAGCAAAAGACTGGTCTAGAATCATGTCATTATGTGAGACATCATGAATCGTGTACCATTTGCTTTGGATACAGGATCGATTGCATGTGCAATAATATTTGTCATTTCTAAATTTTTCCAAATGCCCAGTGGCATTAAGAAGGGAAAAGGTCTAGAATTGGATATGACTAAAATGATTAAGCAATTGTCGAGGACAATCTGAGGTTTACCAAAGATTGGTTGCTCAGGGATAGTTGGAAGTATAGTGCTAATTTTAGAAGGACCATATTGACATATTCTGAAAAGAGGCATCTCTTATTCAGAAGTGATAGTCAAAATGAGAATATGGAGTTGTCTCCATAGGTGGAAGTTATCTGTGTAAGATTAGAAAACTTAATGCAAGAAGCATGTCCAAAGCAATGTACTTTGAATATGAGACTTAGTTTCCATGGAGTTGATCTCCATTGGAATACCTTATAATGGCTGTTGACAAGTCTTTGCGACTTTGTACATAATCATTACAGGAGGGTCAGTGCATATAAGTTTAAAATCTAAACAGATTTTGATAAATTGTAAGAATTTGAAATTCTCACATTTTTCGATAAGGATTTGGGAGTGTGAAATTAGAATCATTGAAATTATGTTCAATTGGTTTATTTCACAAAGTAAGGATCATAGACAAACATAGAGTGCATAATTGGTGTATGGCAAAGCTATTGTTCAAGAAAAACACAGTGTACATGCTTGGAGCATGGGACAACTAGTGTTTTTAATTCAAGTATAAAGTTGATAAAACCGAAACAATGAATAATGAGTAATCAGTATGGTGATAAATAAAAGTGTTTATTTATATTCATAGGGTTTGATACCATATTTGATTAATTTATTCTTGTGTTTCACTTTGCATGTTTTGACTTCCAGAATAACTAAGTCGTTCTTCCTGAATGATTAAGTTATTCAAACCATCCACAGTCGATCATATGTTGGAAGTAGATATGAATCAAGACTGTCATGGGTTGGTTTGTAGAGGTCCAAGTTGGTGGACAAAGTGGTGCTACAACACTCATGAGTGCTCATAAGTTCTGAGTATTGGATTCAACCTGCGCTCATTTGAATCAATTCATGGATTTTATCACGAGTGATCATGAGACGATAATATCTTATATTCTTCAAACCTAGAGATATGAGTTGTTACTATGAGTTGGTTATACATTGATTGCACGAAAACGCATTTGGTAACTCGATGTTATAAAACGTGCCTTTGTGTATGATTCAACAAGTAGTAGAACAAGCCATATGAGTCGAAGTTTATCCATTCCTTTTACCTTCGGGATAAAAGCGATATCTATGGGCCCCTCGATGATTTAGCGATGACACATGTGAGTGTTTGGCCAAGCCAAGACTGATTTGATTTGTTTAATCAGTCAGTCATCATAAATCGAAAATCGGGAAACAACAAATGGACAGAGAGAATGATTATAATCCATGTCTTAGTCCATATGATATCTAGAATGGAGGAATATATGATCCCTTATCTAATGGACAAGTCATTGACAAGGTCAGAGTTCGACAGCGGCTTTAAGAGCTACGATTGCCAGTTAGGTTTTGAAGTCATACTCAATAATAGTTTTAGACTTATCCAAGTGGGAGACTGTTGGATTAATGTCTAAGTCCATAACTATATTTGGTATGTACTTGACCCGACCCGGCATGGTCCATTTGGGTTGCACTTCACCGGTACAATTTATATGGATAGTCTTTTGAGAATAGTATATTTATGATTTATATTAATATATTATAAGTTCTAATATATTAATATGGAATCATATTATTTAATTAGTATTGATCAAGAATTAATTTAGAATTAATTAAGTGATCAAAAAGAATTAATTAAATATGGACTCTTATATATATGGAATGGGCTAAGTTCATTTAGGTTGGGCTAAGCTTTCATGGATGGTCCATGGAGCTTTTAACCCATGGATCCTATGTAAATGAAAGGTCATGGGTATTAGGATTTACATGGATGTAACCCTAATCCTCCATAATATATAAAGGGGTCCTTGGCTCACAAAATTGGCACAAGTGTGTGAAAAAAAGTGTTGGCCGATTTTAGTGTGCATACATATTCTCTCAAGTTCTTCCAAGGTGTTTTGGTGATTTGTGATTCCATTTGAGGCTTCCACACTATTGGGGCTAAGCTCTTAAAGCCTGAAGACATCAAGCTACATCAAAAGGTATGTCATCTAACTAGAACTTTGTAGTATAGGTGCTTCATAATATGCTACTTAGGATGAAACCTTGGAATAGTTAATATTTGCATGTATAATAGAGAAAACATAGATCCAAGGTTTATAGGGTTGCATGTACACCATAGGAGTGTTAGAATGCTCAAAACCCAACAATACTTCCATAACCAAGGTAATGGAGGAGGGTTTGAAGCAGAGCCAGAAAATGATCACCCAATCCCTTTGGACGATCACTATGCTAAAAGCTTTGCAGATGGTTCTGACTCCAAGCCTAAAGTTGAGAACCTACCCCCAGTGGCTCCCAATCCAAATCCTAACCCTCGTCCGGCTTTTCAAGGTCCGACGCCTCCTTGGGTGGAATGTTTGGAAACATGGAGCGAAGAGCAAGATCAACCTATGCCGTTTAACGGAGACCGAAGCTTCTATAACCTGAGCGAGGGAAGTTCAGCAGACAGGGTTCTGCAAATCCTAGTCCGCTGGGTTGCCCGAAACGAGATTCAGGCCAGGACAGCGCTCCATCGAATCACGGAAGTTGACGCCAATGCGAGAATTCATACCCTCCGCACCATTCGTCTGGAAGATGCTCATGAGAGATCTAGGGGAGACCATGAGGCCCTACTGCAGGCACTAGCTGAAACTCGAGCCGAAGTCATAGAGCTCCAAGTACGCCAGAGGGTGTACGAAAGACACCTGCTAGACATGGAATATCAACTGGCTGAACTAAGGGTTCACCAGAGGGATGAACGTCACCAGTAAAAGATGCCTTATCTTTCCTCCCTTGTTATAAGGAATCGTCTTCCTGTCTATGCCCTAGGCAGCACTTTTCTATGTAACTACCCTAATGTCGTGAGTATATTTAGTTAAGTCTTTATGTTGTCAAAACTTTTCTACTCCAGATATGATGTAAGACCTACTACAAGGTCAATTTTCCCAAACTTATTACATCATAATTATTAACAATATGGACAATCGGCTAATTTCTGTGTCAACTTTTGTTCAAATACTTTCATCCTACTATTGTTAGAATTCTATCTGAAACGCACTCTAGTCAAGTTATTGAGCTATGGTAATTTAGCTCAGAGATCACTTCCAATTCTTGTCGAAGGTTGGGCAGCAATCGTTTTATAACCATTCTATGAACTTACTTCTACTCTTTACTAGGACTGCATCATAGGGATGTAGGTCAAACCCTTGAGAACTTACTCCTACTCTTTACATGAATGGTCGAATTACATCTAGGTTCAACCATAATCACTCACGAACTCATTTTCCTTTGTATAACAGAATCATGTCGTCATCCAAAAATAACCCGCCGAGCAACGAAACCCCTATCCTTCATATCGATGCCGCTACCTTCCAAGCAGCAGTATCAGCTGTCGTGACAGCTTTCCTTGCACACCTCCACACTAGTAACGAAAGCAAGGCTGAAAAAGGTGTTGACAGTTCCAATTGTTGTAACCACCCGGGAAGTCAACAAATGATAACTGTTGCGAACACCCAAAACCACAACTCGGAGTTTAAGAAACGAAAGCGTCAAGCTCAAAAGGAACGCAAGCGGTTTCAAAGGATTGCCAGGCAACAGCAACCAGTGGCGACCCCTGCCACCTCAGCACCGGTCAAGCGATATGAAGGAACACTCCCGAAGTGTAACAAGTGTAGCTACCATCATAATGGAGCTTGCCGGGTATTGCAATGCATCAATTGCAACAAAACGGGACACTTTGCTCATTTCTGTAGAACCATCTCTACCACCGGAGCCATCTAAGTTTGCTATAGTTGTGGTGAGGCAGGACACTATTACAGGGATTGTCCAAAACGGAAGATCAACAAAAACAACCGTGTCCACATAACTCCGACCCGACACTTCACTTCCACCACTAATGATGGTACAAGCCAGATATGTCATTTATGTGGTGAGATTGGGCACCTCCAGAAGGATTGTCCAATAACAGAGAATTCTGGCGCAAACGGGAAGATACTAAGGATCACAGCCGCAGGAGAGACTACTCCGGATCCACGTTGAAGTACTAGGGCGTTTCGTTATAATAGACTTATAAACTGTTAAACACTAGTGCAACTCGATTCTTGTCTTTTGTGAGATCCCGCCAGTTAAGGGGCTCTCGTGCTGCGTATACTTGCTTTTGTAGTATACCTTATCCGCAGCAGTAGTCTTGTAGTAAACTAAAGTACCGAAACTCTGTAAAAGTTGCACCTTTATATTTTTGTAACACTTTTATGATCTAGTCTAACTCCTTTTATTCCGAGTAGTCCGACAGTAGCAAGTAACAAGAGTCAATTCGATCCTCACAATGCCAGTCTCGTGTGAAAATCCTTTTCCCTATAGTCTCCTTTCTAACGAAACCGCCATTTCAGAACTCCGAGGTGCTCATGTGGGAAGTACCTTATGTTTTGTATCCTTCCCGAAGACACCTCAGCAAACCTCCCCGGAGTACCACTCGTACAGTACGTCAAGTTTAACCCGAAGACCCATACGGTTGATCTATCGCTGGAGAAGGTATACACAAGGGTGGTATATAATCAAGGTTCTACAGGCTTAGAATTAATGATTCCGCTTTAACTTCTTTTCCTTGTTTGGATGTGAGCTTAAAGAAGAATCATTTATTCGACTGCCTTTTCGGTCTTAATTATATACGACTCGTATACACGAAGCTGTGATTGATGAACCAAATATGACTTCTGACATGAACTTTAGGACGGAGACTGCCCAAGACTACGAGTGATCGTACTGCCATGCGGATAAACTTAGAATCCAATCAAATGCCTTCTCACCGATCGAGACAATAGATTCAGATAGAATAGAAAACTCCCAGGATTACCTCCGCAACGTCAAGTCGAATTTAGGATCGACTTAGTTCCGGGGGCTACCCCAGTAGCCAAACCGCCCTATCGTCTAACACCTACATTGATGCAAAGACTGTCCGATCAACTTAACGAACCGCTCAGCAAGGGCTTTATAAGACCAAGCTTCTCACCCTGGGGAACTCCGGTCTGGTTCGTCAAAAAGAAAGATTGATCACTTCATATATGCATCAATTACAGGAAGCTCAACAAGCTAACCATCAAAAATCAGTACCCTTTTTGCCCATCATAGGCGAATCATTTGATCGACTGTAAAAAGGGCAACCTTCTTTTCAAAAGTCGATCCAAGATCCGGGTATCGCCGACTACGAGTGCTAGGGGAGGATGTTCCGAAGACAGCCTTCCAAACTTGTTATGGGCACTACGAATTCGTAGTGATGCCGTTCGGATTAACAAACGCGCCCGCAGTATTCATGGATTTAACGAGTAGGGTGTGTCGTCCTTACTAGGATCAGTTCGTCATCGTCTTCATCGATGACATACTTATCTACTCTCGTAGTAAGGAGGAGCATAGTCAACATCTTCAGCAGATCTTGGAAACGTATCAATCAGAGAAGCTCTACGCGAAATTCTCTTAAACGCGAGTTTGGATTCGAAGGGTCAAATTCCTATGTCGCATTGTTAGCGAAGAGGGAATTCAAGTAGACACTTTCAAATCCATGGCTCATTTGCATTTTGATGTAACGAGGTAAGATCATTACCTAAGCCTCCCATCAGTTAGAAACCCTCAAAACTAGCCATGAAATTCATGATCTAGAGTTAGAGGGCATCATTAGAGAAGATCGTTCGGATTAGTGGACGATTAATGCCTCTAGTGACCGACAGAAAAGTTACGAAAAACCTTTCGAGATTCTCGCTAGAATCGGCTCTGTAGCTTACAAACTTAACTTACCACGTGAACTCAGTAGCGTACCTTATACTTCCCACGTCTCGAACTTGAAAAAGTGCCTGTCCGACGAGACTCTTGTAATCCCCCTCGACGAGATCGAGATCAACGAGAGCCTCAACTTTGTGGAAGAACCTGTAGAGATCATGGACCGAGGGATCAAGCGAACGAAACAAAGTCGCATCCCAATCGTGAAGGTTCGCTGGAACGCCAAGCGAGGACCTGAATTCACTTGGGAGCGAGAGGATCAGTGGAAACTGAAATATTCTCATCTAGTACTTAGTTATTTTGTAACTACTTATTTGGTTAAACTCTAATTTCAGGACGAAATTCCCTCTAACGGGGGGATGATGTGAAAACCTGAAATTTCCATTCGTACAAACTCTACTGTCAAGCACTTCAAATAGGAGTCAAATACTTTTCTGCTAAATTTTAGCCGGTTTAAGGTCCGTCTGAGTGCTTTAAAGCTTAGTGCTTCGGGAGATAACTGGAGAGAGGATACCCTAGGGTTTATTGTGCATCAATAAAGTCCCAAAACTCCAAGAGTTTGGAGTTTACAGCCCAAACATGGAGTTTACGGCCGTAATCCCCAAGGAGTATAAATATGACACTTAGTCATTTTTATCACTTTTTCCACCTTCAAGCTCAAGAAAACTCCTTTTTCTCTCTCAAGTATCATAACACATTTCTTCAAATCCTCCAAAAATGTAAGTGTTTCTTCCTTTGATTTGTTGATACAACACTTTATCTAGTGTTTATACACGATTTCATCCATGGAAATCTCCTCTTTTCTTAGATCTTCAAGTGTTCTTCAAAACACCAAGAACACACACTAGTGTTCTTGGCCCATAAACACTCTTACAAGCTTCATATAAGTAATTATACTCCTCCTAGCTAGTTATTTGCTTACAATACTTGCTAAACCATTGAAGAACATCAAAAACCCCCAAGAACACATGGGTTTACGGTCAAGGGATATCCTTGAACCGTAAACACCATCTAGTGGTGTTTAAGTGCCACTAACACCTTTTAGGGCTTGGATATTGGACTAGAACCTTGCATGCATGAGCTAGAAACCTCAAATCACGAAATGGTAGGAGTGACCATGAGTTTATGGCCGTAAACTCATGGATTTACGACCGTAAACACATGGGTTTACGACCGTAAACTCCCAAGGGTGGTCCAAGGACCGTAAACTCATGGGGGAAATGACCATGGGCCGTAAACTCATGTGTTGTTACCATTTGGGAAGTAAACTCCAATGTGAGGCCATACTCTCTTTAGATCCAACCCTTTAGTACTCCTAGCACTTGAAACAAAGTGTTTCCATGTATTAGGGTGTCTTTACGTGATTAATTAGTTGTTAAATGACTAATTAGATGCATTTATGGATCACTACATGTTAAATAGGATCCGCGTGTGTGTTCAAGTCCTCACTTGACACTTAGCATCCTACCCGGCACTTCCATCCAAACCACTCACTGCAGGTGAGTTCATACCCCTTAATTAACCTTTTAAATGTTTTTAAATGCTTTTATGGGGGGGGATACAAGTTGAATCATGAAAGTTACCATATCAATCACATGTGATTAATAACTATCAAACTATGAATTTACTACACTTTTAGCTGTTTTATCAAGCAAACTACTTCAAAATGATTTCTCGAATGCTTTTACACGTTAAACTCTTTATCAAACTTGTTTTCTAAACGACATCTTTCCTTTCAAATTCTGTTATGACTATGTACCAAGCAAAGGTTTCCATGTACTTCAAACTATGTTCCAAATAAGGGATTTCTTATACTTTAAACTGTTTATATCAAACAAAACTGCTTCTAAATGGTTTTATAAATTGACATCAAGTCCTCAATTCTTATTAATAAACTTTTCAAATGTTTTACAAAACTTCTTTTAAACTTTTATATTATCAATTGCATGCCTCTATATGTATGGTTATATAAGTAATGTTTAAAGGACTTAGGACTGCTAACCCGCCTTATTTCATGTTCCTTTTTTGGTTGTGGACTTAGGGTATCCTGTTATTTGTCCGAAGGTCGTCTAAATATTAGTTATATATTATGTATACATATATAGACATAAAAGTTCTATCAGTCAGTTCAGTACCTTTGGGTAGCAAAGGCATCCTTCCATTTATTTATACACATATATTACTAGTAACTATAATGGGTATAGTTAGGAGATACAATTTACTATTTGTAGTACAAGGAATCACACAAGAGTCAGTTCATTCATGAGTCTATACAAATATTCAAATACTATAAACAGAATGTGACATACTACTTCTCGATACGACACTTCATTGTGGTATCACCTTGTAACCAGAGTCTCCTGGAGGGAGAGCGGGCATTGTGTGTATAGATCTATACGGGACAGACATTCCCACATCTCGACTGCTGGCTACAGTCCGAGCCGATAAGGCCCAGGGGTGACAACATGTCACCTCACTATATATGACCTGGAGGGTCATCAGTTATTCAGCCGTCGATCAGCATGGTTACATACGAGTTCACATTCAAACCTTTAAGTATCTAATTAAGAATTAAAAGCCAAATAGACTTTTCAAAGCATATCGTTCATTGATCCCACCTGGGGTCTGCTTTTCATTCATTTAGGTTTTTCGAGGCGTATTGTTCATTCGATACCACCTGGAGTCTACACTTCATTCATTTAGACTTTTCGAGGCGTATTGTTCATTCGATACCACCTGGAGTCTACACTTCATTCATTTAGGCTTTTCGAGGCCTATTGTTCATTCGATACCACCTGGAGTGTATGTTTTATTCACTTTATAGTCAGCAGTGTCACTGCTGAGGTAAAATATTATTTTCCCTATGACAGTTACTTTGTGATTTTATCACATACACGTTTATGTATAGTTATATTTAGATAATAATAGTTATACTAGGGGAAAAACCTTCATTTTTGCAGAGGTGCAAACCTTCGAAACAGTCGGGTGTAGATAGAAGACTGCTTTTATACTAATAGGAAATATGGGATTTTCTAGGGTTTTCATACTTATACCAAGTTTTCATAAAATAATTGTAAGTCTTTTCTTTACAGTTTTACAAATCAATGACACTAAAATACTTATGATCTCACCAGCTTTAAGCTGATACTCGCTTTCAAAATAACTTGTATTCTCAGGTCACGAGTAGACAGGTATGATGACCAGGTTTTGAGAAGACGGAGCGGTCAAGACTAGTCTTTTATTTTTGATTTCTTATTATCATGTAGTATACTATGAAAGAACTCACATGTATTAAAATTCTACTATTAATGCAATGGATGATGTTGTTGCTTGTTTACTACTTTACATTGTTGTGATACTTTACATGACGTCCTCCGCCCCAGAACGTTTCCGCCGTTCTTGGATTTGGGGTGTGACATATTTGAACACATCAACTTAGTTCTGACCGGGCCCGGTACATGGGTCAACACAAAATCATCGAGGGGCCCAAATATCTCTTCTAATCCAAGAAGGAACATATAAACTTCGACTCATATGCTTGTTCCACTACTTGTTGAATCATACACTAAGGCACGTTTTATAACATCGAGTTACCAATGCGTTTTCGTACGATCAATGTATAACCAATTCATAGGAAACAAGTCATATCTCTAGGTTTGAAGACTTATATGATATTACCGTCTCACGATCACTCGAGATAAATTCCATGAAGTGATACCAGTGAGCGTGGGTTGAATCCAACACTCAAAACTTATGAGCACTCATGAGTGTTGTAGCACCACTTTGTCCAACATCTTAGACCTCTACAAGCCAACCCATGACAGTCTTGATTCATATATACTTCCAACATATGACCGACTGTGGATGGTTTGAATAACTTAGTCATTCAGGAAGAGAGACTTAGTTATTCTAGAAGTCAAAACATGCAAAGTGAAACACAAGAATAATCGAATCAACTATGGTCTCAGAACTTATGAATATAAATAAAAACACCTTTTATTTATCACCATATTGATTACACATTATTCATTGTATACTGTTTCAAACTATCAACTTTATACTTGAATTAAAACAATAGTTTTCCCATGCTCCGAGCATGTACACTATGTTTTCTAAACACTAGTCATGTCATATACCAAGTATTCACACTATGTTTGTCTAAACATTAGTCATGCCATACACCAAGTATGCACACTAAGTTTGTCTATGATCTTTAGTTTGTGAAATAGATCGACTGAACATTAATTCCAATGATACTCATTTCACAATACCAAATCCTTACCGCAAATGCACGAATCCCTGATTTCTACCATTTACTTAAATATGTTAGATTCTAAACTTATATGCATTGGTCCTCTTGTAATGATTGTGCACAAAGTCACAAAGACTTGTCAACAGACATTATCGAGTACTCCAATAGAGACCAACTCCATAGAAACGAAGTCTCATATTCAAAGTTCATTGCCTACCATTGCTTCCAAGTTGTTATGCAACCAATTGAGAACTCTCAGAACTCATATGCAAAGCCAACTTTAAGTGGAATGGGCACAGAAATAGAAATATGTCAACACGATAAGTTATAAACCTCACGTCGTGTGCTAGTGTCAAACTACAGGTTTTTTGTTCTTGATTAGATCTTGAAATTCTTTCGGGGTCTTTAAGACTCCCACTGTCCTCTTGACGTATAAGACTATCTTTCCAAATATTCAAGAGATAGTGTGGATTCTTTATCAATAAAAACACTTCACACAATTGGCCTAAGTTGGTCTTTGTTTTATCCAAAACATCACGATTCACCAATTTCAAATATACAAGAGTAGAAAACATTTTACTCTTACATTTGACAAGTGTTATAAACCTTCTTTAAGATGTGTCACTCAAGTTACAATCTTGGAGTATGACTCTAAGAATAGTTTTGGAACGAAGTATGGCTCATCTTCTTGATTTAACCATTTCAGCAATTCTTGATTCCTCTTCTTAGCCATATGAATGCACTAAGATGTCCTTAGAGGACCAATTTTGACATGGTTTCTTAATCATTAATACGATCACAAAACATGATACTAAAGTACTCTCCCATCTTTTCAGATTTGAGAAACTTTTATCCTTCTGCCTAATTTGATTCTTCTCATTCGTCCTGCAAAACATTGAAAAACGTTTCAATGTTTCAGAATTATACTTAAACGGGTAAGTATAACAATATTTACTAAACCTTAGTAAATCATGACGAATAGTCTTATCAATCTCTTGTGGTGGACTTCACCAGTGCACAAGAATGTGTACTCGATCCCTTAGTTCCTCACTTGACTCACATATACATGTGAACAAGGAATTAGTCTTAATTTTCCAAAGCTGAAACTTCTCATTCCTCATATTATACAAATTGCATGATTCCAAGTTTCGGTCCAATTGAAACTTGGTTGATGAGAATCTTTCCTTATTTGGTAAATTTAGACACTACCACAAATGAAAGAATCAAATTCATATTTCCATCATTGCTAGAAACATATAAACATCAATTTTCCATAAAAGCCATTGCAAGAAGATATAAACTAAAATAAAATCAAAATTTTATTTATTTATAAAAATGTGGAAAAATTCTTTTCCTTACAATGCAACTTTAAATGAAAACTATGCTATTACATATTTCTTAGCAATCTATCATAACTCTCTATGTAGTAGCTCAAGAATCCGATCTTCGAACCATGCGATTGAGATCCATCTTCACGATCAGATTCAGCATACACTTTCTTTAAGTTTCCTTCCCTTTGCTTGATCCTGCCAAACACCAAAATGTAATCGAGTCACATTTTGTATTAAGCATCATCAATAAGGAACTTAACAGAGTTAGATAGTGGACTTACCTGAAGCAGAGTAAAATCCGTTTTGATTTTTTCTTCTCTCATAGATCTTTCAGGTAGTTAGGACAGTTTCGCAAGCAATGTCCCTTCTCTTGACAATGAAAACATATAGACTCTTTGGGAATGGTACACGGGACTATCACAGACTTAACTTTTCCCTTTACCTTTTGGTTAACCGGGTTGACCAAGGCCAATCCCTTTCCATTGGGAAGAGAAAGTTTTTTTGGACTTCCAATGTTACCATTGTCAATGTCCATGGAATTTTGAGAAATAGACCTTCCACCCATATTTGCTTGACCATTGCGCCACATCATTTTTGACTCAGCTGCAACAAGCAAATAAGATAGATCTATTAGGGTCATGTCGTGATCTGTCACATAGTAGTTCTTAACGAACTCACTATAAGACTCAGGAAGTGACTGAAGAACCCAGTCAATAGCCAACTTCCTTGGGACAATCACACCCAACATTCTCAACCTGTCAAAGTGTGACTTCATTCCTAAGACATGAGAACACACTGGTATTCCATCTTTATGTTTCATTGCTAGTAGGGCTTGAGTGACCTCGAATTTTTTCAAGTCTTCGAGCTTGTGGGTCAGGGAGAATAAATGGAGGAGGTGGAGGTAGAGAAATATGAGTTCCATGAGATTTGGGAAGATCATAGTTGTCTAAACCAGACATCTGCAATGGGAGATATTCAAGTTAGTTGATTTTAAGTCCTTAATATAACACCCAATATGAAATATTAAGGCTAGGACCCAACACAATATTTTATAACTTGGAAGAGGGATGACGTAATCCAAGCTATAAAATATTTGAAGGTAGGTGAATGACGATTCACCAATTTCCACCATGAAAAACAAAATAAATTATTAGGTTTTAATTGGATTTGAAACCCCTAGATCTTTTGAGATTCATTGAACTTTCAATGGCATATTTCAATCTCGAGTGTGCCCTTCAGGCTTTGTGACTGGGATGCCCAGGATAACAAAACAAGGTGTGAAGTAACCATGCAAATTACTTAGTACCCTTAATGTATTACCCCTCAATCGTTGTGCCGGTTAACCACATGCGCTCCATCGATACTATGATAAACATTAAGTTACCCTTTGCCTACCTTGTTAAGCCCAGCTAGTGTGCCGGTTAACCACACGCGCTCCACTAACCGACTTAAGCAAAGTGCAAAGTGTAATTTCATGGGTTAGCACCTTATTCACTTTTTCCTAAAGTAACTAAGATTGGGAATTATTAAACATTTAGTTACTTTATATTCATCATTAATACTTTTAATGAGGGGAGAATTCTAGTCCTTGTCCTACCCGTTCGGCTAACGACCCTCCACCGATCAAGGAAGCGGTGGGTGAGAGTGGACACCCATTAAGCTGCCATTTTGTAGGCAACAACCTTATACCCCCCTTATAGACCGACTTCGTGAATGAGGCCTACTAATGGTAAGACTGACTTGCTCTTATACATATATATATATATATATATATATATATATATATATATATATGTATATTATTAACTTATAATATTATAAAGTATAAGGGTTGAATTTTAACTTTTAAAATTCTAGGGGTTGGAACTAAAGTTTTTAAAGTGACTTTACATGTTCCAAAACTTGAGGGCAAGTTTTGTAACTTTCAAAACTTTTCATCTTTCATAACTTATGAGTTAAATGGCTTATTAAAATGAGAGATTTTTCATTTTATGTAACCTATGTGTTTCTTTAATGGACTTTAAAAGAATGACTTTTGGTAATCCATAACTTGAGGACAAATTATGGATTCCATTAAAACACATAATGATCAAGAATTACACTAACAAGCAAGTTACAAATAATTCCTATGATCTTCTGAACTCATAAGTTCATTAACATGCATATCATCTATTTCAAGAATCATAAAATTAACCATATAAAACTTGAAATTTTGATAATAGCTATGGAAAATGGATTAGCATGACCATTACACCATCTAAAACAAGTTTTATAAGACCAAAACAGTTTAGGGTAATGTTTCTAGTCCATTCTAGCAGCAAAAGTCGAAAATCTGCACTCTGCTTGGCCAACTTGTCGAGTGCAATAACTGACTCGCCGAGTTGGTTGAAGATACAATTTGACGCGTCGAGTCCCCCCATGGACTCGGTGAGTCCTCTGTACAGACAGCAAGAATTTCGACTTTTTCAGCTATTTTGCATCAAGTATCAAACAAACAAGCCTAGGCTCTGATACCACTATTGGGTTTTGAGCATTCTAACACTCCTAAGGTGTACATGCAACCCTAGAAACCTTGGATCTATTTTTGACTAAGATACATGCCTAAAAATTGATTTTCCAAGGTTCATAATCCTATCTAGCATTCCTGGGGAACTTTAAACATAAAAGTAAGCTAGAAAACATTCCTTGTAGTAGTTTGGATTCCTTGAAAACCTTGAGAACCTAGCACCCCAAGTGTGATGCCTCAAATGTCTCACACAACACCAAATACACTTGGAATAAACTTGAGACAAATGTCACACTACTTGAAATCGGCTAGCCCTCTTCTTTCTTGCTTAAGTACCAATTTTGGTGAACATAAAGATCCTTATATAGTGTGTTACAATTAGGGTTACACCATGTAAACCCTAAATGTCATAACCTTTCATTTCCATGACCCATGGGTTCTATAAACACCATGGAGCATCCATGGAGCATACTATGGGTTTTAGCTCAACTTGACAATCCATGGAGCATTAGTCCACTATACAAGTATGAGTGATATACACAATCAGCCCATATATTTAATTAGTCTTCTTTTGATCACTTAATTAATTCCAAATTAACTTTTGATCAATAATAATTAAATAATACTATTAATATATTAGAACTTATAATATATTAATAAACCTTAAGTGTTATTTCTCTCATTTTAGTCTATCCAAATGCATGATGCCATGCAACCCAAATGGACCATGCCAACCGGGTCAAGTACATCCCAGAAATAGTTATGAACTTAGACATCTAATCCAACAGCTCTTGGCACTTGTCTATAAGACCCAAGGTTTTGGTCGTCGGCTTGGCAAGGAAAGACCATGACACGGCTCGTGACATAATGCGAAGACTATGGTTGGCACATAGCCCCTCCTATTGTATGCTTGATATGTATGGCTCGTATGTTATGTATGGTATGTCGTATTTAGGGAACTCTCTAAGCTTTGTGCTTATAGTTGTGGTTTATGGTTTCAGGTACTTTCGGTTCGAAAGGGGAAGACCCGACTTGATCGCAGCACATACATCCATGTTTTCCATAACTCGTGATTTTGGGATTTTACTCTGATAATTGTTTTATTTTTAAATACTTTTAAATGTTTGACTAAAGGATAAATGAGTGTTTTGATTATATTAAAATGAAATTTTTACCTTCTAAGTTTTGGGGAGTTACAATATACTGGAGCTATTTGGGTCTATTAAGACCTCTATAATGGAGTTCTTGGAGGAGCGATACGCTGTAATTTCTGAGACTGCTGCTGCTGCAGCCACCGCAGTCGTTGCTCCTTTGAGGATTGGCGCTGGCAGAGCCATCCAGTATCAGGACTTCGACAATATGAAGCCCCCGACATTTGATGGAGTTCAGGATCCGATCATAGCCATGAGGTGGTTGTTTGACATCGAGGGATGTTTCTTCACTTGCTCTTGCCCAACTAACCAGAGGGTCGAGTGCGCTCTGAACCTTCTGCGGTCTAGAGAAAAGGATTGGTGGAGACTTGTTACTAGCTCATATTCTTTTGAGCAGAGGGCTGTTGTGACTTTGGAGCACTTCTCATAGGTGTTCCGTTCTAGAAATGTTCTGCTAGTGGAGCATGAGAGGTTGGCCCAGGAGTATTTAGATTTGAGATAGGGACGGATTCAGTGACAGAGATCACCAAGATGTTTATGGAGGGGCCATATTTTGTCCTAAGTTTGCTTCATCTGAGAAAGCACAGATGAACCGTTACTTGAGCAAGCTCAAGACGGATATCCAACAGTTTTTATCCATGCGACATTATGGTTCATTGTTGGATTTACAGGAGAATGCAAGGTGGTGGGATATTGAGATGGAGCTCCAGACAAGGGAGAAGAAACAGTCCCTGACGCAGTCACAGCCTGCACCAAAGTGGTTCAAGCCCACTGATGTTAGATATGGTAGTCAGAGGGGCCGCACTTGTAGGAAGTGCGGCAAGGTTCATGAGGAGGCTTGTCGATATGCTGGTGTATGCCACAAATTTGGTAAGGAGGGGAGCTACGCGAGGATTGTCGCAGGCCGGCCCTAGTCCCGAGTACTAGAATTTGTTATCACTGTGATCAGGTTGGCCATATGAAGTTCAACTACCCATTGCTTGCCGCCAAGCCGGCACAAGCCCCGATGCCAGCTACTTTGGGGATCACTGATGGGCATCAGGGGAGGGCGGAGCCCCCGAGGGCTCAGGGCTGTGCTTTTCAGCTCACTGCCGAGGAGGCCAGAGCAGCTCCAGACATCATGACTAGTATGTTTCTATTTATCATTATGTTGATTATATTTTATGTTGTGCTCAAGTTTGTGCTCCTAATAGGTACGTTCTTAGTGAACTCTTTGCCTGCTCTTGTGTTATTTGACTCGGGTGTGAGTCAGTCCTTTGTATCTCGATCATTCAGTTGTGAGTTTCTATCGGCAACTAACATGGGGTTTCTGCATCCATAGTGTATCAGGGTTGTACGATGGATATATTCGGGGTGCCTTATCAGATTGATTTCATCCCTGTCCCCATGGGGAATGTATACATCATAGTGGTTATGGACAGGCAGAGCAGGTTTGGTGCCATGATTAATTGCGAGGGCCAACACATGGTACTTCAAACCCCAAGTGGGGGAGAACTGGTTATCTATGGAGAGGGCACCGAGGTTGGGTAAGGGTTTTGTTCGGTAGCCAGGGCTCAACAGTATGTGAAGCACGGGTGTGTGGGATATCTGGCTTATGTTGTTGATACTCAGGTTGGGGAGCAGACTTTAGTTTCATAGGTGCCTGTTGTCAGGGAATTTTATGATGTTTTCCCGGAGGAGTTACCCGGTGTGCCGCCTGAGAGGCAGGTTGAGTTCAGGATTGATCTTGCGCCAGGTGCGGCCCCAATTTCCATGGCATCGTACCGCTTCGCACTGCCTGAGATGCAGGAGTTGTCCTCTAAGTTTCAGGAGCTGCTAGGCAAGCAGTTCATCAGACCGAGCAGTTCTCCAATGGGAACGTCGATGTTGTTCGTCAAGAAGAAAGATGGTTCACACCGGATGTGCATTGATTACCAGGAGTTGAACAAGTTAAAGGTGAAGAAAAGTTATCCCCTTCATGAGTTTCTTGGGTTTGGTAGAGTACTATCGGAGATTTATTCAATATTTCTCCAGGAATGCGGTACCCCTCACTCGTCTGACGAGGAATGGAAGGGATTTCCATTGGGACCCTGAGCAGTAGTTGGCGTTTGAGACTCTTCGACATAGTTTATGTGAGGCCCCAGTATTGACGCTTCTAAAGGGAGTCGAGGATTTTGTGGTATTCTGTTATGCATCCATCATTGGTTTGGGGGCGGTCCTTATGCAGAGAGAATGATTGATTGCTTATGTTTCACGGTAGCAAAAGCCGCATGAGACATGATATCCCGCATGAGACGTGAAACGCTAGAAATCCCGGTTCAAATTTATTATGGACAAGAATCCCCTTATTGGGCCTTTTGCGCCAATAAATCTTCAGTTAGACTATTTTGGGCGTAGACACCCTAATTGGATTCTAAATAGACCCAATTCATAAGTCTATAACATTTTGGGCCATTTGGGTCTAGAATGATTCATTCTAACCCTAATGGGCCCTAATGGGCCATAAACCCATTCCTTTATACTATATTGGGCCGTGAACCACCTTAAGTGCCCAATGGGCCGAAAAATATTGTTAAGCTTAATAAATTTGAGCAAGCCAAGAAAAAGGAGCCCAAAACCATCTCATCCTCTTTCCTCCGAGCCGATTCTTGGCCCATATAGTTGTTTAAAAAAAAGAGAAAAAGAGGGATTATCCTCCCTTGATACCTCATTGTTGCATGGTGGATTTCCATGCAACATCACGTCAAATCTCTCTCCTCATCCCCCCTTCTTATCTTCAACCGAGACTCCCACCACCCACCTCCATCTTCTCATTTCAAGCTACTTCAAAACACTCTCTAGAACTCCTCTTTCTTCCATCAAAATTTCGAGATTTGTGGGTGCTTTCAAGAGAATTCTTCACCAATATCATCATCCTTGGTAAGTTTTTGCTTAGATCCATGGTTTAGTTTCTTGATTACTTCAAAAATCTCTTCTTAACCTATACCATTTCATAATTTTGATTCTTAGAACCCATCTAAGTCCAAAAACTTCTCAAGAAGCTTGCTAGGGCCAAGAATCACATCACCTTCTTCCATTTCTTCTTCAAACCGAGAACAACAAAGAAAGGTGAGTTCATACCCCATTGTTTTCGGTTTTATCTTGTTTTTAGGGGAGGATACAAGTCATTATGTGTTAGATCTATGTATTTGTGCATGTTATGTGTGTTTATCTTGGTTTAAGTTGTGATTATTGGATCAAACACTATAGATATCGAAAATTATAACCAAAAGTTGTGATATGTGTAACTAAAACACTTCAAACAACATACTATGAAGATGGATGGGTCTAATATGTCTAGATCCATAAGAAGCTAAACAAAATCTTGAAAAGGGCCATTTTTGAACAAATATACAAAAATGTGAAGTTTTATGACACTTGCGGTTTTTACAAGGGTTAAAAGAGACATTTCCATTTAAAAATAAGTCTTTATGTTATTCTTAAAAGCAAAGGGGCCAAAAGTGTAATTATTCACATAATGGGCCAAAATATGGGCATTCACGGTTATTGGGCCCAAAATGTAAAAATTGTGATTTTTATGGACTAAAATGTCATTTTATACAAATTTGAGCCAAAAATGTAACTTACGGTTTTTATGTGCTCAAAATGACACTTACTTTAAAATTTGGGCCTAAAAAGTTATTTATGCAAAGTTTGGGGCCGAAAAGGACATTTTTATCAAAAATGGGTCAAAAATGTCATTTTATCTAAAAAGGGGGCTGAAAATGTAAACCATTTTATATTATTGGGCCGAAAACATTCATTTTTGGTCACTTGGGCTAAAAATGTAAATTTTCTTGCAATTGGACTAAAGGTGTAAATTCTCATGTTGTTGGGCGTTATTGGTCCATGTACATGTTTATTGGGCCTTATTAGCCCATATACATGCTTTTGGGTCTAAGCTATGCATTACATGACAATATTCGTGTAATACATTACTCGTGAACAAGTTGAGAAATCTAGTGAGAGTTGTCGGTTGACACCTTTGAGTGTGTGATCGTAGCCTGTAGTTATAACCAAAGTCTCCTAGAGGGAGAGCGGGAGTTTGTGTATAGATCTATACAGGGTGACACCCCACACCTGAGCTGTTCGCTACAGCTAGACTAGGCCAATCTAGGGTGACAAAACCTTACCTTAATCAAAAACGGTGCCTGAAAGCGCCAAGACAGGCGAATTAGTCATTATCATGCATGGTTGTAACGGCTCACTTAAAGACTAACTTCATCAAAGATTTCGGTATAATAATACTAATCTTGACGATACTAAAAACATACATCCATCCATACACGGCCTTGGAAATTTTATGATATCAATACTCGTATAAGCAGAAAATATCGGATTTTCTGGGATCAATACCATTATACATTACCTTCTACTTACAACAGAAAACACATGATTTTTATCTGGATTACATTTTTTTATTATCGATACATTTTACAACAGCAAACACACATGCATTAATACTTGATTTGATACATCATTTTCAAACTAATCTATAGAAAATATTGGATTTTCTGGTGTTTTACTAACGATACAAAACTTTTCATTCAAACATGCTTATGAACTCACCAACATTATTATGTTGACCTTTTTTAAAATAACTTGTATTCTCAGGAACTCATTAAGTGGAAGAATCAACAAGAATATGGGATTTTGTTTTGTGTACTGTTAAAGATTATGCTTTGAATGTTTGGATATGTAATTTAAAATATTGTACTTGAGGTAAACAATGGCAGTTGTATTATATTATGCATGGTGATGATGATGTTATGTTTCATTTATACTCATTGTAATTATATTTCAAGATGAAGTCACGCACAAGCCCCTGGACATTTCCGCCGTCTGGTTCGGGGGTGTGACATTTGACCCTGTCGCACACCTCTTGTTCGATTCTAACCGTTGCTGGGATGGATCCTCTACTCAAAGGATTATCTGAGTTTTCTATCAAGTGTATGTGTTCTGCAGTTGTATATGGTTAGTGATTTTTTCCCAATGGAAGCATCAAGATGATCAGGGTTGGAAGTGCTTTGTTTAATTCTGAGATCATATGAGGATTTGGGATGATAGTAATTCAATGTGGGTGGTATGTCGGAGAGTCAGACCAAATTTAAGATTTAAGGTTTCAGAAAGGTACAAGTGGTTTTTTGAATGGGTTTAAGGATTCGTTGTTCTTCAGTTTGGAAGTTTCTGCTTGGGTTGGGGTTCGGTTGCCTTTGGAAGGTCGTTGTATCGTCAGGGTTTGCAGTTGCGTTCCTCTAGTTGCTTGATATGATCTGAGTGTTGGTAAGGATTGATTTCCAGGACAAAATCAAAGTTAAGTGGGGGAGAGTTGTAATACTCGGTTTCGGATTTGCATCATTATTCGGGTTGTGTCCCAACAGTTATCATAACGCTTAGGGCCTTGGGGAAGAAATGAGTTGGCTCTTTTTGGATGTGGGTGTTATAGTTTAAGTGATCCAAGTGTTTGATGGCGTTTCGGAGCCCAAGGGTATAATCATCATTTATTGGTTCGTGCCTTTATGAATTTTGGGTTCTTGTTCGGGACGTTTTAAGGCAATGGCGAGTTGTTAGAAGCGTAGGGCTTCTCGTCACCTTTCCGTGGATATAAATTTCGTTGAAAACGGACTTAGGACGAAAGACTTAGGGTTGCATGAAGTTGAGTGTTTTGAAGAGCCATCTAGTACGCGTGGCGTACTAGATGTGTACGCGGGGCATACCGAGTAAGATTGTCGTGTGTGGCCTTTAAGTATGCCGAGCGTACCAAGGGGTAAACGAGGCGTACTCCCTTTAGCCATGAAACCCAAATTTTTTGTCCTTAATCCTATTTAAACCTCATCTTTTTCATGAGCCTTGTCTTTTATCATCCTCTAAGCCTCCTAAAACCTAGAAGTCGACCCTTAGCCTTTATCTTGGAGTATTTTTGTGTACCCAGAAGTGCTTGGAGCTTGTTGAAGAATCACCGTTTGGAAGGGAGCTTGTAGATCCAAAAGTTTTCCATCTTCTGCAACCTATTGAAGGTAAAAAGCTTTGATCTTGTCATCTCTTTGGTTAGACCCTTTTTTGGGTTTGATTATTGTTATTTTAGCCTCTTGTGGTTGGTCCTTGTGATCTAAGGTTGTTTCAAAGGCTTGCTCTTGTAGATCTTGACGTTTTAGGTGTCCTAAAGGCATAAAAATGTGATCTTTATGGTCTATTTGGACTCATGCATGTGTTAACATCCTTCATTAAGCTCTATTGAGCTCCAGAGCCCCATTATGTCATGCATGCAAGTAAAGTTGGCAAATTTAGATGTTAAGCCATCCATAAGAGTCGGATATGTGAGTTTAGAGCAAGGGCATAAGTGGTTATGAGCTTAATAGAGAAGATTAGGGTTCAGGGGAGTACGTTGGGGGTACCCATCTAGTATGCTGCGCGTACTAGCCCTAAAGGATGTATGCGAGGCGTACCAGCTGAGTACGCGGGACGTACTCGGCTTGTTGGGCTTTTCTTGTTTCGTTGACTTGTTGTCCATGGATCGATAATCAGAAGTTTGACCAGTGTTGACCATTGGTTATTTTGAGCCTTTTTGGATATTAGGCTGTTGAGAGAAAAACTTTCGGAGAAACACTTGAAAAAATGTTAGTACAAGATTATAGTTGCGGAATAAGTTTATCTCAAAGGATCATAAAAGCTCAACAATAATAAGTTAGATTTGTTAGATAGTTAGTTGCGGAATTATAAAGTGTTGAAAAGTAAAGGAAATGTAAACGACAACAAGTTATATCAAGTATACACCAAACTGATTTATAACAAGGTTTGCAATCAAACACAAGTTAGTATGCGTGATCAGTTTAAAGTGAAGACGATCTTCAAAGATAGAGATGATCTAAATATTTCAGAGTGAAAGTTCAGAATGATCAATAAGATATATGATAAGGAGAAGAGATAAATAGATGTGTATTGAAACGTGAAGATGGAGACTCTATTTATAGAGTTCCATAAAGTTACATCATGAATAAACTATAATAAACTACTGACTTCTAAGTGACCATGCAAGGTTCACTTGACAATGTAATGCTAATACGACAAGCCAGTTGATGTAACAAAAATCTTCACTGTGGTAGAGAGATTGCGGTCCAAAACAAAACTTCAACTGCGGTAGGGAAATCTCTGTTGCGGTGACAAGGTTGATTGCGGTAGACAGAATGATTGTGGATTAGTTTAAAGGGTCACTTTATGTAACAACATCTTCCCCCAAAGTGACCTCTGCAACTTACTTCTTCACTTATCAAGTTTCAAGAATTTGATGAGGATCCACCAGAACTTCCTCACTTCACCCAGCAAGTTGATTCTTCTTGTTATTTCATACTTCACTTCATCTGTTGTGTGTTTGGAGCTTTGAACCGAAGTCAGAGTCGCTTCCAGTTGCTTTCGGGTCGGTCTATGAATAGCAGTAACAGGAATGAAGTATTTGATGCAATTTTTGGCTTTCTTGAACACAAATCCTAACTCAGGAAAGTTGGTTGCACCGAGAGACATTTCTTGATAGCCTTTAGTGAAGCTTGGTGCGGGTCCAAGTGGTGGAAAGTTAAACTTCTTGGTAAGCGTTGGGTGGATATCGGCATCAATATTTCCGAAGTCACAAACAAGTTCCTTGAGAAACTCACGAGTTTTATCATAAGAAATTTTCATCTTTGGGTGCTTTTCGGACTTGATTTGGAAGACTCTGGCAATCAGGAACACTTCTCCAGGATTCATGCAGGGGAAGTCATCCTGCGTCCTGATGTGATCATCACCTCTCCTTGTGAGTGTGTACTGAACAAAGTCAGTCTTCATGAATTTTGTCACTTTGAAATTCTTCACTGCGGAGGGTGTGTCATTCGACCAAATGTTTTCAAAGGCAGACCCATGCTTAGCATGAAACTGGTTCAAGCGTTCAAATTCGAGAGGGATTCTTTGATCCTCAGGTTGGCTTAGATCAAAAGGCTCGAAGACTGTGAAGAATTTGGTGTTGGGTGAGATAGGAATATCCCAATATCCATCCGATGGAGGTTCAACATATGTCAGGATGGGTCTGTAATCATCGTCAATAATTCTTCTGGAGAGATTAACCCAAGAGTTGATTAAGGTTTCGTCCATGGTTGTATCGAAACCATGTTCCTTCCATACATACTCAGCGAACTTATCAGCTCTCCAATCCTTTTTCCGTTAACGAGTAGTTGGGGAGTCATTTGTATTATCCGAGGACATGGTAGGTTCCAAGTTTTTGAATTGTGGGGGAGTTTCATTCGAGGGTTGTTTAAGATCCTGTTGTGGTGGAGTTTGTTTTGGAGAAGGTACTGGAGTTGGTTGTCTTGGAGAAGGTTGCGGTGAAGTTTGTGGCGTTGGTTGCGGAGTCTCAATCCTGTGATGGATTGGACCTTGACTTGGGATTCTTAGGAGAGATAGATGTGAATGGCATTGATGCGGATGAGAGTGTTCACTTCCCTCTTTTGAGGAAGAAACCATTTGTTGCTCCTCAAACCATTATCTGAGGCCATGAATCTTGGAAAAGGTTTCAGTAAACTGAGATTTGATTAACTCAAAGACTTGGAGATTGTTGGGAATTTCAGTGTTGAACAGTAGTTGATGATATCCTTGGTGAGTTTGAGAATATCCGCAGCAAGTGGGTTGGTAGATTCATACTCATTGTGCATTTCTTCCACCAGCTGCTTGTAGTGAGCAGCTTGTCATTCAAGAGAAGTCTTGAATTCATCTTTCAGGGCAGTTACCTCTTTGATGAGGTTTTCAGTAGTTGTTAGGAACGCCTTGTGATCAGCTGTGCGAATATTATCCAGGGCTAGAATATCGATTTCCAGTTTCAGAAGGATGCGTTATGCGTCTAATCTTTCTCTTTTCTCCAATCTTTCCACTCTCTCAGCTAGAGACTGCGGGGTAGGGGTCTCTGTGTTCCGAGGTTGGCTGGTTGTGACTGCGGCCAGGATTTGGTCAACTTTTGATTGAAGAGAGAGGAATTCTTTTCTTGTAATAGCCAGCTTCTTCTTCTTGTTAGCCTTGGGTTTTGAAGTGGAGTGTTGGGATCCACTTGATTCTTCATCGCCAAAAACCATTAAAAATTCATCAGAGTTGAGGGGCTGTCGAACGTCATTGAGATCAATGTCATCAAGTCCAAACATTGGACCTGATCTGTCTCAACTGCGGTTCCATCATCATTAGAATCATGATTTTTTGCATTTGGGGGAGGTTTTGATGGTCTAGCACCACCTTGAAGATTTTGAGCTTATTGCATAGTAGCTTCCATATGAGATACCTAATCTTGAATTTTCAAGATATCATGAACGGTCTTGGGATTGTTAAAAGTATCTGCCCAATACTTGGCTACCGTTTGAAGAGCTTCAACTTTCTGTTGCTGTTGTTATTTCTGTTGGGCTCTCCTTGCTTGGACCGCTCTCTAAAAATCTTCAAATTTCCTAATTCCGGACTTAGTGGTTGGACGATACTGAGACCAGGAATCTTCTTAACATACATCGTCAATTCCTTTAAAGGGCACCAAGGTGTCCCTCAAGTCTGTGGTTCCTTGCATAATTGTGCTCCCCGCGCCTAGATCACTTGTATGAAATGTTGGTGTAATAGGGTTTCCTGAGCTTCCTCAGTCTCCTTGACCTGATGTCAAGTTTGGCCTTGGCTTAGTTCTGGCTGAGGAGGAAGAATTTCCTTGATGTGCGACTGGTGTTTGAAGTGTTTGTTGGGTTTTGAGCATTCTAACACTCCTAAGGTGTACATGCAACCCTATAAACCTTGGATCTATGTTTTCTCTATTATACATGCAAATAAGAACTTTCCAAGGCTTTAATCCCAACTAGCATACTATGAGGCAACTATACTACAAAGACTAGTTAGATGACATACCTTTTTGGTGTAGCTTGATGTCTTCAAGCTTTAAGAGCTTAGCCCCAATAGTGTGGAAGCCTCAAGTGGAATCACAAATCACCAAAACACCTTCGAAGACTTTGAGAATAAGAATACTTTGGTTCTCTCTAGCGAAATCGGCTAGCCCTCTTAGTGTACCCACACTGGTGCCAATTTCACCAACCAAGGACATCTTTATATAGTATGGAGACTAGGATTAAACCCATGACCTTTCATTTCATATGATCCATGGGTTACACACTCCATGGACTATCCATGAAAGCTTAGCCCAAGCTAAATGAACTTGGCCCATTCCATATATATAAGAGTCCATATTTAATTTGTTCATTTTGATCACTTAATTAATTCTAAATTAATTCTTGATCAATACTAATTAAATAATATGGTTCCATATTAATATATTAGAATTTATAATATATTAATATAAATCATAAATATACTATTCTCAAAAGACTATCCATATAAATTGTGCTGGTGAAGTGCAACCCAAATGGACCATGCCGGGTCGGGTCAAGTACATACCAAATATAGTTATAGACTTAGATATTAATCCAACAGTCTCCCACTTGGATAAGTCTAAAACTATTATTGAGTATGACTTCAAAACCTAACTGGCAATCGTAGCTCTTAAAGCTGCTGTCAAACTCTGATCTTGTCCACAAACTCTAACATTTGTCAATGACTTGTCCATTAGATAAGGGATCATATATTCCTCCATTGTAGATATCATATGGACTGAGACATTGATTATAATCATTCTCTCTGTCCATTTGTTGTTTCCCGATTTCTAATTTATGATGACTGACTGATTGAACAAATCAAATCAGTCATGGCTTGGCCAAGCACTCACATGTGTCATCACTAAATCATCGAGGGGCCCACAGATATCGCTTTTATCCCGAAGGTAAAAGGAATGGATAAACTTCGACTCATATGGCTTGTTCTGCTACTTGTTGAATCATACACAAAGGCACATTTTATAACATCGAGTTACCAATGTGTTTTCGTGCAATCAATGTACTGTCAACTCATAGTAACAACTCATATCTCTAGGTTTGAAGAATATAAGATATTATCATCTCATGATCACTCGTGATAAAATCCATGAAGTTATTCAAATGAGCGCGGGTTGAATCCAATACTCAGAACTTATGAGCACTCATGAGTGTTGTAGCACAACTTTGTCCACCAACTTGGACCTCTACAAGCCAACCCATGACAGTCTTGATTCATATCTACTTCCAACATATGACCGACTGTGGATGGTTTGAATAACTTAGTCATTCCGGAAGAATAACCTAGTTATTATGGAAGTCAAAACATGCAAAGTGAAACACAAGAACAAATGAATCAAATATGGTATCAAACCCTATGAATATAAATAAACACTTTTATTTATCACCATACTGGTTACTCATTATTCATTGTTTCGGTTTTATCAACTTTATACTTGAATTAAAAACACTAGTTGTCCCATGCTCCAAGCATGTACACTATGTTTTCCTAAACAATAGTTTCGCCATACACCAAGTATGCACTTTATGTTTGTCTATGATCCTTTTCTTTGTGAACTAGATCAATTGAACATAATTTCAATGATTCTCTTTTCACACTCCCAAATCCTTGTCTTAAATGTAAGAATTCCAAATTCCTATCATTTATCGAAATCTGTTTAGATTTTAAACTTATATGCACTGTTCCTCTTATAATGATTATGCACAAAGCCACAAAGACTTGGCAACAATCATTACAGAGTATTCCAATGGAGAGCAATTCCATGGAAACGATGTCTCAAATTCAAAGCGCATTGCTTTGAACATGCTTCTTGCATTAAGTTTCTTTAACCTTACACAGATTGCTTCCACCTATGAAGACAACTCCATATTCCCATTTTGACTACTACTTCTGAACAAGAGTTGCCTCTTTTCAGACTATGTCAATATAGTCCTCCCAGAGTTAACACTATACTTCCAACTGTCCCTGAGCAACCAATCTTTGGTAGAACCTTAGATTGTCCTCGACAATTGCTTAATCACTTTAGTCATATCCAATTCTCGACATTTTCCTCCTTAGCGCCCCAAGGCATTTGGAAAATTCAGAAAGGATAAATATTATAGCACATGTAATCGATCTTGTACCCAAACTAAATGGGACACGATTCATGATGTTTCACATAAAGACATGGTTCTAGACCAGTCTTTTGCCATAATATTTTTTTGTTCGCCATATTCTGAAATTTTGACTATGAAGAGGGATGTCGTAATCATAATCGAATTTTGAGAACGCAATATATAGAATTTTCTTAAGTTGAACCAAACCAACATAAAATCCATATATATATTCTTGACTAAGATGATTAAAATCTCAATCTAAGCCTTTTTAGAATTGAAATGAAGTATTATTTCCTCTCCCTTAATTTTAGCAAAACAACTTTTTCAACCCCTGCAACCTCACGAATTGAAACTTTTGTTTTCTATAATTAACATTGCTAACTTGCAATAATTATCATAATTATCATGCTCCCACTAACATGATGATTATTAGCATAACACTTATGATCCCACTAGCTTTGACATGTATCCAGAAAACAACTGGACCTCTAGAAGTCAATACTTTATTGACATTCTTACCAAAGTTCAGATTTCTGATACTAGATTGCTTTGATAAGACTTTATCAAAATCATACACCTTATCTTAGATAGCTCACATGTGTGTCTAAACAATTTCAGAACTATGAAAAGGGATGTCGTAATCATAGTCTCAATTGTTTAGACCTTTTTCCATTTCTCATAAGTCAATGTTAGTGTGCCGGTTAACCACGCACGCTCCACTAACGACTTTGAGAACTGCAAATATCACAATTGCTATCTAATTAAAATCTACTTAGTGAAAGAATTTCCTCACCATCATTTTCATGAATCGGAGAGAAACCTTATGACACTTAGATTTTATGGTGTATGTGTTCTTATCCATGTGAATTTGTCAAACCATAATCACAAGACTAGGTTAGTGACAAATCCTAACTCATATGGATTGAACTTGTGCAATCTTAACTTCTTGCCACCTGGAAGCTCAAGGGCCTGCCATTGCTTCCAAGTAGCTATGCAAACAATTGAGAACATGTAGAACTCAAATGTATAGCCAACTTAACTGGAATGGGCACATAAATGTCAACACGATAGGTTATAAACCTCTAGTTGTGTGCTAGTGATGAAATACAGGTTTTTATTCTTGATTACTTCTTGAAACCCTTTCAGGATCTTTTAGACTCCCACGGTCTCCTTGACCTATAAGACTTTCTTGCCAAATATTCAAGAGATAGTGTGGATTCTAATCAAGACAGACACTTAACACAATTGGCCTTAGTTGATCTTTGTTTTATCCAAAACATCACAAATTACCAATTTCAAATGTACAAGAGTAGAAAACTTTTACTCTTACATTTGACAAGTGTTTTTAAACATCTTTTAAGACATGTCACTCAAGTTACAATCTTAGAGTATAACTCTAAGAATTGTTTTTGGAACGATGTATGAATCATCTTCTTGATTTAACCACTTCAACAATTCATAACTCCTCTTCTTAACTATCAGAATGCACTTAGAGGATGAATTGTGATAAGGTCTCAAAATCATTAAGATGATCTTAAAACATGATACTAAAGTACTCTCCCATCTTTTCAAATTTGAGAAACTTTTATCCTTCTGCCTAATTTGATTCTTCTCATTCGTTCTGTAATACATTGAAACTTTTCCAATGTCTCAGAATTATACTTAAGCTTGTAAGTATAATCATATTTACTAAGCCTTAGTAAATCATGATGAATAGTCTTATCGATCTTTTATGGTGGACTTGATCAGTGCACAAGAATGTGTACTCGATCCCTTAGTCCTTCACTTGACTCACATATACATGTGAACAAGGAACTAGTCTTAATTTTCCAAAGTTGAAAATTCTCATTCATCATACTATACAACTTGCATGATTCCAAGTTTCTATCCAACTGAAACTTGGGTGATGAGAATCTTTCCTTATTTGGTAAATTTGGACACTACCACAAATGAAAGAATCAAATTCATATTTCCACTCTTGCTCTTAATGGAATCTTATAAGCAACAAAGATTTTCACAAATGCCATTGTAAGGATATTTTAAAATAAATAAAATAAAAAATTTTCCTTTTATTTTAAAAACTTTGCGGAAAAAACTATCCTTACAGTGCAAAAGCACATGAAAACTTTGTTGTTATCTATTCTTAAGCAATATATCATAACTCCTAAGAAGTAGCTCAAGAATCCGATCTTCAAACTATGCGATAGAAATCCATCTACGCGATCAGATTCAGCATATTCTTTCTTTAAGTTTCTTCACTTTTCTTTGATTCTTCAAACATCAACATGTGACCCAGTTGATGGGTTTTGAGCATTCTAACACTTCCTAAGTGTACATGCAACCCTAATAACCTTGAATCTATGTTTTCTCTATATACATGCAAATTTCATTTTCAAGGTTATTTCCTAACTAGCATGGCATGGGGATTACATAAAACATAAAACCTAGTAGAAATACATACCTTGTTGTTGCTTGGATTCCTTCAAGACTTTGTGAGCCTAGCACCCCAAATGTTGTGCCTCAAATGCTTCACACAACACCACAAGACTTGGAATAACTTGAGAGAATACTTCTAGCACTCAAAATTGGTTATGCCCTCTCTAGTAACACTAGGTCCACTAGCACCACTTTTGCTAGCCATAGGGTTCCTTTTATAGTGTTGTCACAATTAGGGTTTACACATGAATGCCCTTAATTGTCATGACTCTTGATTTCCCATGACCCATGGATTTGTAACTCCCATGGACTATCCATGGAGCTCCATTTGGTTACATCCATAACCCATAAACCATGGATCATTAATCCACCATAAAAGAATTGATGATTGTTATAATCAACCCTATATATTTAATTAGTCTCACTTTGATCACCAAATTAATCCTAGATTAATACTTAATCAATACTAATTAAATAATACTATTATTAATATATTAGAATTTATAATATATTAATAATCATAAGTGCCTTATTCTCTCATTTAGTCTATCCAAGTATTGCAATGCCATGCAACCCAAATGGACCATGCCAGGTCGGGTCAAGTACATACCAAATAAAGTTATGGACTTAGACACTATATCCAACAGTCTCCCACTTGGATAAGTCTAATAACTATATTTGCAAATATGACTTCAAAATCCGACTAGAAATCGTAGCTCTTTCAAAGTCTCTCGGAACTGAGATGATGATGATACGCCATTTAAGATAAGTGATCATATAATCCTCTGTTCTCATGATATCAGCCGGACAAACACATGGAACATGGTCTTACTTATTGTCCAGCATTTGTTTCTCGATCTCTGATTTGTTTCGACATAGAACTAAATTGAACACATCAATTAGGTTCTGACCGGGCCCGGTACATAGGTCAAAACCAAATCATCGAGGGGCCCAGATATCGCTTCTATTTCTAGAAGGAACAGATAAACTTCGACTGATATGCTTGTACTAACTACTTGTTGAATTATTCACAAAGGCACGTTTTATGACATCGAGTTACCAATGCGTTTTCGTACAATCAATGAATAACCAACTCATAGTCAACAACTCATATCTCTAGGTTTAAAGATTTATATGATATTACCGTCTCACGATCACTCGAGATAAATTCCATGAAGTGATGCAAGTGAGCGTGGGTTGAATCCAATACTCAGCCCTTATGAGTACTCATGAATTGTGTAGCAACCATTGCATTGTCCAAAGCACTTTAGACAAATCATACAAGCCAAATTCATGACAGTCTTGATTCATATCTACTTCCAACATATGACTGACTGTGGATGGTTTGAATAATAGGATATATACCATAACATAATTATTCTGGAAGTCAAAACATGCAAAGTGAAACATAAGAATAATACTAATCTTATATGGCCCTAACACTTTGAGTGTAAATAAAAACACCTTTTATTTAAGCACCATATTGATTACTCATTATTTATGTTTCGATTAATCAACTTTATGCTTGAATTAAAACATTAGTTGTCCCATGCTCCAAGCATGTACACTATGTTTTTCCAAACAACAATTATGCCATACTCCAAGTATGCATACTATGTTTACATATGGTCCTCTCTTTGTGAAATAGATCAATTGACAATATTCCAATGATGCTAATTTCACAATTCCAATCCTCGTTGTAAATGAAAGAATACCAAACTCTTGCCATCTACTGTAATCTGTTAGATTCTAAACTTATATGCAACGATCCCCTTGTAATGACTATGCACAGAAGTCACAAAGACTTGGCAACAGAAATTATAAAGTATTCCAATGGAAAACAATTCCATGGAAATGAAGTCTCAAATTCAAAGTACATTCCTTTGAACATCCTTCTTAGCATTAAGTTCTTTAATCTTACACAGATTCAAAGAATAACTTCCACCTATGGAGACAATTCCATATTACCATTTTGACCATCACTTCTGAACAAGAGTTGCCTCTTTTCAAAATATGTCAATATGGTCCTTACTCTATACTTCTAATTGTCCATGAGCAACCAATCTTTGGTAAACCTCATATTGTCCTCGACAACTTTGCTTAATCATTTTAGTCATTTCCAGTTCTATTCCTTTTTCCATCTTAATGCCCTAGGCATTTGGAAAATTTAGAATGGATGAATATTATAGCACATGTAATCAAACCTATACCCAAAGCATATGGGACATGATTTATGCTATAAAATTTTTTATTTTCCATGTTTTCATAATTCGAACTATGAAGAGGGATGCCGTAATCATAATCGAATTTTGAGAACGCAACATATATAGAATTTCCTTATGTTAAACCATTCCAACATAACATTCATATATATTCTTGACTAAAGTAGATTAAATTCTCAATCTAAGCTTGTAGAATTGGAGTGAAGTATAAAATCCTCTCCCTTAATTATAGCAAAACAACTTTTTTCAAGGCGAATTGAAACTTTTGTTTTCTATAATTAACATTGCTAACCTGCAATATTTAACATAATCGTCATGCTCCCACTAGCATAATGATTACCAGCATAACACTTTATGCTCCCACTAGCTTTGACATGTACTCAGAAATCTACTGGACTTCTAGAAATCAATACTTTATTGACTTTCTTACCAAAGTTCATATTTCTGATACTAGATTGCTTTGATAAGACTTTATCAAAACATACACCTTTCCTTAGATAGCTCACATGTTTGTCTAGACCTTTTGCAATTCTCACTAGTTAGTGTGCCGGTTAACCACACACGCTCCACTAACTATATGAGAATGCAAATATCACAACCGCTATCTACTTAAAATCTTCTTAGTGAAAACGTTTCCTCACCATCATTTTCATGAATCGAAGAGAAACCTTATGACACTTAGATTTTGTGGTGTATGTGTTCCTATCCATGTGAATTTGTCATAACCATAATCACAGGACTAGGTTAGTGACACTTCCAAATTCATAGGGACTGAACTTGTGCAATCTTAATTTCTTGCCACCTGGTAGCACAATGCCCACCATTGCTTCCGGGTTGTTATACAAACAATTGAGAACTCATAAAACTCACAAGCATAATCAACTTTCAACTGGAACAGACACAGAAACAAGAATATGTCAACATGATAGGTTACAAACCTCAAGTCGTGGGCTAGTGATTAACAAAACTCTTGATTTAGTTCTTGAAACTATTTCAGAATCATTTAGACTCCCACTATCCTCTTGACATATAAGACTTCTCTTTGTCAAGAACCATTCCTTGACAAAACAAATATTCAAGATCTAGTGCAGATTCTTATCAAGTTAAACACTTCTCACTATTGGTCTTAGCTGGTCTTTGTTTTATCCAAAACATCACAACTTACCAATCTTAAATGTACAAGAATAGGAAACATCTTACTCTACATTTGACAAGTGTTATGAACTTTCTAAAGACTATGTCACTCAAGTTACAATCTTGGAGTATAACTCCAGGATTTGTTTTTGGCACGAAGTATGAATTATCTTTTGATTTAACCATTTCAACAATTCACGATTCCTCTCCTCAGGCAACAAACACACTAAGGTGTCCTTAGAGGATCAATTGTGATATGGTTCCATAATCACTAAGATAATCATAAAACAAAATACACAAGTACTCTCCCATCTCTTCAGATTGGAGAAAATTTTATCTTTCTGCCTTATTTGATTCTTCTTATTCATTCTGCCATACATTGAAACTTTTCCAATGTTTCAGAATTACACTTAAACTCATAAGCATAACCATATTTACTAAACTTTAGTAAATCATAACGAATAATCTTATCTATCTTTGTGGTGGACCTGACCAGCACACAACCAAGTGTACCCAATCTTTTAGTCCTTCACTTGACTCACATGTACATGTGAACAAGGAATTAGTCTTAATTTCCCAAAGACGAAAACTTCTCATTCATCATATAGTACAAGTTGCATGATTCCAAGTTTCTATCTAACTGAAACTTGGGCGATGAGAATCTTTCCTTATTTGGTAAATTATGATACTACCACAAATGAAAGAATCAAATCCATTTTCAAATATTGCTATTAATGGAAACATATAATCAACAATTTTTCACAAATGCCATTGTAAGGATACTTAAAATAAATAAAACCAAAACTTTTCTTTATTTTAAAACTTTGCGAAAAACTTATCCTTACAACCCATATGAAAACCTTGTTGTTATCTATTCGTAAGCAATATGTCTCAACTCTTAAGTAATAGCTCAAAATTCTGATCACCGAACCATGCGATCAAAATCCCTCTTCGCGATCAGAATCAGCATATACTTCCTTTAAGTTTCTTCACTTTTCTTTGATTCTTAAAACATCAACATGTGACCCAGTCACATCATGCAATAAGAATCTCATAATAGAAACTTAATAGAGTTAGACAATGGACTTTACCTGAAGTAGAGTCAAACATTTGACTTTACTATCCTTATGGACTTTTAGGTAAATTTGGGAGCTTCGCAACCATTGCCCTTCCTTTGGCAACAGAAACATATGGACTCTTTGGAAACGGTACACAGGACTATCACAGACTTAGCCTTTCTCTTTACCATTTGGTCAACCGAGTTGACTATGGCCAATCCCTTTCAATTGGGAAGAGAATGTTTTTCTGGACTTCCAATGTTACCATTGTCAATGTCCATGGAAGTTTGGGAAGTTGATCTTCCAATCAAATTTTGCTTTACCAATGCTCCAAATCATTGCTGATTCAGCATCATCAAGCAAATAGGTAAGATCATTAAGGGTCATGTCGTGATCTGTTATCAGGGAGTGACCAAGTCAACAGCCAGCTACCTTGAGACTTCGACACCCTACTCTCCCGGCTTGTCAATATGTGACTTAATCTCCAAGACCTAAGCACATATAGACTTTGTTTGCCAATAGGGATTGAGTGACTTAGAACTTATCATGTCTTGAAACTTGTGGGATAAGGAGATTTATTGGAGGAGGTGGAGGAAGTGAAGTATGATTTCCAGTCCTACTAATGCACAACAAAGGGATTGATCTTTCACCTTGGCTGCCATTTGGGATATCATCTTCATTAGGAAGCTTGTTCCTAAAGATTTGGGAAGACCATAGCTGTCTAAACTAGACATCTATAATGGGAGAAATTCAAGTTAGTTGATTTAAAGTCCTTAATATAACACCCAATATGAAATATTAAGGCTAGGACCCAACAACCTATTTATAACTGGAAGAGGGATGCCGTAATCCAAATTATAAAATAGTTGAAGGTAGGTAAATGACGATTTACCAATTTCCTACCATAAAAAAACGAAATATAATTAAGTTTTAAATTGGATTTGAAACTCCTAGATCTTTTGAGATACATTGAACTTTCAATGGCATGTTTGAATCTCGATTGTGCCCTCTCAAGTTTGTGACTGGGATGCCGAGGATCACAAACAAGGTGTGAATAACCATACAAATTGACTTGGTACCCTCAACAATATTACCTAATCGATGTGCCGGTTAACCACACACGCTCCACCGATCTATAATAAAGTCAAGTTACCCTTTGCCACTCTTACTAGTCCATTTTAGTGTGCCGGTTAACCACACACGCTCCACTAACGACTTGGTAAGGTACAAAGTGTAATTTTATGGGCTAGCACCAATTTCACATTTTCCTAAAGTAACTAAGATTTGGAATTTATAATGTATAGTTACTTTATAATTCATTATACTTTTAACGAGTATTTAAAGTCATATCCTACCCGTTCGGCTAACGACCCTCCACCGATCAAGGAAGCGGTGGGTGAGAGTGGACACCCATTAAGTCACCATTTTATAGGCAACAACCTTATACCCCCCTTATAGACCGGCTTCGTGAATGAGGCCTACTAACGGTAAGAATGACATATTCTTATACATATCTATATAATTAAAATTATAATAATAGTATAAGGGTGTATTTTAAACATTTAAAATACTTGGTGGTTTAATCTATTAATTAAACTATACTTAATTTAATTAAACTTAAACCATGTCTTTATGGAATTATTAACTCTTTTAATTAAACACTTTAATTAATTTAATGAAGTCCATAAAGCTTGAATTTTTACCTTTAAAAAATTCTAAGAGTTCAATTTGGAATTAAAGTGTAAGGCTTTTCAAATTCCAAAACTTGAGGGCAAGAATTGAAACTATTCCAAGTCTCTTCAATTTGTAACTTATGAGTTTTAATGGTTCATAAAATGAAGACTCTTCATTTTATGAAACCTCTTTAGTTCTTTAATCATAATTAAAAGAAGTGACTTTTGGTTATCCATAACTTGAGGACAAGTTATGGACACCATCATTAGCATTAAGATCATGAATTAAACAAGCATGTAAGTTACACAAAATTCCTATGATCTTCTAAAAAACTCATAAGAACAAATATTCATATCAAACAATTTCAAGAAAATCATATAAACATATACAATACTTGAAAATTGATAAAAGTCATGTAAAATGGGTTAACATAATCATTATCATTTTGAAAAACAGATTTTACAAGTCCAAAACAGATTGGGATAATGATCTTAATCCATTTCCAGCAACAAAACTCGAAAAAACTGCCCAACACGCTCCTACTCGCCGAGTGCATTATTCTACTCGTCGAGTAGGATGAATTTGTTCATGGACTCGGCGAGTCCTCCCCATGGACTCGGTGAGTCTAGTCGTCAGAGTGCAGAATTTTCGATTTTTAAGCAGTTTTGCATCAAGTATACAGCAAACAATCCTAGGCTCTGATACCACTGATGGGTTTTGAGCATTCTAACACTTCCTAAGTGTACATGCAACCCTAATAACCTTGAATCTATGTTTTCTCCATATACATGCAAATTTCATTTTCAAGGTTATTTCCTAACTAGCGTGGCATGGGGATTACATAAAACATAAAACCTAGTAGAAATACATACCTTGTTGTTGCCTGGATTCCTTCAAGACTTTGTGAGCCTAGCACCCCAAATGTTGTGCCTCAAATGCTTCACACAACACCACAAGACTTGGAATAACTTGAGAGAATACTTCTAGCACTCAAAATTGGTTATGCCCTCTCTAGTAACACTAGGTCCACTAGCACCACTTTTGCTAGCCATAGGGTTCCTTTTATAGTGTTGTCACAATTAGGGTTTACACATGAATGCCCTTAATTGTCATGACTCTTGATTTCCCATGACCCATGGATTTGTAACTCCCATGGACTATCCATGGAGCTCCATTTGGTTACATCCATAACCCATAAACCATGGATCATTAATCCACCATAAAAGAATTGATGATTGTCATAATCAACCCTATATATTTAATTAGTCTCACTTTGATCACCAAATTAATCCTAGATTAATACTTAATCAATACTAATTAAATAATACTATTATTAATATATTAGAATTTATAATATATTAATAATCATAAGTGCCTTATTCTCTCATTTAGTCTATCCAAGTATTGCAATGCCATGCAACCCAAATGGACCATGCCAGGTCGGGTCAAGTACATACCAAATAAAGTTATGGACTTAGACACTATATCCAACACCAGTCACATCATGTAATAAGAATCTCCAAGTAGGAACTTAATAGAGTTAGACAATGGACTTTACCTGAAGTAGAGTCAAACTTATTGACTTTAACATCCTTAGGTAAATTTGGCAGCTTCGCAACCAATGCCCCTTCCTTTGGCAATGGACCCTTGATAATGGGACTATCTAAGACTTAGCCTCTCTCTTTACCATTTGGTCAACCGAGTTGACTATGGCCGATCCCTTTCCATTGGGAAGAGAGAGCTTTACTGGATATCCAATGTCATCATTGTCAATGTCCATAAAGTTTTAGGAAGTTGATCTTAGCAAATAGATAAGATCATTAAGGGTCTTGTCATAGTCTGTTTCATAGGAGTCCCAAAGGAACTCACTATGTGACTTAGAAAGTAGTTGAACCACCAATTTTCTCAAGACTTTGACACCCAACTCTCCCGACTTGTCAATATGTGACTACATCTCCAAGATGTGATCACACATAGACCTTTGCTTGCCAATAGGGCTTGAGTGACCTTAAACTTTTCAAGAACTTGTGGGTTAGGGAGAATAATTGGAGGAGGTGGAGGAAGTGAAGTTCCAAGAGATTTGGGATGATCATAGATGTCTGAACTAGACATCTTTTGGGAGATATTCAAGATAGTTGATTTAAAGTCCTTAATATAACACCCAATATGAAATATTAAGGCTAGGACCCAACACAATATTTTATAACTTGGAAGAGGGATGCCGTAATCCAAGCTATAGAATATTTGAAGGTAGGTGCATGACGATTCACCAATTTCCACCAAGATAAACGAAATGTATTATTAGGTTTTAATTGGTTTTGAAACTCCTAGATTCTTTTGAGATTCATTGAACTTTTCAAAGGCATGTTTCAATCTCGAGTGTGCCCTTCAGGTTTTTTGACTGGGATGCCGAGGATCACAAAACAAGGTGTGAAGTAACCATACAAATTACTTGGTACCCTTAAGTGTTTACCCCTCAATCGATGTGCCGGTTAACCACACACGCTCCATCGATACTATGATAAACATTAATTTACCCTTTTCCTACCTTGTTAAATATGAGTTAGTGTGTCGGTTAACCACAGACGCTCCACTAACCGACTTAAACAAAGTGCAAAGTGTACTTTCATGGATTAGCACCTTATTCACATTTTCCTAAGTAACTAAGATTGGGTATTTATAAAAGGTTTAGTTAGTTAGTATTTATCATTAATACTTTTAATGAAGGGAGAATTTATAGTCTTTGTCCTACCCGTTCGGCAAACGACCCTCCACCAGTCAAGGAAGCGGTGGGTGAGAGTGGACACCCATTAAACTGCCATTTTATAGGCAGTAACCTTATACCGCCCTTATAGACCGGCTTCGGGAATGAGGCCTACTAACGGTAAGACTGACTTGCTCTTATACATATATATATATATATATTATTAACTTATAATATTATAAAGTATAAGGGTTGAATTTTAACTTTTAAAATTCTAAGGGCTAAACTTGGAATTAAAGTATTCATAAGAGAAAACTTTTCAAATTCCAAAACTTGAGGGCAAGTTTTGTAACTTTCAAAACTTTTCTATTCCATAACTTATGTGTTTAAAGTAGTTTTAATTAAAAAACTCTTCAAGTTCCATAACTTGAGGACAAGTTATGGAAGACTTTAAACTAATTAAGAAAGTGACTCTTCATAATTCATAACTTATGGAAACTTTATGAGTTTAACTAAGGTTACACATATTTTATTTAATGAAGAGACTCTTGAACCTCCACAACTTGAGGACAAGTTATGGAATCATAAAACCATTTAATGAGAACAAGACTCTTCATTTTGTAACCTATGACAATTTTTTTTTATGAGTTTTAAGAAACTTAAATGTGACTTTTCATGTAACTTGAGGACTAGTTACACAAACACATTTTAGAATCAACTTTTAGATTAAAATGGATTGAGAACAACTATTCAATTAACTTTTCTATTAATCTAAACAACTCATATGAACAAAGATAATTCACATCAAACTTTTACATGTAATTAGCAATACTCTTAAACTAATACAAAACATGAATCTTTTGACAATTATCTTTGAAATTGGATTAGCATGAACATTACCACATCAAAAATAGGTTTATAAGTTCAAAAACAACTTAGGGTAATGTTCCTAGTCCATTTCTAGCCAAAACAGTCGAATATATGTTGTCTGGGGGTCCAACTCGTCGAGTGCATGAACCAACTCGGCGAGTTGGATCGTTTTGAACATTTTTAAGGCATGGACTCGTCGAGTCCCCTGATGGACTCGCCGAGTCCGTTATCTAGACAGGAAAAAAACTTCGATTTTTAAGCAGTTTTTGCAAGTGTAACATGAAAACAAGCCTAGGCTCTGATACCACTGTTGGGTTTTGAGCATTCTAACACTCCTATGGTGTACATGCAACCCTATAAACCTTGGATCTATGTTTTCTATATTATACATGCAAATAAGAACTTTCCAAGGCTTTAATCCTAACTAGCATACTATGAGGCAACTATACTACAAAGACTAGTTAGATGACATACCTTTTTGGTGTAGCTTGATGTCTTCAAGCTTTAAGAGCTTAGCCCCAATAGTGTGGAAGCCTCAAGTGGAATCACAAATCACCAAAACACCTTCGAAGACTTTGAGAATAAGAATACTTTGGTTCTCTCTAGTGAAATCGGCTAGCCCTCTTAGTGTACCCACACTAGTGCCAATTTCACCAACCAAGGACATCTTTATATAGTATGGAGACTAGGATTAAACCCATGACCTTTCATTTCATATGATCCATGGGTTACACACTCCATGGACTACCCATGAAAGCTTAGCCAAAGCTAAATGAACTTGGCCCATTCCATATATATAAGAGTCCATATTTAATTAGTTCATTTTGATCACTTAATTAATTCTAAATTAATTCTTGATCAATACTAATTAAATAATATGATTCCATATTAATATATTAGAACTTATAATATATTAATATAAATCATAAATATACTATTCTCAAAAAACTATCCATATAAATTGTGCCGGTGAAGTGCAACCCAAATGGACCATGCCGGGTCGGGTCAAGTACATACCAAATATAGTTATGGACTTAGACATTAATCCAACAGTGTTTGTGTGACTCAAAGAAAAATGGAGTTCAACTCCTCAGGCTCAAAAAAGTGTAAGTGTGATTCCCTAGAGACCATAGGGCGACTCGAACCAATATGATCCACTTGGGATTCGACTGGTGGTATTTCTCGATGTTGAGATGAAACAAATACACTTATTTTATCTGATGGGTGAGATGGGGTATGAACGGGTGAGCTTGCGGTAGCTCCATGGACTACCAGAATCTTTTGAGAGAATGCGGTACGAGTCGTGGGGCGCATTTGGCTTTGACTTGGGGTCAATTTCAGTTTCTTACGTCTGAACACATCACCTGAAACTTAGGACTCATGATGAGTTTCATCAATGTTTACCAGGGAATCTTTTGAGGTTGATGTTGAGTGGTGAACCACAACAGAGGATCATGCGGTCTTACATTTTCTCGATGGAACGCCCCCCTTTTTGATGGTGTTGTGGGGAGCTTTCTTAGATGTCACAGTTTGCTTAACCCTTTTGAATTTGGGTTGATCAACCTAATTTGCGGTAGGAACTTGGGTTGCAGTAGGGGCTGCAGTAGTCAGACTTGGTCTAGGAGGGGAACAGTGGTATTGTTCAACACCACTTGTAGCCATGATGTGGTCAACTACCTCAACAGTTGTGAGTCCAAGGGACTCCAAAATATATCTAGGCAATATCCTAATTGGTCCAAAAGTTGTTTGATCTTTTGAAGGGGTGCACCTTTTCAAATCGAGAGTGACAAATAGTGTCGAGTCATCAACCTTATCGAGCGTGGCATCCTTGTGTAGATCCGAGATGCATAAAGACCAGAATCGAGCAAAAGTGAGCTCGGTTGCATCTTCTCGAGGAGCCTCCTTTGGAATATACTGCAAGAAATTATGCCATAGGATTTGTCCATAGTTAACCGCGTTACCAGTGAAGAAACACCACACAATCTCTAGCAGTTTGATCCACATATTGTCAGTACCGTCGGTCCTGCCGGAAAGGCTTCTGATCACAAAGTGAAAGACGAACTATCACACCGTCGGGAGCTGATTGTTCTTGATATCTCCGATTACCCTCAACTTCTTCTGATAACCCATCTGATACAGGGTTGAAATCACATCGTTAAGGCTAGGAGAGTAGAACTTCGTCGAGAGAAGAACTCGAAGATTGACTGCTTCTAAAAACTTGGCTTTGGTTAGAACAGCCAGAGAGTCATCAACCAGATTGAGATGCACTTCTTGAAGTTTGTGGCTTGGGCGGAATGCAGAGAAGGCGCATTTGAACAGAGTTCGAAGAGGAACAACTTCAGTGAACGATTTGAAAGCACCATAGAGAGGATGCTTTGGGAGAAATTTGATCATCAGTCGGAGTGCCTCATTGTACGATGGATGATCTTCGAATATCGCTCTGAAGTTGCTTGATGTTATGGACGGAGTGTGATCTTTGATGGTAGTTTCTGAGCCAGTGGGACGAGCAGACCCATAAGCTTTTGACTGTTTCTTGGAGATACCCGATTTCACCATGTTTGTAGTAAGAAAAATTTAGAACTTGCAGGAAAGAGCTTTAGCAAATGGGTGAGGAAGATGAAGATCGTCTTTAGGGATTTAGAAAGCATAAAGCGATCTTGGGAGGAATTGGGGATTTTATACCTCTGGATTAGAAATTTTATTGTAGTTAATTTATTCACATTTGTTAAAGATAAAAACCTTTGGGTTTTTACCATTATCAGCCACAAATAAAGAAAAGCAGAATGAATTAATTTCCTTGAAAGTCGGAGCATTTAATGTGTGTCAGGCCCATGATCAGACGCCGGTAAAACGTATGGTGCGGGTTTTTATCCATTGTGAAAAAAACATACGTTGAAATGGATTAGACCCTAAACGGCTATGAGACATGACCATTTAGGAAAAAAGATTTCTTAAAAGATTGTGTTTTATGGAAAAACGATTTATTTGTCTATTAGCCTAAAATAGGCCTGACTAAGGAAAGAGAATTTAAAAGAGACTGAAACGTTGTATGCAACAAAATGAATGGTTGAAGAGAATGTTTGTATTTAATGAAAAACATTAAGTAGCACACAAAAGTCTCATTTTTTGAAGAGATTGAGGAATCATTTATTGCAACTGCGGTTGAGTTTGGATGACTGCGATGTCATTGGTTGAAACTGCGGATGGATTAAGATGACTGAGGTAGACTGTAGTTTGATAGCTTTAGCGTAAACTGAAGGAACACTTGAATAGAAGTTAGAAATAAAAGAAATAAAGGACCCAAGGACTATATAGAGATTATATATGATTGTGGTATATTGAGTATACTGAAAAGATATATAATGAATATATAATTCTAGAACCGTAGTGGGAAAATGCTTCAAGAGTTTTACTTTGAAAAGAAGCAACTCTTCCACACTTGGAGACCAGATATGGTATGTGGTCCTAATCAATTCAAAAAGAATTGAGGGTATGGATTCATCATTCCTAGCATTTCTAGAAAGGTATTTAGTTTTGTAGCATCAAGTGCGTTGGTAAAAACATCTGCGATTTCCTCATGAGTAGGAACAAAAAGTAGTTTGATGTTACCTTGGAGGATGTAATCCTTGATGAAGTGGTACCGTAGGTCAATGTACTTCGTCTTCGAATGGTGAATAGGATTATGAGAAATCGCTATAGCACTCTCTGAATCACAGTAAATTGGTACTTGCAGCGTTCTGTATCCGTAATCCATGAGTCGAGTCTTCATCCATAGAACTTGGGAACAGCAACTGGTTGTTACCACATACTCAGCTTCTGAGGTCGACAATGAGACACACTTTTGCTTCCTTGAAGACCAAGTGACTAGTCTTCCTCAAAGGAATTGGCATCCACCTGCAGTACTTCTTCGATCTAATCTACATCCAACATGATCCGCATCCATGAAAGCTTGAAGGCTAAAGTGTCACACCCCGCTAAAGCGGAAACACGAGGCGTGGCAGTATAAAGGGTTTCATAGCAAAAGTTAAAAGACAACATCAACCATAGTATTAAAAATCATTACAAATTTACGATGGGTTTTAACAACTTTTAAAAGAAATTACAATGTAAATTGAAATACAACACATGTGAATGCTCCTAAAAGTGAAGTGTCCCTAAGTGCCACTTACTCGATGATTCCTGAAAAAGCATGTAAAACGAGCGTCAACTATAAAAATAGTTGGTGAGTACTCACAGATAAACAAAATAATATTGGTTTCATGAATTGAAATCAAAGTTTTGATAAAAGTTTCCAATAATAAAAGTATATTGTTAAAATGAGTAAATAAGTTTGTAAAAACAAAGTTCTTTGTCATCATGAGAGATAAGGTATGTTGCCCAAATAAGATGCAACATTCATATTCTCATGGAAGATAAAGTTCGTTACTCAAACGAGTAAACAAGTTTCATTGCTAAAATGAGTAATCAATTTCGTTGCTACAAGGAGCAAACAATTTCATTGCTAAAACATGTATATAAGTTTTCAGTAATACCAGTTCGTTGTTGTAATGAGAAACAAAGTTCATTGCTATAATTAATAAACAAGTTTATTGCTATAATGTGAAACAGAGTTCATTGCTATAATGAGAAACAAAGTTGATTGCTATAATTGATAAACGAGTTTATTGCCATAATAAATAACAAGTTTGTATGTGTATGAGCAAACAATGAGTTCTCAACCAAGCCTATGACTGAAGCCCTATCAAGATCTATGCTTATCGTTCCATAGATTAATATGGTATCATGCACTCCAGCAATCGGGCGAGTGAGGAGTTGTGAATTCCTAATAGCGCTATCCATAATGACCATTGGCTCAAAGAGTTAATGGTTAGAGATAAGGGAAGGGCCTTAATACGATAAGTTCTCATGTTCCGTGTTGCATAGACATACATAGAGAGATATAGCAATAAAATAGCAATCATGTTTGATACAAATCAATTTAAATACAACATTCAAATAATAGTTTTTCGGGACATGCTTTTCCACCCCAAAATATAAAAAAATTGAAAATAGGGGAGTGCGTGAATACTCACTATGCATTGAGATGATGCAAATGATGCCTTGAACTACGTTCCACGTGTACCACTACCGATTCCTACAATAATGGTATTCGCTAGTGAGTCTCTAATCGAAATCTAACACTAGTATACTTACTACTACAATAGAATTATGCCAATAATGTGTCAAAATTTAATATTGATAAGTTACAAATATTTTTCTGTGGAAATTAAGTTTCAAAGAATCAATTGTTATATAACAATTTAAGTGGAAAATTTTCATTATTGAAATGTTAATATTTAACATTTTAGAGGTGTTCCAATGATTAAATATTCAAAACTAAATCAATTTAGTTCTAAACTTTCCCAAACTTTGCATTTAAGTTTTAATTGAAGTCAATGACCTTAAGATAAATTTTCTTGAATTTTTGATTTGTCTGACTATTTTTCACGATTTTAGTTTCTTGAATAACCATAAAATCATGAAAAATACTAAACAGTTAATAAAAATTACCAAACTTCAGATTTTGGTTCTAAATGTACTAAAAGACTTCTAGATAAATTTTCATGGATTATGAATATGTATAACCATTTTTCACATATTTAATTCTCTAAATAGATACAAATTCATGAAAAATAGAAATCAGTTATGAAAATACCCCAAACTTTTTATAACAATGTCATTACACATACTTAAGCTGGGAAAAATATAAAAAGGGGTTTCTAAACTGTTTAACCCAATGTTATGATTTTTATGCATTTATTCTAATAAAAATGGGGATAAATAGAAAACAGTTTCCAAAATTACCCAAACTTTTTGTAACACTTTTACTATACATGTAGAAGCTGTGAAAAATATAAAATATATTTTTCAATTAGTCTTTCTATTTTTCTTTGTTTTATCCTCTTAAATAATCATTAATTGGAGAATAATTATTAAATAGTTAAAGTAAATTACCAAAATTTTTGTACACTTCATTTACAGAGTAAATAATCTGGGAAAAATACCAAATGTGGTTTTTATATAAAGAAATCTGATTTTGTGTATTTAAGTGTATTTAATCTTAGAAAATAGGAGAAAAATAGTATACAGAAGAGAAAAATCATCAAAAATTTTATGTAGCCTCCTAATGTAATTAAACGTGTTCTGGTAAATTTTCATGAATTTTGGGTGAGCAGAACTATTTTTTCTATTTTTACGCCATTATAAATACAAAAATCGGGGAAAAATAGGAATGCATTATGAAAAATTCTGAAAATATTTTTCTAAGTCTTCCACAGAGCGTATAAGCTGCGAAAATTATTATATATCCTTTTCAAATTATCTAAAGCAGTTTTATGATTTATTGGGGCTAAACAAAAAGAAAATTCAAAATCATATTAAACAATAGCAAAAACCGATGAAATTTATTGTGGGATAATTATGTAGCATAGGGGTCATCCACGAATTTACCTAGAATTTATAGACCTCAGAACGTATTTTATATGATTTATTGCCCTATTTTATTTCAATAATTATAATAATTCAAGATAAATGAATTATTTTCTAGAAATTTGTAGAACATCTCATTTTGTTGGTAGAAATCTGGGAAAAATCGGATTTGGTCAGAAAAGGAGATTTAGATATTTATTTCGAAATAAATCCTTCATGAACATATTTGAAAGCTTTTAACAACATACTTTGATGATCTAGCATCTAAACTTGAAGATCATCACATGCATGTTTGTTTGAAGACCATTCATGAGTTTGAAATGTTCAAAAATCGTTTTTTTAAAGAAAACTTAGAGTGCATGTGGTGATTTTCCACCAAAACTTGTAGAAAAGTGCATTTTCATGATCTTGACTTAGGTTTAGGTCCTTGGATTTCATCATTTACAACATGCATGTTGTTTTTGGGTGAAATCCTACCACCATCATTATCAAAAATGAAGTGAATGAACATGCACACATATTTTCTAATAGAAAGGTGTAGAAGAAGAAGGAAATGCAAGAAAAATCTTAAAAACTTGAAGGAAAATGAAAGGAAATCGTGTTCTACCTTAATGAACAGCACTACATGATGAAGATTTTGTGTTTGAGGTGTGTTCTTGGACTTGTTTTCTGGACAATTTCATGGTTGAGGGAGAGAGGAAGAGAGAGTAGAGAGAAAATAAAGTGAGGGAGTGTGAGAGAGAAAGAGATGGAGTGGGTGTGTTGGGAAAGTGATTGAGTGTGTTGGGAAGAGGAGAGAGAGGAGAGAGAGAGAGAGAGAGAAATCCGACTTTTGAGGTTATAATATCCCTCTCCCTTTCATTTGTCTTTATAAATTTTAAATATTTTGTAAAAATATCAATTATTTATAAAAGATGCAACTTAACCAAGTTTGTATGCATAAAAGTGTTGATTTTTGGTTTATAAATTAAGGGTAAATGTTAATGAGTTAAATTTCATTTTCCTTGAATGCATTTTCATAATTTTAATTGTTATAAGATCATATTATAAGGTTCATGATTATTTTTATAGAATTTTTAAGGTCAAAGTTTATAAATGTGAGTTTTTAGGGCATTTAGGGTTTTTGAGAGTTTGTAAATCTTTGGATATCAAAATTACTTGAATTTTGACCTAATTTCTACTTCTAGGTCAAGTGCATGATGTGTGAATATGATTCATGAAATGGTGTTCGAGTCAAAGAATGACCCGAATATGGATAGTCTCTACAGTTAAGTAGTTATAGAATTCACATATCAATGTGAAATCTATGCACACTATCCATTTATTCTAATTGTTTCCAAGTTTCTAATAGGTTATAACTTAGCTTCTAGTTACTAAGTCTAGTATGTGTAGTGCCTATATGTGCAACTAAGTTTAGTCAAATCTAAAACCGACTCGAATTTTGACGACTGTCACATAAAGTCATTTCCTGTGGGTTACCATAGGCCTAACGCTTTGCTTCCCTTTAAATATCTGATAATTTTTTTGATTGCGATCAACTGAGATACTTTCGGATCTGCTTGGTACCTAGCACATAAGCCTGTTGCAAAGACAATATCTGGTATGCTTGCGGTGAGGTACATCAATGACCCAATCATTCCACGATAAGTTTTGTGGTTAACTGATTCTTCGGTAGGATCAGCTGAGATCTTGTATCCGAAGGCCATTGGGACCTTGGATGAGGAACAATTGTCCATTGAGAATTTCTTCAGCAGCTCAGAGGTCTATTTCTCTTGATGAATGAATATCCCTTGAGGGACTTGTTTGACTTGAAGTCCTAGAAAGAAATTAATCTCTCTATTCATGCTCATCTGGAATTTACTTGTCATGGGCTTTGTAAAGTCATTCACCATACCGCAATCTGCGGATCTAAAGTTGATATCATCCACATATATTTGGACAAGCATTAAGTGATTACCATTTGCTCTTCTAAACAAAGTGGGATCAATCACACCTCTTTTGTATCCATACGTGACAAGAAACTCAGAAAGACTCTCATACCATGCCCTTGGAGCTTGTTTAAGACCATATACTGCTTTTTCTAGCTTATAGCGGTGATTTGAACATTCTTGACTCTCGAAACCTGGAGGTTGTGGCAAGTAAACTTCTTCCTTTAGTTCTCCATTCAGAAAGGCACTTTTCACATCCATTTGATGTACTTTGATATTTTTGTGTGCCGCATACGCTAGGGAAATGCGTATTGCTTCCATTCTGGCTACGGGGGCATAAGTTTCATCATAGTCAACGCCTTCAAGTTGAATGTACACCTTAGCTACTAGCCTTGCTTTGTTTCTTACTACCACATAGAACTCATCAAGCTTGTTTTTGTATACCCATCTAGTACCAACGATTGTGTGACCTTTTGGCTTCGGTACTAGTTTCCATACTTTGTTTCTTTCAAATTCTGTTAACTCCTCTTACATTGCGGTGATCCGGTCAGGCTCCATGATTGCTTCTTTTTGTTGGGTTTTGAGCATTCTAACACTTCCTAAGTATACATGCAACCCTAATAAACCTTGGATCTATGTTTGTCTAAGGTACATGCAAAATATTAATTTCCAAGGTTTATAACCTATCTAGCATGGCATGGGGTACTTTTAAACATAAAAGAACTAGATGAATTACATACCTTTTGTTGATTGCTGATTCCTTGGAGTTTGAGAGCCAAGCACCAATAATGTGAATGCCTCAAATGGAAATCACAAATCACCACAAACTTGGAAAATGTATGAGAGAGTATACTAACACTTAGAAATCGGCCACCACTATTACACACACACTAGGGTATATAGTGTGCATGATTTATATAGTGTGCATGGTTAGGGTGAAACCCTAATAACCCATGTCTTTTCCTTTCCAAGGATCCATGGGTTAAAAGCTCCATGGATCATCCATGGACTTCCACATAAGCTTAGCCCATTAACAAATGAGTATTAACCCACACCATATAAATATAATAGCCCATGATTTAATTAGTCTTCCTTTTAATCACTAAATTAATTCATAATTAATTCAAGATTAAAACTAATTAAATAACATAACTTTATATTAATATATTATAACTTATAATATATTAATAAATCGTAAGTATACAATTCTCATAAAATTATACATAAACAGTTTGGGTGAAGTGCAACCCAAATGGACCATGCCGGGTCGGGTCAAGTATATACCAAATAAGTTATGGACTTAGACACCTTATCCAACAGTCTCCCACTTGGATAAGTCTAATAACTGTATTTGCGTATGTTACTTCAGGAACCAACCAGCAATCGTAGCTCTCGAAAACTCTGTTGAACTATGAAGCGCCATTTTAGATAAGTGATCATATAATCCTCTGTTCTCATGATATCAGCCGGACAAATACATGGAACAACGTCGTACTTATTGTCCAGCAGTTTGTTTCCCGATTTCCGATTTGTTTGACAAAGAACTAAATTGAACACATCAATTAGGTTCTGATCGGGCCCGGTACATAGGTCAAAACAAAATCATCGAGGGGCCCAGATATCACTTCTAATCCTCCAAGGACTAGAAGGAACAGATAAACTTCGACTCATATACTTGTTTCTACTACTTGTTGAATTATACACAAAGGCACGTTTTATAACATCAAGTTACTGATGCGTTTACGTGCAATCAATGCACAACCAACTCATAGGTAACAACTCATATCTCTAGGTTTGAAGACTTATATGATATTACCGTCTCACGATCACTCGAGATAAATTCCATGAAGTGATACAAGTGAGCGTGGGTTAATTCCAATACTCATAACTTATGAGTACTCATGAACGTTGTAGCAACCATTGCTATGTCTAAACACGTTTAGCCATCTACAAACTCGATTCATGACAGTCTTAATTCATACCTACTTCCAACATATGAACGATTGTGGAGTGTTTAAATAACTTAGTCATTCGGAAAGAATAACCTAGCTATTTTGGAAGTCAAAACATGCAAAGTGAAACACAATAATAATCGAATCCAATATGGTCTCAGAACCCTTTTGAATATAAATAAAACCACCTTTTATTTATCACCATATTGATTACACATTATTCATTGTATAATGTTTCAAATAATCAACTTAATACTTGAACAAAAACAACAGTCGTCCCATGCTCCTAGCATGTACACTTTGTTTTTCTAAACAATAGTTATGCCATACTCCAAGTATGCACACTATGTGTGTCTATGATCTTTACTTTGTGAAATAGATCAATTGAACATGATTCCAATGATGCTCATTTCACAATCCCAAATCCTTATTGTAAATGTAAGAATTCCTAATTCCTACCATTTACCAAAAATCTGTTAGATTTTAAACTTATATGCACTGATCCTCACGTAATGATTATGCACAAGGTCACCAAAACCTTGTCATCAGTCATTACAGAGGATTCCAAAGGAGATCAACTCTATGGAAACAAACTCTCATATTCAAAGTACATTGCTTTGAACATCCTTCTTGCATAAAAGTTTCTAACTTTCTCATACATTCTTAATATCCAACTCCCAATATGGAAAATTTCCATATTCCTATTTTGATTATCATATCTGAACAAGAGCTACCTCTTTTCAGAATATATCCATATGGTCCTTCCAAAATTTAACACTATGCTTCCAACTGTCCCTAAGCAACCAATCTTTGGTGAGCCAAGCAAAATTCTTTCATCTGATTTCAGTGCAAATTTGTTAAGATGATCCTTGTTGTTGATCACAAAACATCTGCATCCAAAAATATGGAAGAATATGACATTTGGTTTGCGGTTGTTGAGACCCTCATATGGAGTTCCATTAAGACACTTGCAAATCATGCTTCTGCTTTGAAAAAAGAATGCAGTTGCTACTGCTTCTGCCAAGAAGTATAGATGAAGGTTGGCAAAGTTTAACATTGATCTATCTGCTTCGACCAATGTACGGTTCCTTCGCTCTGCTACTCCATTTTGCTGCGGTGTGTTGGGAGCTGAAAAGTTGTGACTGATGCCCTTAGAAACCAAGAAACTATTCAAAAGATGATTAGTAAATTCAGTTCCATTGTCACTTCGTATTCTTCTAACTGGTAACTTGATTTGAAGCTCGATTTCCTTTATGAAGTTGATCATGACCTGCGGTGTGTCTGATTTGAGTCTTAGGAAGAGGACCAATGTGAAACGTGTGAAGTCATCAACTATAACCAGTATATACTTTTTGTGATGAAGACTAGCTACAGTAGATGGACCGCAGAGGTCAATGTGAAGTAGCTCTAGTGGCTCAGCAATTGAAGAATCAATAACCATTGGATGGCTTCCCTTTGTTTGCTTTCCACACTTACAAGCTGGGAAAAGTGTATCGTTGTTGTACTTTAGAATGGGGAGACCACAGACCAGTTCTTCGGTGACCAGGTTGTTGATATACCCGGAGTTCAGATGAGCTAGCTTGCAGTGCCATAGCCAGCTAACTTCGGATACTGCTTTGGATAGAAAACACAACTTTCGTTTGCCAATGATCAGTGAGGCATCCAAGGGGTACATTGTCCCTTCGGATTTGGATTTGATCAAACAGGTGCTTTTATCACTCGTCATTATGTAGAAATATTCATTATCAAATTCAACCTGGTGACCTACTTTACATAATTGGCCCACACTGATTAAGTTGTGTTTGAGACCTTCTACATAAGCAACCTTTTGGATTGAGAAATTGTTGGGTCAAAAATATGGTTTATACTTTGCTTTTCTAAGAAAATGTATTTTGATGTCTAGGACCGTAAACAGCTCGGTGTTTACGGCCGTAAACAGGTTTAAGGCCGTAAACCCTGTTTACGGCCCAATGGGTGTTTACGGCCGTAAACCCATTTACGACCGTAAACCCATTCACAGCCCATGTTCACCAAGCCCATGTTTCTTATGTATAAATATAGGTGTAAGGGGTGAGGAGTAAAGTGACGAACACATAGAATAGAGGAGCTTAAGGGTGTGCATTTGAAGGTGTTCTAGAGAGAGAGAAAATAGAGAGTGTGTTAGTGTGTGTGAATCTTGTATTCGGATCTTCATTCATATCAATACATACAAGATTCATCATCTTCTTCTTCTCATTCTCTTCTATTTGATCTGACATCATCCGTTTGATTGGGATTCCGCACCATCAAACGGATCTGATTGATACACAAGCAAATTTAGGGACTTACAATTGGTATTGGAGCTTGGATTGTATCAGTCAATTTTGTCAGATCTGGAGCCGATTTGATCTTATTTTGGAAATATTCTTGCGTTTTTGGATAGATCTCTGAAAATTAGGGGGGGGGGGGGTTTGTTCTTCGCGTTTTTCGTAAAAACGAGTTTTTGATCAAGTTTTGGAGCAAAAATGGTGAAAAACGTTGTTTTTTTTGCGATCTGAAGCTGTGTTTACGGTCTTTGAAGGGTTTACGGTCCGAGGTTTACGGTCCGGAGTTTACGGCCGTAAACGTGTTTACGGTCGTCGGAGTTTACGGTCGGCGGTTTACGGTCGCCGGAGTTTGCGGCCTAGGCTCGGAATTCGGCTCGGTGAACGGCTTGAAGGACGGCTCGGTCAGCAGCAGTTTCCGGTTCACACCAGGTCCTCGCATCGCTTCGTCGGTCTTCACTTCGGAGTTGATCCTCGCACGTCCTCGCATCATGCCTCATCCTCGCAAGCAGCAGCCTCGCCTTCGGACTTCAAAAATTGAAACAGATTTCGGGGGTGCCGGGGATCGAACCTGCGACCTCTAGTTCATCAACTCAGCGCCTTAACCAACTCCTCTAGCATCACCTTTGTTCCTTTCCTTCGCATTCTTTATTCAAAAACACTCCTTTTCGGATCCACATTTCGCAATTTTGACAAATTCAGCCCAGAATTCAATTTCTTTTCATTTTAAATTCCAATTTCATCAAAAAATAATTTATAGTTTTTAAATTTTGACTTTTATTTTTGACTTTTTACTTAAAAATTTGACTTTGACTTTTAAAATTTGAACTTTGACTTTAAGCTTTGACTTTCTCATTTAACTTTTAAATTTTCAAATTTAGCCTTTCGGTTTGACTTTTAAGTTTGACTTTTCAAGTTTGACTTTTTAAATTTTACATTTATAGGTTGACTTTTGACGTTTATAGTCAAAGGGCATGTTTAAATTTAAGTTTGACTTCTAGTTGTGCTTTTAATGGTTTCTGAAGTTTACGAGGGAATTGAAGACATGAAAGAGAGTCGTCAGGATATGTTAAGATAAAATTTCAACATGTTCGATTATATCCATGGAGAAACTCTGGAGGCACAGCTGCACTACTGATATGAACATATCTGGGATCTTCTTGACTAAATCTGAGATAAACAAAAAGCTGTTCAATGCACTTCCAAAGTCATGGTATATGAATGTGGCTGTCATCAAGAAGACAAAAGATCTCAATCATCTTAGTCTTGCTGATATAATTGAAGAACTTGACACTTTGAATTATCGAAAAACAATGAGTTCCGCAAACATCCCGGTCAATGAAGTTTCATGTTCTCAATCATGTGAAGTTTCATGTACACTATCTAGTGAAGATACGATTAAATTTCTTCAGGAACAAATTGATTTATTAAAAATAAAAGTTAAGGATCTGAGATATGAAGGATATCAACTCAGGAAAGGACAGAAACCCCTGAAGGCTGAATTAGAAACAAAAATAAAGGACTTTAAGAGAATTCAGCAAGACTACAATGAAAAATGTGAACATTATGATTATATCAAGAGACAGAATGTTGAGTTAATTACTGAGCTTGATACATTAAAAGGGCAATTTGAAACTGCAAATTTTGATTTTAAAAAGTTTGATGTATCAAGCGAATTAGTTGCCAACATGATAGACCATTGCATGCAATTTAAACATAATCAGTCAAAGGGTTTAGGATACGATAATTTACCTCCTCCTTTTAATCATACATATCAGTATCAAGCTTTGTCTAAAAAGGAGATTGCCAACGAACCATTCATGGTTTATGGCATGCCATCTGGTTTTGTTTAAGGAGGATTTATTAATGTTGAAAATACTAACGTTTCTACTTCCCCTGCAGATCAATCCTTAAATCAATCCAAGCAAGCAGATGAAGAGAGTGTGCCTGATAGTAAAGTAGCAGAAGATGAGAACAAGGAGAAAACCATTGAACAAACCAACATCTCCTTGAGCTCTGAATCTGTTGCTTCGAACTCAGTTGCTTCTGATCAACCTGTTGTTGAGAAGTACAGGCCACCAAATCAAGTTAAACAGAATGCATGCTGCAACTATGCGTCTGGGAAAAACAAGAAACAAGGCAAAGATACGCCACCAAGGGCAGGAAGAAACAACTTCACAGTGAATAAAAGACATGTTTTCACTGTGGAACACCTCGACACATTGCCAGAAATTGTCCTAATCGCGCATACGTTCCCTACTATGCAAAAGGCTGGCAGAACGTGTCAAGTGGAAGATACTCCAAAAGAAACCCCTCAAGGTCATGTTGAGACTGTGGTGACTAGAACGCACAGAAGGCCAAGAATCAAACCCACAAGGCCAAGAATCCGAATCCCAAGAACAAGAAGGGAATGCCGGCCAAGAAGCCAAATCCAAGAGATGCTCTCGTGAAGCCAAAATCAAAGTCATCTCAACGGCCGACATCAAGATCAAAAGCAAGTACTGAGCCACCCATCAGATCGAAAAAGAAATGGGTTAAACCCAACTACAAATGGGTTCCAAAGGCTCACTCTCCCAAATCAACTAATTACTCTAATATTTCTTCATCTTCTATTTGTGATCAACAGGATATGTCATGGGAGAGAGTACCGTGCAAGGATGACAAAGGTCGACCCAGTTTCAAAATGGACTGGGTTTCAAAGACCAACTGATCCCGCTCTGTGTCGGAGCAGCTATGGAGGCATATCATCAGACTTCGGTTTGTTGGTAGTGGTTGTTCCTGTCACATGATAGGAGACATCTCTCAACTGTACAACACTCAGAACAGTGTTTGGGAGTATGTGTCCTTTGTGGGAAAGGAAGAAAGGAAGATATCACAAACGGGGTTAGTGCTTAATGACATGACGAAATTTCGGATCTGTTCTGAGATTACGCGTGCTGTTCTCAGACCTTCTGGATGCAAATTCAATCGGTGACTTACGGTTTGAGTTTTCCTCTCTATACTCCTGAGTTTTTCTTAAGCTGATTCGCTTTAAAGACTAATTTTTGTTTTAGGATAGTTTAAATTTGTGCATTTACTTTCGTTTTCTCCTATGCACAAATTTAGGGGGAGAAATAAAAACAAAACAAAAATTAGAAATTTTTTTTAAAAAAATCCAAAAACATTAGAAAATCAAAAAATCAAAAAAAAATATGTTGGTTATGGAATGTGCTTGAGGGAGATGTTTAGGGAAGTGATATTATCAACTGATAACAGGCAATCTGAGTCTACGTAACGTACCCAAAATTGAATTGTCTATGCTCTGGGTTTGATGCGTTGGTAGGCACGAAAGATTCTAAATGGACTTGACTAGGCAGAGTTGAACTTAAGAAATTTATAGACTTGACATATATTGACCTAGTTAGATCCGTTTAGCCTGACAATACGACGCTTGGATAGGTTGAGCAGGGAGATATATATGGGAATCTACTGGTCACATTAAAGAACCTGTACTTGGAACCGTGGATTAACTTTTCCTCGATGTGCGGATTCTGTCCTTAATTCCGGTATTGATGGGGCGACTGGTGAATTCCGATAAATTAGGTCTGTAGAAGTTTATATTCTTTCTTTCTATCTGTTAGTCATATGTTGCCTCCTCTGCGTGATCGAAAGATCCGAACTAGAATGTAGCATATGCAACTCTATTTCTCCGCATCCTCTATCTATGCAATTCTTTCTGTCTGTTAGCCATATAATGTCTCCTTTGCGTGACTCACAATCCGACCTGGTACACAGTATATGCACCATTCTACTTCTCAATCCCTCTAAAACTTTCGTTAGTCATATGTTTCACCCTCTACGAGATTGGAAGAGATCCGACCTGGGTGTATAGCATATGCATTCTAAATCTATCTTCTCCCTTAATAATTGTCTGCTCACCCGATGTAAGGAGTATTCTGGAAGTCCTTGATTACTGGAGTATATCAGGAAGCGGGAAACATGTTCTGATACAACTAAAACTGAACACTTACAGGTTGTCTATAGATCTCGCTGCTCAATTTAGGTGGACAACAATATCTTTGGTCGTCGTCAGCTGAATGGTCCTTAAGGATTATTATCTAGGAACTTAGGATCACATTGTCTTGTCACTTATAGTATGTCCTAATTTTGTCACAATCTCTCGTGTTTAAGTGGACCACAATACCGGCGATTGACCAGATCTATTCATGAAGGGAGAGGTACTTATAAACGGATAAAGGTTGTCTAAAAACTTTGATCCCAAATCACTCTTAAAGCTAGATATCATTTTTATTTTTGTTAAATTTGTTCATAGTTTTCTTCTAATTTAAATATTAGGGGAGAATTAAAAATTTTAAAAACCAAACAATAATTAGAAAAAAAAATCCAAAAAAAATAGTGTTATTTCTGTTTTATTTCTTTTTCAGAAAATATGAAAAATCCAAAAATATTGTGTGCTAAATTTTTCTTTTAGTTTTGTTTTGTATTGAATAGTGAATTCAGGTGAAGATGAAACTCATGGAAGTTTGTGTCGAAGATTTCTGAGCCAAGGCTTCATCCGTGATCATCGAAGAATTCTAATTCGAAGGAGCAAGAAATATTGATTATTCTTTCGATATTCAATCTTTCAAACCCAGAAGCAAGGTGAAGCTGCAATTGAAGATTATGTGACGGATTGCATTGAAGCCTCCTCAATCAGTCTGCTGCTATCTTGTACCTGCTTAAGTGATCCAGAAGATTAGTGTGTGTGAATCTTGTATTCAGATCTTCATTCATATCAATACATACAAGATTCATCATCTTCTTCTTCTCATTCTCTTCTATTTGATCTGACATCATCCGTTTGATTGGGATTCCGCACCATCAAACGGATCTGATTGATGTTGGGTTATGAGCATTCTAACACTCCTAAGTGTACATGCAACCCTAAATACATTGGATCTATGTTTTCTCTATTATACATACAATTATGAACATCCAAGGTATTATCCTAATCTAGCATACAAAATAATAAATATAACAAGATAGAATACATACCTCTTTGATGTAGAATGTCTTCATGAAGCTTGAGTGCCTAGTGCCCCAAGTGTGACACCTCAAATGGTTCACACAACACCAAATACACTTGGAATAACTTGAGAGAAACTTGAACACTCCTTGAAATCGTCTAGCCCTCACACTCACACATTAGTGCACGATTTCTTGAGCCATAGGATTCTTTTATATGGTGGCTATTAGGGTTACACCATGTAACTCATAACTTTACCCATTCCTTATGCTCCATGGATTTTAACCTCCATGGAGTATCCATGGGTCACCCCATGGACTTAGTCCAACATAAGGAATTTTGGATCACAAGCCCACATATATAAGAATGAATGATTTACACAATCAACCCATATATTTAATTAGTTATTTCTCTCATTATAGTCTATCCAAATGCATGATGCCATGCAACCCAAATGGACCATGCCGGGTCGGGTCAAGTCTTACCAATTATAGTTATGGACTTAGACATTAATCCAATAGTCTCCCACTTGGATAAGTCTAAAACTATTATTGCGTATGACTTCAGGAACCGATCAGCAATCGTAGCTCTCAAAAGCTTCTGTCAAACTCTGACCTTGTCGATGAACTCTGACCTTTGTCAATGACTTGTCCATTAGATAACGGATCATATATTCCTCCATTCTAGATATCATATGGACTGAGACATGGATTATCAATCATTCTCTCTGTCCATTTGTTGTTTCCCGATTTCCGATTCATGATGACTGACTGATTGAACAAATCAAATCAGTCCTGGCTTGGCCAAGCACTCACATGTATCATCTTTAAATCATCGAGGGGCCCACATATATCGCTTTTATCCCGAAGGTAAAAGGAATGGATAAACTTCGACTCATATGGCTTGTTCTACTACTTGTTGAATCATACACAAAGGCACGTTTTATAACATCGAGTTACCAATGCGTTTTCGTGCAATCAATGTATAACCAACTCATAGTAACAACTCATATCTCTAGGTTTGAAGAATATAAGATATTATCGTCTCATGATCACTCGTGATAAAATCCATGAAGTGATTCAAATGAGCGTGGGTTGAATCCAATACTCAGAACTTATGAGCACTCATGAGTGTTGTAGCACCACTTTGTCCACCAACTTGGACCTCTACAAACCAACCCATGACAGTCTTGATTCATATCTACTTCCAACATATGACCGACTGTGGATGGTTTGAATAACTTAATCATTCAGGAAGAGCGACTTAGTTATTCTGGAAGTCAAAACATGCAAAGTGAAACACAAGAATAAATGAATCAATATGGTATCAAACCCTATGAATATAAATAAACACTTTTATTTATCACCATACTGATTACTCATTATTCATTGTTTCGGTTTTATCAACTTTATACTTGAATTTAAAACAATAGTTGTCCCATGCTCCAAGCATGTACACTATGTTTTCTAAACACCAGTCATGCCATACACCAAGTATGCATACTATGTTTGTCTATGATCTTTACTTTGTAAAATAGATCAATTGAACATCACTCTAATGATCCTCTTTTCACAGTCCCAAATCCTTACTGCAAATGCAAGAATTCCAAATTCATGCCATTTACTGAAATCTGTTAGATTCTAAACTTATATGCATTGATCCTCTTAATGATTATGCACAAAGTCAGAAAGACTTGACAACAATCATTACAGAGCATTCCAAAGGAGATCGGCTCCTTGGAAACATCCTTCTTTCATTAAGTTTCCTAATCTTACACAGATTGAATAATTTCTAACTTTGAAACATTTCCATATTCCATTTTGACTATCACTTCTGAACAAGAGTTGCCTCCTTACAGATTATGTCAATATGGTCCTTCCAGAATTAACATTATACTTCCAACTGTCCTTGAGCAACCAATCTTTGGTAAACCTTAGATTGTCCTCGACAATTGCTTAATCATTTTAGTCATATCCAATTCTAGACCTTTTCCCTTCATAATGCCCCAGGCATTTGGAAAATTTTAGAAAGGATGAATATAGCACATGTAATCGATCCTATATCCGAAGCATATGGGACACGATTCATGATGTCTCACATAAAGACTAAACCAGTCTTTTGCTATAATATTTCCATTTCAATTTGCCAAGTTCTCAAAATTCAGATGATGAAAAGGGATGTCGTAATCATAATCAAATTTTAGAACGCAAATAATGGACCCATATATAGAATTTCCTTATGTTGAGCCATTCCAAAATGAAATTCATATATATATATATATATATATATATATATATATATATATATATATATATATATATATATATATATATATATATATATATATATATATATCCTTGATTAAATACGATTAAAATCTCAATCTAAGCTTTTAGAATTGAAATGAAGTGTAATTTCCTCTCCCTTAATTATAGCAAAACAACTTTTTCATCCCCTGCAACCTCACGAATTGAAACTTTTGTTTTCTATAATTAACATTGCTAACTTGCAACCTTTGTCATAATTATCATGCTCCCACTAACATGATGATTATTAGCATAACACTTATGCTCCCACTAGCTTTGACATGTACTCAGAAATCAGCTGACTTTCTTACCAAAGTTCAGATTTCTGATACTAGATTGTTTTGATAAAACTTTATCAAAATCGTACACCTCTCTTAGATAGCTGACATGTGTGTCTAAACAATTTTTGAACTATGAAAAGGGATGCCGTAATCATAATCTCAATTGCTTAGACCTTTGCCACTTCTCACAAGTCCATGTTAGTGTGCCGATAAACCACACACGCTCCACTAACGACTTTGAGAATGCAAATATCACAATTGCTATCTAGCTAAAATCTACTTAGTGAAAGTGTTTCCTCACCATCATTTTCATGAATCGGAGAGAAACCTTATGACACTTAGATTTAATAGTGTATGTGTTCTTATCCATGTGAATTTGTCAAAACCATAATCACAAGTCAAGGTTAGTGACAAATCCAAACTCATATTGATTAAACTTGTGCAATCTTAAATTCTTGCCATTTGGCAGCTCAGGTGCCTGCCATTGCTTCCAAGTAGTTGTGCAACCAATTGAGAACTCTCAGAACTCCTATGCAAAGCCAAGTTGAATAGGCTCAAAAATTTCAACACGATAGGTTATAAACCTCAAGTCGTGTGCTAGTGAAGGACTTTAGGTTTTATTCTTGATTATGTCTTGAAACTTTCAAGAGCTTTAAGACTCCCACTGTCCTCTTGACATATAAGACTCCCTTGTCAAATATTCAAGAGATAGTGCGGATTCTTTATCAAGACTAACACTTTACACAATTGGCCTAAGTTGGTCTCTGTTTTATCCAAAACATCACAACTTACCAATTTCAAATGTACAAGAGTAGATAACCTTTTACTCTTACATTTGACTAGTGTTAACAAACCCTCTTTAAGATATGTCACTCAAGTTACAATCTTGGAGTATGACTCTAAGAATTGTTTTGGAACGAAGTATGACTCATCTTTTTGATTTAACCATTTCAACAATTCATGACTCCTCTTCTTAGTCATAAGAATGCACTAAGATGACTTTAGAGGACCAATTGTGATATGGTATCTTAATCATTAAGATGATCATAAACATGATACTAAAGTACTCTCCCATCTTTTCAGATTTGAGAAACTTTTATCTTTCTGCCATACTTTGATTCTTCTTATTCGTTCTTGTCACACCCCGCTAAAGCGGAAACACAGGGCGTGGCAGTACAAAGGGTTTCATCGCAAAAGTTAAAAGACAACACCAACCATAGTATTAAAAATCATTACAAATTCACAATGGGTTTGAACAACTTTTAAAAGAAATTACAATGTAAATTGAAATACAACACATGCGAATACTCCTAAAAGTGAAGTGTCCCTAAGTGCCACTTACTCGATGATTCCTGAAAAAGCATGTAAAACGAGCGTCAACTATAAAAATAGTTGGTGAGTACTCACAGATAAACAAAATAATACTGGTTCCATGAATTGAAATCAAAGTTTTGATAAAAGTTTCCAATAATAAAAGTATATTGTTAAAATGAGTAAATAAGTTTGTAAAAACAAAGTTCTTTGTCATCATGAGAGATAAGGTATGTTGCCCAAATAAGATGCAACATTCATATTCTCATGGAAGATAAAGTTCATTACTCAAACGAGTAAACAAGTTTCATTGCTAAAATGAGCAATCAATTTCGTTGGTACAAGGAGCAAACAATTTCATTGCTAAAACATGTATAAAAGTTTTCAGTAATACCAGTTCGTTGTTGTAATGAGAAACAAAGTTCATTGCTATAATTAATAAACAAGTTTATTGCTATAATAAGTAACGAGTTTGTATGTGTATGAGCAAACAATGAGTCTCAACCAAACCTATGACTGAAGCCCTATCAAGATCTATGCTTATCGTTCCATAGATGAATATGGTATCATGCACTCCAGCAATAGGGCGAGTGAGGAGTTGTCAATTCCTAATAGTGCTATCCATAATGACCATTGGCTCAAAGAGTTAATGGTTAGAGATAAGGGAAGGGCCTTAATACGATAAGTTCTCATGTTCCGTGTTGCATAGACATACATAGAGAGACATAGCAATAAAATAGCAATCATGTTTGATACAAATCAATTTAAATACAACAATCAAATAATAGTTTTTCGGGACATGCTTTTCCACCCCAAAACATAAAAACTGAAAATAGGGGAGTGCGTGAATACTCACAATATGCAAAATATAGCAACCAAGTTTATACGAGTCAAATAAATATAACGAACATAAATAGTTTAGGACATGCTTTTCCACCCCAAAACATTTAAAACCGAAAATAGGGGAGTGCGTGAATACTCACAATATGCAAAATATAGCAACCAAGTTTATACGAGTCAAATAAATATAACGAACATAAATAGTTTAGGACATGCTTTTCCACCCCAAAACATTTAAAACCGAAAATAGGGGAGTGCTTGAATACTCACAATGCATTGAGATGATGCAAATGGTGCCTTGATCTACGCTCCACTCGTACCACTATCGTTTTTCCTACAACGACGTTAGACACTAATGAGTTCCTAATTGAAATCTAATACTAGTATACTTACTACTACAATAGAATTATGCCAATAATGTGTCAAAGTTTAATATTGATAGGTTACAAACATTTTTCTGTGAAAATTAAATTTCAAAGAATCAATTGTTATATAACAATTTAAGTGGAAAATTCCCATTATTGAAATGTTAATATTTAACATTTTAGAGGTGTTTCAATGATTAAATATTCAAAACGAAATCAATTTAGTTCTAAACTTTCCCAAACTTTGTATTTCATTTTTAATTGAAGTCAAACACCTTAAGATAAATTTTCTTGAATTTTGATTTGTCTAACTATTTTTCACCATTTAATTCCATGAATAATCATAAAATGATGGAAAAATAGTAAATTATCATGAAAAATTCTTGTAATTTTTGTGTAACAATTTTACAGTGTACATAATCTAGGAAAAATATTAATATGTGTTTTCAAAAAGTTTAACACAATTTTTCTGATTTTTGTACATTTAATTGTATTAAATCTTGAGAAAATAGAAGAAAAATAGCATACAGAAGATAAAAATCATCACAATTTTTATGTATCATCCTAACATATTATAAGAGTTTCTGGTAAATTTTCATGAATTTTGGATGAGTAAAACTATTTTTCCTGTTTTTAGTCCATTATAAACACAAAAATTCAAGAAAAATAGATATACATTTTCAAAAATTCCCAAAATATTTTTCGAAGTCTTAAATATAAGGTACAAGCTGCGAAAAATAAGAAATAATATTTTCACATTCCCTAAAGTGGTTTTATGATTTATTATAGCTAAATAAAAAGAAAATTAAACACCATATTAACAGTAACAAAAATCGATGAAACTTCATGAGAGATGTTTATTAACTTAAGGGGTAATCCACAAATATTTCCAGAATTTATGTACAAGTTTAAGTATTTTATATGCTTTAACACTCTATTTTATTATTATTTTCATGTAAAAATAAAGAAAATATATATTGAGCTGAAAATTTCCAGAATGCAACTTCAAACAATTTAATAACAATGAAAAATTGTTTTCTTATTTTTGATGTCAAAAAACATGCCTAAAGGCTCAAACAATTATAGAGAAAACTTGATTCTTGTGATTTTGGTAAAAATTATTGATGTTACTTTGAGAATTTTTGCAACATGTTCCAAAGGCTTTTGAATCAAGATATTTTTATACCTCTTAATACATGATGTTAAGTGCTCATGTCAATTTTTCCTTGATTTTTAGTGATGAATAAGATCTTTGAACATGCAATACAAAACTAGTCTTCACAAAAAGGTGCTGATTGAGCAACAGTTTTGTAAAAATTGCTAAAAATTGAAATATTTGAATTTTCTAGTGAGGTCAGATGGGTTTGAAAGCTAACTCAAAATATTATATTTCAGAAAAATAATCCCGAATTTTGGTTAAGAAATGAGTGAGATATGACATTTTAAAGTCAGGTAAAGAAATCTGGCAGATTGCATGCATGGTGATTTGTTAGAAAAATGAGTTTTCATCATTTCTTTGAGTAAATCTTTTGAAATATTTTAAAAGATATCATGATAAACTTATATTCTAGTCATGTTTCCAGAGATCAAAAGATTAAAACTTATCAAAATGTATACATTCATTTATGAACAAAATTTTGTTTCTCAAAAACTCTTAACTTGAGTTTGATGTTTTAATCCTTAAAATCGATTTTTGCACTAAGATCATGAACAAGCAACCTTGTTTATCATACATTCATGGTGTTAAAACACATCCACGATGTTCTAAAAAACATTTTAACAAAAAGAAAACAAGTTTGAAGAAGATGAAGAAGTAGAAGTCGGTTTTTGAAGTAAAATGCACATGCATGGCTTAAATCATTGTTGTGGATCTTCAAGAGATGTATGTTCTTTACCTTAAATTTATTTGTGACTTGAAAAACCCTTATGAATCTCCATAATTTCGTGGTTAAGAGGCTGTGGTTGTGGTGTTTGGAGAAAAAAAATTAGAGAGAAGGTAGAGAGAGTTTTCTAGAGAGAGAAAGAAGAGAGATGTGTGTGTGTTGGAGAATGAGAGTGTGAGAGAGAGATATGGGAAGAGAGGGGTCCGAAATTTTGAGTATAATAACCCTTTCTCATTCATTTTGTTTTATAAAATTTAAGTTATTTTATAAAATATCTAAATTTTATATAAAATGTGCACTAAAATCAAGTTTTTATTCATGAAACCTTGATTTTTGACTTATAAATTAAGGATGAATGTTAATGACTTAAATTTTTATTTTCCTTGATTATATTTCCCTGAATTTAATTGTTTTAAGATAATATTATAAGTTTCATAACTATTTTTATAGAATTCTTGATGTTAAACTTTATAAAATTTAAGTTTTAGGGTTTTTAGGGTGTTTGAGAGTTTGTAAAAATTTGGATATCAAAATAAATAGAATATTTGAGACTTTAAATTATCTTATGGTATTATAACTCTTTTATAGTTATAAATAATGTTTGTAATTTATTTTTATTGGTTTATTGGCATTCTATGTAGTGATTCCGAGATTCAAGCGAAATTGAGGAATCAAGTATACTAGTCCTAGTCTTCAACTTTGACTTAAGTTTCTATGAGACTTTGACCTAATTTCTACTTCTAGGTCAAGTGCATGATGTGTGTATATGATTCATGAAAAGGGGTTCGAGTCAAAGAGTGACCCGAATATGGATAGCCTCTACAGTTAAGTAGTTGTAGCATTCACATATCAACGTGAAATCTAAGTACATTATCCATTGTTTCTAGTTGCTTCCAAGTTTCTAGTAGGTTATAACTGAGCTTCTAGTCACTAAGTCCAGTATGTGTCGTGCATATATGTGCAAATAAGTTTATTCAAATCTAGAACCGACTCGAATTTTGACAGTTGTCACATTCTCCCCTGGTTGAAAGAATTTCGCCCCGAAATTCAATTTGTGACGTATTCTATTAGAACTCAGTTGAATACAATTATATAGTTGGAGAGGTGGTGACTTGCAATGTTCTTTGATTATTTCGGGTTTATTTCCTCAAGGGAAAAGCCCAATTCTTTAGCTATAGTCAAATTAATGTTTCCTTAATTCGAGTTCTACAATTTAGATTGCGAGAAATTAGGATCATGGAAATCATGATCCAAACATGGCGACCTAGTCGAAAAAGATCATCTAGTTAGATACTATCTGAATTAAGAGAGCTATAAGTTTTGCTGAAGCACTAACTGCACTGAGCGTTAAATCCACATTGATCCTTAAGTCGCGTTCTAAATTAGCACTAAGTGTAAATTCGCCGCCTAATAAAGAAGAGATTAGGAACAATTTGTTCACTTCCGGGTTGGCTACTACATCTGGAAAGGATATATTTTGAAATAAGAAGGGGTAGCACGAATGAAAGAGAAGCGACTGAGCGTAAGTTCCTAAAAATACGTACTAAGGGTAGGCAACGAAGTTTTGGTACATCTCAAATGTAAAGGCTAATTAAGTGTCGTCGACAAAATAAATTACGAATGATTGAGCATCTCCGCGCCTATAATTACTACTACGGTTACTCTTACAATAATAAAACCTTATTCGAAGAATAAATATATTTAGAGAGTCATTGGTGCAAATGGACGCGATGAAAATTTATGATAAATTAAATCACATTGTGTATATAACATTTTAAGTGTTTAGAAGTGATTAAAAATCTCATTGTTATCAAAATGTCTGTTTAGAAATGATAATTAATCTCACTATTATCAAAATGTGTAATAATTCCAAGATAATGAAGATACATGTGTGGCGATCCAACAAAGTAGTAAAATAATATAAAGATTAATTAAAGTTAAAGGTTTAAGTCGTCATTAAGGGAAATTTTTTTTTATTGAAATTATTGATATTACGCTATTTGAAAAATTAACTAATTGTCTAAGTCAGGACAAATCTAAGTTTACGAGGAGTCAAAATACTTATGAAAACAAGCTTGAGAGTTTAGGAACTCACTGAAAATTGCAAAGTAAATTACTATTTTAAGAAAGGTGTAAAAATGTCAATCTTCAAAATAGGGCATTCATAGTTTAGTGTTTCTACAAAAACAATCATTTAGAGAATAGATAATCGTAAAATTCAAAATTCTTGATGTATTTAAAGAAAAGAAGAAACATAAGGATACATATCCTTCACATATATTTTCCGGATATAAAAAAATTATAAGCATAAGAGTATTCATCTTGTGTATTAATTATAAGGAAAAATACAATGAAAAATTGCATTTCATATCAAGTTTCTGAATTTAGAACGAAAGAGCAAATGTAAATAAGGATCACTTGTTTATAGAGATTTCAAAATAAAAACAAGATATATATGATAAAAAGGCGTAATTGAATATACCAAAGTTGACTAAATAAAAATTATTCCTCACGGCTATACATGTATTAATCGCTCAAAACGAAAGGATAGACTTCTAGTATGTATGTGTACAAACATGATACCAGGAGAAGCAAAATAGACAGAAACAAAGTTAGACAATGTATTATGTTACTATTATGGGTGTGCGAGATCTAAGTGCGGGGGAAAGAAAAAGGAAGGTAGCGGCGGCAATGATTGTTATTGTTAAAATTATAAGAACAATACCTATAGGTAGATTAAAACCAGGTTGAGATATATTTCAAACTTTAATATTTGATGTATATTGATGATTAAATAGACACGTGAGAGTCTTAGAATGTTTGCTAATAATCACGAGTTACCTTATTAAGTTAAACTCCATTTGTGAAAAAGAAGAAGCACTACAAACGGTAGTTGAAAATCTGACAATTTGACTTTTTAGAATGGAGTTCAATAATAGTTAAAACATATAAGGTAAAGACTCAATAGATTTAGAAGAGTAATTATACATTGTTGAAGGTGTCACTGGAAATTTAAAAGTGAACACTAAGTTTTGCAATGTTGTAAGTTTTATAAACACAGATTATAAAACTAATTTGAAATAAAATAAACAAATAAGGTGTGTTTTGAAATGAAGGCATCAGTGATGTCTTGTAAACACATTTGGATTAGAAAGTTGTAAAAATACCATGTTGGGTTTCAAGAAAACACATTTAAGTAAAGTACGATGCCTAAATGGGGAAGTAGTCAAAAGTCTTAAAACAAAAGTGGTTTGAAGATCCGATGAAGCTTTTACACATAATATGAACTTTAACGTCATATGTTTAAGTTTTATAGTAAAGAGTTTAAACACGATTATAAAAGAAAATGTTTCTAGTTTTTCGAAGACGTGTCAAAATGGTAAGCAATGTTTAAAATGGTTTATATGCCCTTAAAAGCACATCAATCCATTGAAATGAATTTGAAATGAAATTGAAATAGCAAGGTTAAAACCAATATTGGTTAAATTGAGTTTTGAAGAAAAGTGTTAAGTTAAAGCAAGTTGTCAAAAGATTTTTAGCGAGAATATGGCTTACATTGTTATAAGTTGTATGAAGTGGTTATAAAGTATTTTATCGATGATAAATAAAAACGATGAAACAAAATAATTTTTCGATGGAAGATTAAGAAGTAAGGAATAAGTATATTAGTGTAGCTGATCGTACCTAAATACTAAGGCGAGTACAAGGCGAGTATAAGACGAGTACCGATGTCTTTTTCCCTAAGATAAAGGGCAAGAAAAATTGTTTGAAAAACGTTTTATGGTGTCAATGCAGTTTCGTGGCCTTTTATAGAGGTCAAAGGGATATCCTATGTTAAGTTTTAACCTGAAGGTGGAAACAACCTAAAGCTAAATCGTAGCGTAGTAATAAGGTCTCACGTATTAGTAGCAATAGGTTAAACCTTTGTGTCTCCTTGTGAGTCGAATCTGGAATGCCCGCCAATGGTATCCAAGCGATTACTTAGTGGTGACTCATCTACATCCTTACGCGATGCTCCAATTATCATTCGTGTCGGTATCGAAACACTTTTTCCTAGTTGTAACTCTAGTACGAAGACGATGAAGAGGTATTGAGGGATAATTGGTATTGGTTTCGACTTAAGATTATTACTAGTGTATATCTAACTACTAACCTTATATCTAAATTCAATAGCTACCGAGGAATACCCATTATCAGTACTATGTGCATTGCTCTTAGAGTGGCTAGTGATATAACCTAAGTGGTTAACCTAGCACTTGATAAGGGATAAGAATATTTCTAAACAAGGGCATTGATATAACAGTGAACTTAGTTTCTAAGTGTATCTAGATGAATGCCTATAATATGCAATGCCCGTACGCACACCAAAAATTTTGTTTTTCAAAAGTTTAAGTTGAAAATTGTTTTGAACATAATTCTACTATAACCGTTTCAAGCCTCGCATTAAGTTTCCTTAATTAAGCATAGTTGGCCAGGCTATACTTAGTTAAAGTCCAATAATGCGTACTCGAATTAGTTATACTAGTAGTATGTTCGGTATTCTAAAAACATTTTGAAATTTTTTGGCTATAGTTGTGGTTCTCCAAAGGAAAACCGGTATTCTCTATAACCTTCGGCTCTGATACCATTTCCTGTCACACCCCGCTAAAGCGGAAACACAGGGCGTGGCAGTACAAAGGGTTTCATCGCAAAAGTTAAAAGACAACACCAACCATAGTATTAAAAATCATTACAAATTCACAATGGGTTTGAACAACTTTTAAAAGAAATTACAATGTAAATTGAAAAACAACACATGCGAATGCTCCTAAAAGTGAAGTGTCCCTAAGTGCCACTTACTCGATGATTCCTGAAAAAGCATGTAAAACGAGCATCAACTATAAAAATAGTTGGTGAATACTCACAGATAAACAAAATAATACTGGTTCCATGAATTGAAATCAAAGTTTTGATAAAAGTTTCCAATAATAAAAGTATATTGTTAAAATGAGTAAATAAGTTTGTAAAAAAAAAGTTCTTTGTCATCATGAGAGATAAGGTATGTTGCCCAAATAAGATGCAACATTCATATTCACATGGAAGATAAAGTTCGTTACTCAAACGAGTAAACAAGTTTCATTGCTAAAATGAGCAATCAATTTCGTTGCTACAAGGAGCAAACAATTTCATTGCTAAAACATGTATATAAGTTTTCAGTAATAACAGTTCGTTGTTGTAATGAGAAACAAAGTTCATTGCTATAATTAATAAACAAGTTTATTGCTATAATAAGTAACGAGTTTGTATGTGTATGAGCAAACAATGAGTCTCAACCAAACCTATGACTGAAGCCCTATCAAGATCTATGCTTATCGTTCCATAGATGAATATGGTATCATGCACTCCAGCAATAGGGCGAGTGAGGAGTTGTCAATTCCTAATAGCGCTATCCATAATGATCATTGGCTCAAAGAGTTAATGGTTAGAGATAAGGGAAGGGCCTTAATACGATAAGTTCTCATGTTCCGTGTTGCATAGACATACATAGAGAGACATAGCAATAAAATAGCAATCATGTTTGATACAAATCAATTTAAATACAACATTCAAATAATAGTTTTTCGGGACATACTTTTCCACCCCAAAACATAAAAACTGAAAATAGGGGAGTGCGTGAATACTCACAATATGCAAAATATAGCAACCAAGTTTATACGAGTCAAATAAATATAACGAACATAAATAGTTTAGGACATGCTTTTCCACCCCAAAACATTTAAAACCGAAAATAGGGGAGTGCTTGAATACTCACAATGCATTGAGATGATGCAAATGGTGCCTTGATCTACGCTCCACTCGTACCACTATCGTTTTTCCTACAACGACGTTAGACACTAATGAGTTCCTAATTGAAATCTAATACTAGTGTACTTACTACTACAATAGAATTATGCCAATAATGTGTCAAAGTTTAATATTGATAGGTTACAAATATTTTTCTGTGAAAATTAAATTTCAAAGAATCAATTGTTATATAACAATTTAAGTGGAAAATTCACATTATTGAAATGTTAATATTTAATATTTTAGAGGTGTTTCAATGATTAAATATTCAAAACGAAATCAATTTAGTTCTAAACTTTCCCAAACTTTGTATTTCATTTTTAATTGAAGTCAAACACCTTAAGATAAATTTTCTTGAATTTTGATTTGTCTAACTATTTTTCACCATTTAATTCCATGAATAATCATAAAATGATGGAAAAATAGTAAATTATCATGAAAAATTCTTGTAATTTTTGTGTAACTATTTTTACAGTGTACATAATCTAGGAAAAATATTAATATGTGTTTTCAAAAAGTTTAACACAATTTTTCTGATTTTTGTACATTTAAGTGTATTAAATCTTGAGAAAATAGAAGAAAAATAGCATACAGAAGATAAAAATCATCACAATTTTTATGTATCATCCTAACATATTATAAGAGTTTCTGGTAAATTTTCATGAATTTTGGATGAGTAAAACTATTTTTCCTGTTTTTAGTCCATTATAAACACAAAAATTCAAGAAAAATAGATATACATTTTCAAAAATTCCCAAAATATTTTTCGGAGTCTTAAATATAAGGTACAAGCTGCGAAAATAAAGAAATAATATTTTCACATTCCTTAAAGTGGTTTTATGATTTATTAGAGCTAAATAAAAAGAAAATTAAACACCATATTAACAGTAACAAAAATCGATGAAACTTCATGAGAGATGTTTATTAACTTAAAGGGTCATCCACAAATATTTCCAGAATTTATTTACAAGTTTAAGTATTTTATATGCTTTAACACTCTATTTTATTATTATTTTCATGTAAAAATAAAGAAAATATATATTGAGCTGAAACTTTCCAGAATGCAACTTCAAACAATTTAATAACAATGAAAAATTGTTTTCTTATTTTTGATGTCGAAAAACATGCCTAAAGGCTCAAACAATTATAGAGAAAACTTGATTCTTGTGATTTTGGTAAAAATTATTGATGTTACTTTGAGAATTTTTGCAACATGTTCCAAAGGCTTTTGAATCAAGATATTTTTATACCTCTTAATACATGATGTTAAGTGCTCAAGTCAATTTTGCCTTGATTTTTAGTGATGAATAAGATCTTTGAACATGCAATACAAAACTAGTATTCACAAAAAGGTGTTGATTGAGCAACAGTTTTGTAAAAATTGCTAAAAATCGAAATATTTGAATTTTCTAGTGAGGTCAGATGGGTTTGAAAGCTAACTCAAAATATTATATTTCAGAAAAATAATCCCGAACTTTGGTTAAGAAATGAGTGAGATATGACATTTTAAAGTCAGGTAAAGAAATCTGGCAGATTGCATGCATGGTGATTGGTTAGGAAAATGAGTTTTCATCATTTCTTTGAGTAAATCTTTTGAAATATTTTAAAAGATATCATGATAAACTTATATTCTAGTCATGTTTCCAGAGATCAAAAGATTAAAACTTATCAAAATGTATACATTCATTTATGAACAAAATTTTGTTTCTCAAAAACTCTTAACTTGAGTTTGATGTTTTAATCCTTAAAATCGATTTTTGCACTAAGATCATGAACATGCAACCATGTTTATCATACATGCATGGTGTTAAAACACATCCATGATGTTCTAAAAAACATTTTAACAAAAAGAAAACAAGTTTGAAGAAGATGAAGAAGTAAAAGTCGGTTTTTGAAGTAAAATGCACATGCATGGCTTAAATCATTGTTGTGGATCTTCAAGAGATGTATGTTCTTTACCTTAAATTTATTTGTGGCTTGAAAAACCCTTATGAATCTCCATAATTTCGTGGTTAAGAGGCTGTGGTTGTGGTGTTTGGAGAAAAAAATTAGAGAGAAGGTAGAGAGAGTTTTCTAGAGAGAGAAAGAAGAGAGATGTGTGTGTGTTGGAGAATAAGAGTGTGAGAGAGAGATATGGGAAGAGAGGGGTCCGAAATTTTGAGTATAATAACCCTTTCTCATTCATTTTGTTTTATAAAATTTAAGTTATTTTATAAAATATCTAAATTTTATATAAAATGTGCACTAAAATCAAGTTTTTATTCATGAAACCTTGATTTTTGACTTATAAATTAAGGATGAATGTTAATGACTTAAATTTTTATTTTCCTTGATTATATTTCCCTGAATTTAATTGTTTTAAGATAATATTATAAGTTTCATAACTATTTTTATAGAATTCTTGATGTTAAACTTTATAAAATTTAAGTTTTAGGGTTTTTAGGGTTTTTGAGAGTTTGTAAAAATTTGGATATCAAAATAAATAGAATATTTGAGACTTTAAATTATCTTATGGTATTATAACTCTTTTATAGTTATAAATAATGTTTGTAATGATTCATGAAAAGGTGTTCGAGTGAAAGATTGACCCGAATATGGATAGCCTCTACAGGTAAGTAGTTGTAGAATTCACATATCAATGTGAAACCTAAGTAGATTATCCATTGTTTCTAGTTGCTTCCAAGTTTCTAGTAGGTTATAACTGAGCTTCTAGTCACTAAGTCCAGTATGTGTCGTGCATATATGTGCAAATAAGTTTATTCAAATCTAGAACCGACTCGAATTTTGACGGTTGTCACAGTTCTGTCTCACATTGAAACTTCTCCAATGCTACAGACTTATACTTAAACTTATAAGTATAACCATATTTACTGAACTTAAGTAAATCATGACGAATAGTCTTCTTGATCTTTTGTGGTGGACTTGACCAGTGCACAAGAATGTGTACTCGATCCCTTAGTCCTTTCCTTATTCACATAAGGAATTTGTCTTCATTTTCGAAGCTGAAAGTTCTCATTCATCATACTATACAACTTGCATGATTCCAAGTTTCGGTCCAATTGAACCTTGGGTGGTGAGAATCTTTCCTTATTTGGTAATATTAGACACTACCACAACCGAAAGAATCAAATCCATTTTTCCAATATTGCTATCAATGGAATCTTATAAGCAACAACTTTTCACAAATGCCATTATAAGGATACTTAAAATAAATAAAATCAAAACCTTTTTTCTTTTATTTTAAAACTTTGCGGAAAAACTTATCCTTACAATCCATATGAAAACCTTGTTGTTATCTATTCCTAAGCAATATAAATATCATAACTCTTAAGTAATAGCCCAAAATTCTGATCACCGAACCATGCGATTGAAATCCATCTTCGCGATCAGAATCAGCATGTACTTAATAGAGTTAGACAATGGACTTTACCTGAAGTAGAGCCAAACTTATTGACTTTAACATCCTTAGGTAAATTTGGCAGCTTCGTAACCAATGCCCCTTCCTTTGGCAATAGTTACCTATGGACCCTTGATAATGGGACTATCTCAGACTTCGCCTCTCTCTTTACCATTGGGTCAACCGAGTTGACTATGGCCGATCCCTTTCCATTGGGAAGAGAGAGCTTTACTGGATATCCAATGTCATCATTGTCAATGTCCATAGCGTTTTAGGAAGTTGATCTTAGCAAATAGATAACATCATTAAGGGTCTTGTCTTAGTCTGTTTCATAGGATTCCCAAAAGAACTCACTATGTGACTTAGAAAGTAGTTGAGCCACCAACTTTCTTAAGACTTTGACACCTAACTCTCCCGGCTTGTCAATATGTGACTACATCTCCAAGATGTGATCACACCTAGACCTTGCCTTGCCAATAGGGCTTGAGTGACCTTAAACTTTTTAGGAACTTGTGGGTTAGGGAGAATAATTGGAGGAGGTGAAAGAAGTATGATATCCATGGGACATCATCTTCATTTAGGAAAGCTTGTTTCAAGAGATATGGGAAGATCATAAATGTCTAGACCAGACATCTTTTTGGGAGATATTCAAGATAGTTGATTTAAAGTCCTTAATATGACACCCAATATGAAATATTAAGGCTAGGACCCAACAAACTATTTTATAACTTAGAAGAGGGATGCCGTAATCCAAGCTATAAAATATTTGAAGGTAGGTGAATGACGATTCACCAATTTCCACCATGAAAAACGAAATAATTTATTAGGTTTTAATTGGATTTGAAAGTCCTAGATCTTTGAGATTCATTGAACTGTTCAAAGGCATGTTTCAATCTCGAGTGTGCCCTTCAGGTTTTGTGACTGGGATGCCGAGGATCACAAAACAAGGTGTGAATAACCATGCAAATATACTTGGTACCCTTAATATTTACCCCTTAATCAGTGTCCCGGTTAACCACACACGCTCCACCGATACTATGATAAATATTAAGTTACCCTTTGCCTACCTTGTTAAGTCCAGGTTAGTGTGTCGGTTAACCACACACGCTCCACTAACGATTTAAGCAAAGTGCAAAGTGTAATTTCATGGGTTAGCACCAAATTCAAATTTTCCTAAGTAACTAAGATTGGGTATTAATAAGAGTTTAGTTACTTAGTATTTATCATTAATACTTTTAATGAAAGGAGAATTATGGTCCTTGTCCTACCCGTTCGGCTAACGACCCTCCACCAGTCAAGGAAGCGGTGGGTGAGAGTGGACACCCATTAAACTGCCATTTTATAGGCAGTAACCTTATACCCCCCTTATAGACCGGCTTCGTGAATGAGGCCTACTAACGGTAAGACTGACTTTACTCTTATACATATATATAGATATTATTAACTTATAATATTATAAAGTATAAGGGTTGAGTTTTAACTTTTAAAATTCTAAGGGCTAACTTGGAATTAAAGTATTCATAAGTGAAAACTTTTTCAAATTCCAAAACTTGAGGGTAAGTTTTGAAACATTTCAAAACTAATTAATTCCATAACTTATGAGTTTAAAGTAGTTTTAATTAAAAAAAAAAAAAAAAAAAAAAAAAAAAAAAAAAAAAAAAAAAACTCTACAAGTTCCATAACTTGAGGACAAGTTATGGAAGACTTTAAACTAATTAATAAAAAAAATTACTTTTTTTAATTGTAACTTATGGAACTAATTAAGGTTACACTTTTTTTTTAAATTTAATGAAGAGACTCTTGAACCTCCATAACTTGAGGACAAGTTATGGAGTCATAAAATCATTTAATTAGAACTAGACTCTTCATTTTGTAACCTTTGCCAACTTTAATGAGTTTTATGATTCTTAAATGTGACTTTTCATATAACTTGAGGACAAGTTACAAAAACACACTTTGGAATCAACTCTTAGATTAAAATGGATTGAAAACAACTATTTCACACAACTTTTCTATTAATCTAAGAACCTCATAAGAACAAGATAATTCAAATCATCAATCTTCAATAAATTAGCATGAACATACAAACTAATACAAATCTTGAAATTATGACAATTATCTTAGAAATTGGATTAGCATGAACATTACCACATCAAAAACAAGTTTATAAGTCCAAAAACATCTTAGGGTAATGTTCCTAGTCCAATTCCAGCCAAAACAATCGAATATATGCATCCAACTCGATTTTTCAGCTACTTTTTGCAAGTATAACAAGAAAACAAGCCTAGGCTCTGATACCACTGTTGGGTTATGAGCATTCTAACACTCCTAAGTGTACATGCAACCCTAAATACCTTGGATCTATGTTTTCTCTATTATACATACAATTATTAACATCCAAGGTATTATCCTAATCTAGCATACAAAATAATAAATATAACAAGATAGAATACATACCTCTTTGATGTAGAATGTCTTCATGAAGCTTGAGTGCCTAGTGCCCCAAGTGTGACACCTCAAATGGTTCACACAACACCAAATACACTTGGAATAACTTGAGAGAAACTTGAACACTCCTTGAAATCGTCTAGCCCTCACACTCACACATTAGTGCACAATTTCTTGAGCCATGTGATTCTTTTATATGGTGGATATTAGGGTTACACCATGTAACTCATAACTTTACCCATTCCTTATGCTCCATGGATTTTAACCTCCATGGAGTATCCATGGGTCACCCCATGGACTTAGTCCAACATAAGGAATCTTGGAATACAAGCCCACATATATAAGAATGAATGATTTACACAATCAACCCATATATTTAATTAGTCTCCTTTTGATCACTTAATTAATTCCAAATTAATTCTTGATCAATACTAATTAAATAACCTTATTAATATATTAGAACTTATAATATATTAACCAACCTTAAGTGTTATTTCTCTCATTATACTCTATCCAAATGCATGATGCCATGCAACCCAAATGGACCATGCCGGGTCGGGTCAAGTCTTACCAATTATAGTTATGGACTTAGACATTAATCCAACAATTGATACACAAGCAAATTTAGGGACTTACAGAAATTTCCCGTAGTCAATACACCGTATCCCCTGATGATTCCATTGGCATTGTCCCCGAACGTGACATTTCCACCGTTACAGATAGGCCTAAAGTCGCAAAGGTATTCTAACCTTCCAGTCATGTGCAAGGAGCATGTACTATCAATTAACAACTCCTCTTCTGGTTCCTCCTTGCACATTGCCTGAGAAATTAAACGGTTACTTTGGGCACCCAAACACGTTTGGAGCCCGGAGTCACATGAGAGACTTTCTTACTAGATGCATGTACGTGAGTTGTAGGAACAGATTTTGTGTTAGTTCGTAGACCTAGTCTTGGGTATTTGGTAACTTTTGGAATGTTACGAGGTTGGATGGGACACAACGTTTTCAGTGGATAAAATCCAAAAGAGAGATTTTTCTCATTTATCCAGACACCATATTTGGTTAACGGTCCGGAGGATGTAGTTCGAGGTTTGTGTCCGGTCCGTGAGTGGTGTTTGGCTACAGTGCCTTTGGAATTTTAAAAAGGTTTAGGATGTGAATTATTCCTAGGTTCAGGAGTTGGTAAAATACCTTTCCACTTTGGATCGTTTAAGGAATATGTTTGAAAAGAATATCTTTTATAAGACGTGACTTCCTTTTGGGATTTCGTAGGAGTGTTTGAAATAACTTTTGTTGTTGCACACCTCTTTATTTCAGATCCTTTGACTGCCGTATTTTTGAAAGATTTTTTGCAGTACTAGATTTTTCTAAGTTCTTTTGTTTTGAAAACTTGACATTCTTGAAATTGCTTTTACATTCAGTATCCCGCTTTTTGCCTCTGGACCTGAGTTCCTCTTTGAAAGCTTGTTTTGCTTGGGTTTTTGGAGAACCGCAGTCAGAAATGCTTAAATGCGGTTTTTTGAAAAACTTTGATTGTTTTGAAAAACGTGGACTTGATTCATCTGAACTAGAAGGTTTAGGACTTTGTGAGCATTGACTATATTCAAAGTTTTCACTTGGTAATTCGTGAAGGATGGGCTGAATAGTCACTGTGCTTTTGAATGCGGTTTGCGGTGCAGATGACTGGACAATCGCAGAGTATGTCAAAGATGGTTCAAAATTGGAGATTTTATGGAAGGCAGAGGTGAACAATTTACAACTATTTCTGGTCCTTCAACATTAATTTCTTCATCAACGTCTGAAGAAGACTGAGAATTGGGACAATTGTGTCAATGATGGGTATTTGATTACATGGATAATCAGAGGATTCAGGAAGCATTTCCTCGATGACACAATTGTTACTCAATTCATGAAGTCGACCGAAATGGCATCTTATGTGTTCCGGAAACGTTTTATCATTAACTACATAATGAAACTCACGATCCGGTGGGACATATGGTCGATCAGCATTGAAACGGGGAATTGAGTCCTCATTGGTTGAGTACCCATTGGACCATCCCCAATTATAGGTGTTGTCCACAGTCCCATTGTTAATTAAGTTTTCAATTGCTTCAGATTCTTTAAAAAGCTTTTCTCTTAATTGATTCAGACGTACAATTTCTTTCTGGGCTAAATCCCTTTGATTTAAAGCGATATCTAACTGAGTTTCATTCAACATCCTAGCATCCTTTTCTAACAAAAAATCTTTTTCTAGCATGGCAACCTTAAGTCTCTTATCCCCAAGTCTTCCTCTCACATGATATAGCTCTTGGGACGCTATATTCTTTTCATCTGGAGCCTTGTTATAGTCTGAAAGGATGGCAGCACATGTTGTTGGATAAGGTGTCTAAATCCATAGTTATATTTAGTATGTAATTCACCCGATTTGGCATGGTCCATTTAGGTTGCATCTTCATCTCAACTGTTGGATAGACAAAATGAGAATAAGGACACTTATGGTTTGTTAATATATTATAAGTTCTAATATATTAATATGGAATCATATTATTTAATTAGTATTGATCAAGAATTAATTTTGAATTAATTTTGTGATCAAAAAGAGACTAATTAAATATATGGGGATTGATTTGTAAATCCTTCATTCTTATATAGTGGGGTTATGGTCCATGATTCACTAGATTGGGCTAGGACCCATTGGGTGCTCCATGAATGCTCCATGGAGGTTAAAACCCATGGATCATGGGGGAATTGAAAAGCCATGCACATTAGGGTTTACATGATGTAACCCTACATGTGACACACTATATAAAGAACCTCATGGTAAACAAAATCGGCACTTAGAGTTACACTAAGACAAGAGTAAGAGGGCTAGCCGATTTTAGGTGAAAGTGTTCTTCTCTCAAGTTATTCCAAGAGTTGTGGTGTTGTGTGAAACATTTGAGGCATCACATTTGGGGTGCTAAGCTCACAAGGTCTTAAGGAATCCAACCAACAACAAAGGTATGTCATTCTACTAGTTTTTATATTACAAGTACACCATGCCATGCTAGTTAGGATGTAAACCTTGGAAAATTCTTATTTGCATGAATATTAGAGAAAACATAGATCCAAGGTTTATAGGGTTGCTTGTACACCATGGGAGTGTTAGAATGCTCAAAACCCATCACATGTGTCATTAAGTCTTTCTAAGTATGGTTCACAATCATGCATGCTGAAATTATTAGAACAGATCATGATTTTTTCCTGCTCGACGATGCTGAGGGTTCTATCTTTGGCCATGTAGCAGTAGTTTCTTTCCAGCTTCGTCGATCCATCCTCTTCAGCACCTGCAACCATGCATATCTTCCTTTTTCCCTTGTTGTTGTTGAGATCTTCATCCTCATCTCTGGATGACCACACATGATGATCTCTTTTCACATGAGTAACATATGCTCTTGCCTTTTTTTTCTTCCATTTCTTGGGCCATTCTAAGATATAATGCCTTATCCTTAACCACATTTGCTTTGCAATCTTTGGCAAAGTGATTCTCTTTATGACATTTATGGCAGATGATGACTTCATTTTTCTATTATGTTGAATTACCGGAGTCTGATGTTTGTTTGATTGCGGTCCCTCATTGGAATTATGTGTATTTTGTCGTTGACGTGGATGCTGTGGGTTTCTAGGATATCATGAGTGGTTAGACAGCGGATTGATGTTATAGTTGAAGGGTGGTTTTGTGAACTGCTGGTTCTTACGAAATGATGGTGGTGGTAGCCTGTTGAATTATTGGCTATCCAAAGCTATGGCATTTTGGAATTCTTCTTCGTCATCCATTTCATCATCAGCTTCATATGACTGTAGTGTGTTGTCATATGAAAGTGGGTAAGATGGTTCAGTAGGGTATGACTACTGATTGGTTTTTGACTTGTGGGGTTTGAGCTATTAGAGAAAGTGGACCACCAAGATCAGCACAATCTTTGAGCACCATTGATTCTTGTTCCTGAAGTTCTCCGTACAATTTGAATAAGGAAAAAGTGTGAATTTTTCTATCTCTTTGCACAATCGTCTTTGTAGTGGGCCAATGTCTTCCCAAACCATTGAGAAACTGTAGATTTGTTTCATGGTTGCTTCAAACTGTACCAACATTTGATAGCTTCGTGATGATGAGGTTGAACCGCCTGAACGAGTCATTAAGACTTTCACCGGGAAGAGCTTTCAAGTTGTTAAACTCATTGAGAGCAATGGTGAGTTTCTTATCCTGAGCTTGTTCAGACCCTTGATAAAGATTTTTAAGCACATCCCAAATCTCCTTAGCAGATTTGCAGTTGATGATAATGTCAAAGTTGTCTGGAGCTACACCGCAAGAGATTTCATAGAAGGCTATAACATCATTTTCCATTTTGTCAAGATCATCTTTGGTTGGTCGATTCATTGCGGCTTGACCTCCAACCAGTCGTTCTTGTGCACCCTCTGCTTGAACATGAGTAAGAATAACGACATGTGGTCCTTCTTCCACATATCTCCACCCATCTCTTCCAAGCCTCTTAAGATACCTCTCCCTCCTTTCTGACGAATGGTGATATTCATTTGCAACAAGTATTGGTGCTCTGTTCGAGCCTCCAACACTGTTGGAAATGTTCAATGATAAAGCTTGTGCCATATTTCCTTTGTTTTTTGTTTTTTGTTTTTTTTATGTTTTTTTTAAGAATGAGCTTTAGTGGTATAGAAGGCTTTCCAAACTCAGAGTTTTGTTTAAAAGGAAACCACTTTGGCTCTGATACCAATTGTAAAAAACCCATTTTAAACAATCGGTAGATGCGAAATAATAATATGTTGAGATTTAACAAACATAAAAATATGAATGAAGGACATGAAGATGAGTAGTTCTATAAAACTAGAAAAGAGATAAAAAAAAATATTACATGAAGAACATTGTTGGGAGAGAAAACTCTCCCTTGGTGGGAAAGATCCCACCACCTTCTCTCTCTAGAAAACTACATTGTGTGCACTCTTACTTTTACATGACCACCTCTCTCTATATATATAGGAGAGAGAAAAACACCAACAATACAATAAAGGGAAAATAATAAACCTAACTATCACTCGTAATTTGTAGAGCATTTACATGAAACCTTTGATAGTCACATTGGTTTACTTCATGCCGATTATATTGGAAGAATTTTATTCTTTCCATGAGGATTACACCATACCGCATTCGGACATCATATTTTTCTTCGTGAGGTTTGCACCGCAACAGCGCCTGATCAACAAATTTGTTTCGTATTCTTCGCTTTATGGGATTTTTGTGACTTGTCGCTCTTGATCTCCGGTTGATGAACTATGTATCTTGAGCATGTGGACTTTAGTTTCTATTGAAGACCACTTCGAGAGTTCCGGCACCGCAGTTTGGGTATATTGGTATTCTTTCAGCACAACAAAGATTTTTTCACGCAGAGTTATTATTGCTACTTTGGTATTTGATCGAGCAGTTTTCAGCGACTGAATCAGCCAAATACATATGACCACAGAGTATTTATCTTACTCTCATTCTCGTGTCTTATCGAGACCCTTCATGCATTTAGGGAGAGATTTCTTAGCTCTTGGCATCTGACACTCTCCATCCCGATGATTTGTTGATTTTTGATATCCGGTCATTGGTTATCAAAATTAGGGAGAGAATATCATCCAGATGTGATTTTATGATTGTTTGAGTTTGAATTTTTGAAGACTTCTGAAGACGATGATTTATTTAGTGATGCGATGTGGCACTTATTTTTGGTCTTTGCAGATCAAATTATTGGTATTACTAGATGTTTCCCGGTTCCAGATTATTTATTATTCGGACTCTACCACAGGTTGATTTTGTGTTTGTATCCGGTGCAGGTCTTATGATTTCTCGAGTTTGGTTTGTGATATTTTGAAGACGATGACTATTTTGGCGATGTGACGTGACACCTATTTTTGATCTTCCGATCAAATTTTTGCATCGCTAGACTATGTCTTTGGACTCACATTTTTTATTATTCGGACTTCACTTTTGGATGCTTCACATTTTTAGCAGGTTATTCTTTGAAGAATTTTTGGTGTATTGCGATTCGAGAACTAGAGATGTTTTTCAGACTTCTTGAAGCTGAAGTGTTCTTCTTATTGGATCTTCTACTTGATCATTAGGGTTATGACTAGTTTGAAGATTTGCATCTTATTTTTCTGCTTCATTGGTGGTGCTTTGAAGTCGAAGACCTTTACTGTTTAGAGATTCATGGCCAGCATCAGAGATCACAGATACTTGAGAATTTCAGAAACATTTCAACACTTGGTTATCATTATGTTTCATTTTATTGCCATACTTTCTAGTCGGTTACTGTATATTAGCCTTTTATCACTTCATTTGTATCCCTCATTATTTGCGAGCATTTAGGGAGAGAATGTTGGAGCATGCAAATGCTCTACAAATTATGAGTGATAGTCAGGTTTATTATTTTCCCTTTATTGTATTGTTGGTGTTTTTATCTCTCCTATATATAGAGAGAGGTGGTCATGTAAATATAAGAGTGCACATAATGTAGTTTTCCAAAGAGAGAAAGTGGTGGGATCTCTCCCACCAAGGGAGAGTTTTCTCTTCCAACAATGTTCTTCGTGTAATATTTTTTATCTCTTTTTCTAGTTTTATGGAACTACTCATCTTCATGTTCTTCATTCATATTTTTATTTTTGTTAAATCTCAAGATATTATTATTCCGCATTCACCGGTCCTTCAAAATGGGTTTCAACATAGGCCTTCTAGGGTTAGGCACATGATGGGTTTGGGCCCAATTTGGATATTTGGGCCTTATTGGATCTTGTGGTGTCATTTTGGGTTTGGGCAATCTTTTGGGCTAGGTTGCTTGGGGCATTGTTGGACCATCTAGGAATAAGTGTTTTAGATTAAGGAAAAGTTAATGGGGTTTAGGGTAAGGCCGATGTAAGGGTTTGGTCCCAATTTGGAAAAATGGGCCATAACTGGGCCATGGATGATTATTTGGTTTGAGGGCCTTTTGATTGTAAGTTTGGGCCTTAGTGTTGGACCAAACTAGGTAAGGGTTAAAATGTTCTTTTTACCCCATAAGTGGATTATTGGTTTTGGGTTTGGAACCCAAATGTTAATTGAATGTCTTCATGTTTGATAACATAGGTATTCTAGCAGATATGCAGTCAGAGATATATTCATTGGTTCAACTGTCTAGGTGAGTCTCCTCACTATAATATGGGTCAAAGGCACCAATGTCGTCCCATTTGGTTGATGTACTGTAGGAAGATCAGGGGTGGCCCTTGGCATTTGTATGAAAGAACAGGGGGTGGTTCCTGGCAATCTGTATGCAAGACCAGAGTCTGGACTCTGGCAGTTAATTAGATAAGTAGTGGTAGAATGTATGCTAGTTGTCTTTTTGATGCTTGCATGGAAGACCAGGAGGTGGCTCCTGGCACTTGTCTGTAAGGCCCAAGGTTTTGGTCCCCGGCTTGGCAAGGAAAGACCATGACACGGCTCGTGGCATAATGCGAAGACTATGGCTGGCACATAGCACCTCCTATTGTATGTTTGATATGTATTGCTTGTATGTTATGTATGGTATGTCATATTTGGGGAACTCTCTAAGCTTTGTTCTTATAGTTGTGGTTTATGATTTCAGGTACTTCCGGTTCGAAAGGGAAAGGTGCGGCTTGATCGCAGCGCATACACCCGTGTTTTCCGTAACTCGTGATTTTTGGATTTTACTCTGATAATTGTTTTATTCTAAAATAATTTTAAATGTTTGACTAAAGGATAAATGAGTGTTTTGATTATATTAAAATGAAATTTTTACCTTCTAATTTTTGGGGTGTTACAAGATACTGGAACTATTTGGGTCTATTAAGACCTCTATAATGGAGTTCTTGGACGACCGATACGCTGTAACTTCTGAGACTGTTGCTGTTGTATCCAACGCAGACGTTGCTCCTTTTAGGATTGGCACTGGCAGAGCCTTCCAGTATTAGGACTTCGACAATACGAAGCCCCCGACATTTGATGGAGTTCAGGATCCGATCATAGCCATAAGGTGGTTGTTTGACATCAATGGATGTTTGTTCACTTGCTCTTACCCAGCTAACCAGAGGGTCAAGTGCGCTCTAAACCTTCTGCGGTCCAGAGAAAAGGATTGGTGGAGACTTGTTACTAGCTCATATTCTTCTGAGCAGAGGGCTGTTGTAACTTAGGAGCACTTCTCAGAGGTTTTCCATTCTAGAAATGTTCCGCTAGTGGAGCATGAGAGGTTGGCCCAGGAGTATTTGGATTTGAGACAAGGACAGATTCGGTGACAGAGATCACCAAGATGTTTATGGAGGGGCCATATTTTGTCCTAAGTTTGCTTCATCTGAGAAAGCACAGATGAACCGTTACTTGAGCAAGCTCAAGACGGATATCCAACAGTTTTTATCCATGCGACATTATGGTTCATTGTTGGATTTACAGGAGAATGCAAGGTGGTGGGATATTTAGATGGAGCTCCAGACAAAGGAGCAGAGACAGGCCCTGACGCAGTCACAACCTGCACCAAAGTGGTTCAAGGACACTGATGTTAGATATGGGAGTCATAGGGGCTGTACTTGTAGGAAGTGCGGCAAGGTTCATGATGAGGCTTGTCGATATGCTGGTATATGCCACAAATTTGGTAAGGAGGGGAGCTACGCGAGGTATTGTCGTAGGCCGGCCCTAGTCCCGAGTACTAGGATTTGTTATCACTGTGATCAGGTTGGCCATATGAAGTTCAACTTTCCATTGTGTGCCGCCAAGCCGGCACAGGCCCCGATGCCAGCTACTTTGGGGATCACTGATGGGCATCAGGGGAGGGCGGAGCCCCTGAGGGCTCGGGGCAGTGCTTTTCAGCTCACTGTTGAGGAGGCCAGAGCAGCTCCAAACATCATGACAGGTATGTTTCTATTTATCATTATGTTGATTATATTTTATGTTGTGCTCAAGTTTGTGCTCCTAATAGGTACGTTCTTAGTGAACTCTTTGCATGCTCTTGTGTTATTTGAATCGGGTGTGAGTCAGTCCTTTGTATCTCGATCATTCAGTAGGGATTTTGATATTCCTATTGGGGAGTTAGAGTGCCCGTTGTGAGTTTCTATCGCCAACGAACATGGGGTTTCTGCATCCATAGTGTATCAGGGTTGTACATTGGAGACATTTGGGGTGCCTTATCAGATTGTTTTCATCCCTGTCCCCATGGGGAATTTTTGGGTCAAAAATATGGTTTATACTTTGCTTTTCTAAGCATTTATTGTTTTTATTATTTGGGCCGAAAATAGTATAGGATTAATTGTAGCTTGGACCGAAAACCCATGTGTTTTCGGTCTAGCATTGGATTATTTGTATTTTGGTCTTGGCCTTAGATCAATATATATATATATATATATATATATATATATATATATATATATATATATATATATATATATATATATATATATATATATATATATATAGGGTGAGGAGTGCATGTGAGGGTAAGAGCCAAGGAGCTTAAGTGTGTGTATTCTAAGGTGTGAGAGAATATAGAGAGAGAAGAAAGTGTGTGTAAATCTTCTGTATTGTTCATCATTGCAATCTTGAATACATCATAGATTCATCTTCTTCTTCTCCTTCTATTCTATTAGATCTGAAATCATCCGTTTGATTGGGATTCCGCACCATCAAACGGATCTTATTGATACACAAGCAGATTTGGGGACTTACAAGTGGTATCAGAGCTTGGATTGTATCAATCATTTTTTTCAGATCTGGAGCTTATTTTATCTTATTTTCAAGAGATTTTTGCGTTTTTGGATAGATCTTGGCAAAATAAGGGGGGTTTGTTCTTCGCGTTTTTCATAAAAACGAGTTTTTGATCGAGTTTTGGAGCAAAAAGAGGTGAAAAACGCTGTTTTTCACGTAATCTGCGAGGAGTTTTCGGTCTTTGAAGGGTTTTCTGTCGGGTTTTCGGTCAGAGTTTTCGGCCAGAGTTTTCGGTCCGAAGACACATGTTCGGTCCGAGGTTTTCGGTCCGAGGCTCGCACGTGTTCGGTTCACGCACGTTTTCGGTCTCGCCTCTGGTTCCCGGCTCAGCAGCCTCGCTCTCGGCCCAGCAGCGCGTTCGGCTCGTGTGTGGCTTAGCTCGCAGCAACAGCAACAAATAATCAAAAGGATTTTTGAGGCAGCCAAGGATCGAACCCGGGTGTCCAACCTCTTCAACTCAGCGCCTTACCACTCGAGCTCGCCTGCCACACGTTCTAATCCTTCCAAATTTAATTCAAAAGGGCTCGATTTCGATTCCTATTTTCGCAAATTTGACACTTTTTGCCCAATAATCAATTTTTTCAAATTTTCAAATTTCATTTTCTTCCCAACTTTCACATTTTTGTCAATTTCATCCCAAAATTAAATTTCCTTTATTTTTAAATTTCATTTTCAACCAAAAATTTTAGTTTTTAATTTTTGACTTTTATTTTTTGACTTTTGACTTTAAAATTTTGACTTTGACTTTTAAAGTTTGACCTTTGAGTTTAAACTTTGACTTTCTCGTTTAACCTTTAAATTTTCAAATTTAGCTTTTCGGTTTGACTTTTAAGTTTGACTTTTAGGGTTGACTTTTGAGGTTTATAGTCAAATGGCATTTTTGATAAAAATGAGTTCCTCAAACATTATGGTAAATGAAGTTTCATGTACTCCATCTTGTGAAACTACTATTAAATTTCTCCGAGATCAAATCGATTTATTAAAGAGAGAAAATGAGGACCTCAAATACGAAGGCTATACTCTTAGGAAAGGTCAGAAACCTCTGAAAGCTCAATTAAAGGCCAAGACTAAGGACTTTAGGAAATTACAAGAAGATTACAGCAACAAGTGTGAAAATTACGATCACATTAAGAAAAAACTTGTTGCTGTAACTGAAGAACTTGACGCTTTGAAAATTAAGTGTGGAAAAACAGATGTTAGTTTCAAAAATTATACTGCGTCAAGTAACACAATCGAGTCCTTATTTGAAAACCAATTAAAATTCAAAGATAATCAAAACAAGGGTCTAGGGTATGATAATGTTCCTCCCCCTTTCAATCATAACTATATATGCATCCCTATGACACAGGAAGAAATTGATAGGGAGGCACATCTTCAATATGGGAAACCTGCTGTGGTTGTGCCAGAAAAAGGTTGAGGTGAACGTTTCTAATGATTATACTTCTTGTGCAGGTAAAGTAGTAGAGGATGAGAACAAGGAGAAAACTATTGAACAATCCAATGACTCCTTGAACTCTGAATCTGTTGCTTCTAACTCAGTTACTCCTAACAAACCTGCTGTTGAGAAATACAGGCCACCAAAACAAGCGAAACCGACGGCTTGTTGCAAGTGTGCATGTGGGAACAACCTGAGACAAGGCATGGACACGTCACCAGGGGCAGGAAGAAACAACTTCATAGTGAAGAAAAAGACATGTTTTCACTGTGGAACACCTGGACACATTGCCAGAAATTGTCCTAATCGTGCATATGTTCCCTACTATGCACAAGGCTAGCAGAACGCGCAGGGTGGGAGATTCTTCAAAAGAAATCATTCGAGGTCACAATCGCGCAATGGCGACTGGAATACCCACAAGGCCAAGAAATCATCTCCCAAGACCAAGAATCCAACTCCCAAGGTCAAGAAGGGAATGTCGGCCAAAAAGCCCAATCCAAAATCAAAGTCAACTCGAAGATCGGCTTCAAGTTCAAAATCAAGTGCCGAGGCACCCATCGGATCGAACAAGAAATGGGTTAAACCCAACTACAGATGGGTTCCGAAGGTCCACTCTTCCAAATCTTCTAATGATTCTAATATTTCTACATCTTATGTTTGTGATAAGCAGGATATGTCATTGGAGACAGTTCCGTGCACAGATGACAAAGGTCAACCCAGTTTCAAAATGGATTGGGTTCCAAAGACCAACTGATCCCGCTCTGTGTCGGAGCAGCTATGGAGGCATATCATCAGACTTCGTTTTGTTGATAGTGGCTACTCCTGGTACATGATAGGGGACAACTCTCAAGTGCACAAACATTCAGAACTTTTTTTGAGAGTATGTGTCCTTTGCGGGAAAGGAAGATAGGAAAGGATCACTCTTGGGGTTTTGTGCTTATCGACGTGAAGAATTTTCGGATCTGTTATGAGATTATGCGTGCTGTTCTCAGACCTTCTGGATGCAAATTCAATCGGTGACTTACGGTTTGAGTTTTCTTCTCGATACTCCTGAGTTTATCTTACACTGATTCGTTTTGAAGATAATCTTTTATTTTCTTATAGTTTTTCGTTAGTAGGTATTATTGGGAAGTGATATGATCATGTGATAACAGGCAATTTTGGTCTGTGTAAAGTACCAAAGCTAAACTGTCTAGGCTCTGTGTTCGATGCGCTGGTAGGAACGAAAGATTTTAAATGGACTTGACTAGGCTCAGATGAACTTAAGGAATCTAGAGACTTGAAAAATCTTGACCTAGATAGATCCATTTAGCCTGATAATACGACGCTCGGGTAGGTTGAGCAGGGAGATATACATGAGAATCTACCGGTCACATTAAAAGAACCTGTATCTAGAACTGTGGTTTAACTTTTCCTTGATGTACAGACTCATGTCCTTAATTCTGGTATTGACGGGGCGACTGGGAATTCGGATAAATTAGGTTTGTAGAAAGTTATTTTCTTTCTTTCTAACTGTTAGTCATATGTTGCCACCTCTGCATGATCGAAAGATCCGACCTGGACTGCAACATATGCAACTCTGTTTCTATGCATCTTCTATCTATGCTATTCTTTCTACCTGTTAGCCATATGTTGTCTCCTTTGCGTGATTAATAATCCGACCTGGTACACAGAATATGCAACCTTCTGCTTCTCAATCCCTCTGAAATTCTAGTTAGTCATATGTTTCACCCTCTGCGTGATTGGAAGAGATCCGACCTGGGTGTACAACATATGCACTCTAAATCAATTCTCTCTCCTAATAATTGTCTGCTCACCTAAAGTAAGGAGTATCTCGGAAGTTCTTGATTATTGGGGTATATCAGGAAGCGGGAAACACGTTCTAGTACAACTAAAATTGAACAATTATAGATTGTCTGTAGATCTCGCTGCTCAACTTAGGTGGACAACAATATCCTTGGTCGTCGTCAGATGAATGGTCCTTAGGAAGTTTTATCTAGGAACATAGGATCAACTTGTCTTGTTACTTATAGCATGTCCAAAATTTGTCACAATTTTTCGTGCTTAAGTAGACCACAATACCGGCGATCGACCAGATCTATTCATGAAGGGGACGATACTGACAAACGGATTAAGACGGTCTAACAACTTTGATCCCAAATATTTTAATTTTTGTTAAATTTGTTCATAGTTTTCCTCTATGCACAAATTTAGGGGGAGTATTAATTAAAAAAAAAATCAAAAATCAAACAAAAATTAGAAAATTAAAAATCCAAAAATACTGTTAATACTCCCCCTAAATTTTTGGATTTTTAATTTTCTAATTTTTTGGATTTATATTCCGTTTTATTTCTTGTTCCGAGAAATCAAAAATCCAAAAATATTTTTGTTTCTGTTTTTATTTTTCCAGAAAATATAAAAAATCCAAAAATATTGTGTGCTAAGTTTTTCTTTTAGTTTTGTTTCGTCTTGAAAAAATGAATTCAGATGTAGATGAGACTCATGGAGACTGTATCGATGATTTTCTGAGCCAAGGCTTTATCCGTGATCATTGAAGAATTATCATTCGAAGGAGCAAGAAATGAAGATTATTCTTTCGACATTCAATCTTTCAACCCCAGAAGCATGATGAAGCTATAAATGAAGATTATGTGACGGATTGCATTGAAACCTCCTCAATCAGTCTGCTGCTATCTTTGTACCTGCTAAAGTGATCCAGAAGATTATTTCTCTCTGATGTTCTCTCTGAAGATTCTCAAGCTGAAAGCGCTATCTTTCAAGAAGCCTCCTCACCCAATGTGCGTTCAATGTCAAATTTTGAAGATAATCCCAACTGCTCCAGATGAAGTCATTCATTGAAGATTCATCAAGTTCATCTTGAAGTTGTGAAGAATTTGAAGATAAATCCTAAAGCCAAGCTCACAATGAAGATTAACAAGAAAAGCCAGCTACCTTTTTAGGGGGAGCTTGTTGGGTCATTTAGAAAAGAAAGCTATAAACCAAAGGGGAGATTGTTGGGTCAAAAATATGGTTTATACTTTGCTTTTGTAAGCATTTATTGTTTTTATTATTTGGGCCGAAAATAGTATAGGATTAATTGTAGCTTGGACGGAAAACCCATGTGTTTTCGGTCTAGCATTGGATTAGTCGTATTTTGGGCTTGGCCTTAGGTCCATATATATATATATATCGGGTGAGGAGTGCATGTGAGGGTAAGAGCCAAGGCGCTTAAGTGTGTGTATTCTAAGGTGTGAGAGAATATAGAGAGAGAAGAAAGTATGTGTGAATCTTGTGTATTGTTCATCATTCCAATCTTGAATACATCATAGATTCATCTTCTTCTTCTCCTTCTATTCTATTAGATCTGAAATCATCCGTTTGATTGGGATTCCACACCATCAAACGGATCTGATTGATACACAAGCAGATTTGGGGACTTTCAAGAATGTATGCATGATAGTGGTTATGGACTGGCAGAGCAAGTTTGGTGTCATGATTGATTGCGAGGGCCAACACATGGTAGTTCAAACCCCAAGTGGGGGAGAACTGGTTATCTATGGAGAGGGCACCAAGGTTAGGTAAGGGTTTTGTTCGGTAGCCAAGGCTCGACAGTAAGTTCAGCACGGGTGTGTGGGTTATCTAGCTTATGTTGTTGATACTTACGTTGAGGAGCAGACTTTAGTTTCATAGGTGCCAGTTGTCAGGGAATTTGCTGATGTTTTCCCGGAGGAGTTACTCGGTGTGCCTCCTGAGAGGCAGGTTGAGTTCAGGATTGATCTTGCGCCAGGTGCAACCCCAATTTCCATGGCGTCGTACCGCTTCGCACCGCCTGAGATGCTAGAGTTGTCCTCTAAGCTTCAGGAGCTTCTAGACAAGCAGTTCATCAGACCGAGCAGTTCTACAATGGGAGCGTCGATGTTGTTCGTCAAGAAGAAGGATGGTTCACATCGGATGTGCATTGATTACCGGGAGTTGAACAAGTTAACGTTGAAGAAAAGTTATCCCCTTGATGAGTTTCTTGGGTTTGGTAGAGTACTATCAGAGATTTATTCAAGATTTCTCCAGGATTGCGGTACCCCTCACTCGTCTGACGAGGAAGGGAAGGGATTTCCATTGGGACCCTGAGCAGTAGTCGGCGTTTGAGACTCTTCGACAGAGTTTATGTGAGGCCCCAGTATTGACCCTTCGAGAGGGAGTCGAGGATTTTGTGGTATTCTGTTATGCATCCATCATTGGTTTGGGGCGGTCCTTATGCAGAGAGGATGATTGATTGCTTACGCTTCGCGGCAGTAGAAGCCGCATGATACGTGATATCCCACTCATGACCTGGAGTAGAGGGCAGTGGTATTTAACCTCAAGATTTGGAGACATTATCTATATGGGGTCCATTATACATGATGGATTATTAGCATAACATCATTCCTGTGGTGTACATGCAACCCTAAATGCTTTGATCTAGGTTTTTCTAAATTCAACGTAGAACATTGTATACCAAAGTAATAAACCCTAGATCTAACATAATATTATCAAAATTGACATAAGATTAGGATTAGAAACATTACCTTGATTGTTATGTAGCAATAACAATCACAAACCTTCTTGATCTTGACTTCTGAAAGCCTAGTGCCCCAAGTGTTGCACCTCTAATGGAGTCACAAACACCACTAGCAACAAGGATGAACAAGAGAGAGAGGAGAGGAACCAAAAACTTCCAAGATACTCTTAGGAATGCTTAGCTACGTTTTTGGGAGCCTTAGGGGTCCTTATATAGTTAAGGCTACTAGGGTTTTCAACTTGGAAACCCTAATCCAGTTGCTTAGTCCTTAAGCAGCCCATAGAGCCTTCCAGAAGGCCCCTTGGACGATTTCTATATGGACTCCCGTATAGAATTCATCCATTGCTTCCTTATGGATCTTAAGCCCAACTCTGTAACTATCTTATAATTACAGTATTAGTCCCCTTAATTTAATTAATCTCTTTTGACCACAAAATTAATTCTAAATTAATTCATGATCAATATTAATTAAACAATATGATTTCTATATTATTCACATAATATATTAATAAATCATAATTAATCCTCTTTCTTCATAATTCATCCTATCAGTTGCTATGATGAAGGCAACCCAAAAGGACCATGCTTATAATCGGGTCAAGTACCTACCAAAATAGTTATGGGCTTAGACACCTAATCCAACAGTCTCCCACTTGGATAAGTCTAATAACTATTTTGCAAGTACGCCTTCAGAACCTGATCAACAATCGTAGCTTTCAAAAGTCGTTGTCAACTCTGATCTTATCAGTAACGTGTCCTTTAGATAAGGGATCATATATTCCTCCATTCTAGATATCGTATAGACATGAGACATAGATTATAATCATTCTCTCCGTCTATGTGTTGTTTCCCGATTTCCGATTTATGATGACTGACAACAAACTACAATTGAAAACATCAACTTAGTCTAGGCTTGGCCAAGCACTTAGGGTGTCATCACTAAATCATCAAGGGGCCCACATATATCGCTTTTATCCCACATTGGGTAAAAGGAACGGATAAACTTCGACTGAAATGCTCGCTTGTACTTACTCATCAAATCACACACAACAATATGTTTTATAACACCAAGTTACTGGTGCGTTTACATATGTCAATGTCCAGCCGACTTGCAAACTACAACTCACACGTCTCGGTTTCAAGAATATAAGATATTATCGTCTCACTAATCACTCGTGATGAAATCCATGAAGTGATTCAAGTGAGCGTGGGTTTAATCCAATACTCAAATCTTATTTCAGGAGTACTCATGAACACTAAAGCAGACTTTTGCTATGTTTAAACGCTTTAGACAATCTATAGTCATATTCATGATAGTCTAGCTTCAATACCTACTTCCAAAGTATTTATTGACTGTAGATGGTTTGAATATTCATATTATTCGGGAAGTCAAAACATGCAAAGTGAAACACAAGAGTAATACTAATCCTATATGGCCCCAAACTTTTGAGTATAAATAAAACACCTTTATTTAATCACCATATTGATTACTAATTATTCATTGTATAATATTTCAGATAATAAACTTATTACTTAAATTATAACAACAGTTGTCACATGCTCCAAGCATGCACACTATGTTTACCTATAGTCCTTACTTTGTGAAATAGATCTATTGAACACATTTCCAACGATACTCATTTCACAACTCCTAATCCTTGTCATAAGTGTAAGAATACCAAATTCTTGCCACTATTAGAATATGTTAGATTCTAACATTTTATGCAACGATCCTTTCGTAATGTCACAGCTTCAAAGCCACCAAGACTTTGCCAATGATATTACAAAGTGCTCTATTGGAGATTGTTACAAGCCAATTCCATAGATTTGAAGTCTCACATTCAAAGTACATTCCTTTGAACATCCTTCTTGCATAAAAGTTTCTAATCTAGACATAGATTCTTGATATCCAACTCCTAATATAGAAACATTTCCATATCCGCCATACGACAACCCATTATTAATAGAATCATATCTAATCATAATAATGTCATTATGGTCCATTCGTTACTATACTTCCAACTGCCCACAAGTGACCAATCCTTGGCGAACCTTAGATTGTTCTTGACAGTTGTTTAATTATTTTAGTCATATCTGGTTCTGGTCCTGTTCCCTCTTAATGCTCTAGGCATTCAGAAAGTTTTAAACGGTCGAATATTACAACATATGCAATCGATCCTACACCAGAAGCGTATGGAACACGATTCTTGAAAAACGTGATACTTTACCAGTTTCTTGCTATAATATTGCCATATATAGAATTCTTTTAAGTTGAACCTTTTCAACATAACATCGTATGTGTTCCTATCCATGTGAATTTGTAATAACCATAATCACAAGATAATGTTTATGACAAATCCAAACTCATATGGACTGAACTTGTTAAATCTTAATTTCTTGCCACTTGGCAGCACAAGTGCTTACTATGTCTTCCAAGTTGTTCAGCAGCTCACCCATACAAATCAATGAACTTTCATCGATTAAGGTGCTTTTCCTTTATGCATTCAAACGAGAACTCATAGAACTCACATGCATAGTCAACTTATCTGGAATGGCACAAAAACAAGAATATGTCAACACGATAGGTTATAAACCTCAAGTCGTGTGCTAGTGATAGACAATAGGTTTATTCTTGACTAGTTCCTAAAGCTATTCAAGACTATTAAGACTCCCACTGACCTTTTGACATATAAGATTCTCTTTTCAAGAAACATTCCTTGACAAACAAATATTCAAGAGCTAGTGTAGATTCTCATCAAGACAAACACTTCACACAAATGGTCTTGGTTGGTATTTGTCTTCTCCAAGACATCACAACTTACCAATTTCAAATGTGCAGGAATAAGAAACTTTTCTTCTCCACATTTGATGAGTGTTATAAACCTTCTTAAGATGTGTCACTAAAGTCACAATCTTGGAGTATGACTCTAAGACTTGATTTTGGAATGAAGTATGATTTACCTTTTGATTTAACCACTTCAACAATTTCCGATTCCTCTTCTTAGCCATACTAGTGCACTAAGGTGACCTTAGAGGATCAATTGTGATACGGTTTCATAATCACTAAAATGATCATAAAACATGATACTTAAGTACTCTCCCTTCCTTTCAGATTGGAAAAACTTTTATCTTTCTGCCTAATTGATTCTTCTTATTCGTTCCGCTATTCATTGAAACTTCTCCAATGATTCGGAATCATACTTAATCTTTAAGCATAACCACATTTACTAAACTTTTAACAAATCATGACGAATAGTCTTATCATTCTTTGTGGTCGATCTGACCAGTGCACAACATTGTGTACTACATCCTTTAGTCCTTCACTTCACTCTCATGCTTGTGAGAACAATGAATTAGTCTTAATTTTCCAAAGTACCAAGATTTTCATACATAACATGACTCAAATCATATGATTCCTAGCTTTTGTCCAATTGAAACTTGGGCGATGAGAATCTTTCCTTAGAAAATTACGACACTACCACAAATAACATAACTAAGAATCACACCCACTATTATTGCTTATAATAGAAACATACAAACATCAATTTTCACAAATAACAATGCAAGGAGATATAAATAAGACAAAATCAAAATTTATTTTATTTATAAAAGGTGCAGAAAAACATGTCCTTTCAATGAAAATTCAAATGAAAACTATGCTATTACATATTACTAAGCAATCTATCCTAAATCTAAAGTAGTAGATCAAAAATATGATCTTCGAACCATTCGATCGAAATCCATTTCTTCGTGATCAGACTCAGCTCACTTCTTCTTTTAAGTTTCCTTTCCTTTCTTTGATCCTACTGTTGAGTCTATTTGTGTTGCGTCTTGGACCTTACGTTTTGTATCCGGATTGGGCCTGTCCATCCGTGATTATCTAGGTTTTCTATTTGTGTTTATCTAGATTAAATAATAGGGTTATGAATATGCATGCATGTATGTGTATTAAAGAGTTGATAATTACGTTTAATATTGTAACCCTAAAACACCTCTACAGTTGAAGTTCTTTATCGAGCTCTTCTGAGGTGTTGAAGTATTAATCATACGACATATTCAATGCCATTCTCGTGTTCTTTATTATGTCCTTATTCATTAACTTGCATAGAATCATACGATCCTAAAAGAACATTGTTCTAACAATTGGTATCAGATCGGGAGATTGTGTGATCAATACACATTCCTTCTGTATTCCGAATACTTTAGGGTTTCCGCTTTTATCGTATAAATAGAAGTCGTCTTCTTCATGTCGACGGTAACTCTGTTTCTGATAAAACCCTAATCTTAAGTTTACAGGTTTGATTCTAGTAGCTCACCATGTCTCACGAAGATTCGTAAACAAACCCCATCAACATATCAAACAACATCGGATCAACAACCAGGATACCCATTCTCTACACTCAAGACTACGAAGTATGGGCGCATCACTTCGAAGACTACGTGGTTGGTTCTGAAGATAATGGCTATCTCATCTCGGAAGCTATCACCCTTGGACCGTTTGTGCATTCGGGAACAAACACAACTGTTAAGTCCCAAAAGGACTATAATAAGCTGGTGACGGACGTAGAGAAGATGCCGCAGGATGAGAAAGATAAGCTGCTATGTAATGTGAAGGCTATGAGGATGATCAGATTCACCTTGCAATCCGACACCTTTCGGTTGGTTGGTTCATGTACAATGACCAAAGAAATCTAGGATAGGTTGAAAGAACTCTATTCTACCGATGAAGATTTGGAACACTCCATACAAACCTTGCTGTTGTCTGAATTTGGAGTTTTCGAACAGAAACCAGAGGAGAAGCTAATACAAACTTTCGATCGATTCAATCATCTCCTGAGTAAGATGATCAAGCATGGAATAGAAAGGAAGTTGATCGAGCAGAAAGTGAATTTCATGAACGGGCTAAGACCAGAATGGATGGCCGTAGTATCAACTGTGAAAGCAGATGAACATTTCAAATCCTACTCTCTAGCGAAACTGGTGGGAATACTCAAGTCCCATGAAAGCGTGGTAACCAAAGAAGCGAAAGTAGTTTCTGGTATGGGATCTCTGGCTCTTGTCTCAAAAGCAAAAAGTATCCCAGAAGATGAAGAAGAGACTGATGTGTCTGAGTGTGATCTGACTAGCGAGGAATATGCTTTGATGATATCTAATCCGAAAAAGTTTGCAAGAAGAAAATTCCCCGTCAACAAGAACCGAAACTGGCAGGGAAGTTACAGCTCTGAAAAGGTGAAAGATGAAGTGAAGAACTCCTCTCAAAAGGATGATGAAAAGAAGGAGAGCAAGCTTGCAGGAGACTCTGGATACGACTGCAATTACTGTCACGGCAAGAACCATTTTGCCAAAGATTGCATGTTAAGGAAAATGGCTGAGAAGAAGAAGGCGACTAACAGCTCAATGAATGCCTTGATTGTACAGGAAAATGCTGGGGAAGATGAGTTCGGTGGCGTAGAAGTGTGGTCAACCGACTCTGAAGATGAAGAGGTTAGAAGGCCCACTCATGGAAAGGCTTTTGTGGCGAAGGAAGAAGGTTCGGCTGGAAGGTGTTTAATTGTCACTACTGGGCCATCAACCGAAAGTGTAGATAAGGAACCGAACCTGACCGAAAACAAGTGTTTTGCAGCAAAGCCAGTGAGTGAGAAGATCAACGACTGCGATCGGCTGATCAAAAAGGTACAATCTATTCTTGAATCTCTAAAAATTCCAAAAACAGATTATGAAGAAGAATTAACTGAATTAAACTTTAAATTTTCTAACCTAAGTAGTAGCCTCATGCAAACTCGCTTAGCGAATTCTAACCTAACTGACCAACTCAGCAGGGTGTCTTCAAAAAGTGAGGAAAGAAGAATGTGGATTGAGCTGAAGGAAGCGGAGTTAGTTAGAGCTAGGGACGAAAGCATTTATTTACAAAGAGACAATTTAAAATTTTTAAAACAAAGGAATGTATTTTGTTTAATTGCTAAGCGTTTATATATGAATATTGCTCAATTACATTTAAGTTGTGAAATAGGAAAGAAAATTCATAAGATGATTATGCCTTTTCTTGAATTTAAGGAGGATGAAGTCATAGCAGAATGTGAATCAGAAGTGTCCTCCGAAGAGACGTCCATGTCTTATAGGCTTGGTCTGGACAAAATAGAAACTTTCATTGATTCTAAAGAAACAAAAATATGCTAAAAGATGTTTTAGATGAAAATGATAGGTTTAAAATTAAGACAGACACTATTCAATCATTTGACTTGTCCAATGCCAAACTAACTGCCGAAAATAAAATAGACATAGAAAACACGTCTGAATTTGATGAGGAGAGTGAGATGAGTGAAATCTCAGTAGAAGACGTTGTTGATTGCTCTGAGTTTTTGAAGAGTAAAACCGAGCATGAGAAACCCCTAATTTCTGAAAATTCAGTTGAATTCGCTCGCTTGTCTAAAGACCAGAAACATAAACTCAAAGAAAAGGCTATGGTTTAACAAAAGGTTCAAACCGTGCCAAATCAGGTCTATGCAGTTACAGGGGTTACTCAAAAACAAACAGAAGAATTAAGAATCTTGGTCGACAAAGATAATGCTGAAGGATGCGACGACTACTTCTGGTCTGCCCCAATTGACAACGCAGACGAAACCGTGGGCCTATCAGAGCAGACTTCATGGAGAGTTAGAGGAAGATACGTTGCTGAACCCATCAATAAACCCTCGAGTTTCGACAAACCAAGCACAAATGGAACCAAAGAAATCCCAGAGGAACCAATGGTAGAACCGAAAGCTCTAACCAAGAATGGTGAAGAACTGACAGTTCTAACCAAGAAAGGTGAAGAACCGAAAGTTCTAACCAAGAATGGTGAAGAACCGAAAGCTCTAACCAAGAAAGATGAAGAATAAAAAATGTCAAACAAGACAACCGAAATTCAAAAGGAGAAGCCAAAGGCCAGCTTCAATATCTACAAATCACAGAAGGAGCTAGCTGAACAGATTCGCTTGAGAAATCAAAGATATGCCAAGAATCTGAATGGGCGAAAAAGGCACTGGAATTCTCAAAACTCCAACTATGAGCCTCCAAAAAGGGAATCAATGGACAAAGGAAAGGAAAAACTAAAGGAAAATTTCAGTCCAATTCCTACTATTCCAAGTCCCAGAACCGAAAGTCTAGTGTCGGTTCAAATACCATCACTCAGTATCAAAAGTCCAGTTTCGGTACCCAGTCTGGTTACAGTCCAAAGTCAAGTTTCGGTCCAAAACCAAGTTTCGGTCCTTCCAAGCCCCAATACAAATCAAATTCCGTGAAGGATATCAAAGGAAAAGGAAAGCTAGCACAGGACTCTGATTTCCACAATAAGAAACCATCAGCTAACCCTAAGAGTTAAAAGACAAATCCTAAACCATCTAACAACACACCAACTAATGCACCACAATTTAGACAAGATAAAACTAAAATCAAGGTGTATACCATTAAAAGAAAAGATCAAACCACTCTCATTAAACGAACTTATTTAGTTGATATTTCTTCTTTAATTCCTTTTTCTGTGAAAGACTCACCAGGACCTAAGAAACTTTGGGTTCCTAAATCTGCCTGAATTCGCAGGTAATAAGTGACGAGCAGTTTGACGACGAATGGTATATAGACAGTGGCTGCTCGCGTCACATGACAGGAAGGAAGGAAGAACTGAGGGAGTTTAGGTCCCTAAAAGATGGTGGGTGTGTGAAGTATGGAAACAATTCATATGGAACAATCAAAGGATATGACATGATAACCAATGGAGACTTCTTAATCAAAAAAGTGGTGTATGTGGAAGGATTACAACATAACCTCATCAGTGTGTCACAATTGGGTTTGAAGGTATCATTTGATGATGAGGGGTCTGAGATAATTGAAAAACAATCCAAGAAGGTTCTGCTGAAATCTGCACGTAAGGGAGAAATGTACCCTTTGAATCGCAACCCAATTCGAGGTACACCAGCTATTTGTCTGTTGTCAAAGGCGAATACCAATGAAAGCTGGTTATGGCATCGACGTCTATCGCATCTAAACTACAAAGACAGCAACAAATTGGTGCTTGGTGATCACGTTCGAGGACTCCCTCTTCTCAAGTTCGATAAAGAGCATCCCTGTGCTGCATGTGAGATGGGCAAACAGAGCAGAAAGAGCCACCCTACACGCATAAATACGAAGATAGTTGAAGCTCTTGAACTATTGCACATTGACTTGTGTGGACCTTCGGCTATTGAGAGCATTGGTGGTAATAAGTACATACTTGTTATTGTAGATGATTTTTCATGCTTCACTTGGGTTTTCTTTCTTAAGCAGAAATCAGATGCAACTCCCCAGTTGAAAACATTCATCAAGCAAGTGGAAGTACAGCTGAGGAAGACGGTGAGGAACATCAGAAGTGACAATGGTCTGGAATTCAAGAACAAGGATTTTGAGGACTTTCTGGCTGATAAGGGGATAACTCATAGTTTTTCGGCCCCTTATACACCACAGCAGAATGGGATTGTTGAAAGACGAAACTGTTCGTTATGTGAGGGTGCCAGAACCATGCTCGGTTTCGCTTCCCTCCCATTATACTTCTGGGCTGATGCAATTGCAACTGCTTGCTACACTCAGAATCGGTCCTTGCTCAACAAGAGATTCTCAATTACTCCATATGAGATCTTAAATAATAGGAAGCCTAATGTCAATTTTTTCCACATTTTCGGTTCAAGATGCTTTATTTTCAATTCTAAGGAGAACCGAAAGAAGTTCAACGTTAAAGCCGATGAGGGAATCTTTCTAGGTTATTCGCTATCATCAAAAGCATACAGAGTGTTGAATAAACACTCAAAACGGATTGAAGAAACCTATTATGTCACCTTTGACGACAATTATATGAAGAAAGTTCAAAGACCTAAAGGTGACTTAGGTTACATATTCCCAGAATCTGGACAAGTCTCGGTTCCTATATCCAACTTGTTTGAAGAGTACATTCGGATGTTTGATGAACCAGAGAAAGCGATTCACTCAGAGGCGAAAGCAACAGATAACAAAATCGATAATCTCAAAAAGGTCATAGACGAAGCTGCTAAAAAGATGGAAAGTGAACCTCCTGAAGCTAAAGGTGCTACATCATCAAGTGGCTCTCCAGACAAAGACTCAACGTTCAAGGGGGAGAGCTCAACAACACCAAAGACAACCAAAGTCTCTGTTGAGGGGGAGAATCCCTTTCCCTCCCAAACACACAAAGGTCTAAATGAAAGGGAAAGTACTGATCCAAAACCAACAAGTAGTAGTTCAATCGAGGGGGAGAAACCAACTTCCACAGGAAATGCAGACTCTGATGCTGACAGGGATTACACTTCGCCAGTCGAGGGGGAGAAAGAGAAAGAGAATGCAACTGACGAAGGCGAGGATGATCAATCAGAATTTGAAGAAGAGGTGGAAGCTGAATTGAATCCATAATATGATCCAAACTATCCTCCGTTAGTAAAATGGACAAAGGACCATCCCAAGGCACAGATCATTGGTGAATCTTCTGAAAATGTTCTTACTCGTTCTCAACTGAAAGCGAAACAAACTGCATTATTCTCTAAAGTTGAATTTTGTATATTTAATTCGTTTATTTCCAAAATTGAGCCGAAAACTGTAAATGCTGCACTTGATCATTCTGATTGGGTTCAAGCAATGCAGGATGAGCTCCATGAGTTTGAACGCAACCGAGTTTGGAGGTTTGATTCCTACACCGAAAGATGCTTCTGTTGTCGGCTTGAAATGGGTATTCAGGAATAAGTTAGATAAAGAGGGAAATGTCATTCGCAACAAGGCTCGGTTGGTGGTAAAAGGATACTGCCAAGAGGAAGGAATAGATTATGAGGAAACCTTCGCTCCAGTAGCAAGGTTAGAATCAGTCAGAATCTTTTTGGCATATGCTGCTCATAAAAACTTCGAAGTTTTCCAAATGGATGTCAAATGCGCTTTCTTGAATGGAGAATTAGAAGAAACAGTTTATGTTGAGCAACCGCCAGGTTTTGTGAACGAAAAATACCCTGATCATTGCTATGTGCTACCCTGATCATTGCTATGTGCTAGATAAAGATGTCTATACTTTTAAAATAGTAAAATATTTAATTAAGTATATATACATCTATTCATACTACAAGACAGTATCACACTAGAACATAACATAAGTATTACGATTGTTGAACAACACGATTAGGCTTAGAGACATATAGTCAGATGTAAGGGGATATAGCCTGATCAACTATATTTTCAGAGGAGTGACTAGCATGTGCCTAAGAATGACCGTGGTGTTGCAACAAGTCTAAAAACTTACTAATACTACTACAACAAGAACATTTGAACAGAACTTCAACCTAAAATACTATAGGAGTATTTTGTGTTACTATAATTACTTATGTGCTAACTAGAAAGGATCTTCATTAGTGCGTCTATTAACTATTCTTTCCCCTATTCTCGCGTAGATAACATGGCTGGCTTCCATCTCCCCGGCGATCCGTACTATCCCAACCAAGGAAATGGTGGGTGGTTCAATGATGGGCCAGAGGACGATCATCCAATCCCATTGGAAGATCACCGTGCAGAAGGCTTTTCTGATAGCTCTGACTCCGAGCCAGAGGTCAACAACCTACCCCCAGTGGCTCCAAACCCTAACCAACGCCCAGCTTTTCAAGGCCCGACACCTCTGTGGGTGGAAAGTTTGGAGGCTTGGAGTCAGGAACTAGACCAACCCATCCCCTACAATGGAGACCAAGATTTCTACAATGTGAGCGAAGGAAGCACTGCGGACAAAGTCCTGCCCATTCTAGTCTAAATGGTTGCTCGAAACGAGATCCAGGGGAGAACCGCCCTTAACCGAATCGCAGAGCTAGTCACCAACGCAAGGATGAGTAACATCAACATCCGCCGTCTGGAAGATGCTAACGAAAGGACTCGAAGTGACCACGAGTCTCTACTTCAGGCGCTAGCTGAGACTAGAGCGGAAGTCATAGAGCATCGTGTACGCCAACGAGTGTACGAGCGGCGCCTACTTGACATGGAACGCTAACTGGCAGACCTGAGGGTCCGCCCGAGAGGTAACCGTCACTGGTAGGAGATGTCGACTCATCTCTTCTTTTCAATTAAGGGATAGCCTTTCTTTTCCGTGCTCTGTGGAGCACTTATCTGTAAAATATTTCTAGGTTTTAAAGTACTCTAACTAGACTTCTAAGCTGCCAACATTTTCCCTTATGGTTTGATGTAAGACGTACTGTTAGGTCGTTTTTCCCGAACTCATTTTACATCATTAATACAGGTAATATTGGCAGCTATCTAATGCATGGGAAAGTCTTTATCTTTGTGTTTCTCCACTTTGTTGTTATACCTCTATCTGATAGTTGGACTATGGCGATTTAGTCCATGAATCACTCTCATCATACTTACAAATTGACCCTCATTATTGTCATCATCCCTATCAACTTTCAGTAAAAGATGCCTCCTCGTCCGCGTCCGAACAGGGGCAGGCCTGCGAACCAAACTCCACCACCACCACCCCCTCCGCAGTTTGATGCGGTGATGTTTCAAGCAGCTGTGACCGTAACTGTGACTGCAGCCATGGCCCAAGTAAATTTTGGTGGTGTTAGTGGAACGGGGACTGGCACTAACTCTAGCCATGGCGATATCCAACCACGTACACGAGGGTGTACCTATAAAGACTTTGTCAGCTGCAAACCAACATACTTCAATGGAACTGGAGGGATCATTGCACTGTCCCAATGGATCGAAAGAACAGAAGCAATCTTCGAGATGTGCTCATGCCCTGAAGGAAGCAAGATAAAGTTCACTGCTTGCACCTTCACCGAAAGGGCCCTGACGTGGTGGAATGGCCATGTCAAATCACTCTCACTGGTAACAGCTAACGCCATGGGCTGGGATACACTGAAAGACCTGATGACAAGGGAGTACTGCCCGAGGGGCGAAATTCAGAAGCTTGAGGAGGAACTGTGGAACCTCAAAATGAAGGGTTCCGACATAGTGGCTTATACAACCAGGTTCTGCGACCTGGCGACGCTATATCCTAACCCGGTCCCCACGGAAAGCAAGAAAGTCGAAAGATACATCTGGGGTTTGGTGCCCCCGTATCGTGGGAACGTCCTAGCATTGAAGCCTGCGACCTTTGATAGTGCCAAGGAATTGGCCCAAAGGCTCATCCATCATGAGGTTCCTTCTCCTCCAACAACAACTACAACTACTGCCCCAATATCAACCAACGCGGCCGACAACAAGAAAAGGCGTTGGGACCGAAAGAAGGGCAAATCAAATCAACCCTCTTCCAAGAAACAACAGACGGTGGCTGTCCATGCTGCCACCACCCCCGTTGCCCCTGTAACAGCCAAACCTTATGCAGGGAACCTACCCAAGTGCGCCAACTGCTCCTTCCATCACAACGGCCCCTGCCGGGAAATGCACTCCACAAATTGTGACCAGAAGGGCCATACCGCCCGGTTTTGCAGAACACCACCCAAACCTAACAGTTAAGAATCGTTACCCCCTACCTCGCATAGACGATTTATTCGACCAGCTGCAAGGGGCGAGCTACTTATCCAAGATTGACCTGAGATCCGGGTATCACCAGTTACGGGTGCTTGAGGAGGATGTTCCGAAAACAGCCTTCAGAACTCGTTACGGACACTACGAGTTCGTAGTGATGCCATTCGGGTTGACCAATGCCCCCACAGTATTCATGGACTTGATGAATAGGGTATGTCGTCCTTACTTGGATCAGTTTGTCATCGTCTTCTTCGATGATATACTTATCTACTCTCGAAGTGAGGAAGAGCAGAGTGATCATCTGCGACAAGTTCTGGGAACCCTACGATCGGAAAAGCTCTATGTGAAGTTCTCTAAATGCGAATTTTGGATCCGAAGAGTCGAATTCTTAGGACACGTGGTCAGCGAAGAAGGAATCCACATGGACCCGTCCAAAATTAAGGCTATTGAGAACTGGTCAGCATGAAACACGCCTACCGGAATTCGTCAATTTCTAGGCCTCACTAGCTACTACCGCAAATTCATACAGAACTTCTCTCGGATTGCTAAACCCCTTACAACATTGACCCAGAAAGGCGTGGCCTTTGACTGGGAAGAGAAGCAGGAGAAAGCGTTCCAAATGCTAAAACGAGCCTTGTGCACCGCACCAATACTGTCCCTCCCCGAAGGAACAGAAGAATTCGTGGTCTATTGTGATGCGTCAAATCAAGGGCTCGGTTGTGTTCTGATCCAACGAGGAAAGGTCATCGCCTATTCCTCAAGATAGCTGAAGACAAACAAGGTCAACTACACCACTCACGACCTCGAATTAGGAGCAATGGTATTTGCTCTGAAGATTTGGAGGCACGACCTATATGGTACAAAGAGCACTATCTTCACAGACCACAAAAGTCTACAACACATATTCAACTAGAAGGAGCTCAATATGAGACAACGACGGCGGGTCGAGCTACTCAATGACTACGAATGCGAAATTCGTTATCACCCGGGTAAAGCCAACGTGGTAGCAGACGCCCTGAGCCAGAAAGAATATTCTGCTCGAAGGGTCAAATCACTGGCTATGACTATCCATTCGCATCTATCCACACAAATTAAGGAGGCTCAGTTCGAAGCCTTAAAACCTAAAAATGTGGCGGATGAATCCCTGCGTGGATTGGATAAGAACTTAGAAGTCAAGGGTGATAGAGCCTTATATCTCATGGACCGGATCTGGACACTGAAACACGGTGGCTTCAGAGACTTGGTCATGAAGGAAGCGCACAACACTCGATATTCCATCCACCCAGGTTCAGATAAGATGTATCTGGATCTTAAAAAGTTATACTAGTGGCCTAACATGAAAGCAGAGATCGCTACCTTCGTAAGTAAATGCCTTACTTGCGCCAAGGTCAAGGTCGAATACCAGAAACCATCAGGTCTACTCCACCAACCGGAGATACCTGAATGGAAGTGGGAGCGGATCACCATGGACTTCATAACCAATTTGCCCAAGACAACGGGTGGACTTGATACCATTTGGGTCATCGTCGACAAATTGACCAAGTCCGCGCACTTCCTACGCATCAAAGAGACCGACAAAATGGAAAAGCTCACAAGAACATACATTAGGGAGATCGTACGACTGCATGGTGTTCCTATATCTATTATCTCCGATAGAGACAGTAGATTCACTTCGAGGTTCTGGCAGTCATTACAAAGCTCCCTAGGAACAAGGCTGGATATGAGTACGACCTACCATCCACAGACCGACGGACAAAGTGAGAGAACTATCCAAACCTTGGAAGATAGGTTGCGAGCCTGTGTGATCGACTTTGGGAAGGAATGGGATACTCATTTACCCCTTGTCTAATTTTCCTACAACAACAGTTATCATACGAGCATAAAGGGTGCTCCATTTGAAGCCCTCTATGGCCGAAAGTGCAGCTCCCCTCTGTGCTGGGATGAGGTGGGTGACACACAGTTAGCTAAAGGACGAGTTCCTGACAAAACTCTCACAGGTCCGGAGATCATTCGGGAAACGACAGAGAAGATCATTCAGATTCGTGTACGATTGAAAGCCTCTAGAGACCGACAGAAAAGCTACGCTAACAAACGAAGGAAACCTTTGGAATTCCAGGTGGGAGACCGAGTCCTTTTGAAAGTCTCACCCTAGAAGGGCTTGATACACTTCGGGAAGCGTGGAAAGCTAAATCCAAGATACATAGGGCGTTTCGAGATTCTCGCCAGAATCGGCCCTGTAGCTTACAAACTCAACCTACCCCACGAGCTAAGTAACGTACATTCTACCTTCCACGTCTCGCACTTGAAAAAGTGTCTATCCGACGAGACTCTTGTAATGCCACTTGAAGAGATCGAGATCAGCAAGAGCCTCAACTTCAAGGAAGAACCGGTAGAGATCATGGACCGAGAGGTCAAACGAACCAAACAAAGTCGTATCCCAATTGTGAAGGTTCGCTGGAATGCCAAGCGAGGACCGGAATTCACTTGGGAGCGCGAGGATCAAATGAGGCATAAATATCCTCATCTTTTTACTTACTTATTTGTAGTAACGTAGTCGCTTAAACTCTAACTTCGGGACGAAATTCCCTCTAACGGGGGGATGATGTGACAACCCAAAATTTCTAACTTGTACATTCTTCATTTTTATCAAAGTTAGCCTCGTTTTTGCTATTTTGTAATGAAGTTTTGGGTCTTTATGAGTGTTTTAGGCTTAATATAACCTTGATATGAGTCTTAGGAAGGGTGAGAATGTGTGTAGCACCACTAAATCGGGCCAAACACACCCAGCAAGGTGTGTGCGGCCGCACACCCGAGTTTGCGGCCAACCAGCCGCACACAGCCGACCGCACACCCTCTCAGCCTCACACTCTAGCCTATATAAAGGACCCTAAGTCAACCTTACACCCCTTTTCACACTCCTTCAAAGCTGGAACATTCTCTCTCAAAACTTCTTAAAATCATCGTCTCCAATCATCAAAAGAAGTAAGTAAACATCCTTAGATCATTACTACAACACGTTTGAAAGCCTTTTCCTGGAGTTTGATCCATGAAATCATCATTCAAGATGATCTTCATGTGTGTACGGCCGCACACACATCATGTGTGACCGCACACACAACTTTTGGCCCTCAAATAGACTTAAACACTCATCTAAGCATAGCAACGACCAAAACACATTCGTAGGATCATCCCCAAGCCTTGGAAAATCGATTTGGACACATTTAGATGGGAGTGTACGGCCGCACACAGGCCTAGCCGCACACTCTGGCCGCACACAGGCCTGGCCGCACACTCTGGCCGCACACCTGGCCGCACACTCATAAAAGTTGAGTTTGGTGGCCTTACACTCAAACCTAAGACTCTACACTCATTTAGGGACTTCAAGGGGTGTTTGTAACACTCAATTCTAGATGTTTTCATGTCCCTAAGGCGTTTCCAAGTGTCTATTAGTGGTTATATACCCTAAGTGTATTCATATATGTGTTATTACATGATGAATAGGATTCGTTTGTGCTCAAGACTTCAATTGACACCCGGCGATCCTACATCGATCTTTCATTCGAGTTACTCACTACATGTGAGTTCATACCCCTGAATCAACCTTTGAAATGATTTTAAATACTTTTATGGGGGGGGGGGAATACAAGTTGAAAATATTCTAGTTATTGCTTTAATCACATGTGATTAATGACTAGAACAAACATAAAAATTTACTACTACTTTCAAGTTATTATCAAAATAATGGTTTTTCAAGCGTTTTAAAACCTTTTATTAAGCTTTTAGATACTAAAACTGTTTCCAAACTCTTTTAAGCTTGCATTGTTTTCAAACTCGTATCGACACTAATATATTTATATAAGTAAGACTTGAAGGACTTAGGACTGATAGCTCACCTTATTTCATGTTCCTTGTTTGGTTGTGGACTTAGGGTATCCTGTCATTTGCCCGAATGTCGTTGAACTCTTAGTTATATATATATATATATATATATATATATATATATATATATATATATATATGTGTGTGTGTGTGTGTGTGTGTGTGTTGGATATAAAAGCTTTCACTTTAGTCCAATGCCTTTGTGTAACGGAGGCATACAAATCACATTACTATTTAACTATAATAGGTATAGTTAAGGGATTACTACTAGCCACTACTATTACAAAGATACATACAAGAGTCGGTGCATTCACGAGTCGCTACATGAGTACTACATTAAGAAACAAAACATACTATACGCTATACAAGAAAACATACTATACACTATACCGGAACATACTATATACTAGTAAAGAGAAAGCATCACTACACTATGACATACTATACAACCTTTTGAATACTATAAACCGAATGTGACATACTACTTCTCGATACGACACTTCATCGTGGTATCACTTTGTAACCAGAGTCTCCTGGAGGGAGAGCGGGCATTATGTGTATAGATCTATACGGGACACACACTCCCACACCCCGACTGCTAGCTACAGTCACAGCCGATAAGGCCAAGGGGTGACAAAATGTCACCATAATACCTATGACACCAGAGGGTCATCACTTATTCAGCCGTCGATCAGCATGGTTACATACGAGTTCACATTCGAACCTTTAAATTAATCAATTAAGAATTAAAGGCAAACTGACTCTCCGAGGCGTATTGTTTATTTAATACCACCTGGAGTATGCATTTCACTTCTCTAGACTTTACTAGGCGTCTCGTTCATTTGATACCATCTGGAGTCTACATTGTTACTACTTTAGACTCCCCGAGGTGTACTGTACATTTAGTACTACATGGAGTCTGTATTTTATCACTTTATGGCCAACAGTGTCACTGCTGAGGAAAAACATTATTTTCCCTTAATACACTTGTTTTGTAATCACCTTTCATGAATAAAGACTAGAGCTATATTTTCATACTAATAGTTTCACTGGGGAAAACTCTTACCATTACGAAAGAACAAACATACAAACAATCGGGTCTTGGTAAATGTCACACCCCCAAACCAAGGATGGCGGAAACGTCCGGGGGTGGAGGACTTCATGTAAAGTATCACAACAACGAGTATAATAGTGCTCAAAGTAAATACAACCATCATAAATATAATTGAAAAGGTTACACCATAGTATATGATTACATGTTTCAAAATCAATTACATTATGATGACAAAATAAACTGTTTGACGCTTTAACGTCCCATCCTCAAAGTGCTGATGTTTTCCTGTTTCACTGATTTCCTGAGAATACAAGTAGTTTTGAAAAGTGTCAACAATTAAGTTGGTGAGTTCATAAGAGTTTTGTTGGAGAAAGAAACCGTTTTCCTTGTAAAAGCGACAAAGTATGTTTCCAGAAAATCCAATATTTTCTTTATAAAAGTTATGTAGTCCTAAATCCCAGGACCGAAAATGTGTGTGTGTGTTTTGTACTTAATATGTTCATACTAGTAAGGTGTTTCCAAAGAAAATCCGATATTTTCCTTAAAGAGTGAATCGTAAGTTTCTATATTAATAAATAGTGCATGCTAGAATTTCCTATAGTTTCCTTCTATAATCTCTAAGTGTATATAAGTTGTATAAAATTTAAGTTAAATAAACCGTTGAATATAATGGGTCTGCCCTAGGTCCACTACCAAACAAGGAACAGGAGATGAGGTGGGCCCGCCAATTCTAAGACGATCATGACTAAATTCTATATAACTCTAGCATATACACTTAATAATTATGGCTGAAAACTAACAATGCTAGATAGAATGTAATCTTAAAAGCAAAGACCGAGACTATGCTTATCATAATTCATCAAGTAGTGGTAGTGGACATAAACTATACATATCATAATTCACCAAATAGTGGTAGTGATAGTGCTCATGAATTATGCATATTATAGTTTATCAAATAGTGGTAGTGGGAGTGAACATAAACTATACATATCATAATTCACCGAATAGTGGTAGCGATAGTGAACATGAATTATGCATAGTATAGTTTATCAAATAGTGGTAGTGATAGTGAACATAAACTATACCTATTATAGTTTATCATATTGTTTGTAATGTAATGCAACCTAACTATACCTACTATAGTTAGCGTATTTGTTGGTAGTGTACACTTATTATAGTTTATTATAATTACTTGTAGTAGTGGCAACCTTGGTATACGATTCATACCTTCAAGTTAAGGTAAATAATATGTATTATCATTCACATGTATTCAATTAGTACTATTCTTGTCATGGCTTACTAAACGTTTGTATGTAACGGATGTAAACTTTGTTTATGACAATTTATCATTTCACCATACTTAATATAGTAAAAAACCATTTGTTTTCTGATGTATGTCTACATACCAAGGCAAAATGACATATAATGTAATAATATATAATCACATAATGATACACACCTTGCTCAACAAATTACAAGGTGTGAATGAAATTGATGGCATTTTTCTAGTGATAACATTTCTATTCCTGTGCTTAGAAAATTTATAGAAAAATCATCAAAGGTCGAAATCAAAATCCGTAAATTCTGAGAGTTTAGAAAATTTGTCTAGTTTGTTCATAAATTTTCTCACGATTTTTATTGACTTCTAACTTGTGTGAAAAAGTCCATAATCACAGACTGGTCCGGATTTCTTCTTGAAATGATAGGCAGTTTTGTAAAAATCACCATAAATCGTAGAAAAATCGTATGGAGATGTACAAATAGTCATTGTAAAGGTATGAACCTAAACTATTTCCACCTAATACAGTTTTAAAAACTAATATGTTTAAGTTGACCAAAACAGTCCGTGAATGGAGTTAAACTTTTCTGATGAAGGCTGTTAAGTGAGTTTAGTTGTGTTCTTAGTGTTTTAACTTGTATTCCCCCCTTAAAACTTAAGAAAACATGAAAAGATAGGGGTATGAACTCACCTTGAGTGTTTTCAGTAGATGGATGATGGGGAAAAGAAGTGTTCAACTCAAGAACACTTGGGAGATGATTTGAAGATTTGAAGATCTAACAAAAATGTGATGGAATTTGTGTAAGCAATCTATGATTTGGGAAAAAGAAAGTGAAATAATCATAAGAAGAATGAATTATACTTACCAAGAGTGGAAGAGAGCTTGAAAAATGCCTTGGAAATCTCGAAATTGAGAGAGAGAGTTTGAGAGAAAAGATGTGTTTGATCTTTGGTGGAAGGTGTGAAAAGGAGAGAAGTGTGAGGAGAAAGGGGGTTTGCCAACCCTTAGAACGTGGGAATGGCTGGGAAATGAGTGGGAAAGTACATTGAAGTGACTAGGGATGGTGGGGAGGAGTGGCTGGTCATAGAGTGGGTGTGGGGGTGGTTGCTTGTCTCATAAACTAAAGTAAAGTCAACACTCCACCTCAATTATTCACCCACTAGATTTTATTCTTAAATAAAGATTTCCATAAAAATATGTTTAAATTATGAATATTTAGGGTCTTATATATTAAAATATGATTTCTGGAGAAAATCCCGCGTTAAAATAATTAAAAACGGGCTTAAAACGGAGTCGGGGTCGAAAACCGGGTGAAAATCGCAAAATCCTAAGTCAGGAGGGTGACTCCGGCCTTAACTGCCTTGGATCCGAAGTGAAGGCCTGGTCGCGGGTGCGGATTCGAAGAGGAAAGGGGGCTGCGGTCCGAGCAGGAGGGCTGCGGTCCGAAGTCAGGAGGGCTGCGGTCCGAAGTCAGGGGGGGCTGCGGTCGGTGGCTGCGGCTTGCTGGCTGCGGCTCGCCGGCTGTGGCTTTCTGGCTGTGGCTAGGTGGCTGCGGCTCCTCCAGGAGACTCCGGTTCAAGGAGGGTTTGATCCCTATAGAGAGACTCCGGCCCTAAGAGGCTATTTTCCATGGTATCTTCCCGTTTCACATTGTTTTTCACCAACTCAAGTGTCGGGATGCCCCAAATGATTACAAAAAGATCAAAAGAGGTTTTGAGAGAGATTTGGGAGAGATTTGTCATACTTGGAGAGATTTGGCATACTTAGAGAGATTTGGGAGAGATTTCACATACTTGGAGATATTTCTCATTCAGAGAGATATTTGGGAGAGATTTCACATACTTGGAGAGATTTGGGAGAGATTTGACATTCTTGGAGAGATTTCTCATACAGAGAGAGATTTGGGAGAGATTTCACATTCTTGGAGAGATTTGGGAGAGATTTGACATTCTTGGAGAGATTTCTCATACAGAGAGAGATTTGGGAGAGATTTCACATTCTTGGAGAGATTTGGGAGAGAGTTGACATTCTTGGAGAGATTTCTCATACAGAGAGAGATTTGGGAGAGATTTCACCTTCTTGGAGAGATTTCTCTTACTTAGAGAGTTTTGGGAGAGTTAGAGTGAAAGAGATTTGGAGAGACTTCTTTTGTGACCTTTTTGAGTGTTTGGCTTTGTAACGCAAGGTTTGTAAACCTCGTTAAGCCATGTTTTAGTGACCAACACACTCCCGATGAGTGTGCAATAGTGTTTTATCGCTTTGGTTCATCGTTTACCGCATTTAAGGCTTAGGAACTTTAAACACACGAACTTTCCAAATGTTGTTTTCTTATTAACATAGCGAGTTGTACAGTAATTACATAATGTAAACCCTAATACGCAAGGGCTAATTGAGTCGACCGGTTTGACTTGTTGACTTTAGTTGACTTTGACTTGGCTAAAAATTGATGGTTGTCACATCACCCCCCCGTTAGAAAGAATTTCGTCCCGAAATTAGTGTTTCGACTGGGACTTCAAGAATTCGGAGGAAATATGGGGGAAACTTTTCGTAGTAGAAGAAATTGATTATGGTGAAGAACAACCCGCCTGATGTCACATGACGACCTTGGAATTTCTTATTGTAACTTGAGCTGAGTCGATTTAAAAGGAGTTATTGTTTTGGAATGATAGTGTATTCAATGTGTGCCTTTATGCTCTCCGCTCTATACTTGGTATTACTACTTCGAATATTTTATAAGGTAGTTAGCAAGTTCCAACATTACGAATGTTTCAACAATTTGTGATGAAATTTGTATTAAAAGCCTACCAGTTCTTTTATAATCGCTTGGTGTAAACTAGTCGTATATCATTAAGATTGCAAAGGCATTCGAATGGGTGACCCCGCCTTAAGCCCACAACCAAAGAAGGAACAGGGAATGAGGCGGAATCAGACATTCTAAGTCCATAGAATTTTAATGATATATGACCATAATGTTTACACTAGCCATCATAGATTCACTAGTTAAAAACCCTACGTTTTTATATAGATGATAAGACTTATTTGGGTTTTGCCGTGTTCTCGATATTCATGGTTGATATACTTGAATCGATGCTAGTTTTAGTAATAAAAAGGAATTTAGAATTTAAATGTCGATGTTAGAAGCACGTACTGATAGTTACGGGAGGTTCCGGGGTGGTCTCTCCTGCGGTGATCGCAAGCACCCTTCCACCATCACCGACATTCCTTGTCCTTGGACAGTCTCTCTTGAAGTGTCCCGTTTCACCGCATTCGTAACAAGCTGGGCTTGCTCCAATGCCGGGGACCTGGTTGATGGGTCGTGCTGGTGCCTTATAGAAACGGGAAGTATGTCCCTTCCTGTTGCAATTTATGCAATGCAACTCCCGGCAAGCCCCAGTGTGATGGAAGCTACACTTGTTGCATTTCGGAAGAGTTCCAGCATAACGATTTATAAGTGCTGGCGCGGCGTGGGTTGTGGCAGCATGAACAACAACGATCTGTTGCTTCTTAGTGAAGTCCTGGGCTAGTTGGTCCTTCTTGTTGTCGCAAAACTTCCTTTTGTTGTTTCCTCCTCTTGCTTGATCAGGGGTGGTTGTCGCAGTGTCATGGCTGGCACGATGGTCGATGAGTTGTTGTGCCAATTCCTTGGCACTCTCAAAGGTAGTTGGTCTTGAGGCCAACACGCTATCTTGAATTTGGGAGGACAATCCCCAGAGATATCGCTCCAACTTTTTGTCTTCCGACGTGACCATAGCGGGACAAAGGAGTGCTAGATCACAGAATCGGGCGGTATAAGTTGCAAGGTCAGAGCCTGTCATCTTAAGATCCCACAGTTCTTGCTCCAGCTTTTGCACTTCGCCTCTTGGGCAATATTCCTTCAGCATCATTGTCTTTAAGTCCTCCTAGCTTAACGAGTTAGCCACTGCAAGCGTTAATGTCTTAACGTGGTTGTTCCACCAAGTGAGGGCCCGACCACAGAAAGTGTAAGTTGTAAATTTGACCTTGTTTGCTTCGGGGCATGCACAAATTTCGAAGACCGTTTCGGTCTTTTCGAACCATTGCATCAAGGTGATGACGCCCCCGCTTCCATCGAAAGAATAGGGTTTGGCACTAGTGAAGTCTTTGTACGAACATTCCCTCGTACGTCCCGTACTGTCCCCGTGGTTAGAGTTTGTGGCTCCAGATCCAACACCACTGGTACCATTCGTACCAATTTGCGATATTGCGGCAGTTACGGCTGCGGTTACGGCAGCTTGGAACATAACATGATCATATTGGGGAGGCGGCGGTGGTGGATTTGTTTGCGTTCCGCTAGTGCGTCTAACAGACCTTCGAGGCGGCATCTTTCTGTTATAGAATTTCAAAGACGTATTTAGTAATGGTTATTAGTTTTTAAGTATAGTATTTCCCGTTTCTTCGAATGTGGAAAACAATTCATACCAGAGGTCTATATAAATAAACTTATGAATTTAGTAGAAATGACTCGATTATAATCTTGTGATTTGTTCCATGCCCGATCCACCCCTAAGATCACCCAATGTATACCAGTTGTGTGTCATTAAGGTCCGATAGGCCGTTGAACTAAATGAGTCTGCCCTAAGCCCACAACCAAACAAGGAACAGGACCTAAGGCGGACTTACCATTTCTAAGCCGATCGTCTCTTAATTACACATAACTTTGAGGTATACATTGAGTAATCTTAGAGTTACCATAAGCAAATCGTTTGTAATAACAGGTTATGATATATGTGGTAAACTCCCAATGAAATAAAATGCTTGCCAATTTTTATTGATATCTTCCAGTTATACTCTTACCATTTATATACACACGTATAAATTTCGTACTTTACAGAACTATTCTCGGTGTTTCTGCTAACGTCCCGGAGACGGAGTTATGGCGGTGGGTAGAAGTAGGTTTTGTACGGGCGTTAAGATTTACCCATCACGTTGCTCGTGCGAGAATAGGGGTAGAAGAGATAATTAATAGGCGTCCAATCCTATAATTACTTATAGGGGTGATCCTTATTAGTCACGTCTATAATCACGTAGTGCATACCAGTTATACATAATCTGAGATAAAATAGACCTTCGAATAAATGACTCTACTCTAAGTCCACAACCAAACAAGGAACAGGAAGTAGAGCAATAGTCATAGATTATGAGTCTATAATATCTTTAATTATTTATAACCTTGGCGTATACACTCAGTCATTATAGACCTACTAATAGGGGTCTTTAGTTTTCACGTAAGTTGGTTATAGTATCACAAAATACTCCTATAGTATTTTAATGTTTGATCTATGTTTTTCAACGTTCGTTTGTAGATGGAATTGGTAAGTTTTTAGACTTGTTGCAACGCCACAACCATTCTCGGGCATATGCTAATCACTTATGGGTTAGACATAGTTGATCAGGCTATGTCATCCCCAGACCTGACCATACATCCCCAAGCCTACTTGTGTCATTCAACAATTACAACTTTTGTTTTGTTCTAGAATGATGTTGACCCTAATATGTATGCATGCATGTATACTTTTAACAAGAAACTATTTATTTCTAAAAGTATAGTCATTTGAAAATGTTACATCAGAGACCTTAGTCCCAATGCATTTATAGTTTTTATATCTTATGTGGTTCGATATACTTAGTTCACTATAAACAATGCTCTGATACCAATCTGTCACACCCCCAAACCAAGGATGGCGGAAACGTCCGGGGGTGGAGGACTTCATGTAAAGTATCACAACAACGATTATAATACTGCTCAAAGTAAATACAACCATCATAAATATAATTGAAAAGGTTACACCATAGTATATGATTACATGTTTCAAAATCAATTACATTATGATGACAAAATAAACTGTTTGACGCTTTAACGTCCCATCCTCAAAGTGCTGATGTTTTCCTGTTTCACTTATTTCCTGAGAATACAAGTAGTTTTGAAAAGTGTCAACAATTAAGTTGGTGAGTTCATAAGAGTTTTGTTGGAGAAAGAAACTGTTTTCCTTGTAAAAGCGACAAAGTATGTTTCCAGAAAATCCAATATTTTCTTTATAAAAGTTATGTAGTCCTAAATCCCAGGACCGAAAATGTGTGTGTGTGTGTTTTGTACTTAATATGTTCATACTAGTAAGGTGTTTCCAAAGAAAATCCGATATTTTCCTTAAAGAGTGAATCGTAAGTTTCTATATTAATAAATAGTGTATGATAGAATTTCCTATAGTTTCCTTCTATAATCTCTAAGTGTATATAAGTTGTATAAAATTTAAGTTAAATAAACCGTTAAATATAATGGGTCTGCACTAGGTCCACAACCAAACAAGGAACAGGAGATGAGGCGGGCCCACCAATTCTAAGTCGATCATGACTAAATTTTATATAACTCTAGCATATACACTTAATAATTATGGCTGAAAACTAACAATGCTAGATAGAATGTAGTCTTAAAACCAAAGACCGAGACTATGCTTATCATAATTCATCATTACTGGTAGTGGACATAAACTATACATATCATAATTCACCAAATAGTGGTAGTGATAGTGCTCATGAATTATGCATATTATAGTTTATCAAATAGTGGTAGTGGGAGTGAACATAAACTATACATATCATAATTCACCGAATAGTGGTAGCGATAGTGAACATGAATTATGCATAGTATAGTTTATCAAATAGTGGTAGTGATAGTGAGCATAAACTATACCTATTATAGTTTATCATATTGTTTGTAATGTAATGCAACCTAACTATACCTACTATAGTTAGCGTATTTGTTGGTAGTGTACACTTATTATAGTTTATTATAATTACTTGTAGTAGTGGCAACCTTGGTATACGATTCATACCTTCAAGATAAGGTAAATAATATGTATTATCATTCACATGTATTCAATTAGTATTATTCTTGTCATGGCTTACTAAACGTTTGTATGTAACAGATGTAAACTTTGTTTATGACAATTTATCATTTCACCATACTTAATATAGTAAAAACCCATTTGTTTTCTGATGTATGTCTACATACCAAGGAAAAATGTCATATAATGTAATAATATATAATCACATAATGATACACACCTTGCTCAACAAATTACAAGGTGTGAATGATATTGATGACATTTTTCTAGTGATAACATTTCTATTCCTGTGCTTAGAAAATTTATAGAAAAATCATCAACGGTCGAAATCAAAATCCGTAACTTCTGAGAGTTTAGAAAATTTGTCTAGTTTGTTCATAAATTTTCTCATGATTTTTAGTGACTTCCAACTTGTGTGAAAAAGTCCATAATCACAGACTGGTCCGGATTTGTTCTTGAAATGATAGGCAGTTTTGTAAAAATCACCATAAATCGTAGAAAAATCGTATGGAGATGTGCAAATAGTCATTGTAAAGGTATGAACCTGAACTATTTGCACCTAATACAGTTGTGAAAACTAAAATGTTTAAGTTGAGCAAAACAGTCCGTGAATGGAGTTAAACTTTTCTGATGAAGGCTGTTAAGTGAGTTTAGTTGTGTTCTTAGTGTTTTAACTTGTATTCCCCCCTTAAAACTTAAGAAAACATGAAAAGATAGGGGTATGAACTCACCTTGAGTGTTTTCAGTAGATGGATGATGGGGAAAAGAAGTGTTCAACTCAAGAACACTTGGGAGATGCTTTGAAGATTTGAAGATCTAACACAAATGTGATGGAATTTGTGTAACCAATCTATGATTTGGGAAAAAGAAAGTGAAATAATCATAAGAAGAATGAATTATACTTACCAAGAGTGGAAGAGAGCTTGAAAAATTCCTTGGAAATCTCAAAATTGAGAGAGAGAGTTTGAGAGAAAAGATGTGTTTGATCTTTGGTGGAAGGTGTGAAAAGGAGAAAAATGTGTGGAGAGAGGGGGTTTTCCAACCCTTAGAATGTGGGAATGGCTGGGAAATGAGTGGGAAAGTACATTGAAGTGACTAGGGATGGTGGGGAGGAGTGGCTGGTCATAGAGTGGGTGTGGGGGTGGTTGCTTGTCTCATAAACTAAAGTAAAGTCAACACTCCACCTCAATTATTCACCCACTAGATTTTATTCTTAAATAAAGATTTCCATAAAAATATGTTTAAATTATGAATATTTAGGGTCTTATATATTAAAATATGATTTCTGGAGAAAATCCCGCGTTAAAATAATTAAAAACAGGCTTAAAACGGAGTCGGGGTCGAAAACCGGGTGAAAATCGCAAAATCCGAAGTCAGGAGGGTGACTCCGGCCTTAACTGCCTTGGATCCGAAGTGAAGGCCTGGTCGCGGGTGCGGATTCGAAGAGGAAAGGGGGCTGCGGTCCGACCAGGAGGGCTGCGGTTCGAAGTCAGGAGGGCTGCGGTCCGAAGTCAGGGGGGGCTGCGGTCGGTGGCTGCGGCTTGCTGGCTGCGGCTAGGTGGTTGCGGCTCCTCCAGGAGACTCCGGTTCAAGGAGGGTTTGATCCCTATAGAGGGACTCCGGCCCTAAGGGGCTATTTTCCAAGGTATCTTCACGTTTCGCATTGTTTTTCACCAAGTCAAGTGTCGGGATGCCCCAAATGATTACAAAAAGATCAAAAGAGGTTTTGAGAGAGATTTGGGAGAGATTTGTCATACTTGGAGAGATTTGGCATACTTAGAGAGATTTGGGAGAGATTTCACATACTTGGAGATATTTCTCATTCAGAGAGATATTTGGGAGAGATTTCACATACTTGGAGAGATTTGGGAGAGATTTGACATTCTTGGAGAGATTTCTCATACAGAGAGAGATTTGGGAGCGATTTCACATTCTTGGAGAGATTTAGGAGAGATTTGACATTCTTGGAGAGATTTCACATACAGAGAGAGATATGGGAGAGATTTCACATTCTTGGAGAGATTTGGGAGAGATTTGGCATTCTTGGAGAGATTTCTCATACATAGAGAGATTTGGGAGAGATTTCACATTCTTGGAAAGATTTCTTTTACTTAGAGAGTTTTGGGAGAGTTAGAGTGAAAGAGATTTGGAGAGACTTCTTTTGTGACCTTTTTGAGTGTTTGGCTTTGTAACGCAAGGTTTGTAAACCTCGTTAAGCCATGTTTTAGTGACCAACACACTCTCGATGAGTGTGCAATAGTGTTTTATCGCTTTGGTTCATCGTTTACCGCATTTAAGGCTTAGGAACTTTAAACACACGAACTTTCCAAATGATGTTTTCTTATTAACATAGCGAGTTGTACAGTAATTACATAATGTAAACCCTAATACGCAAGGGCTAATTGAGTCGACGGGTTTGACTTGTTGACTTTAGTTGACTTTGACTTGGCTAAAAATTGACGGTTGTCACAGTAAAAGACTACATTTTTATTGGAAAATATAGGATTTTCGAGGGAGTATACTATTTACAAACATTTGAAATTAGTTACTACATTAAGTTGTTACAAACATTTTCATACAAGCAATGACACTAAATAGTTATGAACTCACCAGCTTTATGCTGATAAACTCTTTCAAAATAACTTGTATTCTCAGGTCATCAGTAGATAGGTACAGATGAAGCTTTTGAGAAGATGGAGCACATACAAGACTCATCTTTATTTTGATTGTACATTTTTGGTGTCTTACATACTCTACATAACACGTTTGTATTAAAATTATTCTATTAATGCAATGGATGTTGTTGCTTGTTTACTACTATGCTTTGTTATGATACTGTACATGACGTCCTTACCCCAGAACGTTTCCGCCGATCCGGTTTTGGGGTGTGACAGATTGGTATCAGAGCATTGTTTATAGTGAATCGAGTATATCAACCCATAAAAGATATACAAACTATAAACGCATCGAGATTAAAACACTCTGACCAAGAATATATACTTTTAAAATAGTAAAATATTTAATTAAGTATATATACATTTATTCATACTACAAGACAGTATCACACTAGAACATAACAAAAGTATTACGATTATTGAACAACACGATTAGGCTTAGAGACATATAGTCATATGTAAGGGGATATAGCCTGATCAACTATATTTTCAGAGGAGTGACTATCATGTGCCTAGGAATGAGCCTGGTGTTGCAACAAGTCTAAAAACTTACCAATACTACTACAACAAGAACATTTGAACAGAACTTCACCCTAAAATACTATAGGAGTATTTTGTGTTACTATAATTACTTATGTGCTAACTAGAAAGGATCTTCATTAGTGCGTCTATTAACTATTCTTTCCCCTATTCTCGCGTAGATAACATGGCTGGCTTCCATCTCCCCGACGATCCGTACTATCCCAACCAAGGAAATGGTGGGTGGCTCAATGATGGGCCAGAGGACGATCATCCAATCCCATTGGAAGATCACCGTGCAGAAGGTTTTTCTGATAGATCTGACTCCGAGCCAGAGGTCAACAACCTACCCCCAGTGGCTCCAAACCCTAACCAACGCCCAACTTTTCAAGGCCCGACACCTCTGTGGGTGGAAAGTTTGGAGGCTTGGAGTCAGGAACTAGACCAACCCATCCCCTACAATGGACACCAAGATTTCTACAATGTGAGCGAAGGAAGCACTGCGGACAGAGTCCTGCCCATTCCAGTTTGCACGGTTGCTCGAAACGAGATCTAGGGGAGAACCGCCCTTAACCGAATCGCAGAGCTAGTCACCAACGCAAGGATGAGTAACATCAACATCCGCCGTCTGGAAGATGCTAACAAAAGGACTCGAAGTGACCTCGAGTCTCTACTTCAGGCGCTAGCTGAGAGTAGAGCGGAAGTCATAGAGCATCGCGTACGCCAACGAGTGTACGAGCGACGCCTACTTGACATGGAACGCCAACTAGCAGACTTGAGGGTCCACCCGAGGGGTAACCATCACCGGTAGGAGATGTCGACTCATCTCTTCTTTTGCATTAAGGGATAGCCTTTCTTTTCCGTGCTCTATGGAGCGTTTATCTGTAAAATATTTCTAGCTTTTAAAGTACTCTAACTAGACTTCTAAGCTGCCAACATTTTCCCTTATGGTTTGATGTAAGACCTACTGTTAGGTCGTTTTTCCCGAACTCATTTTACATCATTAATACCAGTAATATTGGCAGCTATCTAATGCATGGGAAAGTCTTTACCTTTGTGTTTCCCCACTCTGTTGTTATACCTCTATCTGATAGTTGGACTATGGCGATTTAGTCCATGAATCACTCTCATCATACTTACAAATTGACCCTCATTATTGTCATCATCCCTATCAACTTTCAGTAAAAGATGCCGCCTCGTCCGCGTGCGAACAGAAAGATTTACTACTACTTTCAAGTTATTATCAAAATAATGGTTTTTCAAGCGTTTTAAAACCTTTTATTAAACTTTTAGATACTAGAACTGTTTCCAAACTCTTTTAAGCTTGCATTGTTTTTAAACTCGTATCTACACTAATATATTTATATAAGTAAGACTTGAAGGACTCAGGACTGATAGCTCACCTTATTTCCTGTTCCTTTTTTGGTTGTGGACTTAGGGTATCCTGTCATTAGCCCGAATGTTGTTGAACTCTTAGTTATATCATATATATATATATATATATATATATATATATATATATATATATATATATATATGTGTGTGTGTGTGTGTGTGTGTTGGATATAAAAGCTTTCACTTTAGTCCAAGGCCTTTGTGTAACGGAGGCATACAAATCACATTACTATTTAACTATAATAGGTATAGTTAAGGGATTACTACTAGCTACTACGATTACAAAGATACATACAAGAGTCGGTGCATTCACGAGTCGTTGCATTCACGAGTCGCTACATGAGTACTACAGTAAGAAACAAAACATACCATACACTATACAAGAGAACATACTATACACTATACCGGAACATACTATATACTAGTAAAGAGAAAGCATCACTACACTATGACATACTATACAACCTTTTGAATACTATAAACCGAATGTGACATACTACTTCTCGATACGACACTTCATCGTGGTATCACTTTGTAACCAGAGTCTCCTGGAGGGAGAGCGGGCATTATGTGTATAGATCTATACGGGACAGACACTCCCACACCCCGACTGCTAGCTACAGTCCCAGCCGATAAGGCCAAGGGGTGACAAAATGTCACCATACTACCTATAACACTAGAGGGTCATCACTTATTCAGCCGTCGATCAGCATGGTTACATACGAGTTCACATTCGAACCTTTAAATTAATCAATTAAGAATTAAAGGCAAACTGACTCTCCGAGGCGTATTGTTCATTTAATACCACCTGGAGTCTGCATTTCACTTCTCTAGACTTTACGAGGCGTATCGTTCATTTGATACCACCTGGAGTCTACATTGTTACTACTTTAGACTCCCCGAGGTGTACTGTACATTTAGTACTACCCGGAGTCTGTATTTTATCACTTTATGGCCAGCAGTGTCACTGCTGAGGAAAAACATTATTTTCCGTTAATACACTTGTTTTGTAATCACCTTTCATGAATAAAGACTAGAGTTATATTTTCATACTGATAGTTTCACTGGGGAAAACTCTTACTATTACGAAAGAACAAACATACAAGCAATGACACTAAATAGTTATGAACTCACCAGCTTTATGCTGATAAACTCTTTCAAAATAACTTGTATTCTCAGGTCATCAGTAGATAGGTACAGATGAAGCTTTTGAGAAGATGGAGCACATACAAGACTCATCTTTATTTTGATTGTACATTTTTGGTGTCTTACATACTCTACAGAACACGTTTGTATTAAAATTATTCTATTAATGCAATGGATGTTGTTGCTTGTTTACTACTATGCTTTGTTATGATACTGTACATGACGTCCTTATCCCAGAACTTTTCCGCCGTTCCGGTTTTGGGGTATGACAATAAGAATTCACACTAACTCTTGAATATTTGTTTGTCAAGGAGTGTTTCTTGACAAGATAATCTTATATGTCAAGAAGTCAATGGGAGTCTTAAAGGTCTTGAAAAGTTTCAGGAACTAATCAATAATAAACCTATTGTGTATCACTAGCTCACGACATGAGGTTTGTAACCTATCGTATTGACATATTCTTGTTTCTGTGCCTATTCAAGTTAAAAGTTTACTATGCATGTGAGTTCTATGAGTTCTCAATTGTTTGCATAAGGCGAAGGACCTTGATCAGTGAAAGTTCATTGATCTGTATAGGCCCTTGTGCTACCAAGTGGCAAGAAATTAAGATTGAACAAGTTCAGTCCATATGAGGTTGAGTTTGTCAGAGACCTTATCCTATGATAATGGTAGGAAATAACAAATTCACATGGATTGGAACACATACACCATAAAATCTAAGTGACATATGGTTTCTCTACAATTCATGAAAATGATTGTGAGAAAACGCTTTCACTAAGTAGATTTTAAGGAGATCGCAGTTGTGTTAATTGCGTTCTTAAATTCGATTATGATTACGACATCCCTCTTCATAGTTCGAACTCTAATAAATGGCAAATAGTTTGAACATTTGAAACTTATTGCTGTAAGTTTTGAAATAGTTTAGACACGCATATGAGGTTTCTTATAAAAGGTGTATGAGCTGAGATAAAGACTTATCGAAGCATCTCGTATCAGAAATATGAACTTTGGAAAGAAATTCAATAAATATGGATTTCTGGAAGTCCAGCTGATTTCTGGGTACATGTCAAGGCTAGTGGGAGCATAAGTTTTATGCCAGAAGAATATAATTATAATGGTAGTGGGAGCATGATTATTATGTGAAGTGTTGCAAGCTAGCAATATTGATTATAGGAAACAAAGGTTAAGAATTTTGCAAAGTTGCAGAATTTGAAAAATAGTTTGGTTGTAGTAAGGGAGAGGATACTTATACTTTATTTCGAATCTAAAAGTTTAGATTGAAGTATTAATCAAACTTCGTCATGGATATATATGAATACCATGTTGAAATATTTCAAGATTGGAAATTCTATATATGGAAATATTATACCAAAAGACTAGTCAAGTATCATGTCTTTATGTAAGACATTATGAATAGTGTCCCATATGGTTCGGATATAGGATCGATTGCATATGCTATAATATTCACGTGTTCTAATCTTCCAAATGCCTAGGGCATTAAGAGGGAAAAAGGACTAGAACCGAATATGACTAAAGTGGCTAAACAACTGTCAAGGACAATCTAAGGTTCGCAAAGGATTGGTTGTTGAAGGACAGTTGGAAGTATAGTAATGGATGGACCATATTGACATTATTATGAATAGATAGAATTCTATTAATAATGCATTTTTTCATAATGGGAGTTGGATATTAAAAATCTATGTGTAGGTTAGAAACCTTTATGCAAGAAGGATGTTCAAAGGAATGTACTTTGAATTTGAGACTTCGCTTCCTTGGAATTGTTTGTTATCAATCTCTAGTGGAAAGTTTTGTAATATCGTCGGCAAAGCCTCTGTGACTTTGGTACCTCGACATTACAAAAGACACATTGCGTGATAGTTTAAATCTAACACATTCTTATAGTAGAAATAATTAGGTATTCTTACACTAAGTGATAAGGATTTGGAATTGTGAAATGAGCATCATTGAAATGTTTTCAATTGATCTATTTCACAAAGTAAGGACCATATATAAACATAGTGTGCACGCTTGGAGCATGGGATAACTATTGTTTTAATTCAAGTATTAGGTTGAGTAATCAAAATATTATACAATGAATAATGTGTAATCAAAATGGTGATTAAATAAAATGTGTTTAATTTATATTCAAAAGTTTTGAGACCATATTGAATTCAATTATTCTTGTGTTTCACTTTGCATGTTTTTACTTCCCGAATAACTAGGTCATTCAAATATCCACAGTCAATCATACTTTGGGAGTAAGTAATGAGGTAAGACTGTCATGAATCCGTCTGTAGATTCTCTAAAGTGTTTAGACATAGAAAAGTTTGCTGCAGTGTTCATGAGTACTCTTGTAATAAGATTTGAGTATTGGATTAAACCCACGCTCATCTGAATCACTTCATGGATTTTATCACGTGTGATTGTGAGACGATAATATCTTATATTCTTCAAACGGAGACATATAGTTGCAGTTTACAAGTCGATTGCACATTGATGATGTGTAAATGCACCAGTAACTTGGTATTATAAAACACATTATTGTGTGTGATTTGATGAGAAAAAAAGAGAAAGCATATAAGTCGAGGTTTATCCGTTCCTTTTACCATAAGAGGGATAAAAGCGATATATGTGGGCCCTTGATGATTTAGTGATGACACCCTAAGCGCTTGGCCAAGCCTGGACTGATTTGATTCGTTCAATTAGTCAGTCGTCATAAATCGGAAATCGGGAAACAACACATCGACGGAGAGAGTGATTATAATTCATGTGTCATGTCCATACAATATTTAGAATGGATGAATATATGATCCCTTATCTAATGGACACATTACTGATCAGAGTTGAAAGCGGATTTTGAGAGCTACGATTGCTAATCAGATTAGTGAGTCGTACTTGCATTAATAGTTATTAGACTTATCCAAGTGGGAGACTGTTGGATTAGGTGCCTAAGCCCATAACTATAACTGGTGCGTACATAACCCGATAGTATCAAGGTCCATTTTGGGTTGCATTCACCAGAGCAATTTGACAGGGTGGATATTTGAGAAAGAGGTTATTTGTGATTTATTAATATATTATAAGTATAATATATTAATTGAGAAATCATATTATTTAATTAATATTGGTCAATAATTAATTTTGAATTAATTTAGTGATCAAAAGAGATTAATTAAATTAAGGGGACTGATTATGTAAATCAGTGATACATATAGTTTGGGCCAATGATCCATGATTGATTAGTGATGGACTAAGTTTATGTGAGAGTCCATGACGTGTTAGTCCATAAGGCTTATCATATGAATTATTGGATTAAAGGCCCAAGGAAGTGGATTAGGGTTTACAAGTTAAAACACTAGGAATTCTACAATATAAATGTAACCCCTAGCACCACAAAAATGGCCAATGATTCCCTGGGAAAACCCTAGCCGATTTTGTGTTCACCTAACCTCCCTCTCAAAGCCCTCCATTTGTTCATGGTGTGTTGTGATTCCATTAGAGGTGCAACATTTGAGGCACTAAGCTCTTGAAAGGCCAAATTCGACATGCTACAACTAAGAGGTATTCTTCTAACTAGTTTTATTATGTTTCAAGTATCAAAGTTGTATACTAGTTATATGTTTCATGCTTTGGATAATTTTTGTTGCATGTATAACTAGACAAAACTTAGATCCAAAGCATTAGGGTTGTATGTGCACCATAGGAGTGTTATAGTACATAAAACCCAACAGTTATAAGGGTCATCGTGGATCGATTGACCAAGAGTGCACTTTCTGGCCATCCGGGAGACCTCTTCGGCCGAAAAGGTGGCCGATGTGTATGTCCGGGAGATAATAGCTCGTTATGGGGTTCTGGTATCCATTGTTTCATATTGAGATGTTCGGTTTACTTCCCGTTTCTAGTTGAAGCTCCACGAGGATCTGGGCATGAGGTTACATTTCAGCACTACATATCATCCGCAGACTGACGGACAGAGTGAGCAGACCATACAGAACCTTGAGGATATGTTGTGGTCCTGTGTTATTAATTTTGGTAGGTGTTGGGATTCCTACCTACCTCCTGCGGAGTTCTCCTACAACAATAGTTATCACTCTTCGCTATTTGAGCTCTTGAATGGTCGGAGATGTCGTACCCCGGTTTGTTGGGGAGAAGTTGGTCATAGGGTCATGGGAAAGACTGAAGTAGTCCTACATAACATGGACCTTATTCAGTAGATCAGGCAGAAAATGCAGACTGCTCAAAGTCGGCAGAAGAGCTATGCAGACCGTCATCGATCAGATTTGGAGTTTTAGTTCGGCGATATGGTACTCCTGAAGGTCTCACCCTGGAAGGGTATGATACGCTTCAGTAAGAGGGGAAATTGGGTCCACGGTTTATTGGACCTTTTCGGGTGATTGATAGGGTTGGCAAGGTAGCTTATAGGTTGGATTTGGCAAGCAAGCTCAGTCAGATCCACAACACTTTCCATGTCTTTCAGTTGTGGAAGTTTGTATTGGACAACGAGGTAGTGGTACCCTTGGATGATATTCAGGTCGATGAGCGCATGAACTATGTCGAGAGGTCGGTACCTATTTTGGAAAAAAATATGAAGGTCTTGTGCAACAAAGTGATAACTTATGTAAAGGTGCAATGGTAGCATTGGAGGGACTCCGAGTGGACCTGGGAGCAAGTGGCCGAGATGCGGGAGCATTATCCTGAGTTATTCACCGCAGCCGACTTCGAGGACGAAGTCTAGATCAAGTGGGGGAGAATTGTAACATCCCGATGATGAGGTACTTCGAAATTTAACCTTATAGTTGAATTATATTGCATTTCGGTCCCTAAATTAAGAAAGAGTGCAAAAGGGACCATAGTGGCATTTTGGGAAAAGTTGGGACTTGAGGAGTACGTTGTGCGTATGTATGTACATTGGGCGTACGTGGAAATCATGTAAACCCTAATTTTAGGGTTTTGGCTAATAATTAAGCAAGCTTATGGACTCATATCCTCTTCTTACGCAGCCTCCTTCTGTGATATTGACCCCCAAGCAACCCTAAGAGCAAGAGAGCCATTTTTGAGCCTTTAAGAGAGTTTTGAAGATAGAAGAAGGTGGTGGGAAGATCTTGGAGTTGAGTGCACTTTGGATCTGGGATTTCTACTAGATTATTACTCTTTTAAGTCACTTTTTGGTCCCAGTATGGTGATTCATGATCATAACATGTTCTTGACCCATTAAGTTGTCCTTTCAGACCTTTGGGAGGGTCCTGAGTCATAAAAATGGGTTTCAAATGGTTGGTTTTGCACCATGCATCATTTATAAGGTCTTAATGGATTAAGAAGTAGAGTTAAAAACTTAAGGGACATGCAAAGTCATATAGTGTAACACCAAAAAATTTCAAGCCAATTTTAAACTTTTTCAAAACACTTAAAACCATTTAACATTACATAGTTTGTTTTCAAAATAATAATTATCACAGTGTCCCATTTTCAAAAACATAAAATCATGACAGCAGGAGGAGCGGTACGATCATACCTTAGGCCTTCCCACGATCACCAGAGGTACCTGAAACAACAACTGAAACTGTAAGCCCGAGAGCTTAGTGAGGTACCCCCAAAATACCAGCCTCATATAACGATAATCATATCATATCAACAAAAGTATCTATATATACATATCAGCATGCATCATGAGCCTACAGCCTGACTGGACCGCCTCGCAGGTCTTTAGTCTATCTGGACCGCTCTCTGTGCCTTCGGCACGTCTGGACCGCCTCTCAGGGCCTTCAGCCTATCCGGACCGCTCGTCGGGCCTTCGGTCTGACTACTATACCCTTTTGGGTTTGTAGTCTATCCGGTCCACCCTGGGTATGTTGGCCATCAACACAAAGCAGGGCCGCCTCGACCCAACCCCCAATCAAACAAACATGTGCACATACATATCATACATTATCATAATAACAGTCAAACCGATCTAGCAGATCAAATAGCATAGCAACATCCTATAACCAGGACACCTACCTACCCAGGTCACTAACATAGCATAATCCTATAACCAGGATACCGACGAAACCAGGTCACTAAGAATAAACATATCACCATCCTAACTATCAGGATGCAGAACATATCATGTAATAATCCGGATACAAATCTATAAAGGGCCGGCCTTGGTGCCTTAGACCCTGTTGGTATAGTGAGGATAACTCACCTTGCTAGTTGTGCTGAGTCTGAAACTCTCTGACTGTTGTTTCACCGGAAATCCCGAACTGACACATAATGTCTCACCCCAAAACCGGAACGGCAGAAACGTTCTGGGGTGGAGGACGTCATGTACAGTATCACAACAAAGCATAATAGTAAACAAGCAACAACATCCATTGCATTAATAGAATAGTTTTAATACAAACGTGTTATGCATAGTATGTAAGACACCAAAATGTGTAATCAAAATAAGAGATGGGTCTTGTATGTGCTCCATCTTCTCAAAAGCTTCATCGGTACCTGACTACTGATGACCTGAGAATACAAGTTATTCTGAAAGAGTTTATCAGCATAACGCTGGTGAGTTCATAAGTATTTAGTGTCATTGCTTGTATGAAAGTGTTTGTAACAACATAGTATACATACTCGTAGCGGTTTGTAAATGTCTGAACTCCCTAGAAAATCCTATATTTTCTACTAAAATGTAGCCTTCTACCGAGGCCCGACTGTTTGTACGTTTGTTCTTTTGTAGTATAAGAGTTTTCCCAGTGAAACTATCATTATGAAAATATAGTTTAAGACCTCACTGATGCGAGATGTTTACAAAGTAAATGTACTAGGAAAATAGTGTTTTACCTCAGCAGTGACACTGCAGGTTATAAAGTGATGAAAATTCAGACTCCAGGTAGTACTAAATGTACAGTACACCTCGGAGAGTCTAAAGTAATAAAATGCAGACTCCAGGTGGTATTTAATGAACAATACGCCTCGGAGAGTCTGTTTTGCCTTTAATTCTTAATTGGTTAATTAAAGGTTTGAATGTGAACTCGTATGTAACCATGCTGATCGACGGCTAAATAACTGATGACCCTCCGGTGTCATATGTAGTAATGTAACATTCTGTCACCCCTTGGCATTAACGGCTGGGACTGTAGCTAGCAGTCGGGGTGTGGGAGTGTCTGTCCCGTATAGATCTATACACACAATGCCTGCTCTCCCTGCAGGAGACTCTGGTTACAAAGTGATACCACAATGAAGTGTCGTATCGAGAAGTAGTATGTCACATTCTGATTATCGTATTCAAATGTTTGTATAGTATACCTTAGTGTAGTGATGTTTTCTCTGTACTAGTGTATAGTATGTTCTCTTGTATAGTGTATAGTATGTTTTGACCCATAGTTGTACTGACTCTTGTATGTGTCTTTGTAATAGTAGTAGTGAGTAGTAGTCCCTTAACTATACCTATTATAGTTAAATAGAAATGTTGTTTGTATGCCTTTGTTACGCAAAGGTACTAACTGTAGTAAAATCATTTATATCCACACATGTATATACGATATATAATTAAGATTTCAACGACAATCAGACAAATAACAGGATACCCTAAGTCCACAACCAAACAAGGAACAGAAAGTAAGGTGAGCTATCAGTCCTAAGTCCTTCAAACCTTACTTATATAAATATAATTGTATAGATATGAGTTTGACAGTAATGTAAGGTTAAAAGAGTTTGAAAACAGTTTTAGCATTTAAAAGCGTTTAATAAAAGGTTGTGCAATGTTTGAAATCCATAAGTTTGATAGCAACTTGAAAGCAATAGTAAATCTTTCTGTTTGTTCTAGTCATTAATAACATGTGATTAATATAATAACTAGAATATTTCAACTTGTATTCCCCCCCCCCCCCCATAAAAGCATTTAAAATCATTTCAAAGGTTGATTTAGGGGTATGAACTCACCTGCAGTGAGTAACTCGAATGAAAGATCGATATAGGATTGCCGGGTGTCAATTGGAGTCTTGAGCACAAACGAATCCTATTTTACATGTGATAACACATATATGAATACATTAATGTATATAACCACTAATGGTGATAGGGACATGCCTTAAGGACATAAAAACACTTAGAATGAAGTGTTACCAACTCATATGGTTGGATATAAGGGGTGTATGGCCCTATATTAGAGTGTAAGGCCACAAAAGCATGGGTTTTGTGTGTGTGTGCGGCCGTACACTCACTATGAAGTGTGTCAAAACGTGTTTCCAAGCCTTAGGAATGTTCTAGTGAAGGTGTTTTGACCATTTCTTAGCCGGAATGGAAGTTTGATGTTATTTTGGACCCTTATAAGGGTGTGTGCGGTTGCACATGGCGTGTGCGGCCAGGTGTGTCCGGCCAGGCCTGTGTGCGGCCATACACTCCCATCCAAATATGTCCAAATCGATTTCCCAAGGCTTTGTGATGATCCTAAGAAGGTGTTTTGGACAATGCTATGCTTAGATTAGTGTTTAAGTCCATTTTAGGGCCAAAAGATGTGTGTGCGGTCACACATGATGTGTGTGCGGCCGTACACACATGAAGATCATCTAGTATGATGATTTCATGGATAAAACTCGAGGAAAAGGCTTTCTAAGGTGTTGTAGTAATGATCTAAGGATGTTTACTTACTTGTATTGCCAATTGGAGAAGAAGACTTGAAGGGCTCTTGAGAGAAAATGTTCCAGCTTTGAAGGAGTGGGAAAAAGGGTGTAAGATTGACTTAGGGTCCTTTATATAGGCTGGAGTGTGAGGCTGGGAGGGTGTGCGGTTGGCTGTGTGCGGCTGGCTGGCCGCACACTCGGGTGTGCGGCCGCACACACCTTGCTTGGTGTGTTTGGCCCGTTTTTGCGATGCTACACACATTCTAACCCTTCCTAAGACTCATATCTTGATTATACTAAGCCTAATGCACTTGTATAGACCCAAAACTTCCTTACAAAACAGCAAAAACGAGGCTAACTTTGATAAAAATGAAGAATGTATAAGTTAGAAATTTCAGGTTGTCACATCATCCCCCCGTTAGAGGGAATTTCGTCCCAAAATTAGAGTTCAAGCAGCTAAGTTATTACAAATAACTAAATGAACAGATGAGGATATTTAAGTTTCATTTGATCCTCGCGCACCCAAGTGAATTCGGGTCCTCGCTTGGCATTCCAGCGAACCCTCACTATAGGGATGCAGCTTTGCTTAGTTCGCTTGACCTCTCGGTCCATGACCTCTACAGGTTCTTCCATGAAGTTGATGCTCTCATTGATCTCGATTTCGTCGAGTGGAATTACAAGAGTCTCATCGGATAGGCACGTTTTCAAGTTCGAGACGTAGATAATAGGATGTACGTTACTAAGCTCGTGGGGTAGGTTGAGTTTGTAAGCTACAGGGCCCATTCTAGCGAGAATTTCGAATGGCCCTATGTATCTCGGATTTAGCTTTCCACGCTTTCCGAAGCGTATCAAGCCCTTCTAGGGTGAGACTTTCAAAACTGGAATTCCAAAGGTTTCCTTCGTTTGTCTGCATAGCTTTTCTGTCGGTCTCTGGAGGCTTTCAGTCGTTCCCGAATCTGAACGAACTTCTCCGTCATTTCCCGAATGATCTCCGGACCGGTGAGAGTACTGTCAGGAACTCATCCTTTAGCTAACTGGGTGTCACGCACCTCGACCCAGCACAGAGGGGATCTACACTTCCGGCCATAGAGGGCTTCAAATGGAGCAGCCTTTATGCTTGTGTGATAACTGTTGTTGTAGGAAAACTCGACAAGGGGAAAATGAGTATCCCATGCCTTCCCAAAATCTATCACACAGGCTCGTAACATATCCTCCAAGGTTGGGATAGTTCTCTCACTTTATCCGTCGGTCTGTGGATGGTAGGCTGTACTCATGTCCAGCCTCGTTCCTAAGGAGTTTTGTAGCGACTGCCAGAACCTCGAAGTGAATCTACTATCTCTATCGGAGATAATGGATATAGGAACACCAGGCACTCGTACTATCTCCCGAATGTATGTTCTCGTGAGCTTCTCCATCTTGTCCGTCTCTTTGATGGGTAGGAAGTGTGCGGACTTGGTCAATCTGTCGACGATGACCCAAATGGTATCCAGTCCACCCGTTGTCTTCGGTAGCTTGGTTATGAAGTCCATTGTGATCCGCTCCCACTTCCACTCTGGTATTTGTGGTTGTTGTAGTAGACCTGATGGTTTCTGTTATTCGACCTTGACCTTGGCGCAACTAAGGCATTTAGTTACGAAAGTAGCGATCTCCGCTTTCATGTTAGGCCACCAGTATAACTTTTTAAGATCCAGATACATCTTATCTGAACCTGGGTGGACGGAATACCGAGTGTTGTGCGCTTCCTTCATGACTAAGTCTCTGAAGCCACCGTGTCTCGGTGTCCGGGTCCGGTTCATGAGATATAAGGCTCCGTCACCCTTGATTTCCAAGTTCTTATCCATTCCACGCAGGGATTCTCCCACCACATTTTCAGGTTTTAAGGCTTTTAGCTGAGCCTCCTTAATTTGTGCAGATAGATGCGAACGGATAGTCATAGTTAATGACTTGACTCTTCGACCAGAATGTTCTTTCCGACTTAGGGTGTCCGCTACCACGTTGGCCTTACCCGGATGATAACGAATTTCGCATTCGTAGTCATTGAGTAGCTCGACCCACTGCCGTTGTCTCATATTGAGTTCTTTCTGGTTGAATATGTGTTGCAGGCTTTTGTGATCTGTAATGATAGTGCTCTTCGCACCATACAGGTAGTGTCTCCAGATCTTTAGGGCAAACACAACTGCTCCTAATTCGAGATCGTGAGTGGTGTAGTTGAGCTCATGTGTCTTCAGCTGTCTTGAGGCATAGGCGATGACCTTACCTCGTTGCATCAGAACACAACCGAGCCCTTGATTTGACGCATCGCAATTGACCACGAAGTCTTCTGTCCCTTCGGGAGGGACAGTATCGGTGTGGTGCATAAGGCTCGTTTTAGCGTTTGGAATGCTCTCTCCTGCTTCTCTCCCCAGTCAAAGGCCACGCCTTTCTGGGTGAATGTTGTAAGGGGTTGCGCAATCCGAGAGAAGTTCTGTATGGATCTGCGATAGTAGCCAGCGAGGCCTAGAAATTGATGAATTTTGGTAGGCGTCTTTGGTGCTGACCAGTTCTCAATAGCTTTAATTTTGGATGGGTCCACATGGATTCCTTCTTCGCTAACCACGTGTCCTAAGAATTCGACTCTTCGGATCCAAAATTCGCATTTAGAGAACTTCACATAGAGCTTCTCCGATCGTAGGGTTTCTAGGACTTGTCGTAGATGATCACTATGCTCCTCCTCACTTCGAGAGTTGATAAGTATATCATCGATGAAGACAATGAAGAACTGATCCAAGTATGGACAGCATACCCTATTCATCAAGTCCATGAATAATGCATGGGCATTGGTCAATCCGAACAGCATCACTACGAACTCCTAGTGTCCGTAACGAGTTCGGAAGGCTATCTTTGGAACATCCTCCTCAAGCACTCGTAACTGGTGATACCCGGATCTTAGATCAATCTTAGAAAAGTAGCTCGCCCCTTGCATCTGGTCGAACAAATCATCTATGCGAGGTAGAGGGTAACGATTATTGACTGTAAGCTTGTTGAGTTCCCTATAGTCGATGCACATACGGAACGATCCGTCTTTCTTCTTGATGAACAATACCGGAGCTCTCCAGGGTGAGAAGCTTGGTCTTATAAAGCCCTTGCTGAGCAGTTCGTTAAGTTGACCCGACAATTCTTGCATCTCAGCTGGTGCTAGACGATAGGGTGCTTTGGCTACGGGGGTAGCTCCTGGCACTAAGTCGATTCGGAACTCGACATGACGTTGCGGGGGTAACCTTGGAAGTTCTTCCGGAAAGATGTCAGGAAAATCGTGTACTACAGGGAGGTCTTTCAGGTCTTTGGTTTTCTGGTTTATATCGACTACATGTGTAAGGAATGCACGATATTCCTTACGCAAGTACTTCTGGGCTTTAATACTTGAGATGATATGAAGGCTCGTACTGGGTTTGTCCCCGTAGATCAACAAGGTTTCACTATTCGGTAGGTTTAGGTGGATCGCCTTCTCGAAACATAGAATATCGGCACGACGGAGACTCAACCAGTCCATGCCTACGATGACATCGAAACTCTTGATTGCTACTGGTATGAGGTCAATTGGAAATGAATGATTATGTAGCCTAAGGGTACAACCTATGTAAATCTCGTTAGAACTTTCTGTCTTCCGGTTGGCGATTTCTACGACGAAGGGTTCTTTTAGTGCTTACGGTGCTTGATTAAGTAAGTGTTTAAATTTTTTGTTTATGAAGCTTCTCTCTGCCCCACTATCAAATAAAATACAAGCATATGAGTTATCGTGAAGGAACGTACCCGTGACTACTGTGGGGTCTGCCACGGCTTCGTTGTGGCCCATAGAAAGTAACCTTCCTGTTCCTCCCGCATTCCCAGCTTTCAGACAGTTTCTCTTGAAGTGCCCTGTCTCGCCACACCCGTAGCAGGCTTGACTAACTCCTGTGCCATGAGCCTGGGTGTTAGGTTTGGGTGTTGCTCTACAAAACCGGGTGGTATGGCCTTTCCGGTCACAGTTAGTGCAGTGCATTTCCCGGCAGGGGCTGTTGTGATGGAAACTGCACTTGGTGCACTTGGGTAGGGTCCCTACATATGGCTTGGCTGGTACAGGGGTACCAGGGGTTGTGGCAGCATGGACAGCCACCGTCTGTTGTTTCTTGGAAGAGGGTTGAGTTGATTTTCCCTTCTTTCCGTCCCAGCGTTTTCTCTTGTTACCGACTGCTTTGGTTGGTGCTGGGGCGGCAGTTGTTGTTGTTGTTTGAGTAGCAGGAACTTCATGATCGATAAGCCTTTGGGCCAACTCCTTGGCACTATGAAAGGTCGCAGGCTTCGATGCTAGAACATTCCCCCGATACGGGGGTACCAAACCCCAAATGTATCTCTCGACTTTCTTGCTTTCAGTGGGGACCAGGTTAGGACATAGAGTCACAAGGTCGCAGAACCTGGCTGTATAAGCCACTATGTCGGAACCCTTCATTTTGAGGTTCCACAGTTCCTCCTCGAGCTTCTGAATTTCGCCCCTCGGGCAGTACTCCTTTGTCATCAGGTCGTTCAATGTATCGCAACCCATGGCGTTAGCTGTTACTAGTGAGAGTGATTTGACATGGCCATTCCACCACGTCAGGGCCCTTTCGGTGAAGGTGCAAGCAACGAACTTTATCTTGCCTCCTTCAGGGCATGAGCACATCTCGAAGATTGCTTATGTTCATTCGATCCATTGGGATAGCGCAATGATCTCTCCGATTCCGTTGAAGTACGTTGGTTTGCAGCTGATGAAATCTTTATAGGTACACTCCCGTGTACGCGGTTGGATTTCACTATGGCTAGAGTTTGTGCCAGTTCCAGGTCCACTTGCACCACCAGAGTTTACTTGGGCCATAGCTGCGGTCACAGCTGCGGTCACTGCTGCTTGAAACATCACCGCATCAAACTGCGGAGGGGGTGGTGGTGTCGTGTTTGATTTGCGGGTCTGCCCCTGGTCGGACGCGGACGAGGCGGCATCTTTTACTGGAAGTTTATAGAGATGATGATAATAGTAAGAATCAATTGTAAGTATGATGAGAGTGTTTTATGGACTAAATCGCCATAGTCCAACTATCAGATAGAGGTATAACAATAGAGTAGGGAAACACAAGGTAAATACTTTCCCATAGATTAGATAACTGCCAATAGTACTGGTATTAATGATGTAAAATGAGTTCGGGAAAAATGACCTAACAGTAGGTCTTACATCAAACCATAAGGGAAAATGTTGGCAGTATTAGAAGTCTAATTAGCGTACTTTAAAAGTTAGGAATATTTTACAGACGAGTGCTCCATAGAGCATAGAAAAGAAAGGCTGTTCCTTATCCCAAAAGAAAGAGATGAGTCGACATCTTCTACCGGTGGCGGGCATTTCTCGGGCGAACCCTCAGATCTGCCAGTTGACGTACCACCTCTTGAAGATGTCGCTCATGTACCCTCTGGCGTACTCGGAGTTCCATGACTTCGGTTCGGGATGCAGCTAGCTGTTTCTGCAGAGCTTCGTTGGTCCTACTAGTCCTTCCTATAGCCTCTTCAAGTTGGCGAATGCAGACGGTATTAGCGCCAGAGTTGGCGTCCACTTTCATCACTCGGTTGATGGTTGCACGACCTTGCTCGTCATTTCGGGCAATCCGTCGGACCATAATCGGTAGGACTCGGTCAGCTGAGCCTCCCTCGTTAAGTTGTAAAAGCTTCGATCTTCGTTGAAGGGTAAAGGCTGACCCTACTCATCGCTCCAACGGTTCAAGTTTGTTGCCCACAAGGGAGTGGGGCCTTGAAATGCTGGTCGGGGGTTGAGGTTTGGGACTTGACCTTCTTGGGGTAGGTTGTTGACCTCTGGTTCGGAGTCAGAGCCATCCGAAAAGCCTTCTGCGCGGTGATCATCCAAAGGAATTGGGTGATCCTCTTCTGGCTCATCATCGAGCCATCCGCCAATGCCTTGGTTGGGGTGATATGGATCGCCAGGGAGATGGAAGCCAGCCATGTTATCTACGCGAGAATGGGGGAAAAGAATAGTTAATAGGCATACTAATACCGATCCTTCTTAGATTGTACATAAGTAATTATAGTAACACAAAATACTCCTATAGTATTTTAGGTTTATGTTCTGTTCTAATGTTCCCGTTGTAGTAGTGTTGGTAAGTTTTTAGACTTGTTGCAACCCCACAATCACTCTTAGGCACATGCTCGTCACTCCTCGGAAAATATAGTTGATCAGGCTATATCCCCCTAGATTTGACTATGTGTCTCTAAGCCTAATTGTGTGGTTCAACAATCGTAATACTTTTGTTATGTTCTAGTATGATACTGACCCTGGTATGAATAGATGTATATATACTTAGTTAAATATTTTATTATTTAAAAGTATATATTCTTGGTCAGAGTGTTTTAATCCCATTACGATTATAGTTTGTATATCTTTTATGGGTTGATATACTTAATTCACTATAAACAATGCTCTGATACCAATCTGTCACACCCCAAAACCGGAACGGCAGAAACGTTCTGGGGTGGAGGACGTCATGTACAGTATCACAACAAAGAATAATAGTAAACAAGCAACAACATTAATAGAATAGTTTTAATACAAGCGTGTTCTGTATAGCATGTAAGACACCAAAATGTGTAATCAAAATAAGAGATGGGTCTTGTATGTGCTCCATCTTCTCAAAAGCTTCATCGGTACCTGACTACTGATGACCTGAGAATACAAGTTATTTTGAAAGAGTTTATCAGCATAACGCTGGTGAGTTCATAAGTATTTAGTGTCATTGATTGTATGAAAATGTTTGTAACAACGTAGTATACATACTCGTAGCGGTTTGTAAATGTTTGAACTCCCTAGAAAATCCTATATTTTCTACTAAAATGTAGCCTTCTACCGAGGCCTGACTGTTTGTACGTTTGTTCTTTTGTAGTATAGGAGTTTTCCCAGTGAAACTATCATTATGAAAATATAGTTTAAGACCTCACTGATGCGTGATGTTTACAAAGTACATGTACTAGGAAAATAGTGATTTACCTCAGCAGTGACACTGCTGGTTATAAAGTGATGAAAATTCAGACTCCAGGTAGTACTAAATGTGCAGTACACCTCTGGGAGTCTAAAGTAATAAAATGCAGACTCCAGGTGGTATTTAATGAACAATACGCCTCAGAGAGTCTATTTTTCCTTTAATTCTTAATTGGTTAATTAAAGGTTTGAATGTGAACTCGTATGTAACCATGCTGATCGACGGCTGAATAACTGATGACCCTCAGGTGTCATATGTAGTAGTGTAACATTCTGTCACCCCTTGGCCTTAACGGCTGGGACTGTAGCTAGCGGTCGGGGTGTGGGAGTGTATGTCCCGTACAGATCTATACACACAATGCCCGCTCTCCCTCCAGGAGACTCTGGTTACAAAGTGATACCACAATGAAGTGTCGTATCGAGAAGTAGTATGTGACATTCTGATTATCGTATTCAAATGTTTGTATAGTATACCTTAGTGTAGTGATGTTTTCTCTGTACTAGTATATACTATGTTCTCTTGTATAGTGTATAGTATGTTCTCTTGTATAGTGTATAGTATGTTCTCTTGTATAGTGTATAGTATGTTTTGACTCATAGTTGTACTGACTCTTGTAGGTGTCTTTGTAATAGTAGTAGTGAGTAGTAGTCCCTTAACTATACCTATTATAGTTAAATAGAAATGTTGTTTGTATGCCTTTGTTACGCAAAGGTATTGAACTGTAGTAAAAGCTTTTATATCCACACATGTATCTACGATATATAATTAAGATTTCAACGACACTCAGACAAATAACAGGATACCCTAAGTCCACAACCAAACAAGGAACAGGAAGTAAGGTGAGCTATCAGTCCTAAGTCCTTCAAACCTTACTTATATAAATATAATTGTATACATATGAGTTTGACAGTAATGTAAGGTTAAAAGAGTTTGAAAACATTTTTAGCATTTAAAAGCGTTTAATAAAAGGTTTTGCAATGTTTGAAATCCATAAGTTTGATAGCAACTTCAAACCAATAGTAAATCTTTCTGTTGGTTCTAGTCATTAATCACATGTGATTAATATAATAACTAGAATATTTCAACTTGTATTCCCCCCCCCCCATAAAAGCATTTAAAATCATTTCAAAGGTTGATTTAGGGGTATGAACTTACCTGCAGTGAGTAACTCAAATGAAAGATCGATGTAGGATCGACGGGTGTCAATTGGAGTCTTGAGCACAAACAAATCCTATTTTACATGTGATAACACATATATGAATACATTAATGTATATAAACACTAATGGCGACAGGGACATGCCTTAAGGACATAAAAACACTTAGAATTAAGTGTTACCAACTCATATGGTTGCACATAAGGGGTGTATGGCCCTATATTAGAGTGTAAGGCCACAAAAGCATGGGTTTTGTGTGTGTGCGGCCAAGCCTGTGTGCGGCCGTACACTCACTATGAATTGTGTCAAAACGTGTTTCCAAGCCTTAGGAATGTTCTAGTGAGGGTGTTTTGACCATTTCTTAGCCGGAATGGAAGTTTGTTGTTATTTTGGACCCTAATAAGGGTGTGTGCGGTTGCACATGGCGTGTGCGGCCAGGTGTGTGCGGCCGTACACTCCCATCTAAATATGTCCAAATCGATTTCCCAAGGCTTTGTGATGATCCTAAGAAGGTGTTTTGTCCAATGTTATGCTTAGATGAGTGTTTAAGTCCATTTTAGGGCCAAAAGATGTGTGTACGGTCACACATGATGTGTGTGCGGCCGTACACACATGAAGATCATATAGTACGATGATGTAACATCCGGATTTCCAGGTATTATGTTTGATCATTTATTATTTTGAGTAAAAGGGAGGGACTCGACGAGTTGAGGCGTAGACTCGTCGAGTAGGATCGCGTGTGCTGACTGGATTAATGAACGGACTCGACGAGTCGGAAAGGATGGACTCGACGAGTCCGCGCTGTGGATTGAAACCTAATTCTCGGGGTCTGTGCCCTATTTAAAGGCCTTTATGGCCTCCATTTGCGGCCACTTCACCCCTGAGAAACCCTAGAGAGCAGAGAGATCGTTTGTGGTGCAAGAGGAAGGCTAATTTACCATTTCTTGTGTGTTTTAGCAAGAAGGAAGGAGGTAGAACAAGCTAAGCGGGCTGAGGAGCTTGGATCCACTTCTACTTGATCAAAGGGAGCTGTTGGAGGTAACCATCTGTGCCATTCTCGTGTTTATAATGATTCTAGTGAAATCTAGGGTTTTCTTTATGCCTCTTTTAGTTGAATCTGGAGTATGTGAGGTCCCAAGGCGAGATGGTTCATAGATCTGGACCTTAAGAAGTCCAGAGAGTCCTTACCACTCTGCTTTATGCCATACCTTTTGAGTTATGAGCCTAGGATGCCATTTTATAGGTTATTTCACCAAAAGAAGATTTGGGTTTGTTGCATGTGTACCAAGATTCGACCTTTACGTGATTATCATGCTTGGGAAGGTCAGATCTATAGATTAGAGAAGCAGATCTGACCTTAGAAGGTCATTTGAGTATGAACATGGAAGCAACTCGCCGAGTTCATAAGTGGACTCGACGAGTCGAGTCGGGGTTGCCCCGCGATTCGAGACAGGAGGAACCCGTCAAGTGGAAGGATGACTCGACGAGCCAAGAGAGGCTAGAAGGATTCAGATGACCCGCATGGACTCGCCGAGTCGCCCGTGTGCACTCGACGAGTCCAGTCAAAGTTTGACCGTTGACTTTCGTTGACCTTAGGGTTCTGGTCAAGTCTGATTCAAGAGAGTTCAGGGAGGGGTAGAATGGCCTTCTACCCAATCTTTAGAGATGAGGCTATGAGAGAGTATTGATCGGGGATGTTATTTGAATGATAGGAGGAGGCTAGGTCAGGACGTTGAGCACGAGAGTTATCCGACTTCATTAAGGTGAGTCTTCTCACTATACTGTACCTGGAAGGGTACCTATGTGTGACCGAAAGGTCTTGTATGCTATGAGATGTATGTGCTATATGCTGTTATGTGATATGTATGTGTTATGTATGTTATGTATGATAAGGACCGGAAGGTCAAGATGTTATGGACCGGAATGTCAATATGACATGGACCGGAAGGTCAGGAGGTTACGGACCGGAAGGTCGATACGGGTAGGACCGAAAGGTCAACCGGGATTCGGGACGGATGTCCCCTGAGACACTTGGATCGAAAGATCCTACAGAGTTATGGCCTGGAAAGGCGTATGTGCTGTATGTGGTATATTGGGGAACTCACTAAGCATTTATGCTTACAGTTGCTGTGTTATGTGTTTCAGGTACTAGTGAGCATCACGGAAAGGCGCCGGAATGATCCGTACACACTCATAGAGATTATGTTTTGAGATTCTGGGATTTGTTTTTTATGATGACATTGGATACAATTTGTTTGATATTGTTTTTGATGATTTAAAAATGAAAAATTGTTTTGAAAATTTACGTTGTTAACAGTTGGTATCAGAGCCTTGGTTTGAGGGATTCGGGTGCATCTTCGGATGTATCTGAACTCAAACTGAGGATTTGAGAAAGTTTTTCATAAAATAAACAATCAGCCAGCGCCCGAACGGTGATTTCCCAAAATACCCATACATTATGTGTTATTATGTGATATGTTATGCATGCTAGAGTAGGCTTGGTACTCATATTAGGACTAGAGTGGCCTGATTTGTGATGCCTTAGCCTAGGAAGATTTCTACAGGTATGAGATGCTTGAGAGCGAGTAGGTAGCAGTGAGGAGCCATGAGAGGTTTACCGAGGGGTAGCCTATGCTAGAGAGATGTAGAGCACTTGTGATCTGGGATCCAAGGAGGAGGACTTGGGGTGAATGCTGATGTGGTGTGGACGGTAGTATAGGGCCCGTACTACTGAAGACACCGGAGCAGCGCGCACTCCAAGTAAGAATCCTTAGGGTACTAGGGAACAAGTAGGGTTGAGTTATCGAGTGCGAGTATGCTTGAGCAAGTCTCTGTTATTATTATGTTGTATTTCAGAGACATCATGGTTGGGATACGCCACAGACCTGAGACGAGCGGCGTGAGTGACGAGGAGCTTCGTCAGATGATCCACGATGAGGTGGCAGCGGCGATTCGAGCCGAGATTCCGGAGATGTTTGGGTCTATCAAGACCACATTGATTGAGACTTTTGATGAGCGGTACGCAGCGGTGACTGAGGCTGCGGCTGCTGCAACTACTGTAGCTGTGGCTGCTGCCAGGCCTCAGGGAGTTGACTCGTTGTTGTTTCGAGAGATCAGCAACACGAAGCCACCAGAGTTTGACGGGACGCAGGATCCGATCGCTGCGATGAGATGGATTTCTCATATTGAGGGATGCTTCTACACGTGTTCATGTCTGGAGCATCTGAGGGTACTGTTCGTGCTGAACCAGCTTCGCTTGGGAGCGAACGACTGGTGGAAGTTCGTGACAGCGAGCTTCACTCTTGCAGAGATTTCAGAGGTGACCTGGGAGAGGTTCACCACCATGTTCAGAGACGAGTATGTTCCCCCGGTGGAGAGGGAACGGCTGGCTCAGGAGTTCTTGACCCTCAAGCAGGGTACTGATTCTGTTACTGTGGTTACCAGGAAGTTTCATGAGAGGGCGATGTTCTGCCCTAAGCGGATGTCTACCGAGCAGGCACGCATGAGACGGTATTTGGGCATTTTGAGGAGGGATATTCGGGAGTTCGTGTCGAATCTACTTACCGGACATTTGCTGAGCTCCAGGCAAATGCCCGGAAGAGGGAGATTGAGTTGGAAACTCAGGCCAGGGAGGAGTTCGAGTATCAGGGGATGGATCAGCGGCCGGCACAGTCTCAGCCGACAACCAAGCGGGCATAGCCCGCCGATTCGAGATCTGGAGGTCAGAAGGGCCGCACTTGCGGGAAGTGCGTCAAGGGACATGACGGGGTTTGTCGATCGGGTGCTTGCTACAAATGTGGCAAGGAGGGGCATATAGCCAAGGATTTCCCCAAGGGGTTCATGCTTTGCTTTCATTGCAAACAGACGGGCCATCGGAAGGCCAGGTGTCCGCAGCTGCGGGGGACAGCACAGGGAGCACCGCAGGGATCTGCCCCTGCCGCCGTGCGAGCTACTGAGGTTCGGCCGGTGAAGGCCGAGGCACCGAAGGCTGGCGGGAGAGCCTTCCAGTTGACAGCGGAGGAGGTTCACGCAACGCCTGATGTCCTGGCTGGTATGTATTCTTTCATTTATTTATGCTGAGTTTGAGGTGTTGTGCTTATATTATGATATGCGTAGGTACTTTTCTTGTGAATTATGTACCTGCTTTGGTGTTATTTGACTCGGGTGCGAGTCGGTCATTTGTTTCCTTAGCGTTTAGTCAGCGCATCAGTATCCGACGAGAGGCGTTGAGTCGACCTCTGCGTGTTTCTATAGCTGAGGAGCGAGCGGTGTATGCTACAGATGTGATTCGAGGATGTGTACTTGAGATCTTCGGTGTTGAATTCCCGATAGATCTGGTCCCGATTGCAATGGGGGACGTGTGTGTCATAGTGGGCATGGATTGGTTGAGCCGATTTGGGGCTGTTATAGACTGCGAGCGACAGTTGGTGACGATACGAGACCCTAGTGGGGGAGTACTTACGGTGTACGGCGAGGGTACCCGATGTGGGTCAGCATTTTGTTAGGCTGCCAGAGCGAGACAGAGTTTACAGTAGGGCTGCGGCGGATTTGTAGCCTATGTGATGGACACACGAGTGGCCGATGGGAGGCCAAGTTCGATTGATGATGTTCCGATAGTGTGCGAGTTCCCATATGTTTTTCCCGAGGAGTTGTCGGGTGTGCCTCCCGAGAGGCAGGTAGAGTTCCGCATCGATTTGGTTCCGGGGGCAGCGCCTATCGCCAAGGCGCCTTATCGCCTTGCACCGCCAGAGATGCAGGAGTTATCCTTGCAGCTTCAGGAGCTGCTGGGGAAGGGGTTTATTAGACCAAGTAGTTCCCCTTGGGGAGCGCTGATCCTTTTTGTCAAGAAAAAAGATGGTTCAGACCGGATGTGCATTGATTATCGGGAGTTGAACAAGTTGACGGTCAAGAACCGTTACCCATTACCGAGGATCGACGATCTGTTCGATTAGTTGCAGGGAGTGTCTTGGTTCTCCAAGATTGATCTGAGGTCTGGATATCATCAGATGAGAGTGCGTGATGAGGATATCCAGAATACGGCTTTCAGGACTCGTTATGGGCATTACGAGTTCGTGGTGATGCCTTTCGGGCTCACCAATGCACCGGCAGCGTTCATGGATCTCATGAACATGGTGTGCAGGCCGATGTTGGATCGTTCGGTGATCGTGTTCATTGATGATATTTTGGTGTATTTGAGATCTAGAGAGCAGCACGAGGAGCATCTGAGAGAGATTCTCGGGGTATTGAGGTCGGAGAGGCTTTATGCCAAATTCTCCAAGTGCGAGTTCTGGATACGGGAGGTCCAGTTGTTGGGGCATCTCGTCAACCAGAATGGGATTTTGGTCGATCCGGCCAAGATTGAGGCGGTTATGAGGTGGGAGGTGCCGAGATCACCCACCGAGATCAGGAGTTTTCTAAGATTGGTCGGCTATTATCGGAGATTTATCAGGGGTTTCTCCAAGATCTCCGTGCCTCTCACCAGGTTGACCAAGAAGGGTGTTGCTTTTTCATGGGATCCGGAGCAGCAGACCTCATTTGAGACACTTCGCCAGAGATTATGCGAAGCCCCGGTGTTAGCCCTCCCGGAAGGGATGGAGGATTTTGTGGTGTATTGTGACGCATCGATATCGGACTTGGGTGCAGCACTTATGCAGAGGGGGCATGTGATAGCGTATGCATGGAAGCAGTTGAAGCCTCATGAGACGAGGTATCCCACCCATGATCTGGAATTGGGGGCAGTGGTGTTCGCCCTCAAGATCTGGCATCACTATTTGTATGGGGTTTGGTGTACCATATACACGGACCACAAGAGCTTGAAGTATTTGATGGATCAGCCCAACCTGAATATGCGCCAGAGGAGATGGTTGGACGTGGTAAAGGATTACGATTGTGAGATCTTGTACCACCCGGGCAAAGCTAATGTTGTAGCTGATGCCCTGAGCCGTAGGGCGGGGAGTGCCCCGATTCGAGACATTTATATGCGGCTGACAGTGACGACCCCGGTGTTGGACACCATTCGGGAGGCCCAGGCAGAGGCTGTGAGAGCGGAGAACCGCATGATAGAGCGGGTGATTGGGCAGGTACCTGAGTTCGTTACCGATATACGCGGGAATATGACATTCCAGGGTCGGATTTGGGTGCCGTATGCAGGCAGGGCGCGCACCACTTTGATGGAGAAGGTGCACCGATCGAGGTTCTCGATCCATCCCGGGGCCACTAAGATGTATTTGGATCCGAAGAAAGATTATTGGTGGCCCTATATGAAGAAGGATGTTGCATGGTTTGTTGAGAGGTGCTTGACCTGTCGTAGGGTTAAGGCTGAGCACCAGCGTCCGCACGGCAAGTTGCAGCCACTTGAGGTCCCCCAGTGGAAGTGGGAACAGATTTCCATGGATTTTATCACCAAATTGCCAAGGACCACGAGAGGTGTCGATGCGATTTGGGTGATTATCGACCGGCTGACGAAGAGCACTCACTTCCTTGCTATCAGTGAGAGCTCTTCTGCAGAGAGATTGGCAGAGCTGTATGTGAGGGAGGTGGTATCGCGACATGGAGTATCGATCTCGATTGTGTCAGACCGAGATGTACGTTTCACTTCCAGGCTCTGGAAGAAGTTCCATGTGGAGTTGGGTACGAGGCTGCATTTCAGTACCGCTTACCACCCACAGACGGACGGAAAGAGTGAGCGGACGATTCAGACGCTCGAGGACATGCTCCGAGCATGTGTGTTGGACTTCGGGGGAAATTGGGACACGTATCTGCCGTTGGCTGAGTTTTCTTATAACAACAGCCACCATTCAAGTATTGGTATGCCTCGCTTCGAGTTGTTGTACGGGAGGAGATGTCGGACTCCCATTTGCTAGGGAGAGGTAGGGCAGCGCGTGATGGGCAACACTAAGATAGTGCTTCAGACGACCGAGTAGATACAACAGGTTCGACAGAGGTTGTTGACGGGTCAGAGTCGCTAGAAGACTTATGCGGATAGGCGACGATCCGAGCTTGAGTTCCAGGTGGGAGACTTCGTACTCCTGAAAGTGTCTCCTTGGAAAGGAGTGATTCGATTCAGGAAGAGGGGCAAGCTGGGGCCCTGGTATATTGGGCCGTTCAGGGTGACCGTGAGGGTTGGCAGGGTAGCATATCGGTTGGAGCTACCTGCGGAGTTGAGCCAGATCCATGATACCTTCCACGTGTCTCATTTGAGGAAGTGTATAGCCGACGAGTCGGCGGTGGTGCCGCTGGAGGATATTCAGGTGGATGCGTGCCTGAATTATGCTCAAAGGCCAATCGCGATCCGGGATCGGAAGATCAAGGTTCTGAGCAACAAGGAGGTGTCCCTGGTGCAGGTCCAGTGGCAACATCGGAGAGGGTCCGAGCTGACTTGGGAGCCGGAGTTGGAGATGCGGGAGCAGCATCCAGAGTTGTTTGCGGAGCAAGACTTCGAGGGCGAAGTCTGATTATAGTGGGGGAGAATTGTAACATCCGGATTTCCAGGTATTATGTTTGATAATTTATTCTTTTGAGTAAAATGGAGGGAGTCGACGAGTTGAGGCGTAGACTCGTCGAGTAGGATCGCGTGTGCTGACTGGATTAATGAACAGACTCGACGAGTCGGAAAGGATAGACTCGACGAGTCCGCGCTGTGGATTGAAACCCTAATTCTCGGGGTTTGTGCCCTATTTAAAGGCCTTTATGGCCTCCATTTGTGGCCACTTCACCCTTGAGAAACCTTAGAGAGCAGAGAGATCATTTGTGGTGCAAGAGGAACGCTAATTCACCATTTCTTGTGTGGTTTAGAAAGAAGGAAGGAGGTAGAACAAGCTAAGCAGGTCGAGGAACTTGGATCCACTTCTATTTGATCAGAGGAAGCTGTTGGAGGTAAAAATCTGTGCCATTCTCGTGTTTATAATGATTCTAGTGAAATCTAGGGTTTTCTTAATGCCTCTTTTAGTTGAATCTGGAGTATGTGAGGTCCTAAGGCGAGATGGTTCATAGATCTGGACCTTAAGAGGTCCTGAGAGTCCTTACCACTCTGCTTTATGCCATACCTTTTGAGTTATCAGCCTAGGAGGCCATTTTAGAGGTTATTTCACCAAAAGAAGCTTTGGGTGTGTTGCATGTGTACCAAGATTCGACCTTTATGTGATTATCATGCTTGTGAAGGTTAGATCTATAGATTAGAGAAGCAGATCTGACCTTAGAAGGTCATTTGAGTATGAACATGGAAGCAACTCGCCGAGTTCATAAGTGGACTCGACGAGTCGAGTCGGGGTTGCCCCGCGATTCATGACTGGAGGAACCCGTCGAGTGGAAGGATGACTCGACGAGCCAAGAGAGGCTAAAATGATTCAGAGGACCCGCATGGACTCTCCGAGTCGCCCGTGTGCACTCGACGAGTTGGGTCAAAGTTTGACCATTGACTTCCGTTGACCTTAGGGTTCTGGTCAAGACTGATTCAAGAGAGTTCAGGGAGGGGTAGAATGGCCTTGTACCCAATATTTAGAGATGAGACTATGAGAGAGTATTGATCGGGGATTTTATTTGAATGATAGGAGGAGGCTAGTTCGGGATATTGAGCACGAGAGTTATCCGACTTCATTGAGGTGAGTCTTCTCACTATATTGTACCTGGAAGGGTACGTATGTGTGACCGAAAGGTCTTGTATGCCATGAGATGTATGTGTTATATGCTGTTATGTGATATGTATGTGTTATGTATGTTATGTATGATAAGGACCGAAAGGTCAAGATGTTATGGACTGGAAGGTCAAGATGACATGCACCGGAAGGTTAGGAGGTTACCGACCGAAAGGGCGATACGGGTAGGACCGGAAGGTCTACCGGGATTCGAGACGGAAGTCCCCTGAGACACTTGGATCGGAAGATCCTACAGAGTTATGGCCTGGAAAGGCGTATGTGTTGTATGTGGTATATTGGGGAACTCACTAAGCATTTATGCTTATAGTTGTTGTGTTATGTGTTTCAGGTACTAGCGAGGATCGCGGGAAGGCGCCGACATGATCCGTACACACTCATAGAGATTATGTTTTGAGATTCTGGGATTTGTTTGTTATGATGACATTGGATACAGTTTGTTTGATATTGTTTTCGATGATTTAAAAATGAAAAATTGTTTTGAAAATTTACGTTGTTACAGATGATTTCATGGATCAAACTCGAGGAAAAGGCTTTATAAGGTGTTGTAGTAATGATCTAAGGATATTTGCTTACTTGTATTGTCGATTGGAGAAGAAGACTTGAAGGGCTCTTGAGAGAAAATGTTTTAGCTTTAAAGGAGTGGGAAAAAGGGTGTAAGATTGACTTAGGGTCCTTTATATAGGCTAGAGTGTGAGGCTGGGAGGGTGTGCGGTTGTTTGTGTGCGGCTGGCCGTGTGCGGCTGCCTGTGTGCGGCTGCCTGGCCGCACACTCGGGTGTGCGGCCGCACACACCTTGCTTGGTGTGTTTGGCCCGTTTTTGCGATGCTACACACATTCTAACCCTTCCAAAGACTCATATCTTGATTATACTAAGCCTAATGCACTTATATAGACCCAAAACTTCCTTACAAAACAGCAAAAACGAGGCTAACTTTGATAAAAATGAAGAATGTATAAGTTAGAAATTTCGGGTTGTCACACATAATAAGCACTAGGTTAATACCCAACATAACTCTCTTGACTAAGTGTCCACATTCCTTATTTAGTCCATTCCCTTTATTGAGCCAAGGCCCAGCACTATGTCCTTGACTTGAAAGTCTAAATATAAAGTCCACTATTGGCCCAATTTACTAAATTAGGCCCATCCTTCTAATTGGCCCTAAACCCAAGATCCACTATCACTACCTGGCCCAAAACACCTTATTTACAGAGTCTAGCAACAACCCAAATCCATCTAGTGCATTAACGGTCCAAGACAGAAAGTCCATTAGACAAAAGCCCAACAGAGGAGGTACGCAGGGCGTACTCTTTTGGTACGCGGGGCGAACTAATCCAACGTTGACCCCCATCGGGGTGGTTGACCCAGTACGCTGGGCGTACGCTGCGTTTTTCCAAAACCTAATTAAGTGCTTAATGACTTAAGCTATTAAGCCCAAACCTCAGATCCAGAATCCTAACATGCCTAGAATCCATAAAGTCATGAACTTTATCATTTTGGACGCCCATAAAGTTCTTATTGCTTGGTCTTAATCCATTAAGACCTTATTTCTCTTGCATGCGATACATACAACAAATGGGACCTTATTTTTATCATTCAATGTCCCTTCAAGAGCCTGGAAGGACAACTCTTTTTGAACAAATCACAACATGCACCACTTTATGGCTTTTGTGACAAGAAATGCTCCTAATAAAGTAAAATGAAGACATCTATGTATACATGCATAAAGTTTGGAACTTTATACCTTCTGGAGCTTCTTGAACACAAGCTAACTTTAGATCTACAAGCTTGATCTCTTCCTCCAACTCTTGATGCAATGGCTTTCCTCTTTAAGCACTCAAAAACACACCAAATGAGCTTAACACACAAAGGGGGAGGCTAGGGTTGGAGAGAGACGAGTTTGATCTGTGGAGGCTGAGGTAAAAGAGGTGTGGGTGCTGATCATGTTGCTTATATAGGCCCCTAAACCCTAAGTATTAGGGTTTCATCCAGTTATTAGTACGCCCAGCGTACTCAAGTGTATGCCCAGCGTACTAACGCGGACCTTAATACACTTAGCGTACCCTAAAGTATGCACGGCGTACTCTTTTTTGGCTCAAGTTGAAACTTGGTCCTTAATCTTATTTTAGCTCTTCACTTCCAACCTCCAAGGACCATAATGACAAGGAAAAGATAGAAGAGGGTTCGGGAATACCTGCCAAATCTCAGGATGTTATAGTTCTCCCCCACTTGACCTAGACTTCGCCCTCGAAGTCTGCTGCGGCAAATAGATCCGGGTAATGCTCCCGTATCTCGGACTCGGGCTCCCACGTCCACTCGGACCCCCTCCGATGCTCCCACTGTACCTTCACCAAAGGTATCTCCTTGTTCCTTATAACCTTATTCTTCCTCTCTGGAATAGACACAAGCCTCTCTACGTAATTCAGGGGCTCATCGACTTGAATGTCATCCAATGACACTACTGCCTCCTGATCCATGATGCACTTTCGTAACTAAGACACGTGGAAAGTGTTGTGGATCCGACTAAGCTCCTCCGGTAACTCTAGCCTGTAAGTCACCTTGCCAACCCTGGCAACAATCCTGAATGGTCCAATCTAACGGGGACCCAATTTCCCCCTCTTCCTGAAGCGGATCACCCCTTTCCAGGGTGAGACCTTCAGGAGCACCATATCACCCACCTGGAACTCTAACTCAGATCGGCGTCTGTCGGCGTAACTCTTCTGCCGACTCTGCGTGGTCTGCAGTCGCTGCCTTATCTACTGAATCTTCTTGGTAGTCTGCAAAACTACCTCTGTCCGTCCCATCACCCTGTGTCCAACCTCACCCCAACAAACTGGGGTACGACGTCTTCGCCCATACAATAGCTCGAAAGGTGGGGCGCCAATGATGGAATGGTAGCTGTTGTTGTAGGCGAACTCTGCAAGGGGCAGGTGGGAATCCCAACTCCCACCGAAGTAAATGACGCACGCCCTCAACATATCCTCGAGGATCTGAATGGTCCGCTCACTCTGGTCGTCGGTCTGCGGATGAACTGTCGTACTAAAGTGCAGCCGCGTGCCCAATTCTTCATGGAACTTCTACCGGAACCGGGAGGTAAATCTAACATCTCGATCGGAAACAATAGATACCGGAACCCCATGGCGAGCGACGATCTCGCGAACATACACGTCGGCCAATTTCTCGGCCGAAGAACTCTCCCGTATAGCCAAGAAGTGAGCACTCTTGGTTAATCGATCCACGATTACCCATATAGCATCAAACCGCTTCGCCGTCCTCGACAGGTTGGTAATGAAATCCATCGTGATTTGTTCCCATTTCCACGTGGGAATCTCTAGGGGCTGCAGCATACCATGCGGCCTCTGATGCTCAGCCTTGACCATCCTACGGGTCAAGCACCTCTCGACGTACCAAACGATATCCTGCTTCATCCATAGCCACCAATAACTCAAGCTAAGGTCTCTGTAGATGTTGGTGGCCCCCAGGTGGATAGAGAAATGAGACTTACGTGCCTCCTCCATGACTGTCTGTCTGACCCCACCAGACATTGAAACCCAAACCCGACCGCATCGGGTCAACAATCCCCGACTATCCTGCACAAACCGGGTGTTCTCGCCCCTGATCCTCTCCAGCTTCCAGTGCTCTGGCCGCATGCCCTCGGCCTGAGCATCTCTGATCAGACTCACAAGCAGAGAATCGACCGCTATCCTCATACATAACGTTGGGGTGGAAGACCCAGCTGACTTGCGGCTCAAGGCGTCCGCTACCACATTCTCTTTACCGGGATGGTAAAGGATCTCACAATTGTAGTCCTTGACTATGTCCAGCCACCTGTACTGCCTCATATTGTCACAACTAGAATTCTAGCTAGGAAGTTCTGCACTCTTATAAACATTATCTACTATAAACTCGTAAACCCTAATTCATGTTATGCTTGAAATTCAACCTATGGAAGCACATTCATGTTGGATATAGTGTCTAAGTCCATAACTTTATTTGGTATGTACTTGACCCGACCCGGCATGGTCCATTTGGGTTGCATGGCATTGCAATACTTGGATAGACTAAATGAGAGAATTAGGCACTTATGATTGTTAATATATTATAAGTTCTAATATATTAATAATAGTATTATTTAATTAGTATTAATTTGGTGATCAAAGTGAGACTAATTAAATATATAGGGTTGATTATGACAATCATCAATTCTTTTATGGTGGATTAATGATCCATGGTTTATGGGTTTGGTTATAACCATATGGAGCTCCATGGATAGTCCATGGGAGTTACAAACGCATGGGTCATGAGAAATCAAGAGTCATGACAATTAAGGGCATTCATGTGTAAACCCTAATTGTGACAACACTATAAAAGGAACCCTATGGCTAGCAAAGTGGACCTAGTGGACCTAGTGTTACTAGAGAGGGCATAACCGATTTTGAGGCTAAGTGACATTCTCTTAAGTTATTCCAAGTCTTGTGGTGTTGTGTGAAGCATTTGAGGCACAACATTTGGGGTGCTAGGCTCACAAAGTCTTGAAGGAATCCAAGCAACAACAAGGTATGTATTTCTACTAGTTTTATGTTCTATGTAATCCCCATGCCATGCTAGTTAGGAAATAACCTTGAAAAGAAATTTGCATGTATATAGAGAAAACATAGATTCAAGGTTATTAGGGTTGCATGTACACTTTGGAAGTGTTAGAATGCTCAAAAACCCATCAGTGGTATCAGAGCCTAGGATTGTTTTCTGTATACTTGATGCAAAACGGCTTAAAAATCGAAAATTCTGCATTCTGACGACTGGACTCGCCGAGTCCATGGGGAGGACTCGCCGAGTCCATGAACAAATTCATTCTACTCGCCGAGTAGAATAGTGCACTCGGCGAGTAGGAGCGTGCTGGGCAGTTTTTTCAAGTTTTGTTGCTGGAAATGGATTAAGATCATTATCCCAATCTGTTTTGGACTTGTAAAATCTGTTTTTCAAAATGATAATGATTATGTTAACCCATTTTACATGACTTTTATCAATTTTCAAGTATTGTATATGTTTATATGATTTCTTGAAATTGCTTGACATGAATTTGTGTTCTTATGAGTTTTAGAAGATCATAGGAATTATGTGTAACCTCCATGTGTGTTTAATTCATGATCTTAATGGCTATGATGGTGTTCATAACTTGTCCTCAAGTTATGGATAACCAAAAGTCACTTCTTTTAATTGTGATTAAAGAACTAAAGAGGTTTCATAAAATGAAGAGTCTTCATTTTTATGAACCATTAAAAATCATAAGTTACAAATTGAAGAGACTTGGAATAGTTTCAAATCTTACCCTCAAGTTTTGGAATTTGAAAAGTCTTACACTCTAATACTTTAATTCCAAATTAAACCTTAGATTTTTAAAAAGTTTAAAAATCAACACTTATACTATTATTATAATTTTATTATATAGATATGTATAAGAATATGTCATTCTTACCGTTAGTAGGCCTCATTCGCGAAGCCGGTCTATAAGGGGGGTATAAGGTTGTTGCCTATAAAATGGTGACTTAATGGGTGTCCACTCTCACCCACCGCTTCCTTGATCGGTGGAGGGTCGTTAGCCGAACGGGTAGGATACGACTTTAAATACTTGTTAAAAGTATAATGAATTATAAAGTAACTATACATTATAAATTCCCAATCTTAGTTACTTTAAGAAAATGTGAAATTGGTGCTAGCCCATAAAATTACACTTTGTACCTTACCAAGTCGTTAGTGGAGCGTGTGTGGTTAACCGGCACACTAACATGGACTAGTAAGAGTGGCAAAGGGTAACTTGACTTTATTATAGATCGGTGGAGCGTGTGTGGTTAACCGGCACATCGATTAGGTAATATTGTTGAGGGTACCAAGTCAATTTGTATGGTTATTCACACCTTGTTTGTGATCCTCGGCATCCCAGTCACAAACTTGAGAGGGCACAATCGAGATTCAAACATGCCATTGAAAAGTTCAATGTATCTCAAAAGATCTAGGAGTTTCAAAACCAATAAAACCTAATAATAAAATATTTCGTTCTTATGGTGGAAATTGGTAAATCGTCATTTACCTACCTTCAAATATTTTATAGTATGGATTACGACATCCCTCTTCCAACTATAAATAGTTTGTTGGATCCTAGCCTTAATATTTCATTTGGGTGAATTATTAAGGATTCCTAATCTAATGAAACTTGTCTTTCTTTCCTTTCAGATGTCTTCCAACAATGCTTCTGGCTCAAACCCAACAGGCTCCTTTTCCCTTATGAACTTATGTGGTAAGGTCATCTTTGATGGATCCAATTTCAATGAGTGGATCAGAAACATCAGAATGATTACCCGCTATGAGGACAAAGAATATGTCCTCGATAGGGAGCTTAAGGTTGTGAGTGAAGCCACTGCTACTCCTGAAGAGTTTGCGGAGTTTGTTGCACATGAAAAGGATGCTACTAAAGTAGCATGCATCATGATGGCCACCATGACTCCTGAACTTCAAAAATCCTATGAAGATTTCTACCCCTATGAGATGCACCTGGATCTGATGGAAAGGTACCATCAGAGCGCGCGTCAGGAGAGGTATGAAATCATCTCCTCCATGATAACCGCAAGGATGAAGGATGGTGAACCCATCACCGGTCACTTGCAGAAGATGCAAAGGTTCGTTGACCGGTTGCTGAAGCTAAATGTTGACTTTCCTGAGGAAATGGCGATTGACATCATTCTCCATTCCTTACCTCCAAGTTATGATCAGTTTCGTATGACTTATCATATGAACAAGGAGGAAGTCACACTTAGCAAACTTCAAGGACTCTTAAGGACAGCTGAAAATGGCCTTAAGGGTAAAGCGGTTGCTACTTCTACTCCTTCAACAGCCCCTGTTCTGGCTATTGGGCAGGGAAAGGGTAAGAAGAGGAAAAGCCCTTCGAAGGGTACCAAGGGTAAGACTCATGATGGTTCCTCTTCAAGTGGGACAAAGAAAGGTCCCATTACTCCTTCTTCAAACCCAAAGGAAGCACAGTGCTTCTATTGCCAGGATAAGGGACACTTCAAGCGAAGCTGCCCCAAATATCTGCAAGATCTAAAGGATGGGAAGGTTAAACCCACCCACGCAGGTATTTACACAATATTGTCTAACAACTCATCTAATGCTAATTCTTGGGTGCTTGATACAGGGTGTGGTATTCACATTTGTACTGATTTGCAGGCACTAAGAAGAAGTGAGCAAGTGGAGCACGGGAAGATAAACTTAGTCATGGGCAACAGGAAAGCATCACCTGTTACCAAGATAGGAGTTTATTCTTTATTGCTTAATAATGGGTTAATGTTAGATTTGAATAAGTGTTGTTACTCGCCCGAAATGGCGAGAAATATTATTTCTTTTCATGGCTTGTACAAACAAGGTTTTTCATTTTCATTTGATAATAAAAATGGTGCTATTAATGTTTAGTACAATGATGTATTTTACTTTAAAGCATTACCTTGTGATGGTGTATATGAAGTTGTGAATGTTGTAGACAATCTAGGAAATAATGTGTTGTATATTGATTCTTCAGATAGCTTGGATAAAGCATCCTTGTGGCATTGTCGTCTTGGACATGTTAACAAGAAGCGCATAGGCCAACTCCAAAAGGGTGGAGTCTTGGACTCATTTGACCTCAAGTCAGATGATAGTTGCGAGTCTTGTTTACTTGGAAAAATGACAAAGTCACCCTTCACAGGTACTTGTGATAGGGGTGAAGGTTTGTTGGACCTTGTACACACGGATGTGTGTGGGCCCTTCAGAGTTGCTACAAGGGATGCTAATCGCTATTATGTGACTTTTACTGATGATTACAGTAGATATGGATATATTTACTTAATCAAGCATAAGTCAGAAACCTTTGAAAAGTTCAAAGAGTTTAAGCAGGAAGTGGAGAATCAATTGGGCAGGAACATCAAGATGCTCCGATCCGATCGGGGAGGAGAGTATCTTAGCATTGAGTTCCTTGACTATCTTAAGGATGTGGGATTGTCTCACAATTGACACCTCCCAGAACACCACAGTTGAATGGTGTAGCTGAGAGGCGCAATCGAACCTTGTTGGATATGGTTCGTTCCATGATGAGTCGAGCTTCGTTACCAATCTCTTTCTGGGGGTATGCCTTAGAGACTGCCGCCCATATCCTTAATCTAGTCCCTACTAAAAAGGTTGCCAAAACACCTCACGAGATGTGGACTGGGAAAGTTCCCAATTTGGACCACATCAAGATTTGGGGTTGTGAAGCTTTCGTGAGGTGTGAGACTCATGATAAGCTTGAACCTCGAAGTGAGAGGTGTATTTTCATCGGATACCCACAGAGATCCTTTGGTTACCTTTTCTACAGACCCAGTGATAATGCGGTTTTTGTAGCAAGAAGAGGAGTCTTTCGTGAGAGAGAATTCATAAGCCAAGGGGACAGTGGGAGGCAAATTGACCTTGAAGAGCTTCATGAGTCAAGTGGTGAAGGAACCTCAAATGCTATCGACCAACCTGAGGAGGAAACTCCTATTGATCCGATAGATGAGTCTGTACCTCCAAGACGTTCCATTAGGGTGAGGAACACACCTGATTTTTATTATGGTTATCATATCACCACTGAAGGTTATACATTTATTAGTGATAGTACACTAATAGATTTGGATGAACCTAATAATTACAGGGAAGCCATGGCAGGCCCTGAGTCTGCTAAATGGAAGGAGGCTATGGACAGCGAGATTCAGTCCATGTATGACAATCAAGTTTGGAACTTGGTTGACAATGTACCAGGTCGTAAGACAGTTGGGTGCAAATGGATCTTCAAGAAGAAGACCGACATGGATGGGAAGGTACATACTTACAAAACGCGACTGGTTGCGAAGGGCTTTACTCAAACTCCGGGAGTTGACTATGATGAGACCTTCTCACCAGTAGCTAAGATTAAGTCTATTAGAGTATTGTTAGCCATAGCTGCATTTCATGATTATGAAATATGGCAAATGGATGTCAAAACCGCTTTCCTTAATGGAAAGTTGGCTGAGGATGTTTACATGGCTCAACCAGAGGGTTTTGTCGATACAAGATACCCTAATAGAGTGTGTAAGCTTGATAAATCCATTTATGGATTGAAACAAGCATCTCGCAGATGGAATCTTTGCTTTGATGAGAAAGTCAAAGAGTTTGGCTTTTCTAGGAGTGAGGATGAGTCTTGTGTGTATGTCAGGGCTAGTGGGAGCATAGTTAGCTTCTTGGTGTTGTATGTGGATGACATACTTCTCATAGGAAACGACGTCCCAACCTTGCAGGAAGGTTAAGTCCTGGCTTGGGAAGTGTTTCGCTATTAAGGACCTTGGGGAAGCTGCCTATATCCTAGGGATAAGGATATTAAGAGACAGGAGTAAGAGACTAATTGGACTTAGTCAAAGTACTTACTTGGATAAGGTGCTGAAGAGGTTCAGTATGCAAGATTCCAAGAAAGGAGAATTACCAATCCAGAGTAATGCCGAGCTGAGTAAAACTCAAAGTCCGAGTACAGAGGCTGAGATAGCTGAAATGAGTCATATACCATATGCTTCAGCTGTGGGCTCGATCATGTATGCTATGACTTGTACTCGCCCTGATGTGGCCTTTGCTTTGAGCATGGTCAGTAGATATCAAGGGAACCCTGGCAAGGCACACTGGACAGCGGTAAAGAACATTCTCAAGTATCTGCGGAGGACTAAGGATTGGGTCCTTACCCTCGGAGGCAGTGATGACTTGAGAGTGGAAGGATATAGCGATGCTAGCTTCCAGACTGATAGGGATAATTTCCGCTCTCAGTCAGGCTGGGTCTTTATCCTAAATAGAGGGGCAATTACTTGGAAAAGTTCCAAGCAGGAGACAGTAGCTGATTCTACTTGTGAATCAGAGTACATAGCAGCAAGTGAAGCAGCTAAGGAGACGATATGGCTAAAGAACTTCATCGGAGACCTTGGAGTTGTACCAGCCATAAAGGAGCCAATGGAAATTTTCTGTGACAGTGAAAGTGCGGTTGCTTTGGCTAAGGCACCAAGAGATCACGGGAGATCTAGGCACATTGACAGAAAATACCATTTCATCAGACATCGAATAGAAGAAGGACTCCTCGTGGCTAAGAGGGTATCATCAAATGAGAACCTGGCAGATCCCCTCATGAAGGGACTGAGCAGGGTTAAGCATTTACAGCATGCGAGGCGCATTGGGCTGAAGGATGATATTAGATTCAATAATTAGATTCCTGAAACTTGTAAAATGTAATTGACATTTGATGATAAATAAAAGTTGTTATTTATTTATGAGTAAGGTGTTACTATCTTGTGTTGATTGTTTACTATGTTTCAATTTTGCATGTTTTTACTTCCAGAATAATTATGTTATTATTCAAACCATCCACAGTCAGTCAAACTTTGGAAGTAAGTATTGATTTAAGACTGTCATGAATTTGGCTTGTATGATTTGTCTAAAAGTGCTTTGGACAATGCAATGGTTGCTACAACATTCATGAGTACTCATAAGGGTTGAGTATTGGATCCAACCCACGCTCACTTGCATCACTTCATGGAATTTATCTCGAGTGATCGTGAGACGGTAATATCATATAAATCTTCAAACCTAGAGATATAAGTTGTTGACTATGAGTTGGTTATTCATTGATTGCACGAAAACGCATTGGTAACTCGATGTCATAAAACGTGCCTTTGTGAATAATTCAACAAGTAGTTAGTACAAGCATATTAGTCGAAGTTTATCTGTTCCTTCTAGAAATAGAAGCGATATCTGGGCCCCTCGATGATTTGGTTTTGACCTATGTACCGGGCCCGGTCAGAACCTAATTGATGTGTTCAATTTAGTTCTATGTCGAAACAAATCAGAGATCGAGAAACAAATGATGGACAATAAGTAAGACCATGTTCCATGTGTTTGTCCGGCTGATATCATGAGAACAGAGGATTATATGATCACTTATCTTAAATGGCGTATCATCATCATCTCAGTTCCGAGAGACTTTGAAAGAGCTACGATTGCTAGTCGGATTTTGAAGTCATATTTGCAAATATAGTTATTAGACTTATCCAAGTGGGAGACTGTTGGATATAGTGTCTAAGTCCATAACTTTATTTGGTATGTACTTGACCCGACCCGGCATGGTCCATTTGGGTTGCATGGCATTGCAATACTTGGATAGACTAAATGAGAGAATTAGGCACTTATGATTGTTAATATATTATAAGTTCTAATATATTAATAATAGTATTATTTAATTAGTATTAATTTGGTGATCAAAGTGAGACTAATTAAATATATAGGGTTGATTATGACAATCATCAATTCTTTTATGGTGGATTAATGATCCATGGTTTGTGGGTTTGGTTATAACCATATGGAGCTCCATGGATAGTCCATGGGAGTTACAAACCCATGGGTCATGAGAAATCAAGAGTCATGACAATTAAGGGCATTCATGTGTAAACCCTAATTGTGACAACACTATAAAAGGAACCCTATGGCTAGCAAAGTGGACCTAGTGGACCTAGTGTTACTAGAGAGGGCATAACCGATTTTGAGGCTAAGTGACATTCTCTTAAGTTATTCCAAGTCTTGTGGTGTTGTGTGAAGCATTTGAGGCACAACATTTGGGGTGCTAGGCTCACAAAGTCTTGAAGGAATCCAAGCAACAACAAGGTATGTATTTCTACTAGTTTTATGTTCTATGTAATCCCCATGCCATGCTAGTTAGGAAATAACCTTGAAAAGAAATTTACATGTATATAGAGAAAACATAGATTCAAGGTTATTAGGGTTGCATGTACACTTAGGAAGTGTTAGAATGCTCAAAAACCCATCAATTCAAACCTAGATTCATCAAGTAAAGTTGAAAACCCTAGAAATCCCGGTTTAAGTCCATTATGGATTAGGAATTCCTTATTGGGCCTAATGGGCCAATAAACCTTCAATGTGACTATTTTGGGCTTAGAACTCGTAATTGGGCTCTAATTTAACCCACTTTCATAAAATTTAACATTTTGGGCCATAATGGGCCTTAACTAAACTAATAAGCTTCATTGGGCTGTAAAACGCACTCTTTTAAAAATTATTGGTCATATGATTTCGAACTAGGGCAACTAATGGCCCAAAATACTCAACTCCTTTTCCCTAGCCCAATTCTCGGCCCACACCCATGAGACTAATAATAAAAAAAAGAGGGAGAGAAGTGAATTATTGAGGGTTAGACACCTAATCTTTACATTTTGGGTATCTATGCACCATCCTCTCCTCCCCATGCACTATCACTTCATCTATTTATCTCTCCCCTCTTCTCTCTTACTCTCGGCCGAAGGTAGACACACACACACATAATTCATTTCAAACTCTTTCCAAATTCCCTCAAGAACACTTTCATTCCTCCATCAAAATTTCGAGATCTAGGGCATTTCAAGGAGGTTCTTCCATAAGAAATCATTATCCTTGGTAAGTTGTACTTAGATCCATGGTTTAGTTTCTTAATTCTTTCATAAATCTCCTTCTAACTCATGTAAGTTCATGATCATGCTTCTTAGAACCTATCTAAGCCAAAGTCTTCTCAAGAAGCTTTCTAGGGCCGAAGATAACATCAAACTCTTCCATTTCTTTGTTCAAATCGAAAACAACAAGCAAAGGTGAGTTCATACCCCTCTATTTTTGGTTTTCATATGATTTATGGGGGAGAATACAAGTAAAATGTAAAAATCTATGTGTATTTGTATGTTATGTGTGATTTCTTGTGTTTTTGTGGTAAATATGTGCTAAAAATGAAAGATATTTCGAGATCTATAGCTCAAGAAGGAAAAATATGTGATCTAGGTCATATTTCACTTAACATGTCAAGATAAACTAGTATACAAGCTTTAAAATAACACACTACAACATAAAACTCATTATTGGACTATTTTTGTCAAATAAACAAAAGTTTGGGAAAAAGTTGTCATTTACGAATTTTACAAGGCTCAAAATGTCAAAACAGTTAAAATGGAAGTTTTCATGAACATTATGTTTTTCAAAGGACTAAAAATGAAATTTGTAGCTTATTGGGCTAAAATTTTGGGCTTTTCGACCTATAGGCCCAAAGTTGCGAAAAATATGGTTTAAGGGTGGCTGAAATGGTAAATTTCTCAAAACAGTAGGTAGAAAAGTAAATAAATCTATTTCTGGGGTTAAAATGACCTTATTTGCTAAAAAGGATTGAAAATGCAAAGATTTTGGATTTTGGGTAAAAAGTGTAAAAATTGCGAAAAGTGTGGATTAAAATGCAAGTCTTTTAACTAAAGGGTTGAAACTTTCTAAAAATTTCCTTTTGGACTTAAAACATTATTTAAATAAGTGTTTGGGTCAAAAATGTCAAGAAAAATTGTTGAAGGACCTAATTTGTCATTTTTTTATAAAAAGGACTAAAATTGCCAACTTTACCTAAATGAGGGGCTAAATAGGTCAAATTAATATTTTTGGTCAATTATGTTAATAATAAAATAATTGGGTCAAAATATACAAAACTTTATAACTTATTGGTTTTAAATAGAAAAATAACTATTTTTATAAATCTATGAATCATTATAAAACAATTTCGTGATTTTTACGACATATCGATTAAACAATTCGCAACATTAATACTATACAAAACAAGTAAACATTCAAATGGTTGGGCTTGATAGATTCTAATCATGCTTATTGGGCCTTCGTGACTCATTAACATGACTTTTGGGCCCAACATAAATAATACATGTTATTGGGCCTCCTGTGACCCAATTACATGCTTAAGGGACCCTCAATGGTTTTTACATGCTATTGGGCCTCAGTGGCCCAATAGCATTACTAGTAAGGTCCAAATAAATTGTATGCGAAATGGGCCAACGCGCTTTTCGTATACTCGACAGCCTCAAATAACATACGAAATTAGTTGGGCCTAGTAGTCCTCTTCTCCTCGTCTATTAGGCTTACCTTCTCTTCAAGTAAACTAAAATCAGGTCATTAATCAAGGTTAATCAAATTCATGTGGATTAAGTGGGTAATAACGGGTGACACCAATAAGTGTCGGTCGTAGTCTGTAGTTGTAATCAAAGTCTCCTGGAGGGAGAGCGAGAGTTTGTGTATAGATCTATACGGGGGTGACTCCCCCACACCTAAGCTGTTCGCTACAGTTGGACTCAGCCAGTCTAGGGTGACAAAATCTTAAGATCAATTTCGGTGTTCATTACAATGCCAAGACAGACGAACTAGTCATTATCATGCATGGTTATAACGACTCACGTAGAAATCCGATATCATTTAAGTAATCAACGGAAATCATATTCATTCGATGTGACGATACAATAATGTAAAACCATGATAACTTTTTATCTGAAAGCATCGGGTTTTCCGGGGAAACCAATCTTGCTCATTTGTACTTTCAAAAACTATAATGCAAAACTTCTTATTTATTCATGTTTTGAAATCATTCATGCATATACTTACAGGATTATCACAACATTTTCAAGAAAAGTCTTAATACAGAAAATATCGGATTTTCTGGGTTTTACGAACGACATAAACTATTTTACATCAAACACACTTATGAACTCACCAACATTATATATGTTGACCGTTTTCAAAATAACTTGTATTCTCAGGTAATCGTTAGACAAGGAAGCATCCAGTGTGTTGAAAGTTTCTTTTGTAGTTGCTAATCACCAAACACTTTATATTTTGGAATCATGTAATGTAAACCTTGTACTTGATGTAAACAATGCAAATTGTACTATGTAATGTTTGGTGATGAATGTGTTATGTTTCATGTATATTCATTGTGATGATATTTCAATTTAAGTCACGTGAGCCCTCGGACATTTGCGCCGTCTGGTTCGGGGGCATGACATGTTGGTATCAGAGCTCTGTTTATAGTGAACTGGCATATCTAACCACACATTGATATGCAACTATAAAACCAACAAGGGACTAAATAACTCTGAACAAAACAAATAAATTGTGCTAATAAACACTCTTATGTGTGCGACTTAGAAAAATGAACATAATAACAAATCGAATAAGACGATTGGGAGAACCTGACATCTCGGTTAAGCCAGGACTCTTCACAGTTGTATTAGGGATGAACGTAGCCTGATGAACTACATTTCTTCGGAATACAACTATCACATGCCCTGGAACGATCGCGATGGTTAGTAAACCCAAGGCATGCCCTATTGTTAAACAAGAAGAATGTATCAACCCAATTTTTATAACAACTAAAAATATTTTAGGATTAATAATAGTTTATTTATATACCTCCATACGTGTTCCCCCTCACAGTCACCATGGAAGAGGGGCATCAGGGCATTCAGTTTCATCAGGTCTTAGTGGCCCACAGAATGATTGAGGACGATCTGGAGGAAGAGCAAGGGGGAGCATACGGCGTTGGACCCGACAATTACACAGACACAGACTACGAGTTGGATGGGACCGATGACGATATGGAGGAAGAAGGAGGCACATACGAACCCTCCGTCACACCACCTACTGGCGAGACACCACGAAACCACCCCGCCCCACCAGGAAATCCCGTGAGAGATAATCGTTCTCCGGAGGCTGAGACTGCCGCACTACGACAACAACTATTCGCCATGGAAGCACGAGCGGTGCATGCTGAACAGGAAAGAGATGAAGTCATTGGAGAAATGACTGAGATGGCCCAGTTGTTGGCACAACACTTCGGTATATGATCTCACTGCCACCGTTGGGCGCTTCCTAGTGTGTTAGGATCAGCTTTACCCTACTAGTGCTATGTTCTCTTATGTTTGGTATGTACTACCGACTCCATGTTTAAATGATTACACTACTCATAGTGTCGTTATGCTGTCGAACTTTGTACCTCTATGTATGCTCTTTCGAGCAAATTTTCATGTATCAAAGTACGGATATTATTAGTGAAAAATATTATGTGTTTTATGGTGATGTTGTGACTTGCTATGTGTTTTATACTATTATTGTTTGGTGTAAATATGTGGGAACAATTAGATAGAAAAAAAATCGATTCATGAAATTCTCAACTTAAAAACAATACATACTCAACATTTTTCTGTTCCGTAACAGCAAGATGCTTCAGAGACTAAACTGCGGAAATAACCAACCACCGACACCACCGGGAGTCAACTCAGCTGCGTTTCAAGCCGCTGTATCTGCTGCAGTCACAGCGGCCATGGTGCAAATCCACCAAGGGAACAATGGCGGAGGAAACGGGCAGGGAGCTGGAAGTTCAAACAATAGAATAAATCAAGGACCTACCAAGACATGCTCTTACAAAGACTTTACCAACGCCAAGACACGAAACTTTAATGGAACGGGAGGTGTCATAGCCGTAAAGAGGTGGATTGATAAAATTGAATCCGTCTTTGAAATTTGCGGGTGTCCAGATGGGTGCAAGGTCAAGTTCGCAGCATGTACCTTTGTTGATCAAGCTCTTTCATGGTGGAACGGTCACATCGAAGCCATGACCCTTCCAGTGGGAAACGCAATGCCCTGGGAAGAACTGAAGGAAATGATGTTGGCAGAGTACTGCCCTAGAGGCGAGATACAAAAGATGGAACAAGAATTGTGGAACTTGACAGTTCAGAACTCCAACATCGAAGCATACATATCCAGGTTTAGCGAGCTTTCCCTTCTGTGTCCGGGTATGATCACCTCAGAAGGGAAAAATATTAAGAGGTTCATCTGGGGATTGACTGCACCTATCCAAGGGAATGTCATTGCGGCAAACCCTGAGACGTTTGAGAGCGCCAAAAGATTGGCCAAGAAACTGTATGATCATGGCAGCAAGAAGAGTGTTAAGATTTTGGAGGTGGATGTTAAGAAGGAATAAGAGAATAAGAAAGGGAAGAACAACAAGAGAAGAGGTAAACAGAACTCAGAATCATCTAAGAAGCAACAGACAGTGACTGCCAATGCAGCAACCCAAGCTACCATAGCACCACATGCTCCAGCCTCATCCATGCCGAATACTCCGAAGCAGTACACAGGGAATCTTCCCAAGTGTAACAAATGTAAGTACCATCACCTCGGGGAATGCAGAGAGATGATGTGCACAAGATGCAACCGGAAGGGCCATACATCAAAATTTTGTAGGACCCAGTTTCCAAAAAACCAGATGCCCAACAAAAACAAAAACAACAACAACAACAACAACAACAACAACAACAACAACAACAACACAAAGGATGGGGCCAGTTATACCCGTTATGGGTGCGGGAAGACCAAACATTTCAGACGGAATTGTCCCAATGCAAACACCCAGACGACAGGAGCAGCAGGAAGAGTGTTGACTATGGGACAAGGAGAAGCGGTTCAGGATCCCGCTGTCGTCACCGATACGTTTCTCCTTAACCACTCATATGCATGCATCCTGTTTGATACCGGGGCAGAGCAAAGCTTTGTGAGTAACAAATTCAAACACTTCCTAAAACAACAACCCCAAAAGCTTAATGAAACCTTTACGGTGGAAATGGCTAATGGGAAAACAGAATCAGCCGGGGAAATCTATGTAGGATGTACCCTAACTTTAAATCAGTATACCTTTCAAATAAACTTGATGCCTGTAACTATTAGGAGTTTTGATGTGATTATCGGCATGGACTGGTTGAGCCCCCATCATGCCGAAATTATGTGTCGCGAGAATGCCGTTCGCCTTCATCTCCCTAATCACGAAACCCTAATTATATACGGAGACAAACCCAGTACGAACCTTCGTCTTATCTCGTGCATTAAGGCACAAAAGTATCTACAAAAGAAGGACTTGGCGTTTCTGGCACACATAGTGGATAAGTCTAAGGAAGAGGTCAATATTCGAGACATCCTAGTGGCTTGCGACTTCCCGGACGTCTTTCCCGAAGATCTTCCGGGGATACCCCCAGAAAGACATGTCGAGTTCCGAATTGACCTGGTACCGGGAGCTACACCCATTGCCAAATCACCCTATAGGTTGGCTCCTGTGGAGATGCAAGAACTGTCAAGCCACTCAACGAGCTCTTGAGTAAAGGATTCATCCGACCCAGCTTCTTACCCTGGGGAGCTCCGGTCCTTTTTGTTAAGAAGAAGGACGGATCCTTTAGGATGTGTATCGATTATAGAGAGCTGAATAAGCTCACTATCAAAAATTGCTACCCACTTCCACGAAGCGACGATCTGTTCGACCAGCTCCAGGGAGCAAATTACTTCTCTAAGATAGATCTGTGGTCCGGCTACCACCAGCTCAAGGTCCGGGAAGAGGATATTCCCAAAACCGCTTACCGAACCCGCTATGGAAATTATGAATTCGTTGTAATGCCCTTCGGTCTAACGAATGCCCCTGCTGTATTCATGGAACTGATGAATCGAGTCTGCCGACCCTTCCTCGACAACTTTGTCATCGTTTTCATCGACGATATCCTGGTCTATTCTCGAAGTGAAGAGGAGCATGGCCGACATCTCCAGCAAATCTTGAAAACCCTACGGACCGAAAAGTTATACGCAAAACTCTCTAAGTATGAGTTCTGGCTCCGTAGCGTAAACATTTTGGGTCATGTTGTCAGTCAAGAAGGGATACATGTGGACCCTTCTAAGATCAAATCCATTGAAGGATGGGCAGTCCCAGCAACACCCATAGAAATTTGTCAATTTTTAGGTCTCGCAGGCTATTACAGGAGATTCATTCAGAACTTCTCCAAAACAGCCAAGCCACTTACCATGCTTACACAAAAGGGGGTACCATTTGAATAGACAGAAAAGCTGGAGGTTGCCTTCCGAACTCTGAAGCGAGCCCTCTGTAGTGCACCAATACTATCACTACCAGAGGGAACAGAGGGCTTCGTAGTTTACTGCGATGCTTCGAATAAGGGTTCAGGCTGTGTACTCATGCAGCGTGGTAAGGTGATAGCTTATGCATCCCGACAACTAAAGACACATGAGGTGAATTATACCACCCATGATATCGAATTCGGAGCTGTGGTCTTCGCCTTTAAAATTTGGAGGCACTACCTTTATGGTACCAAGTGCACCATTTTCACCGACCACAAGAGTCTCCAACACATTTTAAATCAAAAGGAGTTAAACATGAGGCAGCGAAGATGGGTTAAGCTGCTAAACGATTATGAGTGCGAAATCAAGTACCACCCAGGCAAGGCTAACGTGGTAGCTGATGCCTTGAGTCGGAAAGAATACTCAAATCGATGTGTGAAGACTCTTTCAATAACCATCCAATCCCATCTGTCCTCATAAATCAAAGCAACCCAGTTCGACGCCATTGTAAGGTCCTTGATGGAAGGATCTACACCAATGATCAACCAAGCACAAGAAAACAAAGAAGAAATCGAGTAGAAGATTAGATGAAACCGAGCTTGCATACAATAACACACGGAAAGTGTCGGATACAACTCGGGACCGAAAACACCAAATGATCAATCACAGATCAACAACCCTGACAAATGACCTGACAAGAGCTATATATACTAACTGGACCGAAAACAGGTTTCGGTCAGGCAGACCGAAAGCCTATTTTCGGTCACACTCTAACCGAGAACAATGCCTAGACCGAAAACGACAAACACACACAAAAGACTCCAAATTACATTGTCAAATGCCCTAACTCATCTATAAATTGTTCCCTAGCCCAAACCATATATATTGGTCCCTCAATCTCCCCCTTGGTTTGCGGCTAGCATGATTCAGTCTTTATCAACCAGCATCACATCGGTCCCCTCCATCGATCCACTCCACATTCCCTTTTGGATGATTTATGCCACCATCGAAGTGAACTCCTTTGCAGCAGGTTCGTAGATATCCTCAGCAACTCTAATTTGAAACATAGATAAGTGATGGATATCCCACTTTCCAAACTGAAGCAGGTCATTTTTGTCATAGAGACGAAGATTGTCATTTGGAAGTTTGATGATAGCGGTAGCTGTTGTTTCATCATAAATCCAGTAGAGCATGTTTTCAAGTGACCTGTCTCCGAAGTTTTGTAGCACATGAACTTGCCTCACTTGGTTAGTGGGAGGCCACATCACAGTTCTGAAAGGTTTGTCTGTCTTTGGATCGATAACTTTTGGGTATAGCTTGATGATAGAATTGGCAGTCTTCATAGTAGGAAATCCCTTCTTTTTCTGATTTTCTAGAAATAACCTGAATTGAGTTGCTTGAGGATTGCCTGACGGATTCGCAAACGGAGCGTTAACAAGTTTAGTGAGATCAACTCTTGTCCAAGATTCGAAATCATGAACATTCTTGTAGTATACAACATTATTGCTCTACCGTCTCACGACCCACGTGTTCAAACGATCGTGGAATCCCCATGATCTAAATCCCAGATCAGTCACCATAAGTATGAACGAATTTCTTCTTTTCAAGATCAGTACGAGTGATTTTTGGTTGACCTGGAGGCGCGTTGTCATCTGAACTTCTCTTGAACATGATTTGTGGTTTCTTGGAGGATTCATTCAGCTTTGCTTTCTTGATGGCTATTATATGAGGAGCTTGGACAGGTTCTGTGGGAAATTTATCATAGATCATAGTTTTCTTGGATGTGGAGGAGTCACCAGGATGGGTTCCAGATGGAGGGTCAACTCGAAGGATTTCCACTGAGGACTTGAATTTGTCACCAAGTTCCTTTGTCAGTTTTTGTTTCATGTCAAAGTAGCATGCTGACAGAGCACCAAGGTGAGTCTCAAGAGTTGTAAGTTTCTCAGTCTTCAGTGCCTTGTCTGCTTCGAGATCATCGATACGAATGATGAGCTGAGCATTGGTGGCCTCAAGATCAGCAATACGAGACTCGTGCTGACTGATCATGAGGTCTTTCTCAATGAGTTTCTGGTTCAGCACACCAATCTCCTTTCTCAGCTCAGACACTGAGGCATAATCATCTCCAGCTATACCTTCCTCAAAGGATATTCCTTTTCCGCGTGACGAGTGAGTTGGACTTAATTGCTGGGCCAAATGCATGGCTAGTCTCTCAGAGACAGCATCATGATAAGGCCTTGGAGGAGACGATCTCAGGCCAGCAGACGAACCACCAGCTTTATGGATAGAGCTAGGACTCTCTTGAATGGGCACAGATGAGGAAGGAGCAACTGTTTTAGATGGAGGAGTCTCTGTGGTTTGAGTTTGAACAGGAAAAATTACTCCCACCCTTAGATCAATTCTGCGTCTCTTTATCGGGGGTTGGGAGGTGAGGACTGTCTGGGAATCACTTGTAACTGGCTCGGATGTAGGAACCACATTATCAAGGGGAGGAATCCCTGATGATGTGTCCGTTTGAGTTGAAGAATCAGCCACTTGAACGGTAACCGGAGGCTCAACTTCTCGATCGTCAGCTTTCTCCCTTATCTCCGGTATTGAATTGGCACCATCATCGATATCTTTGAGGAAGTCGTCGAGGTCTTCATTTGACAATGGGTGCTCAGGTCCAGTAAAATGCATCGAAACATCATCTCTGTCGTAACCGGACAGATCAAGATTCTCATACTCATCCTCTCCTTCTCCTTCGGTCTCAGTAAATTCTTCTGTAGTTCCCTCACTGAAGTCACTCTGAACCGCCACGTTTGTGAGATCATGCTCTTTAGCAACAATCGCAGATGGAGCAACATTTTCAATCTCATGGTCTGAAACAGTGATGACATCATCATTTACATTTGCATGATCTGATGATGCTTGATCTGTAGACTCTTGTTCCGGGGACCCATGAGATTCTGACGAGTCGGCCAGTTCCATAAACTTTCCAAATTTCATGAGAGGGTACTTCCCTTGGAACATGATTTTCTCTTTACGGTTCTGTTTGATTAGGCTCAAAGTGTTTGGTCTGAAGGCTTTCATGTCAAGAATCTCTCATGTCTTGACCAAATCGGGAAATAGGCTGTTGATGAAGATCTGTATAAATCTTGGATAGAGTAAGAATTGATCCTTTAACTTCTTGTTGAGATTTGTAACCATTTCCTCCAATATGAACTTAGAAAAATTGAAGTCAATCCCTGGAGCCAATGCGACTATTGCCTAAGTATTTCTCGAGGATATTTCGTTTGAACCACCTTTTCGTCCAGATATGCAGTTCACGAACACGTGAGCTAGAAACCTCCAGTAAGGAGGTAACAGCTTCTTTAGGGTTGGTGGAAAGACTCCTTCGTATCCCATCTTCTCGAGATACTCATCAACATATCTTAGATCGATGTCAGTCAGGTAAGCAGCTTTGTCATCAATCTTCAAGATATCTTTGATGAATTGCTCAGTGATAACAATTTTGCATCCCCTGACAGAAGCTTCAATTGTCACTGATCCATTGTCTCTATTCTTGACACTTGCAGATCTCCAGAATTCGTTGATCAGGTTCAGATAAACAATGAGGTTCCAGGTAAGTGCGGTTGAAATGCAACATTCCCTTAGCCTATACATCATCGATTTGAACTCGTTATGTGCTACTGGAGGATCGTCAAGAAGGATGGACACATTGTGACTGTCTGTAATTTTTAGACTTGCCATTTTACCTGCACAAAACTGGCCAGGTGAGAAAACATTTGATAATAACAAATTAAAAATATATTCTCTATTAATTCCATTTATTTTAGCCATTTAAAATAAATTTCATTTGTCAAAAATTTGGTTCTCGGTTTGACCCAACACTAATTAGGGAACCGAAAATAACTTAACTGAGCCGATTTGACCGAACACGGCTTCGACTAAGAGCCGTCTAAGCCGGCTTGACCGAAAACGGCTCGGCTTAACCGAAAGCTGAGAATAACCGAAAGCTCCGACAGATCTTGTTTTCACGATTTGGTCACGATTTCATGGTCGATTCTCAGTGATAAGTGCATAGTTGTGATCGGAATCATCATACCTTCAGTATTTTGGGGTCAATCAAACAAAATCACACACAAAAAATTTCGAGACTTAGAGAGGATTGAGAGGGTATTCGGTCAGTAGAAGAAAAATGAGGGAAGAACCGAAATCGGTGTCCCCATTTCTTTATATACCCGGTTCAAAACCCGATTCAAACCTAGGGGGCTGCACCCGAAAATGACGAGGCCCAATACCCAAAACTATTTTAAAAACAAAACTCTTGGAGGATTAATTTCAAATAAAATAAAATAAAATTTTCTAAATTTACCAATCCTAAAAATTTAAAGAATAAAAATAAAAATAAAAATAGTAAAATAAAAAACATTTTCTAAAATTTATCAATCCTGTAAAATGAAAATAAAATAAAATAAAAATACCAAAATTTTTAATTCAAACTATTTTTAATCGTCTATCTTGAAATTGGTCAACTTTTTGTGATATGGGATCAAAGTTGTTAGACAATCATTTTCATTTATCAGTACCTCTCCTTTCATGAATAGATCTGGTCGATCGTCGATATTGTGGTCCACTTAAGCATGGAAAATTGTGACAGTTTTTAGAAATTCTATCAGTGACAGGACAGATTGATCCTAAGTTACTAGATAAAAATAACTAAGGACCATTTATCTGACGACGACCAACGATATTGTTGTCCACCTAAATTGAGCAGCGAGATCTACATACAATCTAGAATTGTTCAATTTTAGATGTACTAGAACATGTTTCCCACTTCCTGATATACCCCAATAATCAAGAACTTCCGAGATACTCCTTACTTTAGGTGAGCAGACAATTATTAATAGAAAGGATAGATTTAGAATGCATATGCTGTACACTCAGGTCGGATCTTTCAATCACACAGAGAGTGAAACATATGACTGACTAGAATTTTAGAGGGATTGAGAAGTAGAAGGTTGCATATGCTGTGTACCAGGCCGGATTGTTAATCACGCAAAGGAGACAACATAGGGCTCACAGATAGGAAGAATTGCATAGATAGAAGATGTAGAGAAATAGAGTTGCATATGCTGCAGTCCAGGTCGGATCTTTCGATCACACAGAGGAAGCAACATATGACTAACAGTAGGAGAGAAAGAAATTAATTTCCTACAGACCTACTTTATCGGAATTCCCCAGTCGCTCCGTCAATACCGGAATTAAGGACATAATCCGTACATCGAGGAAAAGTTAAACCACAGTTCTAGATACGCGTTCTTTAATGTGACTGGTGGATTCTCATGTATATCTCTCTGCTCAACCTATCCGAGCGTCATATTGTCAGGCTAAATAGAACTATCTAGATCAGAAATTGTCAAATCTCTAGATTCCTTAAGCTCATCTGCACCTAGTCAAGACCATTAAATTTTTCGTGCCTACCAGCGCATCGAACACAGAGCCTAGACAATTTAGCTTTAGTACTTTACACAGACTCAGATTGCCTGGTATCACAAGCTGATATCACTTCCCTTCACATCACTTCTCAGTAATCTTTTTTGAAATTTTTTTTTGTTTTTCTAATGTTTTTGGATTTTTTGATTTTCTAATGTTTTTTGATTTTTTTAATTTTTTAATTTTTGTTTGTTTTTTCCCCCTAAATTTGCGCATGGGTGAGAATGATATATAAATGCGCAAATTTGAACTAACCTAAACAAAAATTAATCCTCAAAGCGAATCATTTTCAAAATGTTTACCAGCACATCGAATCGAGCTTTGCTAAACGGCTTGGTGAACAGATCCGCCACACTATTAGCAATGTGAACCTGTTCTAGCCGAATGAGCGAGCGCTCATAACAATCTCTGATAAAATGAACTTTGATGTCGATGTGCTTGGTTTTTGAGTGCTGGACCGGATTTTTAGCAATTTGGATCGCAACCTCATTATCACAGAAGATAGGGGTTTCTTGAAAATTCAAACCGTAGTCCAACAGCTGATGTTGGATCCATATGACTTGAGAACAACAGGCAGACGCAGCTACGTATTCTGCTTCTGCTGTTGAGGTCGAGACAGTATTTTGCGTCTTGCACTGCCAGGACACCAGCCTATCTCCGAGAAATTGACATCCGCCTGAAGTCGATTTCCTGTCAAGCTCTCAACCTCCATAATTGCTGTCAGCAAAAGCATACAGATCAAATTCAGAAATTTTCGGATACCAAAGACCCAGTTTTGGGCTGCCTTTGAGGTACCGAAAAATCCTTTTTACAACAATAAGATGAGACAGTTTAGGATTAGCCTGGTAGCGTGCGCATTGACAGACTGTAAACATAATGTCTGGGTGACTTGCAGTCAGATACATCAGCGATCTGATCATCGATCTGTAGTACGTTTGATCTACGGATTCGCCTTCAAGATCAGGAGTTAGTAGTGGTCTCTCCGCCATGGGTGTCAAGGCAGGTTTGGCGTCTCTGAACCCGAACTTCTCGAACATATCATCCACATATTTGGCTTGATGAATCAGGATTCATGCTGAACATTGTTTGACCTGAAGTCCCAAAAACGTGGTCATCTCCCCCAAAGAACTCATCTCAAACCGCTTTTTCATAACGTCCTTGAACTCCTTGCATAGTTGTGGACATGTCGACCCGAAAATGATATCGTCCACGTATATTTGGACAAGAATCTGATCTGCACCGACATGCTTGATGAATAGGGTCTGATCGTTAGTGCCGCGGGAATAGCCATGATCGAGCAAGTGTTGTGTAAGGGTAGCATACCAGGCTCTGGGGGCTTGATGCAACCCATACAAAGCCTTGTCTAACTTGTAGACATGGTTAGGAAGTTTTGAGTTAACAAACCCAGGAGGTTGGTCAACATAAATCTCCTCCATCACCTTGCCGTACAAGAAAGCCGTATTGACGTCCATTTGGTAGACGGTGAAGTTCATGTAGGAAGCATAGGCGAGGAAGATACGAATATCCTCCAAGCACGCCACCGGAGCATAGACTTCTGTATAATCAAGACCCTCAATTTTCCTGAACCCACAGACCACCAATCTTGCCTTATTACGGACAATGACACCTGAATCGTCTTGTTTGTTCCGAAAAACCCATCTGGTGTCGAGAGATTTCTTGCCTTTAGGCAGCTCCACAACCTTCAAATTGATTGAGCTCGTCATGCATGGCATCCACCCAACTGGGCTCATTCAAAGCCATTTCTACGTTCTTGGGCTCTATTTGAGAGATAAAGTAAGAATAGAGACATGTGTTGACGTCTCCACTCTGGCTTCTAGTTCGAACTCCGTCACGTAGCTTGCCAATGACGTTTTCTATCTTATGATCGTGCTGTATGCGAGAGGGGATTTCATGACTGATGTCATTGACTGAAATGGGAAGATTATGGATATTAATAGCTCCTTCATTTGCTGAAGAATCCACGGTAGATGAAACAGTTTCGTTTGTTGGATTTGCTACAAACTCATATGCGATTCGTTCGGAAAAGAGAAGTTCCATCAGATGCTGAGTGACAGCGGAAGCATCTTGGTTCATGAACTCTCTTTCGACAGGAGTTAGAGGAGTAGCATCAGCATCTGGAGCATGATGTTGTGTTGAGGATTCAGGAGAAGCGATTGGAACAGTAGACACCACCGGAGGATCAGTAGAAACCAATGGTGGTCTGTAGACAACCTCTTCATTTTTGTCTTCAATGATAGTCTTCGAGCCAGAGGTAGACCCAACTTGGTTATCAGACGACACACTAAAAGATTTGAATAGTGATGTGTAGTCAAATAGCCAATCAGGACCCACCCTAGCGTCCGTTTCATTCTCTTCCAGCCAGCGAACATCAAAAGATTCCATGATTTGCTTTGTCTTCTTATTGTATACCCTGTAAGTAGTACGAGCAGCGTATCCGACAAAGTAGCAATCATCAGCTATTGCATTGAACTTTGGGTTGGACTCCAATTGGAGAAGGGTGCAAGGGCAACCAAATACTATGAAATGCCTGACAGATGGCTTGTGTCCATATAGAATCCCATACGGAGTTTTCATCTGGGCTTTGTTGATCAGGACACGATTTTGAACGTAGCAAGCAGTGTTGATCGCCTCTGCCCAAAAGAAAACTGGAAGTTTAGAATCACATAGCATCGTCCTCACTGCGTCTTGTAACGTTTGATTTCTCCGCTCAACAACACCGTTTTGTTGTGGCGTCCGAACAGAGCTAAATTGACACACGATCCCTTTCTCAGCGCAAAAATGATCAAGAACATCGTTCTTGAACTCTGTTCCATTATCTGTGTGTAGCGCTTTCACTCGATGGTTGGTTTGGTTCTCGATCATTACAATGAACTTCTTGATAAGGTCGGGGATCCCAGCTTTGTTTGACAGAAAGAAGACCCACGTGAAACGAGAGAAATCGTCTATCACAACGAATTTCGGTTGATGTTGAGGACGTTGACCGGACCGAACAAATCCATATTCAACAATTGGAGCACCTGACTGATGGAGTTGACCTGCTTTGGCAGATGTGGTTTCCGATGATGTTTTCCTTGAGCACAAGAAACACATTTTTCAAAAGTAATAAAATCTCTAACAGGCAGACCGTGGACCATTTCGTTCTTAGCAAGCCGGTTCAGGTTCTTCGCATTTGCATGGCCGATTCGACGATGCCACAGCATTGCGTTTTGTTCTGAGACTTTGGAAAAGAGACAAGTGACTTCATCGGGTACATTGATGTTCATGTCTATAATATAGGCATTCCCATCCCGCTTTGATTTTACGAGAATCCACTCCTCCGGGATGATAATGACTGGCTTTAAGATTAGACATTCTTTATCGGTAAAGTGTGTTGAGTAACCCTTGTCATAGATTTGAGAAACGCTTAGATGACTGTGCTTCAGCTCAGGAGCATAGTTGACATTCTCAAAACCGAGCACTCCGTTCGTCACCGTTCCTTTCTGTGTTATCCTTCCGCCTTCTTCGCCCGCAAAGGAGACATATCCCCCATTAAATGTTTGAATGTCGCGCAGTTGGGAGATGTCTCCTGTCATGTGCCGGGAGCAGCCGCTGTCGACATACCATGGACTGACGACACTCCTCCGCAACTGTCCCTACACAATGAGTGGAATTATTTAGATTTAGGGACCCAGGTCATCACAGTCCTGGGTTGACCCTTTACTTTCACAGATTTTTCCTTTGATTTCTCTTTTTCAATAGGTACAGAGGATGATGATGACTGATCAGATTTTAATTTTGGCACCCATTGAGTTTGCTTCGAGCTGGTGGATTTTCTACTCGAAGAGTTTGAAGATCCAGACCTACTCTTTGACGAAATCGACTTTGGCTTAGCTTGGGTCGATTTTGGAAAACTGTTTGTGAATTTATTGAAAACCTGTTTGTTCTTTTGAAAACCTGCCATTTTCTTGTTTTGATTTGTTTTCCAGTCATCATCTCGAGAGCGAGTTCTGGAGGATTTTCTAATTAAAGATAGTCCTCTAGACTCATTCTCTCCCCTTTTTGACATGTGATGCACAAACATTCGGTTTAGACAATTTCGGGCAATATGACCAGCAGTGCCACAATTGAAGCAAATTTGTTTATTATCATTCGACTTGGTACTGCTTTTGTCAGATTTCTGGCTTTTATTATCTTTTCTAGCATTTTAACATTTGCAAGAACAAATACTAGATTGTGTAGCAAACGTAAAAGATGTAGAAGCACTCGAGTCATATTTGGGAACTTTATCAGAAACAACATCATTATTTTCAAAATTATCAGTCTGAAACAACACACCACCAGAAACAAAGACATTAGTGTTTGAGTTTAACACAGTCTCATCACAAAATTCAACACCAAATTTAGACACAGAATTATTCGACTCAGACTTTTCAGCTTCTTGCTCCCCCTGAACTACTGACATATCTGCACTTGAGGTAGAAATGTTAGTATCCAAAATTTTATCATTAGACCGTGTTGCTTGTTCAGAAGCTGATTTCCCATAAACCATGAAAGGTTCTCTGTCAATTTCTTTTTGAGATAGAGGAATAACAGTGTAATTATGATTGAAAGGAGGAGGGACACTCTCAAATCCTAATCCTACTTTTATCTGGTAACCACAAGTAATGTCCTTCCACTGCATCTGTTCCTCAATCATTTTTGCAACTATTTCACTTGACCCATCGAATTTTTTAAAATTAAATTCAACATTTTCAAATCGGTTTTTCAATGCGTCAAGTTCAGCGGTTACAGCAGCAAATTTTCTTTTGAGATGATATAGTTCTCGCATTTGTTGCTGTAATCCTCTTGCAGTTTCTTAAAGTCCTTTGTTTTATTTTCTAATTGTGTCTTTAAAGGCTTTTGATTTTTCCTAAGAGTGTATCCCTCATATTTAAGGTCCTCGTTCTCTCTATTGATTAATTCAATTTGTTCACATAAGAATTTAACAGTCTTAATGCAAGATTGAGAGAAGACAGATTCACTGACCTCGGGTTTGGCTGGTTCAGGAGTAGTTTGCACCATGAACGCAAACTGAAGATTCATCATCTCTTCTTCAACTTCTTTCTCTGCTTCTTCCTCCACACAATCCTTGATTTGAGCAAGATGTGCATTTTCAGGTGCTGAAATATTCAGAGCCTGAATTTGATCTTCCCAATCAAAGGATTGGGCCACCATCGCCAAGTTAGCAGTCTGATTGCTTGAAGATGATCCTCTGTTGACATTGTTCACCGGCACCATGGTTCGCTCAGAATTCTCCCTTCGATCTGGCTTTGGACATTCTCGAGCAAAGTGTCCAGGTTCATGTTAATTATAACAGCTCAGGTTTCCTTTGTTGAACCCTACTTTCTTGTTAGAGTTCACACTCCAGTTATTCTTTCCAGTTTTCTTGAAGAATTGTTTTTCCCTAAAAACAGCCATAGCCATTTGACATGTGATGTCCATCTCCTCCACATCCTCTGGATGGATCTGATCTAGGTCAGCAAATAATAATTGTGGGGAAAGTTCTCCGGCCACAAAAGCATTGTAGCAGTTCACCAAAGGCCAGATTTTCTTCCTTTTCTTTCAAAGATGAAGCTTGAGAATTAATTCCATGAGATTGAATGGGTGCATTTGAGGATGAACCAACAATAGAACCAACTTGTTGAAGAGAAGTTTGAGGTTGAGGAACTTGAATGTGTTGCATTTAAGGGATCACGTATGAGGTAGGCTAATGAGTCACATAGGGTTGAACTTGTGGAACATGAGAAACTAGAGGAGCTTGAGGGGTAGAAAAGCTTGAGAAAGCAGTGTTGTTGGTGGTTTGGATCCCAATATTTGCTGTGGAGTATGAATTAACATGATTAATCTCCCTTTGCTTATCATCGAGATCGCAAGCCTTGATGATCGCCATTGTTTCAGCTAAACTCAATCTATTCAAATCTTTGGTCTTTTTGATCACTGAGACATTCATGTCCCAAGATTTTGCCAGAGAGTTCAGCAACTTCTTGTTGATCTCCGATCTTGTAACCATCACACCAGCAGAGCTCATTTTTGTGGTAAGTGTGATAAACCTTTGCAACTGATTCTCAAGTGTTTCTCCCAAGACATGGTTAAACATATTGAACTTCTGTCGCAACATGTCTTGGCGACTCTGTTTCATGTCTTCATTCCCTTCGTATACTTCGATCAGTGCTTCCCATAAGGCCTTTGCTGATGTATACTCACGGAAACCTTGAGCAATTTCCGGAGATAATGCCATGGTAAGTGTGGCGTGTGCCTTTTCCTGCTCCTCGAGTCTCTCAAAATCATCGTCCGTGTAATTTTCAACCTCCTTGTCAGTTATGGTTCCATCTTCCAATGTGATTGTGATGCAGATTGGACCTCTAAGAATGCTTCGCCATATCTTGAAATCCTTCATTTTGATGTACTTCTCGATCCGATATGTCCATTCTGGAAATCCTTCTGCGGATAAAAGTCGTGGAATTCGAGAAGTGGTTCCCATAATGGCATCCAATTCGTGATGAGCTGACATGCTTTGAGATTCCATTTTTTTTTTATTTTTATTGTTTTTATTTTTTTTAAAATTTTTAATAAAAATTAACTTGAAAAACAAGCAAAAAGGTCAAAGAAAAAGGTTTTCGGTTGAATTGTCTTGACCGAAAACAAGGTTTTTTGTATGATGAAGGGATTCGGTTGAAAGGAAAATAAGGTTTTCGGTTCTGAGGAAAGGAGGTTTTCTGTTTATGAAGATCAAGGGTTTTCGGTTTAAGGATGTTCAAAAGGTTTTCGGTTTCTGAAGGTTCTATGGGTTTTTGGTTTCTGAAGATTCAAAGAAAAATGATATTTGGTCAAAGAACACAACATATTTTGGTTGAAGAACAGTTTTCGGTTTCTGAAGATTGAAAAAAAATGATTTTCGGTTGAAGAACTTGAAGTTTTCCGGATGAAGAACAGTTTTCGGTTTCTGAAGCTCAAACCGAAAACTAACAGTTTTCAATGAGAAACTTAGTTTTCTGATCTGATTCTGATTTCCACACACTGAAACCTCCAAACACAGCTTCCAAACAAACTAGATCGGACAGAAAAAAGGTTGAAGATAAGTTTTCGGTTTATGAAGATCCAACCGAAAACAATGAGAATTCAACCGAAAAGCTAAATTCCAAGCTGATTTCAATTCCACACGATGTAGATTCTGATCTGATCTTCAAAACTCGAGCAAATAGTAAGCTCCTAGATACCGAGAAAGTGAAGAGCAAAGCTGTGAAAACCGAGAACTGAATAACAAGCTTTATTGACACCGATTTTGCTCTGATACCAATTATAAGGTCCTTGATGGAAGGATCTATACCAATGATCAATCAAGCACAAGAAAACAAAGAAGAAATCAAGTAGAAGATTAGATGAAACCGAGCTTGCATAAAATAACACACGGAAATTTTCGGATACAACTCGGGACCGAAAACACCAAGTGATCAATCACAGATCAACAACCCTGACAAATGACCTGACAAGAGCTATATATACTAACTGGACCGAACACAGGTTTCGTTCAGGCAGACCGAAAGCCTGTTTTCGGTCACACTCTAACCGAGAACAATGCCTAGACCGAAAACGACAAACACACACAAAAGACTCCAAATAACATTGTCAAATGCCCTAACTCATCTATACATTGTTGCCTAGCCCAAACCATATATATTGGTCCTTCAGCCATGAAGACAGAAAACAGAACGAGCGAACCATTACGTGGAATGGAAAAGAACTTCGAAGTCAAGGAGGACGGAACATATTATTTCATGAACCGAATTTGGGTCCCTAAACTTGGGGGATTCAGAGAAGTAGTCATGAATGAAGCTCATAAGACACGATACTCCATCCATCCAGGGTCAGATAAAATGTACCTGGATGTCAAGCAATGCTATTGGTGGCCTAACATGAAGGCAGAGATTGCCACATACGTTAGCAAGTGCCTCACTTGTGCTAAAGTGAAGGTAGAGTATCAAAAGCCCTCAGGACTATTACAACAGCCGGTAATAGCCGAGTGGAAATGGGAAAGGATTACAATGGACTTTGTGACCAAATTACCCAAGACAACAGATGGATTGGATACCATATGGGTAATAGTCGACAGGTTGACAAAATTCACCCATTTCCTGCCAATAAAGGAGACATACAAGATGGAGCGACTAACAAGAATCTACATCAAGGAAATTGTGAGACTCCATGGAGTACCAATATCTTGATAGGTTTTATACAAACAATCCTATGTGTGCATGCAACCCTAATTGGATCTATGTTTTCACTATAATACATACAACTTTATGAACACAAAATAAACCCTAGCATGCTCCTACAATTTTCGAAAATCATATAGAGGAGTTGAAGACATACCTTTGTTGTTATATTGCAATAACAACTAGTCTCCTTGATCTCTTAAACTCTTGAAAGCAAGCACCACAAATGTAGTGCCTCTAATGGCTCACAAACACCAAGAAGCAAGAAGGCAATTAAGAGAGAGGAGGGAGGATACTAGTTTTCGGCCCTAGGGTTTCTCTTGGAACAAGTGACCGAAAATTGAAGCCTTGGGGTCTTATTTATAGTGCATGCTGCTAGGGTTTCAGTCTAAACCCTAATGGATACCTTAGCCACCAAGTAGCCCAAGGAACCTTCTGGAATAGGGCCCTTGGACGAAAATATGATGATCCCTCATCTTAATTTCGTTCCCCCTTAGTCCATTAGGTTTCCCAGCCTAAAACTCAACTATCACACATTTGACAGTTTATACCCCTTTATTTAATTAATCTCTTTTAGTCACCAAATTAATTCCTAATTAATTTATGACTAATACTAATTAAATAAATATGATTTCTCCTTTAATGTATTATTCTTATAATATATTAATAAACCAAAATATCCTCTCTCTCATATCAAATTACCTTGTCAAGTTGCTTTGGTGAAGGCAACCCAAAAGGACCATGCATAACCGGGTCAAGTACATACCAAATATAGTTACGGGCTTAGACACTAATGCAACAGTCTCCCACTTGGATAAGTCTAGTAACTATATCTCACATATGACTTCAGGATCCGATTAGCAATTGTAGCTTTCAATAGCCGCTGTCAACTCTGATCAATAATTTGTCCTTCAAATAAGGGATCGTATAATCCTCTATTCTAGATATCATGCTGACAATACTTATTGTCCAGAATTTTGTTTCTCGATCTCTGATTTGTTCGACATAGAACTCAGTTGAACACATCAACTTCATCCTGACCGGGCCCGGCACATAAGTCAAACCAAATCATTGAGTGGCCAAGATATCGCTTTTATACTCTAAGAATAAAAGGAACAGAAAACTTCGACTTATATGCTTTTATTATCTACTAGCTAAGTTACACACAATAATACGTTTTATAACATCAAGTTACCGATGCGTTTTCGTATTATCAATATATAATCAACTAGCAAACAATAACCATATCTCTAGGTCTTAGGATTATATGATATTATCATCTTGCGATCACTTGTGATAACTTTCATGAAGTGATATTAGCAAGTGCGGGTTTATTCCAATGCTCAAAACATATTTCTTAAGCACTCATAAACTTTGTAGCAAACCTTTGCAATGTCCAAAACCTTATAGACAATTTACAAACAAATTTATGACAATCTTCTTTCATATCTACTTCCAACATATGAGCGATTGTGGACTGTTCGAATAATCTTATCATTCAGGAAGTCAAAACATGCAAAAAATCGAAAGAATAGATAAATAATCAACATAAGATAGTAACTTTCTAATAAATAATACACCTTTATTTAATCATCAAATGTTGAATACAAAATTATCCATTACAAGTTTCCTACCTATCTAATCTAAACTAATATCGTCCTTTAGCCCAACGCTCCTAGCGTGCTGCAAATGCTTGACCCTACTCAGTCCCTTCGTAAGGGGATCTGCTGGGTTATCTTCCGACGATACCCTCTTCACAACGAGGAGTCCCTCTTCTACCCGATGTATAATAAAATGGTATTTCCTGTCGATATGTCGAGATCTGCCATGATCTCTTGGTTCCTTGGTTAAGGCAACCGCTCCTTCATTATCACAGAAAATTTCCATGGGCTCCTTTATGGATGGCACAACTCCAAGGTCTCCAATGAAGTTCTTCAACCATATAGCCTCCTTTGACGCCTCGCTTGCCGCAATGTACTCTAATTCGCACGTTGAATCAGCTATGGTCTCTTGCTTGGAACTTTTCCAAGTCACTGCTCCTCCGTTCAGGGTAAAGACCTAGCCCGACTGTGATCGTTAATTATCCCGATCCGTCTGAAAGCTAGCGTCACTGTACCCTCGCACCCTTAAGTCATCACTCCCACCGAGGATTAGAAACCATTCCTTGGTCCTTCGTAGGCACTTAAGAATATTCTTGACAGCAATCCAATGTGCTCTACCAGGGTTCCCTTGATATCTGCTGACCACGCTCAAAGCGAAGGCAACATCAGGGCGAGTACAAGTCATAGCGTACATAATCGAGCCAACTGCGGAAGCGTAAGGTACTCGGATCATATCAGCTATCTCTGCCTCTGTACTCGGGCTCTGAGTCTTACTCAGTTTGGTATTGCATTGGATTGGCAACTCCCCTTTCTTGGAATTTTCCATACTAAAATGTTTTAGTACCTTTTCCAAGTATGTATCCTGACTGAGTCCTATCAGTCTCTTACTTCTGTCTCTCACTATCCTTATTCCCAGAATATGTGCAGCCTCTCTGAGGTCCTTCATAGGGAAACACTTCCCAAGCCAGGACTTGACCTCCTGCAAGGTTGGGATGCCGTTTCCTATGAGCAGTATGTCATCGAAATACAATTCGAGGAAGGTCACTATACTCCCACTTGCCTTGACATACACACATGACTCATCTTCGTTTCGCAGAAAGCCAAACTCTTTGACCTTCTCGTCAAAACAAAGATTCCATCTGCGAGATGCTTGCTTCAATCCATAAATGGATTTCTCAAGCTTGCACTCTCTATTTGGATACTTCGCATCGACAATACCCTCTGGCTGATTCATGTAAACATCCTCAGCCAACTTCCCATTTAGGAAAGCGGTTTTTACGTCCATCTGCCAGATTTCATAATCATGAAACGCAACTATTGCGAGCATTACCCTAATAGACTTTATTTTAGCAACTGACGAGAAGGTCTCATCATAGTCAACTCCAGGAGTTTGAGTAAAGCCCTTCGCGACCAATCGCGCTTTATAAGTGTGCACTTTCCTATCCATGTCTGTCTTCTTCTTGAAGATCCACTTGCACCGGACTGTCTTACGACCTGGTACATTATCAACCAAATTCCAAACTTGGTTGTCATACATGGACTGACTCTCGCTGTCCATTGCCTCTTTCCATTTAGCAGACTCTGGGCCTGCCATGGCTTCCTTATAGCTATTAGGTTCGTCCAGATTTACTAGTGTACTATCACTAATAAACGTATCCCCGTCAGTAGTAATATGGAAACCATAAAACTGGGGCGGAACACTAACTCTATTGGAACGTCTAAGAGGTAAGGTCTGGTCAATTGTTTCAAAAGGAGTTTTCTCCTCAGGTTGAGCGCCAGTGTTAGAGGTTCCTTCATCTCCTGACTCTTGAAGCTATTCAAGGTCAATCTGACTCCCACTGTCTCCTTGACTTACGAGTTTTCTCTCTCTGAAAACCCCTCTCCTAGCAACAAAAACAACATTGTCACTTGGTCTATAGAAGAGATAGCCAAAAGACTTCTGTGGATAGCCGATGAAATAACACTTCTCACTACAAGGTTCTAGCTTGTCGTGAGTCTCTCGTCTTACGAAAGCTTCACAACCCCAAACCTTGATATGTGCTAGCGAGGGAGCTTTCCCTGTCCATATCTCGTGAGGTGTTTTGGCAACCTTCTTGGTGGGAACTAAGTTAAGGATATGGGCGGAAATCTCTAAGGCATACCCCCAGAATGAGATTGGTAATGAAGCATGACTCATCATAGAACGAACCATGTCCAACAAGGTTCGATTACGTCTCTCAGCCACACCATTCAACTGTGGCGTTCTAGGAGGCGTCAATTGCGAAACTATTCCACATTCCTTTAGATAGTCGTGAAACTCAAGACTTAGGTACTCTCCTCCTCGATCAGATCGAAGCATCTTGATTTTCCTGCCCAGCTGATTCTCCACTTCATTCTTAAACTCTTTGAACTTTTCAAAGGTTTCAGACTTTTGCTTGATCAAGTAGATATATCCATATCTGCTATAATCGTCTGTAAAAGTTACGTAGAAGCGACAAGCGTCCCTTGTGGTGGATCTAAAGGGTCCACATACATCTGTATGTATGAGATCCAATACACCCTCACCCCTTTCACATGTGCCAGTAAAGGGTAACTTGGTTATCTTCCCAAGTAAACAAGATTCACACACGTCATCGTCCCTAAGGTCGAATGACTCCAAGACTCCATCCTTTTGGAGTTGGGCTATGCGCTTCTTGTTAACATGGCCAAGGCGACAATGCCACAAGCATGCTTTGTCCAAACTTGTGGACGAATCGATATTCAAAACATCATTTCCTAAATTATCAATAATTAACACAGATTCAAATAGCAACAATAAAACCATTACTATTATCAAACGAATATCTGAAACCTTGTCTAAACAATCCATGAAAAGAAATGATGCTTCTTGCCATATCTGGCGAATAGCAACAATTATTTAAATCTAGCCCTAACCCATTACTCAACACTAAGGAATAAACTCCGATCTTGGTTACTGGTGAAGACTTCTTGTTTCCCATGATCAAGTTTATCCTTCCATGCTCCACTTCCCTACTTTTTCTTAGCCCCTGCAAATCAGAACAAATGTGGTAACCACATCCAGTATCAAGGACCCATGAAGTAGCAAGTGATGAGTTATTAGATTTAATTAAATACATACTTGCAAAGGTGGGCTTTATCTTCCCATCCTTAATATCCTGCAGATATTTGGGGCAGCTTCGTTTCCAGTGGCCCTTCTGGTGGCAATAGAAGCACTCTGCTTCCGTGGGGTCAGAAGAGGGCTTAACAGAACCTGCTTTGGTCCCACTAGAAGAGGAACCATCTTGGGTCTTACCCTTATGGTGGCTCTTAGAAGGAGCCTTCCTCTTCTTATACTTTCCTTGGCCAATTGCTAACACAGGAGCAGCTACAGTAGAGGATGATGCAATAGATTTGTCCTTGAGGTTGCTCTCAGCTGTCCTCAGGAGCCCTTGGAGTTTACTCAGGGTGACCTCTTCCTTGTTCATATGGTAGGTCATTATGAACTGGTTGTAGCAGGAAGGAAAGGAGTGGAGGATGATGTCGATAGCCAAATCCTCATCAAACTTAACATTAAGTTTGAGAAGACGATCAACATACCTTTGCATTCTTTGCAAATGAGCAGTTAGGGATTCTCCACTCCCCATCTTAGCGGTGATCATGTTGGTAATGATCTCATAGCGCTCTTGCCTCGCGCTCTGGTGGTACCTGTCCAACAAATCTTGATGCATCTCATATGGATACATGTCCTCATAGGACTTTTGGAGTTCGAGGTTCATGGTAGCCAACATGATGCAATGAACTTTCGTTGCATCATGCTCGTGGGCCTCAAAGGCGGCCATCTCTTCAGGAGTAGCTTCTTCTGGTTTGATCTTTTCTAGCTTCTCGTCGAGGACATATTCTTTGTCCTCGTAGCGAGTTATCATGCGAATGTATCTCATCCACTCGTTGAAGTTCGAGCCATCAAATGTCACCTTTTGACACAAATTCATCAACGAGAATGACCCAGATGTGTTGTTGTTTGCGTTTGCGTTAGACATCTGAAATATAAAGGAACAAAGTTTGATTAGAAATGAATCCCCAATTAAACACCCAAATGAGAAATTAGGGCTAGGATCCAACAACATTATTTACAACTTAGAAAAGGGATGCCATAATCTAAAAGTAAATAATTTGAAGGTAAGTGAATGACAATTCACTAATTCTCACCATGAAAAACTAAAAGAAATTAAGTTTTAAATGTATTTGAAAATTCCTAGATTTCATTTGAGATTCATTGAACATTTCAATGGCATGTTTAAATATCGATATGCACTTCAAATTTGCGACTGGGATGCCGAGGATCGCAAACAAGTTTGTGAATAACCATGCGAATCAACATGGTGCACTCAATGTCTTCATCACCTAATCAATGTGTTGGTTAGCCACGCATGCTCCATTGATCTATGATAAAATATCGAGCCACCCTTTGTCACCAATGTCAATCCCAAATTAGTGTGCCGGTTAGCCACGCACGCTCCACTAACGTTTGACAGGGGTACAAAGTGTAATTCTGTGGAATAGCATCAATTTCACATTTTATCCTAAAGTAACTAAGATTAGGAATTTATAAAACAATGTAGTTACTTCAATATTTCCATTATACTTATAATGAGGAAGTAAGTGCCCTATCTTATCCGTTCAGCTAATGACCCTCCACCAGTCAAGCAAGCGGTGGATGTGAGTGTACATCCATTAAGCGCCATTTTATAGGCAACAACCTTATACCCACCTTATAGACTGGCTTCGTGAATGAGGCCTACTAGCGATAAGACTAACTTATTCTTATACATATATAATCATTAATCTTATAATATCATAATTGTATAAGGGTGTATTTTAAACATTTCAAAATACTAGTGTTTTAATTATATTTAAAATTTTAGAAAATTAAAACTATTTAATTTTAAAATTTTAAACACCAAAACTTTGATTTAATAATTATCCTAAATTAAACAATTAATTTAAACTATTAAATCCTGAAGGATCATCTTTAAATTAAACAATTAATTTATCCTAATCCTTTTTATCCCCTAGATTTCGAAATTTATGGAAAGGATATTCAAAATCTTCAATTATCTAGTTTAAACAATTAAATTGATAATCACAAAGATGGAATTATCCAAATCCCTAAAATTTTGGGATCTTGTCTTGGGGACATGGGATTTTCGAAAACCCTAGGGTTTCTTAACCCTAATTTCGAAATTATGGAGGCTAAGTAAAAAGGGTTTAATAACCCTATGAAAAATCGCGAACTAGGGTTTTTAAAACCCTAATTGCGAAAATTCCCAAGCCTTAGGGTTTACTTGCCATAAACCCTAATTTGTCAACTTCATATTATGTATCAAATCCAACTGAAAACAAAACCAAAAGCTCTGATACCACTGATAGGTTTTATACAAACAATCCTATGTGTGCATGCAACCCTAATTGGATCTATGTTTTCACTATAAGACATACAACTTTATGAACACAAAATAAACCCTAGCATGCTCCTACAATTTTCAAAAATCATATAGAAGAGTAGAAGACATACCTTTGTTGTTATATTGCAATAACAACTAGTTTCCTTGATCTCTTAAACTCTTGAAAGCAAGCACCACAAATGTAGTGCCTCTAATGGCTCACAAACACCAAGAAGCAAGAAGGCAATTAAGAGAGAGGAGGGAGGATACTAATTTTCGGCCCTAGGGTTTCTCTTGGAACAAGTGGCCAAAAATTAAAGCCTTGGGGTCTTATTTATAGTGCAGGCTGCTAGGGTTTCAGTCTAAACCCTAATGGATACCTTAGCCACCAAGTAGCCCAAGGAACCTTCTATAATAAGGCCCTTGGACGAAAATATGATGCTCCCTCATCATAATTTTGTTCCCTCTTAGTCCATTAGGTTTCCCAGTCCAAAACTCAACTATCACACATTTGACAGTTTATACGCCTTTATTTAATTAATCTCTTTTAGTCACCAAATTAATTCCTAATTAATTTATGACTAATACTAATTAAATAAATATGATTTCTACTTTAATATATTATTCTTATAATATATTAATAAACCATAATATCCTCTCTCTCATATCAAATTACCTTGTCAAGTTGCTTTGATGAAGGCAACCCAAAAGGACCAAGCATAACCGGGTCAAGTACATACCAAATATAGTTACGGGCTTAGACACTAATCCAACATATCTATCATCTCAGATCGAGATAGTAGGTTCACTTCGCGCTTTTGGCAATCGCTACAGAAGGCTATGGGGACACAACTCGACATGAGCACTGCTTACCACCCACAGACGGATGGTCAAAGTGAGCGAACCATTCAAACGCTTGAGGATATGCTTTAAGCATGTGTGATAGACTTTGGAAGGTTGTGGGATACCCACTTACCTTTAATTGAGTTTTCGTACAACAACGGTTATCACACAAGCATCAAAGTTGCTCCTTTCGAAGCATTATATGGTCGTAAGTGTAGATCACCATTGTGTTGGACAGAGGTAGGCGACACTCAACTGGCAAGAGGGCAGAAACCAAACAATGCATTAACAGGACCAGAAATCATACATGAAACGATAGAGAAAATAGTTCAAATCAAAGCTCGACTTCAAGCATCACGCGACCGACAGAAGAGCTACGCTGATAAACGGCGAAAGCCGTAAGAATTTCAAGTCGGGGATCGGGTGTTGTTAAAAGTCTCTTCCTGGAAAGGAGTGATCCGTTTCGGGAAACGGGGAAAACTAAACGCACTGTATATTGGACCATTCGAGATTCTTGCCCGAATCGGTCCCGTGGCCTATAGACTGCAGCTACCTACCGAACTCAGCAGTGTACACCCTGTGTTCCATGTTTCCAATTTGAAGAAGTGCATGTCCGACAAAACTCTCATCATTCCATTGAAGAAATCGAAATCAATGCGAATCTCCTGTTCATCGAGGAACCAGTTGAAATCATGGACAAGGAGGTGAAGCGTACTAAGCAAAGTCGCATTCCAATAGTGAAGGTTTGGTGGAACGCGAAACGTGGAACGGAATTCACATGGGAACGCGAAGACCAGATGAAGCAAAAGTACCCTCACCTATTCTCGCATTCTCAAATCTAGCTTCAAAAAGAATTTCGGGACGAAATTCCCTCTAACGGGGGGATGATTTCACAACTAGCATTCTAGCTAGGAAATTATGCACTCTTGTAAACATTATCTACTATAAACTCGTAAACCCTCATTCATGTTATGCTTCAAATTCAACCTATGGAAGCACATTCAAACCTAGATTCATCAAGTAAAGTTGAAAACCCTAGAAATCCTGGTTTAAGTCCATTATGGATTAGGATTTCCTTATTGGGCCAACTAGGCCAATAAACTTCCAATGTGACTATTTTTTGCTTAGAAGTCGTAATTGGGCTCTAATTCAACCCACTTTCATAAAATTTAACATTTTGGGCCATAATGGGCCTAAAATGAAATAAATTACCCTAATGGTGTAACGCCCCGATTCCCAGGTATTGTTTAAATAAGAATTTAATTGGTTTCAAGGCCTACTCGACGAGTTGGTTGCCCTACTCGTCGAGTAGCAACGGGTTTGATACGCGTGTTTAGTGACCTACTCGCCGAGTCCATGAAGGGACTCGACGAGTAGGAGCTGGCAGAGGAAACCCTAAATCCCGGGGTTTTGCACCCTATTTAAGGAAGCATAAGCCTCCTTTGGCCTGTTTGCAGTACTAGAGAGCTCTTGAGAAACCCAGATTCGTGTGTTGCTCTTTTGTGTGTGTATTAAGCTTGGGAGGAAGATCTTTGGAGAGGAGGAACTTGGAAGGCAAGTGAATTGGAGCAAGGAAAGTGTGGGAAACATAATCTACCTCAGTTAGCATCTTCCAGAGGTATCAAGTCGCCACCTTTACTTCTTTTCCGTTCTAGATCTCTTTATGGTTGAGTTTGGGGATTTTATGGATCTTTGAGTTGATAAGGTGGACTATGGGCTAGATCTGAAGTTGTAACTTCAGATCTGGACCCTTCCTAAGTCCTAGAGTCATAAAGTTTCTGGTTTGGGCGTGAATGAAACCACTTTGAGTATGAAACCCCCCATTGTAAGCTTGGATTTGAGATTAAGAGCCTTTGTAGCTATGCATGCACGTAAAGTTTGCAACTTTACATGAAAAGCATTCCTTAGAAACTTGGATCTGTAGTTTGGAGCCGCTGCATGGCTCAAATGAGTCTGTATGGCAAAAAGGACTGAAGGGACTCGACGAGTCGCATGGTCGACTCGGCGAGTCATATGAAGATAGGCATGAACTCGGCGAGTTGGAAGAACAACTCGGCGAGTTCAATGAAGATTGCCGTAGACTCGACGAGTGGATGAACAACTCGGCGAGTCGGATGAGGTTGCCCCAACTTATGTATGCGTGGGTAACTGTCGAGTTGCAAGGAGGAAGCTCGACGAGTGGCCTTAGGGTCTCGATCATAAACCAAAGGAACTCGACGAGTCACTCAGGTGACTCGGCGAGTGGGCTAGTACTTCAAGGAACTCGGCGAGTAGCCGGGGGTACTCGGCGAGTTAAGGTCAACATGGACTGTTGACCTTGACTGGTGACTTTGACTTTGACCAGGGTTTGATTAGTTGGCTTAAGGGGTACCTTGAGGGGTTGGGAACTTATGGGTATGATTATACTATGGTAATAGGTGGTGGAGTTTGTAGCAGTGATCCGAGGTTGAAGTTTATCTACCGAGTCGACATCTGCAAGGTGAGTTATCCTCACTATATCGATAGGGTCTAAGGCACCAAGGCCGACCCTTTTAGTTGTTATCGTTATGGTATGCTACATGTGGATATGATCTGTTAGATCGGAATCAGGATAGACAGTATGTTATGCTTTTATGATCCGTAGGGATTGATATGTTAGTGACCTGTTAGGTCAGTGCTCTAGTTATGAGAAATTGATATGTTTGGTAATCAGTGAGATAGATATGTTCGTTGTTTGTATATTCCAGTAGATGTTAGTGTTGGATAAGGTGTCTAAGTCCATAACTTATTTGGTATATACTTGACCCGACCCAGCATGGTCCATTTGGGTTGCACTTCACCCGAACTATTTATATGGATAATATTATGAGAAGAGTATATTTGCGGCTTATTAATATATTATAAGTTATAATATATTAATATGAAATTGTATTATTTAATTAGTATTGGTCTTAAATTAATTATGAATTAATTTAGTGATCAAATGGTGACTAATTAAACATGGGCTACCATATTTATATAGTGTAGGCTAACACTCATTATGGTAATGGGCTAAGCTTATATGGGAGTCCATGGATGATCCATGGAGCTTTTAACCCATGGATCCTTGGAAAGGAAAAGACATAGGTTATTAGGGTTTACCCTAATCATGTGCACTATATAAACAAGCTTGTGATGCATGAAATGACAACCCTAGTGTGTGTGAAAAAAGGTGGCCGATTTCTAGAGCATAGATATACTCTCTCATAAGTTTTCCAAGTTTGTGGTGATTTGTGATTTCCATTTGAGGCATTCACATTATTGGTGCTTGGCTCTCAAACTCCTAAGGAATCAATTCACAAACAAAGGTATGTAATTCATATAGTTCTTTTATGTTTAAAAGTTCCCCATGCTATGCTAGATAAGTTATAAACCTTGGAAAACAAATTTTGCATGTATTTTAGACAAACATAGATCCAAGGTTTATTAGGGTTGCATGTACACTTAGGAAGTGTTAGAATGCTCAAAACCCAACAGTGGTATCAGAGCCTAGGCTTGTTTGTTGATACTTGATGCAAAATTGTGTTAAAAATCGAAATTCTTTGCTGTCTGAACAGTGGACTCGCCGAGTCCATGGGGGGACTCGACGAGTCCAAGTGAAAATTCATCCTACTCGTCGAGTGGGTTCGTGCACTCGACGAGTAGAATGAACTGACAGCAGATTTTCGACTTTTGTTGCTGGAAATGGACTAGAAACATTACCCTAAATTGTTTTGGTGTTTTAAAACCTGTTTTAGATGGTGTGATGTTTATGCTAATCCATTTACAATGGCTTATATCAAAATTCCATTATTTTATGTGCTCATATAATTCTTGAAATTTTGATGAGCATGTTCATGTTCTTATGAGTTTAGAAAAATGATAGGAATTATTTGTTGAATTGTTTATCATTAATTCTTGATCATTTATGTGCTTTGATGGTGTCCATAATTTGTCCTCAAGTTATGGATATCCAAAGGTCACTTTCTTTTAAACACGCATTTAAACACATAAGTTACATAAAAATGAAGAGTCTTCATTTTTATGAACCATTAACTCATAAGTTATGAAATGAAAGGTTTCGAAAAGGTTCAAAACTTGCCCTCAAGTTTTGGAATTTGTAAATTTACACACACTTTAAAATACTTTAATTCCAACCCTTAGTGTTTTAAAAGTTAAAATTCCACCCTTATACTATTTATAACATTAATGGTTAATTATTATATATATGTATAAGATCAAGTCGTTTTACCATTAGTAGGCCTCATTCACGAAGCCGATCTATAAGGGGGGTATAAGGTTGTTGCCTATAAAATGGCAACTTAATGGGTGTCCATTCTCACCCACCGCGCCCTTGATCGGTGGAGGGTCGTTAGCCGAACGGGTAGGACAATGACTTTAAATCCTCATTAAAAGTATAATGAATATTATAAAGTAACTAAACCTTTTATAAATTCCCAATCTTAGTTACTTTAGGAAAATGTGAATATGGTGCTAACCCATGAAATTCACACTTTGTACCTGACCAAGTCGTTGGTGGAGCGTGTGTGGTTAACCGACACACTAACTTGGACTAGTAAGGATCACGAAGGGTGACTTAATGTTTATCATAGATCGGTTGAGCGTGTGTGGTTAACTGGCACATCGATTAGGTGATAATATTAAGGGTACCAAGTGAGTTTGCATGGTTAGTCACACCTTGTTTTGTGATCCTCGGCATCCCAGTCACAAAACCTGAAGGGCACAATCGAGATTGAAACATGCCATTGAAAGTTCAATGAATCTCAAAAGATCTAGGAGTTTCAAATCCAATTAAAACTTAATAATTTATTTCGTTTTTCATGGTGGAAATTGGTGAATCGTCATTCACCTACCTTCAAATATTTTATAGCTTGGATTACGGCATCCCTCTTCCAAGTTATAAAATATTGTGTTGGGTCCTAGCCTTAATATTTCATATTGGGTGTTATATTAAGGACTTAAAATCAACTAACTTGAATATCTCCCATTGTAGATGTCTGGTTTAGACAACTGTGATCTTCCCAAATCTCATGGAAATCATACTTCTCTACCTCCACCTCTTCCATTTATTCTCCCTGACCCACAAGCTCGAAGACTTGAATAATTCAAGGTCACTTAAGCCTTACTAGCAATGAAACATAAAGATGGAAGACCTGTGTGCACTCATGTCTTAGGAATGAAGTCACACTTTGACAGGTTGAGAATGTTGGGTGTCGTTGTCCCAAGGAAGTTGGCTATTGACTGGGTTCTTCAGTCACTTCCAGAGTCATATAGTGAGTTCATTCAGAACTACTATGTGATAAATCACGACATGGCCCTAATAGATCTATCTTATTTGCTTGTTGCTGCTGAGTCAGAAATGATGTGGCGCAATGGTCAAGCAAATATGGGTGGAAGGTCTATTTCTCAATCTTCCATGGACATGGACAATGGTAACATTGGAAGTCCAGAAAAGCCTTTTCTTCCCAATGGAAAGGGATCGGCCTTGGTCGACCCTGTTGACCAAAAGGCAAAGGGAAAGGCTAAGTCTGTGATAATCTCGTGTACCATTCCCTAAGAGTCTATATGTTTTTATTGTCATGAGAAGGGTCATTGGAAGCGAAGCTGCCCTGAATACCTAAAAGATCTGAAAGCAAGTAGAAACAAAAGGTTTGACTCTGCTTCAGGTAAATCCACTATCTAACTCTGTTAAGTTCCTTATTGATGATTCCTAATACAAAATGTGACTCGGTTACATTTTGGTGTCTGGCAGGATCAAGCAAAGGGAAGGACACTTAATAAAAGGAGTATGCTGAATCTGATAGCGAATATGGATGGTTCGAAGATCGGATTCTTGAGCTGCTACATAAGAGTTATGATAGATTGCTAGAAGATATGTAATACATAGTTTTCATTTAAAGTTGCATTGTAAGGAAAAAGTTTTTCTGCATTTATAAATAAATAAAATTTTGTTTTATTTTATTATATCTCCTTGCAATGGCATTTTATGAAAAATTGATGTTTGTATGGTTTTAGCAATAATGGAAATGTGCATTTGATTCTTTCATTAGTGGTAATGTCTAAAATTATCAAATAAGGAAAGATTCTCATCACCCAAGGTTTCAATTGGACTGAAACTTGGAATCATGTAGGTTGTATTGCATGATGAATGAGAATTTTCATTTTTGGAAGGTTAAGACTAATTCCCTGACCACATGTATATGTGAGACAGGTGAAAGAATAAAGGATCGGGTACACTGGGTGTGTGCAGGTCAAAGTCCACCACAAAGATCGATAAGACTATTCGTCATGATTTACTAAAGTTTAGTAAACATGGTTGTACCTACAAGTTTAAGTACAATTCTGAAACTTTGGAAAAGTTTCAATGTATGGCAGGATGAATGGGAAGAATCAAATTGGGCAGAAAGATAAAAGTTTCTCAAATCTGAAAAGATGGGAGAGTACTTTTTTATGATCATCTTAATGATTAAGAAACCATGTCACAATTCATCCTCTAAGGACATCTTAGTGCATTTTATGGCTAAGAAGAGGATTCATGAATTGTTGGAATGGTTAAAATCAAGAAGATGAGTCATACTTCGTTCCAAAAACAAGTCTTAGAGTCATACTCCAAGATTCTAACTTGAGTGACACATCTAAAAGAAGGTTTAAAACACTTGTCAAATGTAAGAGTAAAATGTTTTCTACTCTTGTACATTTGAAATTGGTAAGTTGTGATGTTTTGGATAAAACAAAGACCAACTGACATCAATTGTGTGAAGTGTTTATCTTGATAAGAATCCACACAGACTCTTGAATGTTTGTTTGGTTGTCAAGGAATGATTCTTGACAAAGAGAAACTTGCATGTCAAGAGGACAGTGGGAGTCTTAAAGGTCTTCAGAGTTTCAAGAGATAATTAAGGATAAAACCTATAGTTTATCACTAGCACACGACTTGAGGTTTGTAACCTATCGTGTTGACATAAGTCTTGTTTCTGCGCCTATTCCGGTAAAGTTGACTATGTATGTGAGTTCTATGAGTTCTCAATTGTGTGCATAACAACTTGGAAGCAATGGTGGGCCCTTGGGCTACCAAGAGGCAAGAAATCAAGATTGAACAAGTTCAATCAATATGTTTTGAGTTTGTCGCTAACCTTGTCTTTTGATTACGGTTTTGACAAATTCATATGGATAGGAAAACATACATCATAAAATCTAAGAGTCATAAGGTTTTTTTCCGATTCATGAAAATGATGGTGAGGAAACTCTTTCACTAAGTAGATTTTAAGTAGATAGCAATTGTGTTGTTTGCATTCTCAAAGTCGTTAGTGGAGCTTGTGTGGTTAACCGGCACACTAACATGGACTTGTGGGAAATGGCAAACAGGTCTAAACATTATGATTACGACATCCCTCTTCATAATTGTTTAGACACACATGTGAGCTGGCTAAGGAAAGATGTATGAGTCTGGGAAGCTTAGATAAAGTTTTTTCGAAGCATCTCGTATCAGAAGTCTGAACTTTTGTGATGAAAGTCAATAAAATATTGATTTCTAGAAGTCGATTTCTGAGTACATGTCAAAGCTAGTGGGAGCATAATTGTTGTGCCAAATAATTATTATGCTAGTGGGAGCATAATCAATTATGATGAGTATTTTTAATTATAGAAAACAAGAATTTCACTTGGAAAAGGTTGTTTTGCTATAATTAAGGGGGAGGAGATTATACTTCATTTCAATCCTAAAAATTTTAGATTGAGATTTTAATCATCATTAGTCAAGGTCATATATATGAGTTTTATGTTGGAATGGTTCAACATAAGGAAATTCTATATATATTGCTTTCTCAAATTTGATTATGATTACGGCATCCCTCTTCATAGTCGATTTTTGAAAAACATGGCAAATAAAAATATTGTAGCAAAAGACTGATCTAGTATCAGGTCTTTATGTGAGACATCATGAATCGTGTCCCATATGCTTTGGGTATAGGATCGGTCACATGTGCTATAATATTTATCCGTTCTAAAGTTTTCAAAATGCTTAGACCATTAAGAAGGGAAAAGTCTAGAATTGGATAAGACTAAAATGATTAAGCAATTGTTGAGGACAATCTAAGGTTCACCAAAGATTGGTTGCTCAGGGATAGTTGGAAGTATAGTGTTAAATTTTGGAAGGACCATATAGATATATTTTGAAAAGAGGTAGCTCTTGTTCAGATATGATAATCAAAATGGGAATATGGAAATTTTCCATATTGGGAGTTGGATATTAAGAATCTATGAGAAAGTTAGAAACTTTTATGCAAGAAGGATGTTCAAAGCAATGTACTTTGAATATGAGACTTCGTTTCCATAGAAGTGATCTCCTTCGGAATACTCTGTAATGACTGTTGACAAGTTTTGTGACTTTTGTGCATAGTCATTGCAAGAGGATCAATGCATATAAGTTTGGAATCTAACAGATTACAGTAAATGACAAGAATTTAGTATTCTTACATTTACGGTAAGGATTTGGGACTGTGAAATGAGCATCATTGGAATCATGTTCAATTGATCTACTTCACAAAGTAAAGATCATAGACAAACATAGTGTGCATACTTGGTGTATGGCATTACTATTGTTTAGAAAACATAGTGTACATGCTTTGAGCATGGGACAACTATTGTTTTAATTCAAGTGTTAAGTTGATAAATCGAAACAGAATAATGTGGAATCAATATGGTGATGAATAAAAGGTGTTTTATTTATATTCACAAGTGCTGAGACCATATTGGATTCAATTATTCTTGTGTTTCACTTTGCATGTTTTGACTTCCATAATAACTAGGTTATTCTTTCCGAATGATTAAGTTATTCAAACCATCCACAGTCGGTCATATGTTGGAAGTAGATATGAATCAAGACTGTCATGAGTTGGTTGTAGAGGTCTAAGATGTTGGACATGGCTACAACACTCATGAGTGCTCATAAGTTATGAGTATTGGATTCAACCCACGTTCACTTGCATCACTTCATGGAATTCATCTCGAGTGATCGTGAGACGGTAATACCATATAAGTCTTCAAACCTAGAGATATGAGTTGTTACCTATGATTTGGTTGTACATTGATTGCACGAAAACGCATCAGCAACTTGATGTTATAAAACGTGCCTTTGTGTATAATTCAATAAGTAGTATAAACAAGTATATGAGTCGAAGTTTATCTATTCCTTCTAGTCCTTGGAGGATTAGAAGCGATATCTGGGCCCCTCGATGATTTTGTTTTGACCTATGTATCGGGCCCGGTCAGAACTAAATTGATGTGTTCGATTAAGTTCTTTGTCAAACAAATCGGAAATCGGGAAACAAACTGCTGGACAATAAGTTAGACATTGTTCCATGTATTTGTCCGGATGATATCATGAGAGCAGAGGATTATGTGATACTTATCTAAAATGGCGCTTTATAGTTCAACAGAGTTATCGAGAGCTACGATTGCCGGTTGGTTCCTAAAGTCATATAGGCAAATATAGTTATTAGACTTATCCAAGTGGGAGACTGTTGGATAAGGTGTCTAAGTCCATAACTTATTTGGTATATACTTGACCCGACCCGGCATGGTCCATTTGGGTTGCACATCACCCGAACTATTTATATGGATAATATTATGAGAAGAGTATATTTGCGGCTTATTAATATATTATAAGTTATAATATATTAATATGAAATTGTATTATTTAATTAGTATTGGTCTTAAATTAATTATGAATTAATTTAGTGATCAAATGGTGACTAATTAAACATGGGCTATTATATTTATATAGTGTGGGCTAACACTCATTATGGTAATGGGCTAAGCTTATATGGGAGTCCATGGATGATCCATGGAGCTTTTAACCGATGGATCCTTGGAAAGGAAAAGACATGGGTTATTAGGGTTTACCCTAATCATGTGCACTATATAAACAAGCTTGTGATGCATGAAATGACAACCCTAGTGTGTGTGAAAAAAGGTGGCCGATTTCTAGAGCATAGATATACTCTCTTATAAGTTTTCCAAGTTTGTAGTGATTTGTGATTTCCATTTGAGGCATTCACATTATTGGTGCTTGGCTCTCAAACTCCTAAGGAAATAATTCACAAACAAAGGTATGTAATTCATCTAGTTCTTTTATGTTTAAAACCTTGGAAAGCAAATTTTGGAAAGCAAATTTTGCTTGTATTTTAGACAAACATAGATCCAAGGTTTATTAGGGTTGCATGTACACTTAGGAAGTGTTAGAATGCTCAAAACCCAACAGTTAGTTATGTGCACATGGTTATTTGTTTGTTGCTTGGGTTGAGGCGGTCCTGCTTTGTGCTGAAGGCCAACACACCCTATGAGTGGTCCGGGGAGATTGTAGGCCCACGTGGCGGTCCAGTCATGCCGAAGGCTCGGTATAGATTCAGTTGAACTGAAGGCCCTGTAGGGCGGTCTAGTCAGGCCGATGGCCCAGTATGCATGATGATTGATTGATTATTATAGATATGGTATTATCAGTGTGGTATTGGTAGTTTGGGGGTAGATTACTAAGCCCTCGGGCTTACAGTTTTCAGTTTATTGTTTCAGGTACTTCAGGAGTTCATGGCAAGGCGAAGGCGTGACCGTACCGCTCCTCATCCTATGATCTGGCTTTTGGGACACTCTGATTGAATAATGAATTGAAAACACTTTTGTAAACAATTACTATTTGGTTTTATTATGCTTGAAAAGTTTAAAGTTGTTGTAAAATTTTGGATGTTACAAGTTGGTATCAGAGCCTCGTTTTGAGTGAATTGGGGGAAACATACGTGTGAACCCAGTCTTAAATCAAGGAAATTTTCAGAATAAATTCTAAAATGGTTTTCAAAATAAAGGATGGAGGATGCAGAGGGTACGATTAGCCGGAGCCTGTAAGTAAACCCCAAAATACCATACAGTTATTATGATATGTTAGAACAGCATGTTAGTGCTAGGCTAGCGATCTTCAGGAATCGCATGATAGACTTGCCTGATTATATGATGCCTACTATCCTAGGGTTTCTGGTATATGGAATTGACATCATTACTGTAGTCGTTAGTGTAGGCGCCACGGTTGTGCGTAATCAATATCTTATAGCCTGAGAATGTTTGATCCAGTCTTCGGATAGGATTGGGTATTCGAAAGTCTATTGGGTCCAGTGTTATATGCGACTAGCCTGCACTAGCACTACAGGAGGTGATGAAAGTTTCATGGATGTGTGGGTTGTAAGGAGATGTGAGATCAGTTGTGGGATAAGCGATGTTTCCCTAGAAGTAAGGGTTGAATGTATATTATATTGATGCTAGTGTTAGGGTGTTGTGGTGATACTTGAGACAAATATGGGTAGGTGTGGAAGGTAGTATGGGGCCGTACTACTGAAAGCACAGGACCCATACGCGTAGCAAGGAAGTCACAACCCCTAGGGTTTGTGGGTTTTGGTCTCCCGACATTATGTTATTAATCTGATGACTTGAATATATATATTTCAGTATGGTGGTGACGAGACGTGTTGCTTCTGGATCCGGATCAGGATCAGGATCGGGAGACGGAGGGTCAGAGGTGCCGATAGCACCTGAGCCCGTGGTACAGATAGGGACAGAGGAGTTGGATGCCAGGATCCGGGAGATTATGCACGACGAGATTGCTGCAACGTTCCGAGCGCAGCTACCAGAGATGTTTGGGTCGATTAAGACCGCGATCGTCGAGTACTTTGATTAGCGATATGCAGCTCTAGCAGAGACCGCTGCCGCTGCAGCCACCTCGGCTGTAACTGCGGTAGGGGTTGGAGGAGGAGCCAGCAGGGCTTTCCAGTACCGGGACTTCGATAATACAAAGCCCCCGACGTTTGATGGTACACAGGATGCGATCAGGGCTATGAGGTGGTTATCAGACGTGGAGGGATGTTTCTTCACGTGTTCATGTCCTGTTGACCAGAAGGTCAGGTGTGCCCTGAACTTGCTAAGTCTTGGGGCAAAGGACTGGTGGAGATTGACGACAGGGTCGTACACGGATGATCAGCGAGCTGCTGTTACTTGGGAGCAGTTCTGGGATATGTTCCACACCCGCTACATTCTGCGGGTTGAGCGGGAGCGACTTGCTCAGGAGTTTTTGACATTGAGACAGAATGGGGAGTCAGTGATGGATATCACTCGTATGTTCACAGAGAGGGCTTTGTTCTGCCCGAAGTTTGCTTCAGATCAATCTCATATGACTCGTTATCTGAGTGTGCTCAAGACTGATATTCGACAGTTTGTTGCTATGCAACGTTGTGAGACACTTTTGGATCTTTAGGAAGCCGCGAGGCAGCATGAGTTGGAGATAGAGATACAGTTGAAGGAGCAGTGTCAGGTTTCGGCATAGTCTCAGCCGACACCTAAGCGGTCCAAGACCGCTGATACTCGGACCGGGGGTCAGCAGAGCCGCACTTGTGGAAAGTGTGGCAGTGGTCATTCAGGGATTTGTCGAGCAGGAGGTGGTTGCCACAAATGTAGCAAGGAGGGGCACTACACTAGGGACTGTCGCCAGTCCGCCCCTCCAGCAGATATGAGGATTTGTTATCAATGTCATCAGGTTGGTCACGTGAAGACCAACTGCCCGTAGCTTGCCGCCAAGCCGGCGTAGGGATCCACACCGGCTACTTTGAGGATTGGGGATGGGAGGCCAGTCAAGGCGGTGCCTCCGAAGGCTCAGGGGCGCGCTTTCCAGCTCACGGCCGAGGAGGCCAAGGCAGCACCGGATGTGGTTGCAGGTACGTTTCTATTTTCTGTTTCAGTCATTTTATCTATGTTGTGCTCATCGTTTGTACCTGTGTTTAGGTATGTTTTTAGTAAACTCTTTGCCTGCATTGGTTTTATTTGACTCGAGGGCGAGTCGGTCGTTTGTATCTCAGACTTTCAGTAGAGAGTTCAGTGTGTCGGTAGATAAGCTTGAGTGTCCGTTGCGAGTTTCGATCGCCAACGAGCACGAGATTTCTGCTTCTTCATATTACCGGGGATGCGAGCTGCAGATTTTTGGGGTATCATTCCCGATAGATTTGATTCCTATTCACATGGGGGAAGTGTGTGTGATCGTAGGGATGGATTGGCTCAGCCGGTTTGGCGCCATGATCGACTGTGAGGGGCAGCGAGTAGTAGTTCGAACCCTAAGTGGGGGAGAACGGGTGGTATATGGTGAGGGCACCAGAGTAGGGTCAGGGTTTTGTTCGGCTGCCAGGGCTCGGCAGTATATTCAGCACGGATGTGGAGGTTATTTAGCGTGTGTGGTGGACACGAGGGTCAGGGATCAAACTTCGGTTTCAGAGGTCCCGGTGGTTAGACAGTTTGTTGACGTGTTTCCAGAAGAGTTACCTGGAGTGCCTCCGGAGAGGCAGGTGGAGTTCAGGATTGATCTGGTGCCGGGTGCAGCCCCTATCGCTCAGGCGTCGTACCGACTGGCACCGCCAGAGATGCAGGAGTTGTCATCTCAGTTGCAGGAGCTGCTGAGTAAGCAGTTTATTCGTCCGAGTAGTTCCCCATGGGGAGCACTGATCCTCTTCGTCAGGAATAAGGACGGTTCGCACAGGATGTGCATCGATTATAGGGAGTTGAACAAGCTAACGATGAAGAACCGTTATCCGCTCCCAAGGATAGATGGTCTTTTCGATCAGCTGCAGGGTGCATCTTGGTTTTCCAAGATCGACTTGAGATCCGGGTATCACTAGGTCAGGGTGAGGGAGGAAGACGTGGAGAAGACAGCGTTTCGGACTCGTTATGGTCATTACGAGTTCATGGTGATGCCGTTTGGGCTCACCAACGCACCAGTAGTATTCATGGATTTGATGAATCGAGTCTGCAGACCGATGCTCGATCGCTCGGTCATTGTGTTCATAGATGATATCTTGGTGTATTCCAAGACCCAAGAGCAGCACGAGGAGCACCTCAGGGAGCTGCTGGAGGTTCTGTGATGAGATCGGTTGTATGCCAAGTTCTCGAAGTGTGAGTTTTGGTTACGAGAGGTCCATTTCCTCGGACATCTCATTAACCAGGATGGGATTTTGGTCAACCCGGCCAAAGTCGAGGCGGCCATGACATTGGAACAGAGAATGAACTGAACATCGCTTTAGACAAAACAGAGTTCTTCAAGGCCACGATTAGCATCTTCAATTTTTCCGGGTATTGAGAAACATCACCCTCCAAGTGATAGTTTGTTACTTGAATCTTCATTATTGGTAATGAAGAGGCATCTTTAGTGGTATGAGAATCAACATGAACAGAAGTCGCCATTGTTAGGGTTTGAAGATTTTGATGATCAGAGAATTTGGGAATTTTTCTTTTTGATCGCGTAAACTGATAATGAACCCTTGAATCCCCTTTTATATGTAAGCCTGAAGTTTGAATTTTAAGCGGGATAGGTATTTAATGATATCCGACATGGCACCTTGAAAATCAGACCATTACTGCGTAAAAGTAGTCATGCGTCAAAAAGTAGCTGTCACATCTCCTTGAAAATCGGACAGAATACCATACGTCATTTATAGACAGCGTTTATTGTTATCCCCAAGATGATTTTAACCGTCAGAACCCTTCGTATGGAAGCAAGGCTCTTTCACTTTTGGGATGAAAAGCGAAGTCATATGCCATGTGTTTGAAATCATCAGCCTGAGTTGGTATTACTCAGAACCTCAAGGATTTCGTGAGTGCAGTGTTCCAAAGAATGTAGATAAGAAGCAAAGATAAGAAAATTTTGGGAGATTGTGATGTCAAAATTTCAATTTGACAGAAAAGTAGATGAAATCCCGGGCAAAGATTGCTTTGTTAATCATTAAGAAAAATGATCAACAGCTTGTGTAGGTTCCCGTGAATTACAATCGAGTACTTGTTGATAAGTATCGAAGGGTTTCCTTTATAATGCTTCGTGGGTAGGAAAAAATTTCGTTACATATCATCCTAAACATAAGGTGAGAAATTGTAATAGAAATTACTTGTTTAACCAGTGTAGTCAGTGACAAGTGTGTTTTGAAAAAATTTAAGTGACATGGACTTTCGAATGAAACTCACGCGGAGATCATATTGAAGAAAAAAATTTGTGCTGGATCTTGTTAGCTAACGAACATCATGGTTTTCGAATATTTGATCAAGACCACTCATTTGAAATGAATATGATTTGGAGTTTCGAATTTTGGTACTAAAACAAGTGTTTCGTGAATATCTGGAACATTGTTCCCAGTCAATTCCTTAAAAGTATATTGAAAATTGGGTTTCACTTTCATCACGGTCTCATGATGTCAGATCATAAACACAGATTTTTGATATGTCTAAGTCTCAATGGGTTTGATCAGAGACCTCTCGGACATATGTCTTTGTGTGTGATCGTGTAAGAACTTTATAGGTGAAAAAGATTGATGTAAGACACGAAAAGTACCTCTGTTATATTTGGACCAAACAGTAAACTCTTAACTCATTTTGAGAAGAGTCAGGTAGCTCAGAGACTAATGTGAATATAAGCTTGATTGGGAAGAAATTTTCATATGAATAATTTCATTAAGGCTTTCGTACACACACATTTAGTCATTGGAGGCTTTTGGACAACATGCAGCAGCATGCTTCTAGGGATAACTTAGCTAGTTCAAGTGATAAAAAATTTATTGATTCATACGAAAAAAAAATGTACCTGACCCTCGAACTGCAATCATAATCCACTTTATATCTTCATGATGTTCTGCAACAAAAAAAAATCTTTTTGGATTTTTAAGTTTTCAAAAATTAAATGAAAAAACAAAAGAAAATCTTTTTGGATTTTTGATTTTTCGAAACTTGAATGACAGAACAAAAGAAAATCTTTTTGGATTTTTAATTTTTTTCGAAAATTGAATGACAAAACAAAAGAAAATCATTTTGGATTTTTGATTTTTCAATAATTGAATGACGAAACAAAAAGAAAATCTTTTTTGGATTTTTGATTTTTCGAAAATTGAATGACAGAATAAAAGAAAATCATTTTGGATTTTTGTTTTTTTTTTTGTTTTTTTTTTCGAAAATTGAATGACAAAACAAAAGAAAATCTTTTTGGATTTTTGATTTTTCAAAAATTGAATGACAAAACAAAAGAAAATCTTTTTGGATTTTTTATTTTTCGAAAATTGAAAATAAACTGACAAATACGAAATTTTATCATCCCCTTATAAGTGACAAATGTACGAATTCGAAGGGGTCGAAGCGTTGACTATAAACAGTAACCTCTGAATCAACCCTTAAAATAAGTGACAAGTTTATGAATTGGAAGGGGTCGAAGCGTTGACTATGAACAGTAACCTCTGAATGCTGACGGATATCGCTTTGTTTTTCATTCAGCGCCTCTGAATCATTCCTGGTCATTCATCATTCGCCTTTTTCACATGGAACAAAATTTCCGTCGATCATTCCAAGTCCTTCTATAATTTTCACAAGGGATTTTTTCATCTAAAGGTTTCGTGAAAATATCAGCTAACTGATCAGTTGTTTTCACGAAATGTACTTCAATATTCACATCCTCCACGTGATCCTTGATGAAATGATAACGAAGTGCTATATGTTTAGTCTTCGAATGCTGCACAGGATTATGACAAATTCTTATTGCACTTTGAGAATCACAATATAATGGAATCTTTTTCATATTGATTGCATAATCACGTAATTGACTTTGAATCCATATAATTTGTGAAGTGCAAGCAGCAGCAGCCACATATTCTGCTTCAGCTATTGAAATGGATACACATGTTTGCTTTTTCGATTGCCAGCTCACCAATTTGCCATCTAGAAATTGACATCCACCACTTGTGCTTTTTCAATCAAGATTACACCCACCCAAGTCTGCATCCGAATATGCTTGTACAAAGAACCCAGTTTTCGAAGGATACCACAATCCTAACGAAATTGTTCCTTTAAGATAACGAAATATATTCTTCACAGCAGTGAGATGTGGTTCTCGTGTATTAGACTGATACCTTGCACAATTACACATAGAAAACATGATATCAGGTCTACTTGCTGTAAGATAAAGTAATGAACCAATCATGCTCCTATAAAGAGTTATGTCAACTGCAGGTTTATCTAACGAAGGTGTCAACTTTATGCCGGTTGCCATTGGAACTCGTAACTTTGTGCTATTCGTCAATCCAAACTTTTCTAGCAGATTCTTCGTATATTTTTCTTGATTAATAAAAATTCCTTCTCTGCATTGACGAATATTCAAACCAAAGAAAATTATTGATTTTTCCCATCATGCTCATTTCGAACTTACTTTTCATCAAATCTTCGAATTCTCTAGATAAAGCAGGGTCAGTTTAGCCAAAAATAATATCATCAACATAAATTTGAACAAGCATTAGATGATTCCCAACTTTCTTTTGAAATAATGTGGGATCAACAGATCCTTGTTTAAATTTAGATTGTTTCAAAAATGAAGTAAGAGTTGCATACCATGCTCGTGGTGCTTGTTTCAAATCATAAACTGCCTTATCTAAAATATAAACATGATTTGAAAATTCCTCGTTAATAAAACCTGGGGGTTGTTCCACGTAAACTGTTTCTTCAAGCTCTCCATTTAAAAATGCACACTTTACGTCCATTTGATAAACATCAAAGTCTTTGTGAGCTGCATAAGCCAAAAATATACGAACCGCCTCGAGTCTTGCGACAGGGACAAAAGTTTCTTCATGGTCGATTCCTTCTTGTTGTGAATATCCTTTAACAACAAGTCTGGCTTTGTTTCGAACAATATTTCCATCTTTGTCGGTTTTATTTTTAAAAATCCATTTTAACCCGACAATCGAAACATTTTCAGGTTTAGGAATTAATCTCCAAACCTTGTTTCGTTCAAATTCAGACAATTCAGATTGCATTGCAACAACCCAATTTGAGTATTCCATTGCAACCTTAACTGTTTTTGGTTCATTTTTAGAGATGAAAACATTGAACATGCAAAATTCTTGATGAGTATTCAATACCCCATTCTTTGCACGAACTTGAGCTCTTGTTAAAACACCCTCTTGTGGATTCCCAATTACTTGATCCTTCGGATGATCTCTTGTCCATTTTTCCATTGGCGGATATGTTGGATCAAATTCCAATGGTGCATCTTCGTATATATCATCATTCTCTGAACCTGCAATCGAACAAACATCATCAAAATCATTATTATTCTCAATGTTTTCTAAATGCTCCCCCTTAACATTAAGCTCCCTCTCAACATCATGCTCCCCCTCAATATTAGCATTCACACTTCCATTCTCCCCCTCGAAAGAACACTCTTCCTCAACTAGAGTATTCTAATCCAATTGCTCCCCCTCCACTGGATTGTTTTGCATACTTTCGCCTTTCTCTGGAGAAGTTGATGTTGAATCGTCAGTAAGCTTCGTTAGTTCATAGAAATGATTATCATTTGCATTTATTTCAGCATCAACAGCATGATCTGAAATTCCAAAAATTAAATCATAATCAATATCTAAGGTTTGTGAGGATTCAGATTCATCTTCTATGTTTTTCAGAATAGGATGATTTTCAAAATGCAATGTAGTTTGTTTAATGTAGTAATCATCAAATGTAAGATTAAAAGTTTCTTCAACTTTTCGTGTTCTTTTGTTCAACACCCGATATGAGACTGAATTATTCGAATATCCCAAGAAATTTCCTTCATCTGCTTTAGCTTGAAATTTCGTAAGATTATCCTTGAGATTCATAATGAAGCACCTGCATCCGAAAACATGAAAAAAATTTGACGTTAGGTTTTCGATTGTTGAGAATTTCATATGGAGTAATGTTAAAACGACGATGAATGAAAGATCTGTTTTGAGTGAAACATGCGGTGGATACTGCTTCAGCCCAAAGATATTGTGGAAGATTCGCATATGCCAACATAGTCCTTGCCGCTTCGCATAGAGACCTATTTCTTCGTTCAACAACACCATTTTGTTGTGGTGTATATGGAGATGAAAATTTATGCGAAATCCCTTTGTCCACCAAAAATGAATCAAGGACCTTATTCTTAAATTCAGTTCCATGATCACTCTTAATTTTTCGAACAATCTTCTTCAATGTTGTTTCCATCTTTTTGATAAAATCAATCATGATTTGTGCAACTTCGGATTTAAACCTGAGAAAATAAACCCACGTAAATCTGGATAAGTCATCAACAATAACTAAAATGTACCTTTTCTTGTTGAGAGTTGAAATGGTTGAAGGACCACACAAATCAATATGCAAGAGCTCCAATGGTGCAACAATTTTTGAATCTATCGTAATTGGATGACCTTGTTTATGTTGCTTTCCAACATCACAAGCTGCACATAAAGAATCATTGTCAAATTTAAGTACAGGTAAACCTCTTACCAAATCTTGTACCACTAGTTTATTGATCTTTCGAAAATTGAGATGAGAGAGTCTTCGATGCCAAAGCCAACTTAAGTCTGATGTTGCTTTCGAAAGAAGACATATAGCAGGTTTCCCTACTATCGGATTGATGTCCAAAGTGAACATGTCACCTTTCCTTTTGGATTTCAGTAACACTTCTTTTGTGTTGACATTCGAAATAATACTTCCTTCTTCGTTAAAAAGAACTTGATTGACAGTGCCCACAACAAGTTGAGAAATACTTATCAAGTTATGTTGAAGATCTTCAACATACGCCACACGATTCACTGTGAATTGTCCATTCGTGATCTTCCCATATCCTTTGACTTGACATTTTTGATTGTTCCCAAACTTCACAACTCCAGCATTTTTTAGACTTCGAAAATCATGTAAATTCTCCTTCTTCCCAGTCATGTGACGAGAGCAACCACTAACGATGTACCATTTATTATCATATTGCTCGTCACATAGTACCTACAATCAGTGGAAAATTTTAGGTACCCAAGACTTTTTGGGTCCTTGGAAATTAGATTTCAATTTCGAATGTAATGAAGAACTTTTAACCCAATCACAAACTTTGGTTTTGAGACTATCAATTAAGTTTACATCTTCATTTAAAGGAACTGAAACATAAGTTTGTGATGGTTTCGATTGTTCACTGACATTACCCTTCAAATTCTGAGTTTGTGAATGAACATTCTTTGCTTTTATTACTCGTTTCCAAGCTTTGACTGATATGTTCGAATCCTTAGAAGATGAACTGCCGTTTGATGAAGTATTCACACACTTCTCATATGCTTCGTGAATTTGCTCCTTTGAAAATGTATTCGACTGATACATCTTTCCTTTGCCTTCAAGCCAATGATCAATGTTCTTCCTTGAAGTTATTCCTTTTTCTCGTGAAATTTTCATAGTTTCTTTCTTCGTTTGATTTGGAAAATTTGGCTTTTGAGGAACAAAATCAACTTTTGGATTTGTTATAAAAGATTGAGCATATGATGTATCAACTGTTGATTTAAAATGTTGACGTTGAAGAAATTTTTGATTTGGATTTGAGTTATTTGAAAATTTTCTTGGAATATTAGTTTCTGAAACTTTCGAAAACCTTGGTTATTTATTCACTTCAGACTTTGAATGATTTGATTGAGATGAATGTTGAGGTTTTGTTGAAAAATATGAATTTTTAGCTTTGAAAACATTTTTGGGTGATTGTGATTCAGACACCTTTTGAGACTCAACATTTTGCCAAAATATTTTCTTTCTTGCATGTCTTTTTGAAATGTTGTTTTCCTTTGAAAATTTGTCAATTTGATCTTTGAATTCCTTGGAGTTTAGTTTGAAAACTTTTTCATTTTCCTTTACAACTTGTTTTGAATTCTCTTTTTCAATTTTTGATTTTTCAACCCATTTTCTTTGTGGTTTTTGACGTTGAAACATCTACGAATTCTTTGTTAAGTTGTTTTCAACTGTGCTTTGATTTGCAAAAAAACCTTCATCAGTTGATTTTGAATTATCATCCTCAACTAATTTCTTTAATTCTGGTTTGATATTCTCAACATTTCCAGTTGTTACGAAAACTTAATTTGGAAAAATGACATCATCTGTACACTTGAAATTTGGATAAACCACAGTATTTGTTTCAAGGTAATGTTCACCTTTTTCAGTATTTACTTGTTCGAACTTTTGTGTATCACCATACACCTGATCAACCACTATTCGTGGAGTTTCTTCTTCCTTTGAAGATTTCTTTTCCTTCGAAATTTTCTCTTCATTTTCATCATCGCTATCATCAGTTTGACTGTCTTTGATATCCACGAAGTTCATATCACAAACTTTCGAAGTTGAAGGTATATCAATTTATTTTTCAACCATCAAATCCTTAACTTTTTCTTTTCCTTTAAATGTAGATGCAACATTAACAACAGACAACTGGGAACAATCAACATCCTCAAGTTCACTAATTTCACTAATATTGTCAGAATTATCTTTGTTGGGTCAAAAATATGGTTTATACTTTGCTTTTCTAAGCATTTATTGTTTTTATTATTTGGGCCAAAAATAGTATGTGATTAATTGTAGCTTGGACCGAGCATTGGATTATTTGTATTTTGGGCTTGGCCTTAGGTCCATATATATATAGGGTGAGGAGTCCATGTGATTGATGAACAAGAATAGAGGAGCTTAAGTGTGTGAAACTTAAGGTGTGTTCTAGAGAGAGAAAGTGAATCTTGTGTAAGGAACTTCAATCATATTCATCAATACATTCAAGATTCAAGTTATTCTTCTCCTCCTTCTCTTCTATTTGATCTGACATCATCAAATTGATTGGGATTCCGAACCATCAATTGGATCTGATTGATACACAAGCAGATTAGGGACTTACAATTGGTATCAAAGTAAAACCAGTGTCAAGGCATCCTACAATCGAATTTTTGACCGTGCTCTTCTTTGTTTACGACTGAAGTTGGTGTTTGTTGCGAAAGGGTTTCAAGCTTAATTCAAAAAACTGCGTTTCTGGGAGTTTACGGCCATAGCTTACGGCCGTAAACTTAGATTACGACCGCAAACTCAAATAAGTTCTTAAACCGTAAATTTGGTTCTTGGGCCGTGAGTAAGGATTTTTCAACAACCGGAAACTTGGATTCTTAGACCGCAAACTTAGATCACAAACACCTTTACGACCGTAAAATCCGGGCCGTGAACAGAGTTTACGGCCGCAAACTCTCCTTTGACTGTGAACTTGTGTTTGACCGAAAACTTAATTTAATCTTTAATAATTTAATTTCTATTTGATATTAATTTAATTTCAAATGGAATCTCAAAGTCAAAATCATTTTCACGAACTTGATACTGTCATGGGTACTACTACGCGTATTCCAAGGTTAATGTCTACAGATGGTTTTCCTGAGTGGAAGTACAGGATTGAAAAATATATTAAAATGAAGGATTTCAAAGTCTAGAGAAGCATTCTTAAAGGACCTGTTAGAATCACTGTTACAGTTGGTGGACAGGTGATTGACAAAGCTGTTGAAAACTACACAGATGAGGAATTTGAAAAAGTTGAAGAGCAGGAGAGGGCTTTAGCCACTCTAACCATGGCATTATCTCCTGATATTGCTCAACGTTTCAGAGAATATACTTCAGCTGAGGATTTGTGGGAAGCCCTAATTGAGGTATATGAGGGTAATGAAGATATGAAGGAGAGTCGCCAGGACATGTTGAGACAAAAGTTCAATATGTTCAACTACATTCCAGTAGAGACTCTTGAGGCTCAGCTGCAACGGTTCACAACTCTCACCACTAACATGAGTATATCTGGGATTTTCCTGACCAAGTCAGAGATTAACAAGAAGCTTCTGAATGCTCTTCCTAGATCATGGGACATGAATGTTGCTGTGATCAAGAAGACCAAGGATTTAAATCGCCTCACTCTTGCTGAAACCATGGCGATCATCAAAGCTTGTGATATTGATGACAAGCAGAGAGAGATAAACCATGTGAACTCGTACTCTACTGCAAATCTTGGAATCTCATCCAACAATGCTCTATCATCAATCATGTCTCCCTCAGGTCAAGCTTTTGCTGCTCAACAACCTCAGATTCAGACTCTTGCTACTGCATCATCCATTCCTCATTCTCAAAACCAGTCATTTGTCACTCCACAAGCTGTTCCCCATCCAAATGTGCCAGTTGTAGCATCTTCTTCAAACACAAAGGATACTGATGAAAATCTGGCTCTAGCTACTGGGCTGGTTAACTGCTACAATGCTTTTGTAGTTGGAGAGATTCCACCTCAGCTATCATTTGCTGACCTGGATCAGATTCATCCCGAGGACGTAGAAGAGATGGACATCACATGGCAGATTGTTATGGCTGTTTTTAGGGCCAAGCAGTTTGCTAAGAAGACAGGGAAGAGCAAATGGGGCATGAATGCAGACAAGAAGGTGGGTTTCAACAAGGGCATGCTGCGCTGTTTCAACTGCCACGAGCCGGGTCATTTTTCTCGTGAGTGTCCAAAGCCAGATCGTCGATTGAACAACAACAGGATGATGGTTGCAGTGGGAAACAACCATGCAGGTGCTACAGTTAATGGTGAGACTGCTATGGTCGCTCAATCTTTTGACTGGGAGGACCAGATTCAGGCTTTGAATATCTCAGGGCCAGAAAATGCTCACCTAGCTCAGATTGTTGATGCTTCCTTGAAGAATGTTGCAGCTGATCCCGAAGCAGAAATGATAGAGCTGCAGTTTGCTATGATGGTGTCTACTTCTTCTGAGCCCAAGAAAAATAAGGTAAATCTATCGTCTTGTTCTCAGGCATGCAATGAATATGTTAAACTTCTTCATGATGAAATTAAATTATTGCGTAGAGAAGTAGAGGACCTTAGATATGAGGGCTATCAACTCAGGAAAGGACAGAAACCCCTAAAGGCCCAATTAGAAACAAAAATAAAGGACTTTAAGAGAATTCAGCAAGACTATAGTGAAAAATGTGAAAATTATGATTACATCAAAAGACAGAATGATGAGTTAATTACTGAGCTTGATACATTAAAGAGACAATATGAAACTGCAAATTTTGATTTTAGAAAATTTCATGGATCAAGCGAGGTAGTTGCCAACATGATTGATCATTGCATGCAGTTTAAAAGAAACCAGCTGAAGGGTTTAGGATACGATAATGTACCTCCTCCTTATAATCACACATATCAGTATCAACCCTTGTCTAAAGATGAGATTGCCAACGAACCATTCATGGTTTATGGCAAGCCATCTGGTTTTGTTTTTCAGGAGGATTTATTAATGTTGAAAGTACTAACGTTTCTACTTCCCCTACAGATCAATCCTTAGATCAGTCAAAGAACAAAGTTGAAGGATCTATTTCTGATAACAAAACTGAGCCTGAACCTGATGTTTCTGTTTCCAATGAAAAACCTTATGTTTCTGATATTAAAGTTGATGATACATCTTGTGATGCTTTTGATGCTTTTGCATCGGATCATGTGGAGTTAAATTTTTTTGACATATTTGATTATTTGTTTGAAAATACTAATGTTCCTGTTTCTAGCACATCTACTTCATGTGCAGGTAAAGTAGCAGAGGATGCGAACAAGGAGAACACCACTGAACAAACCAACATCTCCTTGAGCTCTGAATCTGTTGCTTCGAACTCAGCTGCTTCTGATCAACCTGTTGTTCAGAAATACAGGCCACCAATTCCAGTGAAACAGAGTGCCTGTTGTGATTGTGCTTGTGGGAATAATAAGAGACAAGGCAAGGATACGCCACCAGGGGCAGGAAGAAACAACTTCACAATGAAGAAAAAGGCATGTTTTCAATGTGGAACACCTGGACACATTGCCCGAAATTGTCCTAATCGCGCATACGTTGCCTACTATGCACAAGGCTGACAGAACGCACCAAGAGGGAGATACTTCAAAAGAAACCCCTCAAGGTCACGTTCAGACCATGGTGACTGGAACGCGCAGAAGGCCAAGAATCCAACTCCCAAGGGCAAGAAGGGAATGTCGGCCAAGAAGTCCAATCCAAGAGATGCTCCCGTGAAGCCAAAATCAAAGTCATCTCAACAGCTGACATCAAGATCAAAAGCAAGTACCGAGCCACCCATCGGTTCGAAAAAGAAATGGGTTAAACCCAACTACAAATGGGTTCCAAAGGATCACTCTCCCAAATCTTCTAACAATTCTAATATTTCTACATCTTCTGTTTGTGATAAGCAGGACATGTCATGGGAGAGAGTACCGTGCGTTAATGACAAAGGTCGACCCAGATTTAAAATGGACTGGGTTCCAAAGACCAACTAATCTCGCTCTGTGTCGGAGCAGCTATGGAGGCATATCTTCAGACTTTAGTTTGTTGGTAGTGGCTGTTCCAAGCACATGATAGGGGACATCTCTCAACTGTACCTTTGTTTGAGAGTATGTGTCCTTTGCGGGGAAGGGAAGACAGAAAAGGATCACTCGTGGGCTTTGTGCTTAATGACATGAAGAATTTTCGGATCTGTTCTGAGATTACGCGTGCTGTTCTCAGACCTTCTGGATGCAAATTCAATCGGTGACTTACGGTTTGAGTTTTCTTCTCTATACTCCTGAGTTTTTCTTAAGCTGATTCGCTTTAAAGACTAATTTTTGTTTTAGGATAGTTTAAATTTGCGCATTTACTTTGGTTTCTCTCATATGCACAAATTTAGGGGGGGAAATAAAAAAAAATCCAAAAACATTAGAAAATCAGAAAATCCAAAAATATGGTGTTAATGAAATGTTTTTGAGGGAGATGTTTTGGGAAGTGATATAATGATGTGATAACAGGCAATCTGAATCTGTGTAAGGCACTAAATCTGAATTGTCTAGGCTCTGTGTTCGATGCGCTGGTAGGCACGAAAGATTAAAATGGACTTGACTAGGCATTAATGAACTTAAGGAATCTAGAGACTTGAAAAATCTTGACCTAGATAGATCCATTTAGCCTGACAATACTACGCTCAGATAGGTTGAGCAGGGAGATATACATGATAATCCACCGGTCACATTAAATTAATCCGTATCTAGAACTATGGTTTAACTCTTCCTCGATGTACGGACTTCGTCGTTAATTCCGGTATTGATAGGGTGACTGGTGAATTCCGATAAATTAAGTCTGTAGAAAATTGTTTTCTCTCTATCTATCTGTTAGTCATATGTTGCTTCCTTTGCGTGATCGAGAGATCCGACCTGGCCTGTAACATATGCAGCTTTATTTCTCTGCATCCTCTATCTATGCAATTCTTTCTATCTGTTAGCCATATACTGTCTCCTTTGCGTGACTCACAATCCGACCTGGTACACAGTATATGCACCATTCTACTTCTCAATCCCTCTAAAACTTCAGTTAGTCATATGTTTCACCCTCTGCATGATTGGAAGAGATCCGACCTGGGTGTATAGCATATGCATTCTAAATCTAATTTCTCTCATAATAATTGTCTGCTCACCTAAAGTAAGGAGTACTTTGGAAGTTCCTGATTATTGGGGTATGTCAGGAAGCGGGAAACATGTTCTAGTACATTTAAAATTGAACAATCACTAGGTTGTCTGTAGATCTCGCTGCTCAATTTAGGTGGACAACAATATCTTTGGTCGTCGTCAGCTGAATGGCCCTTAAGGAATATTATCTAGGAACTTAGGATCACATTGTCTTGTCACTTATAGTATGTCCTAATTTTGTCACAATCTCTCGTGTTTAAGTGGACCACAATATCGGTGATTGAACAGATCTATTCATGAAGGGAGAGGTACTGATAAACAGATAAAGGTTGTCTAAAACTTTGATCCCAAATCACTCTTAAAGTTAGATATCATTTTTATTTTTGTTAAATTTGTTCATAGTTTTCTTCTAATTTAAATATCAGGGGAGAATTAAAAATTTTAAAAACCAAACAAAAATCAAAAAAATTATTAAAAATCCAAAAATAGTGTTATTTCTGTTTTTTTTTCTTTTTCAGAAAATATGAAAAACCCAAAAATATTGTGTGCTAAATTTTGTTTTAGTTTTGTTTTGTTTTGAAAAGTGAATTCAGGTGAAGATGAAACTCATGGAGTTTGTGTCCAAGATTTCTGAGCCAAGGCTTCATCCGTGAGCATCGAAGAATTCTCATTTGAAGGATCAAGAAATGAAGATTATTCTTCCAACATTCAATCTTTCAACCCAGAAGCATGGTCAAGTTGTACTTGAAGATTATGTGACCGATTGCATTGAAGCCTCCTCAATCAATTTGCTGCTATCTTGAACCTGCTGAAGTGATCCAGAAGATTATTTCTCTCTGTTAGTTCTCTCTGAAGATTCTCAAGCTGAAAGCGCTATCTTTCAAGAATTTTTTTCAAGAAGCCTCCTCACCCAATGCACGTTCAATGTCAAATTTTGAAGATATGCCCAACTGCTCCAGATGAAGTCATTCATTGAAGATTCATCAAGTTCATCTTCAAGTTGTGAAGAATTTGAAGATAAATGCTGAAGCCAAGCTCACAATGAAGATTAACAAGAAAAGCCAGCTACCTTTTTAGGGGGGAGCTTGTTGGGTCATTTAAGAAAAGAAAAGAAAGCTATAAACCAAGGGGGAGATTGTTGGGTCAAAAATATGGTTTATACTTTACTTTTCTAAGCATTTATTGTTTTTATTATTTGGGCCAAAAATAGTATAGGATTAATTGTAGCTTGGACCGAGCATTGGATTATTTGTATTTTGGGCTTGGCCTTAGGTCCATATATATATAGGGTGAGGAGTGCATGTGATTGATGAACAAGAATAGAGGAGCTTAAGTATGTGAAATTTAAGGCGTGTTCTAGAGAGAGAAAGTGAATCTTGTGTAAGGAACTTCAATCATATTCATCAATACATTCAAGATTCAAGTTATTCTTCTCCTCATTCTCTTCTATTTGATCTGACATCATCAAATTGATTGTGATTCCGCACCATCAATTGGATCTGATTGATACACAAGCAGATTAGGGAGTTGCAATCTTCAATATCAGCAAAATTAGATTGAGAATCAGATGTTGAATTCTCAGTCTTTTTCAAAAGATGAATTTGTTTAGATTTAGTCAAAGTATCATTCACTATGTTAACTAATTCATTTGCATCAAGACATTCATCAATTTTGACAATTCCATATTTATATCTATCATCAGGAACTTTGTCAAAATCAGCTATAATTTGCTCACAATCATACGAAATATTATCTACCTTAGCTCTTTCGTATACTAGAAAAGGTAGTAACTTTCTATGTTGCTCTTTACTTATTTCACATGAATGATGTAAATCAGTTAATTTTCCATAGAGTCTTTTAGCATCATTACAATAAATGTTTCTTTGTGCTAGCAAAAGTTTGACATCACTTGATAAAGTATCCCTATCACACATAATATTTGTTATTTGTAATTCCAAACAATCAATTTTACTTATTTTCATTTCTAATTGCTTTTTGGTCTCTAACAACTCCATTGACAACTTGTTGGCCTCATTGCTAGCAGACACAACAATTGAATCAAAATAAGTAACCGTCTCATCAAAAGATATTAGTTCAGAATCATAAGCATGTGTAGGAATATTGAAAGATTCGAGAATTTTACGTACTTTGTTGTCATTGGGGATTTGTTTGCTGTCTTGGATACGAAGCATCGTCCTTTCACTTTGAATTCCTCCTCATCTGAGTCCTCCTCCATTTTCGCATACATTGCTCCATGTGTTGGATTCCTCATATTCTTCATCGTCTGATCCGGATGACCAGATTTGATACGTTCCATCTTCATCCTCATGTTCACCTTTTGCAACCAATGACAAGTTTTTGGCTTTTGCACGAACCTCCTCAAGCTTCTCTGCATAATACGCCTCATCTTTAACTTTATTTTTCCTCTCATCCTTCTTTCGAAGCATACAATCATTTGCAAGATTATTAGCTCCGTTGCAATAATGACAATCTACACCAGCATCACCTTTCAGCTTTTTCTCGATTTTTCCTTCAGACATTTTCGAATCTTTCTTCTTAATTTTCTTTTTCTCCTCAACAACAGTTTTACTCACAGCATTTCCTTTTACCTCAGCAAGCTTAGTCTTCGGATTGAACGGCTTTTTGAAAAACTTCTTAACACGATTATTCGAGTAAAAAGCTATCGCCTCATCATCCAAATTCATGATGAATCCTTCTTCTTCCTCAGAATCACCATTTTCAGCTTCTTTCTCAGATATCTTTGATACAAGTGCCAATGGACCTCCCAAATTCAGCTTCGTCTCCTTAGCAATTTCATTTACCTCAGTTTCGTGTGTCTTCAACTGATTGTACAAATCATTGAGAGTTGATGTATCAAAACTTTGTTGATTCTTCACCATCATACTTACGCTTCTCCTTTCTTTTCGAAGACCCATCAAAAAAATGAGATTGAATTCCATTGAAGTCCTTGTAATTCCATAGCGATTACAACGATAGATTAACTCGTTCAGTCGATCATAGTAGACTTCAATTGTTTCACCTTCTTTTTGTCTGAAATCTTTCAGCTCAACCAAACATTGTTTGACTGAATTGATTTTAGTCTTCTCACTTCCTTGAAACTTATCTTTCAGATTGTTCTAGATCTCCTTTGCAGTTGTACAACTCCTTACATAATTGTACACAACTGGAGGTAAAGCTCCTCGCAATTCTCTTATACACCTCTTCTCTAGTTTCTTCAGACGATCAGTTTGATTATCAACAACAGAACTTGTAGTAGATGAACCAATTGCTTGAACAGTCACTGGAACATTAACATTTCCAGTGATACATGAGCATAATTCTTCATCAAGACCATTCAGATAATCCTGCATACGATCAGCCCACTGATCATAATATTCAGGGATTAGCATTGGAATTTTGGTTGATGATCCTAACAAATGAGAAAACGAGGTCATCGAATTGAGATTGAAACTCGCCATTGTTGTACGGAAGTTGATTTTGAAAATTCTTAAGAAGATTTGGAAATTTGAAAACAAAGTAGTTGAATCAAATCAAAATTGCTAGAAGAACACTCGATTCAACAATTCAAATGCAGAATCAAATCACAGACTAAGATCTAGACAAATTTTTCACGATCAAAAAGTGCGGAAACTTTCGAACCAAAAATTTGATTCAAAAACTTTTTGAATGGATGAAAATCAGATCACAGATGTGATTCCTGCTCTCTTATACTAATTGATGAATCAAAGAATCAAGTATAAAACAAATCAGAGTATGAAATCAATTAAGAATGCGAGATTGAACACCAGATGTAAATATGATCTTGTTTCAGCTCTATTACGCTTTCGAATGTTTACAGAGAATAAAGACAGGTCTGTAAAAATTCTTATCTTACTCTAGTAAATATCCCTATTTATAGGGAACTGAAAGCGTACAAAAAATATACTAAGGCATAGACACTGACGCTTCGAATAAAAGCGCCTTAGTAAAATAAATTACAAAACATTCGAAGAGTTCAGAATACAATTCGACTTATTACAATAATTCGACCCTTACAGTCCCTAAAACAACTATCACAAGGGACCTATTCTAAGGATTTTCATCGGGGCGACAACACTACTTTGGGGGTTTCCCAGCAATTTATGTCAAATAAGGCAACCATGTGGGGGATGGAGAACAACAAATGAACACCCAAGCTCATTAACACCTACAGGTTGCGAGCCTGCCAACGTTCCACAAGACTATCTAGAAAAGTTTGTGGTCGTCATCCATACTCCGCTAGATGATTGGATCACAATAACATCGAGGCCTCTCATCGTTTTATTTCATCACACATAAACTGTCTACCCATGTTATTGTTGGATTAGTGTCTAAGTCCATAACTATATTTGGTATGTACTTGACCCGACTCGGGATGGTCCATTTAGGTTGCATGGCATCATGCATTTGGATAGACTAAAATGAGAGAAATAACACTTAAGGTTTGGTAATATATTATAAGTTCTAATATATTAATAAGATTATTTAATTAGTATTGATCGAGTATTAATTTGGAATTAATTAAGTGATCAAAAGGAGTCTAATTGAATATATGGGTTGATTGTGTAAATCATCCATACTTGTATAGTGGGCTAGTGCTCCATTGATTATCAAGTAGGGCTAAAATCCATAGGATGCTCCATGGTGTTTTTGTACCCATGGATCATGGAAATTAAAGGCCATGACAATTAGGGTTTACACTGTGTAACCCTAATTGTGACAAAGTATATAAGCATCTTTTTCTTGTCAAAATCAGCCACCATGAGGCAACCATGTGAGACTATGAAGAAATGGTGAGGGCTAGTCGATTTCATGAAGTGTTCATTTCTCTCTAAGTTATTCCAAGTGCATTTGATGTTGTATGAACCGTTTGAGGTGTCACACTTGGGGCACTCGGCTCTTGAGCATCAAGGAATGAAGCTACATAAAAAGGTATGTCTTCTAACTTGTTTTTATTACCCAAGTTCAAAAGATTGTATGCTAGATAGGGTAATACCTTGGAATATTCACATTTGCATGTATAATAGAGAAAACAAAGATCCAAGGTATTTAGTGTTGCATGTACACTTAGGAGTGTTAGAATGCTCAAAAGCCAATAGCACTGGACTCGCCGAGTCCACTGATGGACTCGCCGAGTCCATGAGGAAACTCATCCTACTCGTCGAGTAGGTTCATACACTCGACGAGTAGGACCCCCTGACAGCATTTTTTCGACTTTTAAGGCTGGAATTGGAGTAGAATCATTACCCTAAGCAGTTTTTGAACCTATAAACCTGTTTTTGATGTGGTAATGTTCATGCTAATCCAATTTCAAAGATAATTGTCATTAGATTCGTTTTTTGTATTAGTTTAATGTAAAGGGTAGTTACATGAAAAAGTTTGAATGGATTATCTTGTTCTTATGAGTTGCTTAGATTAATAGGAATGTTATGTGAAATTGTTGTTTTCAGTGCAAATTAATCTAAGAATTGATTCTAAAATGTGTTTTTGTAACTTGTCCTCAAGTTAGATTAAAAGTCACATTTAAGATTCATAAAACTCATAAATATTTCCATAGGTTATGAATAAAGAAAAGTCATATTCTTTTAATGGTTTAAAGTCTTCCATAACTTGTCCTCAAGTTATGGAACTTGAAGAGTTTTTTGAATTAAAACTACTTTAAACATATAAGTTATGGAATTGAAAAGTTTTTGAATAGTTCAAAACTTGCCCTCAAGTTTTGGAATTTGAAAAGTTTTCTTTCAAGAATACTTTAATTCCAAATGAAGCCCTTAGGATTTTAAAAGTTAAAATTCAACCCTTTTACTTTATAATATTATAAGTTAATAATATATATATATATATATATATATATATATATGTGTGTATATATATATATATGTATGTATAAGAGCAAGTCGTCTTACCATTAGTAGGCCTCATTCACGAAGCCGGTCTATAAGGGGGGTATAAGGTTACTGCCTATAAAATGGCAGTTCAATGGGTGTCCACTCTCACCCACCGCTTCCTTGACTGGTGGAGGGTCGTTAGCCGAACAGGTAGGACAAGGACTATAATTCTCCCTTCATTAAATTTATTAATGATAAATACTAAGTAACTAAACTCTTATTGATACCCAATGTTAGTTACTTAGTAAAATGTGAATAAGGTGCTAACCCATGAAATTACACTTTGCTTAAGTCGTTTATTGGAGCGCGTATGGTTAACTGGCTCACTAGCTTCATTTAACAAGGTAGGCAAAAAGTTTCTTAAAGTTTATCATAGGCCGGTGGAGCATGTGTGGTTAACCGGCACATCGGTTGGGTGATAAACAGTTAAGAGTACCAAGTAATTTGCATGGTTACTTCACACCTTGTTTGGTGATCCTCGGCATCCCAGTCACAAAAACTGAAGGGCACAATCGAGATTGAAAGATGCCGTTGAACTGTTCAATGAATCTCAAAAGATCTAGGAGTTTCAAATCCAAGTAAAACCTAATTAAATTATTTCGTTTTTCATGGTGGAAATTGGTGAATCGTCATTCACCTACCTTCAAATATTCTATAGCTTGGATTACGGCATCCCTCTTCCAAGTTATAAAATATTGTGTTGGGTCCTAGCCTTAATATTTCATATTGGGTGTTATATTAAGGACTTTGAATCAACTTTCTTGAATATCTCCCAAAAGATGTCTAGTTCAGACATCTGTGAATCTTCCCAAATCTCTTGGAACTTTACTTCCTCCACCTCCTCTAATTATTCTCCCTAACCCATAAGTTCAAGGTCACTCAAACCCTATTGGAAAGATAGGTCTATGTGTGCTCACATCTTGGAGATGAAGTCACATATTGACAAGCCGGGAGAGTTGGGTGTCAAAGTCTTAAGAAAGTCAGATGTTCAATCACTTTCTAAGTCACATAGATAGTTCCTTTGGGACTACTATGAAACATACTATGACATGACCCTTAATGATCTTATCTATTTGCTTTGTGCTACTGAATCAGCAATGATTTGGAGCACTGATATAGCAAATTTGATTAGTAGATCAACTTCCCAAATCTTCAATGGTAACATTGGATACCCAGTAAAAGCTTCCTCTTCCCAATGGAAAGGGATCGGCCATAGTTAACTCGGTTGACCAAATGGTATAGAGAATGGCGAAGTCTGAGATAGTCCTACCAAAGGGTCCATATGTGTCTATTGCTAAAGGAAGGGGCATTGATTGCGAAGCTGCCTATTTAGCTGAAAGATCATAAGGTTGATCAAGTCAAGAAGTTTGACTCTATTTCAGGTAAAGTCCACTATCTAACTCTATTAAGTTTATATTATGAGATTCTTATTACATGATGTGACTGGGTCACATGTTGATGGTTTCAGAATCAAATAAAAGTGAAGAAACTTGAAGGAAGCATATGCTGATTCTGATCGCGAAGATGAATCTCGATTCCATGGTTCAGTGATCAGAATTTTGAACTGTTGCTCAGCAGTTATGATATATTGCTTTTGCACTGTAAAGATAAGTTTTCCGCAAAGTTTTAAAATTAAAGGATATTTTGATTTTATTTATTCTAAGTATCCTTACAATGGCATTTGTGAAAAATTGTTGCTTATATGATTCCATTGATAGCAATATTGGAAAATGGATTTGTTTCTTCCATTTATGGTAGTGTCTAAATTTACCAAATAAGGAAAGACTATCATCACCCAAGGTTTCAGTTGGATAGAAACTTGTAAATCATGCAATTTGTATAGTATGATGAATGAGAATTTTCATCTTTGGAAAATTAAGATTAATTCATTGTTCACATGTATATGTGAGTCAAGTGAAGGACTAAGGGATCAAGTACACATTCTGGCGCACCGGTCAAGTCCACCACAAAAGATCGATAAGACTATCCGTCATGATTTACTAAAGTTTAGTAAATATGGTTATACTTACAAGTTTAAGTATAATTCTGTAGCATTGGAAAAGTTTTGATGTATGGCCGAACGAATGAGAAGAATCAAATTAGGCAGAAAGATAAAAGTTTCTCAAATATGAAAAAATGGGAGAGTACTTTAGTATCAGGTTTTGTGATCATCTTAATGATTTAGAAATCATAACACAATTATTCCTCTAAGGAAATCTTAGTGCATTCATATGGCAAAAAAGGGGAATCAAGAATTGCTGAAATTGTTAAATCAAGAAGATGAGTCATACTTCGTTCCAAAACAAGTCTTAGAGTCATACTCCAAGACTGTAAGTTGAGTGATGTATCTTAAAGAAAGGTTTAAAACACTTGTCACATGTAAGAGTAAAAGTGTCCTACTCTTGTACATTTGAAATTGGTAAGTTGTGATGTTTTGGATAAAACAAAGACCAACTAAGGCCAATTGTGTGAAGTGTTTGTCTTGATTAGAATCCACACTATCTCTTGAATATTTGACAAGAAAAGTCTTATAGGTCAAGAAGACAGTGGGAGTCAAAAAGATCCTGAAATAGTTTCAAGAACTAATGAAGAATAAAAACCTGTAGTTCATCACTAGCACCCGACTAGAGGCTTATAACCTATTGTGTTGACATTTCTGTGCCTATTCCAGTAAAGTTGGCTATACATTTGAGTTCTACATGTTCTCAATTGTTTGCATAACATCTTGGAAGCAATAGCAGGCCCTATACTGCTAGGTGGCGAGAAGTTAAGATTGCACAAGTTCAATCCATATGAGTTTGGATTTGTCACTAACCTAGTCTTGTGATTATGGTTTTGACATATTCACGTGGATAAGAACACATACACCATAAAATCTAAGGGTCATAAGGTTTCTCTCCGATTCATGAAAATGATGGTGAGGAAACACTTCCACCAAGTAGTTTTTAGGTAAGATAGCAATTGTGATCTTTTCAATCTCAAAGTTGTTAGTGGAGCATGCGTGGTTAACCGACACACTAATATGGACTTATGAGAAATGGCAAAAGTCTAGGCAATCGAGACTATGATTACGACATCCGTTTTTATAGTTCTAAAATTGTTTAGACACACCTGTGAGCTATCTAAGATAAGGTGTATGATTTTGATAAAGTCTTATCAAAGCAATCTTGTATCAGAAATCAGAACTTTGGTAAGAAAGTCAATATAGTATTGATTTCTAGAAGTCCAGCTGATTTCTGAGTACATGTCAAAGCTATTGGGATCATAAGTGTTATGCTAATAATTTTCATGTTAGTGGGAGCATGATAATTATGGTAAGTATTGTAAGATAGCAATGTTATTTATAGAAAACAAAAGTTTCAATTGGGAAAAAGTTGTTTTGCTATAATTAAGGGAGAGGAAATTATACTTCATTTCAATTCTAAAAGCTTAGATTGAGGTTTTAATCGTCTTTAGTCAAGGATATATATATATGAATTTTATGTTGGAGTGGCTCAACAAAAGGAAATTCTATATATGGGTCCATTATTTGCGTTCTAAAATTCGATTATGATTACGACATCCCTCTTCATAATCTGAATTATGAGAACCTGGCAAATAGACATAGAAATATTATAGCAAAAGACTGGTTAAGTATCATGTCTTTATGTGAGACATCATGAATCGTGTCCCATATGTTTCGGATATAGGATCGATTGCATGTGCTATACTATTCAACCTTTCTAAATTTTCCAAATGCTCTGGGCATTAAGGGGAAAAATCTAGAATTGGATATGACTAAAATGATTAAGCAATTGTCCAGAACAATCTAAGGATTACCAAAGATTGGTTGCTCAGGGACAGTTGGAAGTATAGTGTTAAATTTTGGAAGGACCATATTGACATACTCTAAAAGGAGGCAACTCTTGTTCAGTAGTGACAGTCAAAATGGGAATATGGAAATGTTTCATAGTTGAAAGTTATCCAATCTGTGTAAGATTAGAAAAACTAAATGCATGAAGGATGTTTCCCTGGAGTTGATCTCCATTGGAATACTCTGTAATGTCTATTGACAAGTCTTTGTGAATTTGTGCATAATCATTACAAGAGGATCAAGCATATAATTTTAAAATCTAACAGATTTCGGTAAATGATAGGAATTTGGAATTCTTACATTTTCGATAAGGATTTGGGAGTGTGAAAAGAGGATCATTGAAATTATGTAAAATCGATCTAGTTCACACAGTAAATATCATAGACAGACATAGAGTGCTTACTTGGTGTATGGTAAAGCTATTGTTTAGAAAAACATAGTGTACATACTTGGAGCATGGGACAACTAGTGTTTTTAATTCAAGTATAAAGATTGATAAAACCGAAACAATGAATAACGAGTAATCAGTATGGTGATAAATAAAAAGTGTTCTATTTATATTCATAGGTTTTGATACCATACTACATTCAATTATTCTTGTGTTTCATTTTTGCATGTTTTGACTTCCAGAATAAACTAGGTCATTCTTCCCGAATGACTAAGTTATTCAAACCATCCAAAGTCGGTCATATGTTGGAAGTATATATGAATCAAGACTGTCATGAGTTGGCTTGTAGATGTCAAAGATGTTGGACATAGCAAAGAGGTGCTACAACACTCATGAGTGCTCGTAAGTTCTGAGTATTGGATTCAACCCGCGCACATTTGAATCACTTCATGGATTTTATCACGAGTGATCATGAGACGATAATATTTTATATTCTTCAAACCTAGAGATATGACTTGTTACTATGAGTTGGTTGTACATTGATTGCACGAAAACACATTGGTAACTCGATGTTACAAAACGTGCCTTTGTGTATGATTCAACAAGTAGTAGAACAAGCCATATGAGTCGAAGTTTATCCATTCCTTTTATCTTCGGGATAAAAGCGATATCTGTGGGCCCCTCAATGATTTAGTGATGACAAATATAAGTGCTCGACCGGGCCAGGACTGATTTGATTTGTTCAATTAGTCAGTCGTCATAAATCAGAAATCAGGAAACAATAAATGGACATAGAGAATGATTTATAATCCATGTCTCAGTCCATATGATGTCTAGAATGGAGGAATATATGATCCCTTATCTAATTGACAAGTCATTGACGAGATCAGAGTTCAGTTACAACGTCGGAGTTCGACAGCGGTTTAAAGAGCTACGATTGCCAGTCGGTTCTTGAAGTTATACTCAATAATAGTTTTAGACTTATCCAAGTGGGAGACTGTTGGATTAGTTTCTAAGTCCATAAGTATATTTGGTATGTACTTGACCCGACTCGGCATGGTCCATTTGGGTTGCATGGCATCATGCATTTGGATAGACTAAAATGAGAGAAATAACACTTAAGGTTTGGTAATATATTATAAGTTCTAATATATTAATAAGATTATTTAATTAGTATTGATCAAGTATTAATTTGGAATTAATTAAGTTATCAAAAGGAGACTAATTAAATATATGGGTTGATTGTGTAAATCATCCATACTTGTATAGTGGTCTAATGCTCCTTGGATTATCAAGTTGGGTTAAAATCCATAGGATGCTCCATGGTGTTTTTGTACCCATGGATCCTGGAAATGAAAGGCCATGACAATTAGGGTTTACATGGTGTAACCCTAATTGTGACAAACTATATAAGCATCTTATTCTTGTCAAAATCGGCCACCATGAGGCAACCATGTGAGACTATGAAGAAATGGTGAGGGCTAGCCGATTTCATGAAGTGTTCATTTTTGTCTAAGTTATTTCAAGTGCATTTGATGTTGTGTGAACCATTTGGCGTGTCACACTTGGGGCACTCGGCTCTTGAGCATCAAGGAATCAAGCTACATAAAAAGGTATGTCTTCTAACTTGTTTTTATTACCCAAGTATCAAAAGATTGTATGATAGATAGGGTAATACCTTGGAATATTCATATTTGCATGTATAATAGAGAAAACATAGATCCAAGGTATTTAGGGTTGCATGTACACTTAGGAGTGTTAGAATGCTCAAAACCCAACAGTTATACCCAACATATTTGTAGATAAAAATACATATACAGTTTAAAAACCTGTATAAATCATTCATTCATCATCCATCTCAAATAACTAAGCAATATATATTCACATAGCACGTATTTTATATAAAATACTTCATATCTATGTGTAAGATGAAAGTGACTATACACTCACTTGATTTAACGATAATCGGGCAGCACTTTGTTTCCTAAAACGATCGTTTTCGATGAAACCGGGAGCTTTTAAATGAAAAACTGGGCCCTGCGCGGGTCGAGCTTCAAAACCAAAAAGATAAATTTTCCGGCTCTTCGGGCACTTAGGAATGTGTTTCGGGTGTTTGGTATGATACCGGGTCTTTGGGGGTTTAAAAGTGGCTTGAAATAAAGTTTAAAGTGAAAAAGTGTGCAAAAATGTAACCAAAACCGCGAGGATTCGCACCTCCCTTATATAGGATGAGAAGGATCGGAATCCAAAGGGGAGGGGGCAGCTAGTGCCTCGCATGCGAAGGGAAGGGGGCACACGTCAGAGGCTCGGACGCGCTACGTGGCGCAGTTCGTGTAGCACCTGGTTCCTGGTATGTATTTTATTTAAGTAATTTTTCATTTTTGGCCTTGGACTCGGCGAGTTGAAGGACCAACTCGCCGAGTAGAAGCGGGATGAGACGCGGGATTTAAGTGATGGACTCGTCGATTCGGGTCCCGGACTCGACGAGTAGGCTCTGACTCCACAAAACCCTAATCTGAGGGTTTGCACCCTATTTAAACAACCTTATACAGCCTCCATCGCCCCTTTATGCTCCCAGAAACCCTCCATAGCAAACCCTAACTGTTTTGGTGCAAGATCTAAGGCTTTTGAGTGATTTTTGTGGGTTTTAACCTCAAGGAAGAAGGAAGAGCATAGAAGGATCAAGAGGAAGCTGAAGGACTCGAGTTTGGTTCATCATTTGCAGTCTTTGAGAGGTATAAAGTCTGTACCTTGCTCTTTCATTTGATAAATCCCTTTTTGGGGAGATTTAGGGCTTTTATAAGCCATTTTTGGTAACCAACCATGATTGCAAACATGGTTGGTGGTTGAAGCTTTGGAATCAGGTCTTTAAAGGGGTTACAAGGCAGATTTGGGTTGCTTTTGCACCCAAAGACGGCCCCATGCAACACTAGAGCCATTTTAGAGCCTATTTTGGCTCAAAAGTCCCATGCATGCACGTAACGTTCGTAACTTTACGTGCTAGATCAAGGTTAGAGGCTTGGATCTATCATTTGGTCAAGTGTTGTACATCAGAAATCGAGGATTGAGGGTGTGGATGTTATCGACTCGGCGAGTCCGTTCTTGGGACTCGACGAGTCCAAGGCTTTGAGTCCCATATCTGTTGAGCATCAAAAGGACTCAGTTGGGTGTTAGAGGGGTTGTAGCAGGACCAACAAAAGTGACCCAACGCATTGGACTTATTTTTAGACCTGGAGTTCATAGGACTCGACGAGTGCTAGAACAGACTCGGCGACTCCAAGGCAATCTTCTTATGGTTGAAGATGAACTCGACGAGTTGTTCATACAACTCGGCGAGTCAAGGTCAGGACGTGTTCATCGGTTGAAGGTGAACTCGACGAGTGTTCATCCGACTCGGCGAGTCGGATGAAGGTCCATTGATGTTCGTGAAGAAGGGGAACTCGTCGAGTCGTTGCCAAACTCGACGAGTCAAGTCGTGGATAAGGACGGGTAAAGGGAAGGGACTCGACGAGTTGACGACCCAACTCGGCGAGTCGGGTCAACTGGAAGTTGACTTTGACTTGGACTTGGTTGGGGGTAAAATGGTCATTTTACCCTAAGAGTAGATATCAGACTCTGATTAAAGTATTTTGTGGGGATTGTAGCCGGAGGATTTCTGGAGCGGCAACAGACAGAGGTTTCCCGCACAAATAATCAGCAGCTACTTGTATGAGGTGAGTTACCTTCCAATAGGGGTGGGTCTAAGGCCACAATGTCGGCCCACCAAAGAGGATTATTTAGAAGATGATTGTCTTTGTGATAATTATTTTGGTCTGGTTACGTGCTTTGGTCATGAGTTTATCTATATGATATGTTACGTGTATGATAGGGATTAGTTTCCCTGACAGCGGTCCTTAGGAGCGAAGGGTTGGTCAGTACCCGGATATGCCTGACTGTATGTTTATATCTTGTTGTTGAATGCTAGTGGTTGGGGGGGAATAGTCCCCGGTTACCGGTTGAAAGATACCGATGACAGTTACCGGTTGAAAGATACCGATGATGATTACCGGTCGAAAGATACCGATGATGATTTCCGGTTGAAAGATACTGATGATGATTACCGGTAGAAAGATACCGATGGTGATTACCGGTTGAAAGATACCGACGATGATTACCGGTTGAAAGATACCGATGATATTGTATGATATGTGGTATGATGGGGGAACTCACTAAGCTTTGTGCTTACGGTTTCGGTTTTAGTTTCAGGTACCTCTTCGTCTAAGGGGAAGGAGCCGGCAGCGTAGCATCGCATCACACACACACACATGATTTCCGCACGGAGCTTTCTGGGATTGTACTCTGATATGTTTTATTTTATGACTTGGGTTTTCAGACATGATGCTTTGTTTTATGAGATGTCGTGTTTTCACAGTATTCTCTTATGAATGTTTTTATGAGTCAGTTAATCAAAAAGAAATTTTTAGATTCGAAAATTGGGTCGTTACAAGTTGGTATCAGAGCCCTGGTTTGAGAGATTCGGACACACCCTCGGGGGTGTCTGGACTCAAACTGAGAGGCTAAAAGGATTTTACAAGGAAAAAAAATTGTTTTCTAAAATCTAAATGGAAGGATTTTAGGAAAGACGAAGTGTGTGATGCATGCGACCGGCTGGGCTCAAGTAAGTTTTCCCCAAGATACCCATACTTGTTATGTTATGCTATATGGTTTTGATTTAGAAAATTGCATGCTAGAATACGACTAAGGATCTAGGAGGATGCCTTGTGTGCCTGATATATGATTCTGAGAATTGCATGCTAGTTAGGGCTAAGGGTCTAGGGAGGATGCCTTATATGCCTGTTGTATGAGCTGTATGTTAGGACTGTTTAGTCAGCAGTAGGATATCCTGATTAGGTTATGCCTGATGCGGTTACTCGAGGCACGAATGCTGCTAGCTTTGTGCTTAAGGGGTCCTAGCTAACTTTAACTAACTAGTGAGCGGATATGTAACAGTACTCGCAAGCTAGTTAGGGAAAGGAAGTAGGGACTCCTAGTGCAGCTGATGGCGGAGAGTAGGTCAGAGAGTGCCCCAGGAAAGCCTGGGAAGAGACTAGATGGAGAGGGATATTGGTTAAGGGACCTGGTGAAGTCGAGATAATCCTGGAGGAAAGTACGGATAGATGTGAAAGGTAGTATGGGCCCGTACTACTGGAAGTAGAGGATCTGTACTTGATTCATGGAAGGTTGAGGCAGAACCGGGAACCTTGGAAAGTGTGTTAGACCTCTCGAGAGTATGTATGATCCTGACATTTATGCGTGTATTTTCAGCATGGTGACCACGCGACATGGAGCAGGAGGTTCCGGATCAGGCTCGGGTGCGGGATCTGAGCTGGTTGATGACGGGCTGCGCGAGTTCATCGCGTATGAGATCACAAGAGGCATTCTTTAGTCGACCCCGATCATTTTCGGGTCGATCAAGGATGGGATTGTTAAGCTGATGGAGGATCGCCTCAAGGCGTTCACGAGTGACATGGCGGCCAGCCAGTCAGGATCACGCACATTGTCCTTTAAGGACTTTAGAGGGAGTGGTGCGCCGGATATCCATGGGGTGAAAGACCCCATTGCTGCTAGGAGATGGATCGCAGACATCGAGTCTGCGCAGCTGACTAGCTTCTGCCCCGAGGGGCCGAAGGTGAGATATGCAGCAGGGTGTTTGAGAGACAGAGCTAGAGATTGGTGGGAGTCTGTTGGTGACTCATTGGAAGCCTCGGCTATTGAGGCTATGACCTGGTCAGACTTTGTGACCAGATTCAGGGCAGAGTTTGCACCAGCTGTGGAGCTTCAGCAGCTGGCCAGGGATTTCTTGGACATGAGACAGACTACAGAGACTATGGCGGAGATCACCGCCAAGTTCCGGGAGAGGGCATTGCTGGTGCCCCAGTATGCGAGTGAAGAGGATATGAGGAGGACCCGCTACCATGACATGCTACGAGCTGACATCCGGGAGCATGTCAGTTTCTCATCTTGCCCTACTCTGGATTCCATTATTGATAGGGCTAGGGAGAGGGAGATTGATCTGGAGCACATCCGGAAGAGGAAGGCAGCGGAGGGGCTGACGACGGGGGCTTCAGGGAAGAAGCCCAAGGGATCCGATGGTAGGCCGAAAGGCCAGTCAGGGCGGGACCGTTGTGGGAAATACTGTCGGTCACATGAGGGAGCTTGTCGCACGGGGCCGGGTTCAAGCTGCTACAAGTGTGGCAAGGATGGGCATTTTGGCAGAGATTGCACTGCCCCTGCTCCTGCGATTCAGATATCAGACCTGATTTGCTTTCATTGCAATCAGAAGGGCCATAAAAAAGCCAATTGCCCTCGATTGACAGCAACAGCGGTGCCAGCTCCAGCGACACCACGGGTTGTGGATGGCCGGAAGGCCAAGTTGGAGGCTCCAGTGGTTCGGAGCCGAGCATTTCAGCTGACAGCCGAGGAGGCACGCGCTGCACCAGATGTGGTGACGGGATCGTTCCATGTGAACGGTATTCCAGTTCAGGTGTTGTTTGATTCGGGTGCCACCCGATCATTTGTCTCTCTTGCGCTTAGCAAGAAGTTTCCATAGTCTCTGGGCATGTTGGATTGCCCTCTAGAGGTCGAGATTGCGGACGACCGGTCGGTACGGGCGTCAGAGGTCTACCGGGATTGTGTTTTGAGGCTGTTCGAGGAACGTTACCTGGTGGACTTGGTTCCCATACCTTTGCAGGGGAACATGGTTATTATTGGCATGGATTGGCTGAGCCCCAATGGGGCAGTGATTGACTCCGCGCAGCAGTCAGTACGGATTAGGACCCCTAGTGGGGGAGAGCTGGTGGTTCAGGGCGAAGGGCCACAGCAAGGACCAACTTTATGTTCGGCAGCAAGGGCTAGGCGCTACCTCCAGCAGGGTTGCGCAGGTTATGTCGCCTATGTCATGGACACCCGGGAGGTGGGGAGGGCGACGGTGGGCGATGTGCCCGTAGTACGAGAGTTTGCGGACGTATTCCCCGAGGAGTTGCTTGGAGTACCTCCGGAGCGACAGGTGGAGTTCAGGATCGACCTAGTCCCTGGTGCGGATCCGATAGCCAAGCCACCGTATCAATTGGCTCCTCCTGAGATGCAGGAGTTGTCTACACAGCTGCAGGAGCTGTTAGACAAGGGATTCATTAGACCGAGTAGTTCTCCCTGGGGAGCCCCGATTCTGTTTGTGAAGAAGAAGGACGGGTCGCACCGGATGTGTATAGATTATCGGGAGCTGAATAAGGTAACGGTGAAGAACCGTTACCCACTCCTGAGGATTGATGACCTCTTTGACCAGTGTCAGGGACCATCTTGGTTCTCCAAGATTGATTTGCGATCAGGGTATCATCAGATGAGGGTCAGAGAGGGGGATGTACAGAAGACTGCGTTCCGGACGCGCTATGGCCACTATGAGTTTGTGGTGATGCCTTTCGGGCTCACCAATGCTCATGCCGCATTCATGGACCTCATGAACTGCGTGTGTAGATCGATGTTAGACCGGTCTGTGATAGTGTTTATTGATGACATCTTGGTTTACTCCAAGACGCGAGATCAGCATGAGGAGCATCTGCGAGAGGTTTTGGAGACTTTGAGGAGGGAGAGCTTGTATGCTAAGTTCTCCAAGTGTGAGTTCTGGTTATGCGAGGTGCAGTTTCTTGGGCAACTTGTCAACCAGAACGAAATTTCGGTAGATCCGGCCAAAGTGGAGGCCGTGATGAGGTGGGAGGTTCCGAGGTCTCCATCTGAGATTCGGAGCTTTCTGGGATTGGCAGGCTACTATTGGAGATTCATTCAGGACTTCTCCAAGATAGCCTCGCCCCTGACCAGGCTGACGAGGAAAGCCGTGGTCATTCGCTGGGGGCCTGAGCAGCAGGCTGCATTCGAGACACTGAGACAGAGATTGTGCGAGGCGCCAATCTTAGCCCTGCCAGAGGGCATGGAGGATTTTGTTGTATATTGTGATGCGTCCATCTCAGGTTTGGGCGCAGTATTGATGCAGAGAGGGCATGTCATTGCTTACGCTTCGAGGCAGCTGAAGCCTCACGAGGCGAACTACCCGACGCATGATTTGGAGCTGGGGGCTGTGGTGTTCGCCCTCAAGATTTGGAGTCATTACCTCTATGGTGTTCGTTATACCATCTACACGGACCATAAGAGTTTGAGGTACCTCATGGATCAGCCGAATCTAAACATGAGGCAGCGTCGGTGGTTGGACGTGGTGAAGGATTACGATTGCGAGATCCTTTACCACCCGGGGAAGGCCAATGTGGTAGCCGACACGCTTAGCCGCAAGGCAGCGCCGATCAGGGATATTTGTCTAAGGATGAAAGTGGTGACTCCGCTGTTGGAGCAGATTCGGGAGGCCCAACAGGAGGCCATGAAGGAGGAACATCGAAAGAGCGAGCGGATTGTGGGGGCAGGTTTCCTCCTTCGACTATGATAGCCGAGGGTTATTGACTCTTCATGTCACACCCCCAAACCAAGGATGGCGGAAACGTCCGGGGGTGGAGGACTTCATGTATAGTATCATAACAGCAATCGTAATAGTATTTCAAGCAAACACAACCAACATATATATAATTGAAAAAAAATTACATCATTGTATGAATTACATGTTTACAAATCAATTACAATATGTTGATAAAATATGAAATAGTAGACGCCTTAGCGTCCCATCCTCAAAAGCACTTGATTACCTGTTTAATGATTTCCTGAGAATACAAGTTGTTTGAAAAAGTGTCAACACAAAGGTTGGTGAGTTCATAAGCTTTTCGTTTGTAAAAGTAGTATTTGTGTTAGAAAAATCCAATATTTTCCTTAATGTGTAAATGTAGTCTTAAAACCCAAAGACCGAAATGTACAAGTAATTTGTCATATTTATAGTAAAACAATGCAAGTTTAAATCGACATAAACTCGTTAGATTTTAATGAAGTTCCCGTAATTTCCAATGTTTGTTAATACTTTATGTGAGCTTATTATAACCATACTATGACCAAGGTTGCCTAAAACGACGTTCTTCAGGCGTCGGAAATGTTATGACATTTGTCACCCCAGACCTATCGGTCTAACTGTTGCATGCAGTTTAGGTGTGGGTTTGTCAAACCCAATATAGATCTATACACAAGTATCACGCTCTCCCTCAAGGAGACTCTGGTTACAATACAGGACTTAATGGTAATTTGAAGTAAATGTCTCACAAAGTCATTAACGGAATTACGTGTTATGAAAACTTGGTACCGTATGGCCGTACCTTGCTTAATGAAAATATCCTTTGTATAAATGTACCCTTTTTAAATGTATGTGTTATGTAATGTATCATAAACTATACCTATTATAGTTTATCAACCAAGGGTAGTACGTGGTAATGTATGCAAACTATATTCAAAATAGTTTATTTAATGTTTGAATGTATCGATTGTACTTTGATTATAATCACTTGTTATTCTTTATATTTTATATGACCAAATCCAGTTGTAAACTGATGTGTGTCTAAATATTAAGATAAAATGTCATATATTGCAGTAACATATAATCACATAAAGATATACACCTTGCTCAACATGTTACAAGGTGAAATGAAATTAACAGCAACTTTTCGTTAAAAACAGTTTCTGTTACCGTTCTTAGAAAATTTATAGAAAAATCATTAAAGCTCTAAATCCAAATCCGCAAATTTTGAGAGTTTGCAATATGAGTCTAGTTTGTTCGTAAATTTTATCATGATTTTTAGTGATCTCTAACAGAGGTGAAAATGTTCATAATCACAGACTGGTCCGGGTTTGCCTCTGAAATGACAGACAGTTTTGTAAAAATCACCATAAATTGTAGAAAAATCATATGGAGATGTGCAAGTAGCCATTTTAAAGCTAAGAGTTTGAACTACTTGCACCTGAAACAGTTTTGAAAACTAAAATATTTAAGTTGACCAAAACAGTCCGTGATTAACGTCCATCTTTTCTGATGTAATCTGTTAGGAAAAGTTTAATTGTGTTCTTGATGATTTTACTTGTATTCCCCCCCTTAAAACTTAAGAAAACATGTAAATGTATGGGTATGAACTCACCTTATGTGGTTTCAGTAGATGAAAGTGAGAGAGAGGAAGTGTTCAACCCAAGAACACTAAGAAGATGTCTTGACGACTCGAGAATCTAACACCGAATAAGATGGAACTTGTGTAAGATATCAATGATTTGAGTAGAATGGAGTTTAATAATTATGTGAATGATGAAGATACTTACTAATTGAAGAAAGAAATCCCTGGAGAAAGCCTTGAAGTTCTTGAAGTTGAGAGAAAAGATGAGAGAATTTTGGAGAGTGTTCTTGGTTGCTAAGTGTAGAATGAAAGAGTTTTATGGAGAATGAGGAGAGAGGATCAATCCTCCAGCTCTTAGAACGTGGGAAGAGCTGGAGATTGGCTGTAAAGGTCCACTAAGGAGACAAGGGGTAGTGGGAAAGAATGGCTAATCATAGAGTGAGGTGGTGGTGGTTTGCTTTTGCCATAAATTAAGGAAAAGCAAATATTCCCTCAATAATTAGTTCAATCACCAATTCTTTTAATATATTTTATAAAACCCCTGGAGATTTATATATTTTGGGGCCTTAGTTTATAAAATAAAGTTTTGGGTGAAAATCCCACGTTAAAATAATGAAAAACGGAGTTAAAACGAAGTCGTAGTCGAAAAACCGGTAAAAAGGAGCTGTCTGCGAGGCTTCGGACCTTCGGACCTTCGGACCTTCGGACCCTCGCTTCGGACCTTCGGACCCTCGCTTCGGATTAGAGGCCTCGGATGCGAGGCTTCGGATGCGAGGCTTCGGTCCAGAAGCTTAGGTTTCGGATCCTTAAAGCTATTTTACTCGTTTTTACTCCGTTTCAAGCGATTTTTGACCCGGTCAAGGGTCGAGATGACCCAAATGATTACAAAAAGTTAAAGTAACTTTTGAGTGAGATTTGGGAGAGATTTGGGAGAGATTTCAAATAGAAAGAGATAGAGTGAAAACGATTTAGAGAGGTTTCGTTTGTGCTTAATTTGAGTGTCCGGCTTCACAACGCAAGGTTCGTAAACCCCATTAAACCGTGTTTTAGTGTCTTACACAATCCCGATGATTGTGTAATAGTGTTTTATCGCTTTGGTTCGTTGTTTAGCACTTGTTAAGGCTAAGGAAAATCAAACACATGAACCTTCCAAATGATGATTTCTCATTAAAATAGTGAATTGTATAGTGATTACATAACGTAAACCCTAGCATACAAGGGTTATTGGAGTTGACCGGTTTGACTTGTTGACTTTGAATTGACCGAAATTTGACGGTTGTCACACTTCACCATAGGGTGTGGGTCCCTTATCATGGAGGCGTGCGCCAGATCCTGATGGAGGAGGCACACAAATCCGGATTTTCTATCCATCCCGGAGCGACGAAGATGTATAGAGATCTTCGTCCTGATTATTGGTGGCCCTGCATAAAGCGGGACGTGTTATGCTAGTAAGAAAATAATCATCATGTTAGTGGGAGCATGATTATTATGGTAAGTATTTCAAGTTAGAAATATTAATTATAGAAAACAAAGATTCATTATGCAAAGTTGCAAGGGTTGAAAAGTTGTTTTGCTATAATTAAGGGAGAGAATATTATACTTCGTTTCAAAATTCTAAAGCTTAGATCGAGAAATGTTAATAAATTTAGTCAAGGATACATAGTGCATTCTCAAAATTCGATTATGATTACGGCATCCCTCTTCATAGTTCGAATTGTGGGAACAGGGCACATAAAATATTATGGCAGAAGGATGATGAAGTATCATGTCTTTATGTGAGACAATAGGCATCGTGTCCAATACGCTTCGGGTATAGGATCGATTGCATATGCTATAATATTTGACCATTCTAATATTTTCCAAATGCCTAGGGCATTAAGAGGGGAAAAGGGACTAGAACTGGTTTTGACTAAAATAATTAAATAACTATCAAAGGACCATCTGAGGTTCACAGAGGATTTGTCGCTTGTGAGTAGTTGGAAGTATAGTACTAGATGGACTATATTGACATTATTATCAATAGATAAGATTCTATTAAGAATGGGTTGTCATATGGCAAATATGGAAATGTTTCCGTTAATGGGAGTTGGATATTAAGAAATATGTCTAAATTAGAAACTTTTATGCGAGAAGGATGTTAAAAGGAATGTACTTTGAATGTGAGACTTCACGTGCATGGAATTGTCTTGTAACAATTTCCGATAGAATACCTTGTAATTTCATTAGCCGGGTCTTGGTGACTTTTGTGCTATGACATTACGAAAGAATCATTGCATAAAATGTTAGAATCAGACATATTCTAAAAGTGGCAAGAATTTGGTATTCTTATAATAATAATAAGGATTGGGGATTGTGAAATGAGTTTCATTGGAAAAGTTTTCAATTGATCTATTTAACAAAGTATGGACCATAGGAAACCAAAGTGTGTATGCTTGGAGCATGGGACAATTGTGGTTATAATTCGAGTAATAAGTTGAGTTTCTGAAACAGTAAGCAATGAATAATGAGTAATCAATATGGTGTTGAAATAAAAGTGTTTTATTTACGCTCAAAAAGTTTTGGGACCATATAGGATTAATATTATTATTGCGTTTCACTTTGCATGTTTTGACTTCCAAAATAACTAGGTTATTCGAACCTCCACAGTCGGTGATACGTTGGAAGTAGGTATGAAGGAAGACTGTCATGAATCTGTCTGTAGATTGTCTAAAAGTGTTTAGACATAGCACAAGTTTGCTGCAGAGTTCATGAGTGCTTTGATAAGATTAAAGTATTGGATTAAACCCACGCTCACTTGAATCACTTGATGGTTTTATCACGAGTGATTGGTGAGATGATAACATTGTATATTCTTGAAAACGAGACGTCTGAGTTGTTATTTGCTGGTCGGTTGCGCATTGATGATAAGTAAACGCACCAGTAACTTGGTGTTATAAAACTTATTGTTGTGTGTGATTCGATTAGTAGGTGCAAGCAAGCATTTGAGTCAAAGTTTATCCATTCCTTTAACCCAAGGTGGGATAAAAGCGATATGTGTGGGCCCCTCGATGATTTAGTGATGACAAAGGAAAGTGCTCGGCCGGGCCAGGACTGATTTGATTTGTTCAATTAGTCAATCGTCACAAATCGGAAATCGGGAAACGACACATAGACTGAGAGAATGATTTCAATCCATGTCTCATGTCTATACGATATCTTGTAGAATGGAGGAATATATAATCCCTTATCTAAAGGACACACATATCTGATAAGATCAGAGTCGACAGCGACTTTTGGAAGCTACGTTTGCTGATCAGGTTCTGAAGTCATACGCAGAATAGTTATTAGACTTATCCAAGTGGGAGACTATTGGATTAGTGTCTAAGTCCATAACTATTTTGGTATGTACTTGACCCGATTATCAACATGGTCCTTTTGGGTTGCCTTCACCATAGCAATATATAGGAGGAATTAAGGAGAGAAAGGTTTAATTATGATTTATTAATATATTATAAGAATAATATATTAAAGGAGAAATCATATAGTTTAATTAATATTAGTCAAGAATTAATCAAGAATTAATTTTGTGGCTAAAAGAGATTAATTAAACTTAGGGGACTGGATTTGTAATTATAAGATAATTATGATTGGGCTATGGATCACCTAATAATATATAGGTTGGACGAATTCTATGGGAAGCCCATTAGAAATCGTCTAAGGGATATGTTAAAGGAGTCCATGGGCTGCTTAAGGCCTAAGCAGCCAGATTAGGGTTTCCTAGTTGTAAACCCTAATAGCCTACATGTATATAAAGGACCCTTCAACCCCAAAAACATGGACAAGTAATCCTTTAGGGTTTCCAGCCGTTTTTGGTGCCTCCTCTCTCCTCCCTCTTCATCCAAGTTGCTTAGTGGTGTTTGTGACTCCATTAGAGGTGCAACACTTGAGGCACTAAGCTTTCTGAAGCCAATCAAAGCAAGGATTGATTGTTATTGCTGTATAACAATCAAAGGTAATTACTAAACCCTTATTTCAGTTCTTATTTGATAGATTTAGGGTTTGTAAGTCTTGGATTCATTGCATGTACAATAAAGAAACGTAGATCCAAGCATTAGGGTTAGTATGAGCACATAGGATTGTTCTTATGCTTAAAACCCATCAAATACTACTAGGGAGATTTTCACCATCAATTCTTCAGAACCTTACCTACATCTAGAAATTTTTGTGGATGATTTTGACCACGGGAAACCCCAGAGAGACGCGAGAGAGAATTGGCTATCCAGAGAGATTCCTGTTTTCGAGTTCAGAATTTTCATGTTAGAAAATAAAAAAACTGGGCACAACACAGCCAAAATACTACTAGGGAGATTTTCACCATCAATTCTTCAGAACCTTACCTACATCTAGAAATTTTCGTGGACGATTTTGACCACGGGAAACCCCGAAGAGACGCAAGAGAGAATTGGCTATCCAGAGAGATTTACTCTGAAAATCTACATTCATCACCACCCAAAGCTCTTTCAACATCACCATCTTTGCTACCTTACACCACCAAAACTACAACATTATTACACTTCCTACCACCCTCCAAATACCCACTCCAACCTCATCAAATCTCCTCAAAACACCCAATACCCGTATACAAATACATGACCCGTGTACTTTGCACTGTTTTGTAAACAACCCGTTTTACATGAAAATAAACTTTGTGTTACTTATCAAATACCGGATTGATCTTTGAACAAATATCGACCAGTCGTTCCAAGAGTCCCAATATCGACCAGTCGTTCCAAGAGTCCAAATATCGACCAGTCGTTCCAAGAGTCCAAATATCGACCAGTCGTTCCATCAGTCCAGTTCAGTCAATTTATTGACGAACCTACTTGATATATATTTATATACTTATATACTTTATTATAGCTTTATGTCATTTAAATATAGTCATTTATATTATTTATAGCTTTACGTCATTTAAATACAGTCATTTATATTATTTGTAGCTTTACGTCATTTAAATACAGTCATTTATATTATTTATAGCTTTACGTCATTTAAATACAATCATTTATATTATTATAGCTTTCATATTTATACTTATTCCGCAATTATTATTCTTTATATATATCTATATCTTATACCTTTAACTCATATATCTGTCACACAGTAACTGGTAACCGAGGTTTTTGTTGTGGTGAGCTTTTCTTTAAATATTTCATTTTAATATCACTTGTTCAAAATCCTTTCAAAAATTTCAAAAAAAAATGTCTTTGGCTAATTACTCCAACATGAACTCTGTCTCCATTGCAAATAGCTTAGGATCTGGTTCACGGGCACCCATACTTATTCCTGAATAGTATAATTCGTGGGTTGGCCGTATGAATCTTCATCTTAACGCTATAAATGAAGATGTTTGGAAGTGTGTAGAAGGAACAAATGTTACTCCAGAAAATATGGCTACTCTTGCTACAAATCAAGCCACTCAAGCTGAAATCACAAAAAAATTGGAACTCCAAGCCAAAAAGGAACTTGTTTCTGGAATACCTCACAGTATTCTAAGTCAAATGGATGACATTATACTGTTAACCGCAAATCAAATTTGGGAAAATTTGAAAAATCATTTTTGTGGAAATAAAATAATTATTGGAAACAAAAGAACATATGTTTTAAATGAATTCGATAATTTCAAAATGCTTTCATCAGAAACCATCCATGATGCTCATGATAGGTTCAATTTTATTATGGTTAAAATGAACAATTTGGGTATCAAAAAGACACAACACGAGATAAATCTCAAGTTTTTAAACAATCTTTTCGAAAGCTGGAAAATGGTTAAACTCATTATTCAGGGAAATCCAGCTATTCATACTGAAACTTTGTACAACTTGTATGGAGAACTTCAATCGTATGAATCCTCGATTGACCCACCAACCACTACAACTTTTGGAGGACCACTTGCTCTTGTGTCCACAACTTCTCAAAACCAAACACCTTTCAATGATCAAAACTTTAATCATTTTAATCAGACTACATCTTTTCAAAACCAAGCCTTCCAGTCTGATTCAAATGATGAAGCAGACTATCAACAACTGTGTGCGTTGGTTGTAAACACAAATCTTCAGAGATTTCTCCCAAATCAAGGTCAATCAAATTTTAGACCAAACTTTCAAAACAGACCATCTTTTGGACAAAACAACTCAGGTTTTCAACCTAGACCTTACTTTGGACAAAATTCTCAAAGACCTTCCTTCCATAACAACTCAAACCAAGGTTTTCAAAACCAGGGATTTCAAAACGATCCCAACTCAGGTCATAATAACAATCTAAACAACAGTTTTCAAAATCAAAACAGAGGTTTCTGAAATCAAGGTTACAACAATCAAAACAATGGTTTTCAAAACAACCAAAATTTTGGATTCCAACGAAACCATTCTCAAACTTCCCAACAAACCCAAACTCAAGCACCTGAAAGACTTCCGGTTAAGAGTCAAAAGGATGAAAGTGATGAAGAAGTGATCATTTGTCACAACTGCAAAGGAACAAATCACTATGCCAGAGAATGCCGAGCCAAAAACAAAACCAAAATCAAAAACTCAGCATACTATGCTCAAAGAGCTGATGAACTGAAGAAACTCGAAAACCAAGAAAAACAAAGAGCATTGATGGCAATCCATGAACCAAGCGTGGAATACTGGCCAACTTCTGATGACGAAGCTGACAATGAACAAGCACAATCAAACTTCTGCTTCGTAGTTGGTGTTGATATACCTTCAAGAGCTCCCAACGTCATAGAACAGGTATGGTTTATGATCTCTGAACTTGGTTTTTCCAAAACAATTTTTGAGTCCCACATAACCAAGATTGAGAAAAGTCTGGAAGCTGATCTCAAAACATATCATGACACAATGGTCAATTTTGATATTTTCAAATCTAAGTTACAAACCTTGAACTCAAATTTGGAGAATCAACGAGAACAAAAATCAAATTGGAAAGAGATGTTGAAAGAAAATCGAAAGATTATAATCACGTCTTGGAACAATTAAATCTGACCCTAATTCAGAAAAGGGATTTGGAACAAAAAACTCAGTCAGACATTTCTTCTGAAATAAAAGATGTTTTAGAAATGGAAATCCTTCAGTTGAAACAAGACTTTCAAGAATCAACTCACAAATACAATATTTTAAATGAAAAACTGACTGATTCTTTAAAACAAATCAATTCTCTTGAAACGGAGAATAAAAGACTGATATGGAATATGGATTCTATCAAAGTTGCTAGAAAACTAAGTGATGATATTTTCACCAAAGCAAACACCTTAGGAACTGGCAAAATTGATACGAATTACAGACCAGGAATTGGAAGAGAATCCTTTGAAATTGAACAAGCAAAACAGGAAAACATGACGAATTGTGAAAACTCTGAATCCACTCTACCGTATCTTTTCACATCTGTTAATGAGGAAGATTCAGATGACGAAACAGTTATCAACTGTAGCCCAGATGATACTGCTTTCACTGTTTCCAAAAAGTCTTTCAAAAGAGTTGTAAATTCTGAAACAGACTCTGCTAGTTCTTTAACTCACCGAATCAAACATACCGACGGGACCACCAAAATCAAAAACCTTTTGAATGGAGAAAATTCCTCTTATGAGGATGGTAGTACTTCTGTACCAACTGCTTTTCCTACAATGAGTTCATCAATTGTTGGAAAAACTAGTCCGGGACAAAAATACTCCAAGAAACAACAAACAAGCAAAAAATCCATTCAAGTCAACAAAACCCCACTTTTCAAACCAAAAGCTTTTGAAAACAAACCAATTCAACCCTACTTTGTACCACATAAACAGGTTTCCAAACAAAAACCAAAACCTTTTGAAAACCGCTTTCAATATATCACTTTTAATAATTCAAGGAACTTTCAAAAACCATCACATCAGAAAGTTTCAAACCATCATCATCAAAAAGCTTTACAAAACCGCCCATCACATCCCAGATATGAAGAAAACTTTTCTAACAAACCTTCACATCTAGGATATCATTCACCAAATCACAGATCTTATCAACCCACAGGTTTTCAAAAACAAATCACATTTTGGGTAAACTTGATAAATCAAATCAAACCTCAACCATTCCATCCTCATAAAGAAAACCCTTACAACAACGTGAAATTAAACGCTAAAAGAAATTCATTAAGCAATGCACCCAAAATAACAACGACTGACAAACCAGGACCCATTCAGATTTGGGTACCTAAACTTTCTGTCTGATTGTAGGTACTTAATGCTGGAGAACCCAATGATGATACATGGTATATTGATAGTGGCTGCTCCAAGCATATGACAGAAAACCGGAACTACTTACGTGACTTCAAACCTACACAAACCAATCAAGATGTTACCTTCGGCAACAACATGACAGCAAAAATCAAGGGTTATGGAAACATAACAAATGGTAATTTCACCATAAAGAAAGTTGCCTTTGTCGATGACCTGAAACACAACCTCATCAGTGTTTCTCAACTGTGTGATAACAATCTTGAAGTTTTGTTCACCAAACAACGAAGCTTGATCATGGACGCCAAAACCAAAGATGTTATAGTGGATTCTGACCGTGCCGGAAATATGTATCCACTTGACATGGATCTTATCTATGGTAAACCCGATATATGTCTGCTATCTAAAGCCCCAACAGATATTAGTTGGTTATGGCACCGCCGCCTTTCCCATCTAAACTTTGGGTACATCAAGAAACTGATCGACGATGATCTTTTTCGAGGGCTACCACTTCTAGCTCGATAACGAAACTCTTTGTGCCGCATGTGAAAAAGGAAAACTTTCCAAATCAACTCACAAAAGCATCTCAGAATCTAGTGTATCGGAACCACTAGAATTGTTGCACATAGATCTTTGTGGCCCTGCCAAAACCCAAACCATACAAGGGAAAAAGTACATTCTTGTTGTCATTGATGGTTTCTCATGCTTTACTTGGGTCTTTTTCTTAAGACTAAAATCAGAAGCACCTGAAGAGATGATCAACTTCATCAAACAAATCGAACTAAAGCTCAAAAGACCTGTTCGAAGAATCCGAAGTGATTATGGTTTAGAGTTCAAAAACAAGACTCTAGACTCATTTCTCAAAGACAGAGGAATTGAACATAACTTCTCAGGCCCATACACTCCATAACAGAACGGTGTTGTCGAAAGAAGGAACCGAACTCTATGTGAAGCTACAAGATCAATGCTTATCTTCGCTGATCTGCCACAATACTTCTGGGCAGAAGCAATAGCCACACCTTGATACACTCAAAATCGATCCTTAATCCATAAACATCTTCATAAAACACCATATGAAGTCATTAACAACTGAAAACCAAACATCAAATTTTTCCATATTTTTGGTTGTCGATGCTTCGTAAAGAACAATAAAGATCACCTTTCAAAATTTGAATCAAGGTCGGACGAAGGAATTTTCCTTGGTTACTCGTTTTCCTCAGCTGCTTATCGAGTACTAAACAAACGTACTAGAGTAATTGAAGAAAGTACCGATGTTCATTTCGATGAATTTTATGTCAGGAAATTGGATCGTGAACATTTTGGTTCTAAAATGATTGAAAATATTTTTCAAAATCCAATTCAACAAACACTTTCTCCTGACATAGACATTGAAATCGATCTTGATTTACTTTTTTAACAACCAAAAACCGCTTTCAACTCTGAACTTCTAACTACTTCAATTGACCCTACAGGAACACCCAGTGAAGTTATTACACAAACAAACCAAAATAATGCAGATCAATTTGAGGGGGAACCACCAACACATACTTCCTCTTTGGAACAAACACCAAATCCTCCTTTGATCACCCAATCCCCAAATAGCCAAAACAATCCCGATGCATCATTTATGGGGGAACCTTCAAACCTATTCCAAGATGAAACACCAGGAGAACAACAATGGGATATTGAAACTCCAATTATTATAGCGGAAGAGAATCGCTTAGTAAAGTGGACCAGAAACCATCCTACAGACCAAATCATCGGAGATCCCAACTCAGGCATTCAGACTAGAGCCGCATCCACAAATAAATGTTTATTTGGAGCCTTCTTATCCATGACTGAACCCAAAACCATACATTTTGCTATAAAAGATCCAGACCGGGTAAAAGCTATGCAAGAAGAGCTAGCAGAATTTGAAAGAAACGACGTATGGAATCTTGTTCCTACTCCACCCGATGTTACTGTTATAGGTTCGAGATGGGTATATAGAAACAAGACTAATGATCAAGGAATCATTTGTCGAAACAAGGCACGTCTTGTAGTCAAAGGATATTCACAACAAGAAGGAATCGACTACGATGAAACATATGCTCCAGTTGCCAGAATTGAAGCAATTCGCATCTTTCTTGCATATGCTGCACATAAGAATTTCAAAGTATTCAAAATGGACGTTAAATGTGCATTCCTACATGGAGAGATAGATCGCGAAGTATACATCCAACAACCACCAGGTTTCGAAGATCCCAAATTTCCAAATCACAGCTTTAAATTGCAGAAAGCTATCTATGGCTTGAAACAAGCACCTCGAGCCTGGTATGCCACGTTGTCAACCTTTCTCGAAGAATCAGGTTTTAAAAGAGGTTTAATCGATCGAATCCTCTTACGTAAAATCTTTAATAAACATCTATTAATCGTACAAATATATGTTGATGACATTATTTTCGGTTCTACTGATGAATCTTTGAGTGTTAAGTTTGCAGATCTAATGAAGAGAAAATTTGAAATGAGCATGATTGGGGAGATGACTACTTTTCTCCGACTTCAAATCAAATAGTCAACTGATGTCATTTTCATCAACCAAGAGAATTATGTCAAAAACCTACTCACTCGCTTTTCAATGGACAAATCCAATACACCGAAAACCCCAATGGCCTTTGGATACAAAATTGATGCAGACTTAAATGGCAAACCCGTTGACCAGAAAAGATATCGTGGAATGATTGGATCACTCTTATACCTCATTGCCAGTAGACCTGACATCATGTTTTCTACATGTGTGTGTGCCAGATACCAAGCAAATCCTATGGAATCCCTTGTAGTTGCTGTGAAACGCATCTTCAAAAACCTTAAAGGCACTCCCAAACTCGGCCTTTGGTATCCAGCTAAATCCGATTTAAAGCTGAATGCTTTCACCGAATCAGACTACGGAGGATGCAAGCTAGATAGGAAGAGTACATCTGGTAGTTGTCAATTCCTAGGAGGTAGACTAGTGAGTTGGACTTCAAAGAAAAAGACTTGTGTATCCACATCAACAGCAGAAGCTGAATACGTCGCTGCCGCCAGCTGTTGTTCACAAGTCATATGGATGCAAACTCAATTGCGTGACTATGGCTTCAAAATCTCACAAATTCCCATATTTTGTGACTCAACCAGTGCAATTGCCATTTCTCACAATCCCGTTCACCATTCCATGACAAAGCACATCAACATTCGATATCACTTTATCAAAGGCAACATTCCAAAGGGTCATATCGAACTACACTTCATCAACTCCGAAGATCAAATTGCCGATGTCTTCACTAAGGCTCTCGATGAAACAAAGTTTCAATACTTCCTAGGCCGTCTAGGAATGTTAAATCCAGATAACATCCATCCTTAAACTTTTACTTTTTGTTTATACAAAAGTGTGTTTACTTTCATTCAAAAAGAAAATTCAAAAACAATTGAAAATTGCTTTCCTTTCAAAAATACCAAAAACATTCAAATAAATATTTCCAAAAACATTAAAAAAAAAACAAATCTTCAAAAACATAATAAAAGACTTTCCATAATAAGCTTTTATAGAACCTTGTGATTAATCGTCTCTTGACTTAATTTTCAGATGCTTATGCTCGATGAAGATTTTAAGTCATATTGATTCTCAATTGGAGTGAAGGTTCAAATCTCCTACTTTTCATAATGTGTATAACTTTATTTCCTTCGATTTTATTTCATTATTGACGATTTTAAACAATCAAGGGACATAAGGTTAGGAGGTTCAGATGAAAACAAAAACCCATGTGAGAATTTGTGCCTCGTCAATCTATATCACTGTGGAATTCATTTCTTGTGAGCTTAGGTGCGTCACTATTGCTCATAAGGTATACCTGATTATACCTTGTCACGGTCTCATTTTTGCGTAGATATCAAAATGATCAGGGAGGATACATTCATTTCTTACATACTAGACAAACTGTCTTTTATGCCACCAATCCCTACCTAGATATAAGTTAACCAAAATTGAAGTCTTAAGATCCCGTGATCCATCAACAAGAAAAGACGGAATGAAAAAGACTTCAACAATCACTTATCAAAGAAAAACAAAGATCTATCCACATCCAATCGTCAAATACGAATCAAGATAAAGACGAATCAACAAAAAAGGCCAAATCATTCACCGAAGAAATACCAAAGAAAACAAAAATATTCTACATTTGGTATTTTCAAACAAACTTTTCAACCAAATGGTTATTTCAAAACAAACATCATAAGATCCCGTGATCTGTTTTTAACCATTTTTCACAAAAGAAGATATCTTAATCCCGCAAGACAGATACTCTCAAAAAACCCAATTTTCTCAAATGTAGCAAATTCTCGATGCTAAAACAAAATATCTTTTTACAATAAATCGATATTGATCAACAAACAGGATACCATCAAAGAAAAAGCTGCAACAACATTGGATTTCATGGGATACTGTAGCCTTCATCACTAAAGATTCTTAGGTGCAAACTGCACTATGAAAATTGTTAAACCCCTCTACATGTATTTCCCGACGGAGAGAGAGTGAACGTTAATGGCATGAATGAAGAAACCCGCTTAGTAATGCCGAAACTAGTCTTATGTAATTGATTATCTAATAATGATACTAATTGCCTTTACAAGAAAAGCATAGTTGAACACCTCCAATATGAGTGTGAGTCGTCAGAGAGAGATATCACTCATTTTTAGTGATCATTAACTTGTTCTGCTGCCAGAACAACCAAACACCCAAGTGAAGTGTGAGCTATACCTATGAGCGTTCATCTGAATCGACCTGTTAGACCACTTGTCGTCATTAATAATGCTATAAAATCTTAGGATATTTCTTTAGATACATATATGGCTACCCTTTGATAACCGAACCCGAGACTTTGATTCGGAAACAAATTTTTGAAAATCTTTTACATAAGATATGTTAAACAAAGTCACAAACTTTCAAAACAATCACTATGTTTTATATATCTTATCTATTGACATAGGGGGAAATTGTTGAAAGATGTTTTTGTATGTGACCTTCTATGTGACCATCACTGAAATAAGACGAACTGTTTTTGTATTATCTAACAAATATTATTAGTTATTTCAGGTTGCATAAATGCTTGATCAAAACGAAAAATACGAAAACACGCGAAAGACAGAAAACGCATAGACGAGAAAATTAGCTGTGTGACTGAACAGTCTCAACAATATATATATATATATATATATATATATATATATATATATATATATATATATATATATATATATATATATATATATAATACATATATATATATATATATATATATATATATATATATATATATATATATATATATATATCTTTATGTGGAAAAGAAAACAAGGAAAAGTCAAGGAAATGAGAAGCTAAACCCATTCCCACGTTTTTTGCCTCCTACTCTACCACAACTTGCATACACCAGCTACTATTCCTTTCAACTAACACTCAAGTGCATGAAGATATTTGTTCATTCATATATGTATACATGAGTTTGTATGTGTGAGTGTGTGTGTTCATTACTTCCTACAAACACCAAATACTCCCAACACCATCAACCATCTTCATCTTCTTCAAGAACAAGATAAATCCCTGGAGAAAGTGAAGAACACCAAGATCAATAAGCTAAATAAATAACACCATCAACCATCTTCATCACATGTTCTTCATCAAACTTTAAGATCATCAACTTCACCACCTTTGCTCATCACACCACTTACCACCAAACACCTCTCTTATATCAACCTCCTTCCAACCTCAAAATCATCTCCAAACACCCTCCAAATACCCTCCTTAAACCTCCTCCAAAAAAAACCCTTTCAAATCACCACAACCATCACCACCTTGCTGTTTTTCGACATCAGAATTTGCATGTTAGAAAACAAAAAACCGAGCACAACACAGCCAAAATACCACTAGGGAGATTTTCACCATCAATTCTTCAGAACCTTGCCTACATCTAGAAGTTTTCGTGGATGATTTTGACCACGGGAAACCCCAGAGAGACGCGAGAGACAATTGGCTATCCAGAGAGATTTCTGTTTTCGAGTTCAGAATCTTCATGTTAGAAAATAAAAGAACTGGGCACAACACAACCAAAATACTACTAGGGAGATTTTCACCATCAATTCTTCAGAACCTTACCTACATCTAGAAATTTTCGTGGACAATTTTGACCACGGGAAACCCCAAAGAGACGCGAGAGAGAATTTGCTATCCAGAGAGATTTACTCCGAAAATCTACATTCATCACCACCCAAAGCTCTTTCAACATCACCATCTTTGCTACCTTACACCACCAAAACTACAACATTGTTACACTTCCTACCACCCTCCAAATACCCACTCCAACCTCATCAAATCTCCTCAAAACACCCAATACCCGTATACAAATACATGACTCGTGTACTTTGCACTATTTTGTAAACAACCCATTTTACATGAAAATGTACTTTGTGTTACTTATAAAATACCGGATTGATCTTTGAACAAATATCGACCAGTCGTTCCAAGAGTCCCAATATCGACCAGTCATTCCAAGAGTCCAAATATCGACCAGTCGTTCCAAGAGTCCAAATAGCGACCAGTCGTTCCATCAGTCCAGTTCAGTCAATTTATTGACGAACCTACTTGATATATATTTATATACTTATATACTTTATTATAGCTTTATGTCATTTAAATATAGTCATTTATATTATTTATAGCTTTACATCATTTAAATACAGTCATTTATATTATTTGTAGGTTTACGTCATTTAAATACAGTCATTTATATTATTTATAGCTTTACGTCATTTAAATAAATCATTTATATTATTATAGCTTTCATATTTATACTTATTCCGCAATTATTATTCTTCATATATATCTATATCTTATACCTTTAATTCATATATCTGTCACACAGTAACTTGTAACCGAGCCTTTTGTTGTGGTGATCAGATTTTTATATTTCCAACAATTGGTATCTGAGCTGATATAAAAGAATATTTTACAACAGATCAACGATGGCAAGAACAAGAAGTGGCGTTGGAAACGCAGACGAAAACAGGAATCAACGGCCTCAACCACTAGTGATTGAGCAAATACCTGTTGTAGCTGCTGCACCCGAGCCAATGTCAATGGCTGGTGTACAATTGATGATTGAGACGATGTTGGATCGTCAGATGGAAGAAACTAGACGTCTGCTTTAACAAAATCGTGAAGAACTTTCAATTCAAGTTGAAGAGCCCGAAGTGAATGGAGGGCCTTCGGAAGGAGGTAACTTCAGTGGGCCTGTTGGTCAAGCCAACCCACCGATTGTTAGACAAAACAATAGTGATGGAGGAAACGACGGACGTAGATGCAAGTATAAAGATTTCATGGCATCTAAACCACCATGTCTATCCGGAAGCCCGACGCCGGTTCTAGTTATGGATTGGATCTCCGAAACGGAGACAATGTTTGAAAGTTGCGAATTCAGCAACATGCAGAAGACCGCTCTTGCGATCCCTTTGTTAAAATTTGGCGTGTTGAGTTGGTGGAAGCTGTTAGTTGACTCTATGCCCAAGGGAGAAGCGAGAAAAATGTCTTGGGAGGACTTTGTGCAATAACTGAAACTGCAATACTGCTCCGAGCAGGACCTTCTGTAAATCAATAATGAGTTTCAGAATTTAAAGAAGGGAAAAATGAGCGTTACTGAATACGTTGCTAGTTTCACGAAAAAGATGAAGCTTATTCCATATCTAGTTCCAACAGAACTCTCAAAGGTCAATAAGTTTGCCCTCGGACTACCAGCGGACTATGGTCCAATGGTTAAGCAAGCAACCACATTGAAAGCCGCCATCTGGGCTGCTAGAAATGTTGAGACCCAGATCAGGGAGAAGTGTCTGGAGAAGTCAGAGGTTGGTGAGAAGAGGAAGTTCGACGGACCCTCAGGGTCCAGCAAAAAGGGTAAATTCTCGAAGTCTAGTTCGAGAGGAGGTGGAGGAGACGAAGCGAAATGGTGCGACAAATGCAAGAAGAAGCATCATGTGAAATGTGACGGGGAAGTCACATGCTTCAAATGTGGAAAGCCAGGGCACTATGCCAACGAATGCACCCTCGCCAAGAAAGTCTGCTACGGGTGTGGTGAGGAGGGGCACATCTCGAGAGACTGTCCTAAAAAGAAGGAAGCAGCAAGACCCAACATTCCACCAAAGTTGAATGCGAGAGCCTTTCAGATGACACTGGAAGCTGCTAAGGAAGAAGCTGATCTTGCTTCAGGTACTTTTCTCGTAAACGAATTGCCTGCCCAAATTTTATTTGATTCTGGAGCCAACTACTCCTTTATTTCGCATGAATTTTGTAGAAAACTAGCTTTACATGTCGATAGACTAGATAATGCTTTATTAGTCGAAGTTGCTAGTGGCAAGTTTGTACCTGTTAGCCATCGTATGAAAAAGTCTTAATTGATTTGAATGGGAATAAGTTTTACGAGGAATTATTGCCTATTGAGTTAAATGGTTTCGACATCGTGCTGGGAATGGATTGGCTTAGCGCCAATGATGTCGAGATACTGTGTAAGAAGAAGATTGTAAAAGTAAACACGCCAGGGAAAGAGTAATTTATGGTGTATGGGGACAAACGCAGGGTAAATTCTAGAATCATTTCTCTAATGAAAGCCAGAAAGTGTTTGGCCAAAGGATGTACATCATATTTGGCATTCGTGATTGACGCAAAGAAGGAGAAAAAGGAGATGCAGAGCATTCCTGTCGTGTGTGAGTATCCGGAAGTATTTCCCGAAGATCTTCCTGGATTACCGCCTGATCGACAAGTAAAATTCCGTATTGACTTGTTACCAAGAACGACGCCAATAGAAAAAGCACCTTACCGATTAGCACCAACGGAGATGAAGGAGCTGATGATGCAACTTCAGGAGTTATTCGACAAAGGTTTCATAAGACCTAGTTCATCACCCTGGGGAGCTTCGGTGTTATTCGTGAAAAAGAAAGACGAGAGTATGGGAATGTGCATTTACTAAAGAGAGCTGAATAAGGCAACAATAAAGAATAGATATTCGTTTCCGAGGATTGATGACATGTTCGATCAACTACAAGGTTCAAGTTATTTTCCAAAGATCGACCTAAGGTCAGGATATCATCAGCTGAAAGTAAGAGAGCAGGATATCGAGAAGACTGCATTTAGAACACGATATGGACGCTAAGTGTTTTTGGTTATGTTGTTTGGACTAACCAATGCTCCAGCAGCATTCATGGATTTAATGAACAGGGTTTGTAATCCGTTCCTTGATAAATCTGTGATAGTGTTCATAGATGACATTCTGATTTACTCGAAAAGCCAAAAGGAGCATGGCCAACACTTGCGCGAAGTGTTAGAAGTCTTGAAGAAGGAGAAGTTGTATGCTAAGTTCTCCAAATGTGATTTTTGGATTCGAGAAGTCCAATTCTTGGGTCACGTGGTTAACCAAGAAGGAATAATGGTAGATCCAGCAAAGATTGAAGTTGTGATGAAGTGGGAACAACCAAAAAGTCCCACAGAGATCCGAAGCTTTTTGGGATTAGCCGGATATTACCGAAGGTTTATCCAAGGCTTTTCTTCGATTGCTACTCCATTAACAGCTTTGACTCACAAAGGAGCTACTTATGCTTGGAGTGATAAGCACAAAGAAGCATTCGAGTTACTAAAGAAAAAGCTATGTGAATCAACGATTCTTTCTCTACCCGATGGGGTTGAAGACTTCGCTGGCTATAGCGATGCGTCTGGTGTTGCATTGGGTTGTGTTTTGACCCAAAGAAAAAAGGTGATAGCATATGTGTCTCGACAGCTGAAAGAGCATGAAAAGAACTACCCAACTCATGATTTGGAGTTGGCAGCGGTAGTATTTGCTCTGAAAATATGGAGGCATTAACTCTATGGCTCGAAATGCAAACTTTTCACTGATCATAAGTGTCTTTAATATCTCTTTAGTCAGAAGGAATTGAATATGAGGCAGCGACGCTGGCTATAATCACTTAAGGACTACGACTGTGAGATACTTTACCATCCCGGTAAAGCAAATGTTGTCGCTCATGCTCTTAGTCGGAAAGTCAATCTTGAGAGAAAAAGGCCAAGATCATTTAGAATAGAAGTTGTCTCGACAATTGTGGAGAGTATAAAGAAAGCTCAAAAGGAAGCTTCATAAAAGAACGACTGAAAGGAGGAACGTTTGGGAAAAACGCTAGTGTTTGGTACAAACGGTCATGGACTGAAGGTATTCCAAGATCGTATTTGGGTACCTAAGTCAGGTGGAATAAGAGATCTTCTGATGTAAGAAGCTCACAAAACCATGTACTCAATTCATCCTGGCAGCACTAAAATGTATAGGGACCTAAAACCCTATTACTGGTGGCCGACGATGAAGCTCGACATTGCGAAGTATGTTGCGGAGTGTGTGATCTGTGCGAGAGTCAAGGCACAACATCAGAAACCATACGGGAGTTTAGAACCTTTACCTGTGCCTATGGGTAAATGGGAAAACATTGCTATGGATTTTGTCACTAAACTGCCCAGAACAAAGAATGGTCACGACATGATTTGGGTGGTCGTTGATCACTTCACTAATAGTGTGCACTTCATAGCAGCCAATGAGAAATGCTCTATGGATAAGCTTGCGAATTCTTACGTGAAGGAAATTGTGAGGCTTCACGGTGTTCCGTTAACGATTGTGTCAGATCGTGACAGCCGTTTCACCTCGCAATTTTGGAAAAGTCTACAAGAGGAATTGGGTACCGAGTTGTGTTTGAGTACAGCTTACCATCCACAGACTGATGGTCAGAGCGAACGAACGATACGAACGCTTGAAGATATGCTGAGAGCATGTACCCTAGAATTCCAAGGTAACTGGGATGAATATTTACCTTTGGTAGAATTTTCCTACAATAATAGTTTCCACTCGAGCATAAAGATGGCACCTTATCAAGCTATGTACGGACAAATATGTCGTACGCCGTCTTGTTGGCTTGAGGCTGGGGAAAAACAGTTTATGGGACCGGATATACTCCATCAAACTGCTGAAAAGTTGAAAATAATTAGGGAGAGAATGTTAGCAGCTCAGGATCGTCAAAAGAGTTATGCTGACAACAAGCGAAGACCGATGACTTTTGAAGTTGGAGATTCGGTTTTTGCTTAAAGTCTCGCCGTAGAAGGGACTTATAAGGTTTGGTAAAAGGGGAAAGTTAAGTCCAAGGTTTATTGGACCGTTTAAAGTTCTTCAGAGCATTGGGAATCAAGCATATAAGCTAGAACTACCCGAAGAACTGAATGGAATTCATAACACTTTCCATGTATGTTATTTGAGGAAGTTCACGGGAGAAGTTCCCGATATAATTCCAATTTTTGAGTTAAGAATTGATGAGAACAAAAGGTTAATTGAAGAACCAGAGGCAATCATTGACCGAAAGACTAAGAAGTTGCGACGCAAGATGGTCGAATTAGTGCTTGTCCGTTGGAAACATACGAATGGGCCAAATCTCACCTAGGAAACGGAGAGTGACATGATGAGTCGCTATCCGCATTTGTTTGTTGACGTGTGATTCCGGGGAAGGAATCCTTCTAAGGTGGAGAGAATTGTAACGCCCATGTTTCTAGGTTAGGCATTAATAATGATGTAATAGTCTACGTTAACCTTTGTAACCCGCCTTGAAATAATAAAGATGTATTATGTGTTTTGTGCTTAATTGTGTGACTTAAATGAATTAAGGATAAAAATAAGCGTCTAAATGAAATGTTAGATAAACCCGATATCTATGAAGGATGTGGTAGTGGTCGTGACGAGGTTTCCGAATATATAAAGAATGCTAAAATCCGAGTTATAACGAAGAAGTTATGACCTGTCGAAGTTTCGCGACAGAACCGACACGATGCTGAATGACATAAAAATATGAATTTAAGATAGAGCGGTATTTAGCCTTAGTGATCTAAAAGGAAGTCGTAGAATTCGTTAAACCGAGAGCATGCATAAAAAGAACGTCTAAATCTGACTTCGTATGAGGAAGTTATAATTTTTCTAAGTTTCGACTTAGCGGTATGCAGCCCGAAACTCGAATATGAGATCGACTGATTTTTAGCCGAAACAATCTAAACGAGAATTGAAGATCTCGTCGATAGTAGTCCAACGGTGAAAAGACAGACAAAAACGGACGTCAGATGAAGAAGTTATGATTTTATAATGGAGTTTTCCTATCCCGGCCTACTAAAAATAATATAATAAAAATAAAGTCAGAACTAGCCAACAGAGTCTAAACGAGAGTTGTAGAGCATGATCTCACCTATGGGTGGATATAAAGAACTTCAGAAACAGAGCTCGTATGCGAAAGATATGACTTTCTAAAGTTTGGAACAAAAATTTCGAAGCTGTGTCAGAGCTCACGACGTGAGCATAGTGTTCACGACGTGAGCAGAGACTGAACGTCTTACAGAGCAAGTGGACGAGTGACTAACGCAGTGACCTACTAGGCTCACAACGTGAGCATTGGAAACTCACGACGTGAGTACAGAATGTTGGCCCTATAAATAGAAATCGAGGGTCAGCCAAATTTGGTTGCTCCATCTCTTCTCTCTCACTCCCGATACCCTCTCTAGCCATCCCGAAGTACCCCCGAAGCCCCGGTATCATCCTGAGACCCGAAGCAAGTCCCGAAGCACCAAATATCCCGAGAAGAAAAGAGTTTCCGAGCCGAAGCTCTGCGCATGAGAAGCCCGGTGTGTGAAGATACCCCGGTTTCATCGAAGAATACTACTTTGCGAGCCGCAGTACTGTCCGATAATCATCTTATCAAGTGAGTGTATATTCGTTTTCTTCTAACACATAGATATGAAGTATTCTTTATAAAATACTTGCTATGTGTTTATTTATTATTTGTTTATTTGAACTAGTTGTTGAATGGATGTTTTGTACAGGTTTTAAGTTGTATATAAATGTATATATTTTTATCGACTAATATGTTGGGTAGAACATGGGTAGACAGTTGTTGTGTGAAGAAATAAAATGATGAGAGGCCTCGATGTTGTTGGTGATCTAGTCATCTAGCGGAGTATGGATGACGACCACGGACTCTTTCTAGACAGTCTAGTGGAATGCTAGCAGGCTCATAACCTATAGGTGTTTGTGAACGATGTGTTCACCGGTGTATTCCATCCCCCTTATGGTTGCCTTTAGGACATTTAGGGACATCAAGTGAGGATAACAGGAATGGGTAATTGGGTTATTGTTTGTTGATGAACTAAATATAATTATTTATTTGGGTTGAAGACCCTATATGCTCACCAGGCTCCCAAGCCTGACCCACTCAGTTTTATTTAGATTACAGGTAGTGGCGCGAGGTCGTAATATGGATGAATCATCAAGTCATTTTGTTTATAGGCATGTAGTTGTATATAACTGTTGTAAGGCTTATAATGTGCCGTTTATGCTTTTGTGTCTGTATCGGAACATGACATCCCGAGTTTTGTTATATAATGAAAATACATTTCTTGATTAAATAATTTGATAAATCTTATTTTATCATATTTTGTTTTGGCAACAAATTCCGCAACTCTTTTAATCAAAGGATTACTCTGATTTTATTTAAAAGCATAAATTAAATCGGTCTTTTCTGGCCGCGATTTTGGGGATGTCACATAAACCTTCTAGTGCTGAACAAGTCACTGATTCCTTAACTACCGAACCAATACTCTACTGCTATAATTCTGAAATCCCGTAACTTGCCAAACCTACACATAGGTAGAACCATTCCCAAAGCAGAATCACAAAGACCTTTTCTACCATCAGATCTGAAAACATCCCTTTTTGACCCTAAACCCTTCAGCTGATTCCCTTGGCATACAGATTCCTTGATTCATATCTCGCTGAAATAGAGATCTTGCACATATACACTCACAATTCCTAATGTGAGTCTCAACCAAAATCCAACTCGGTACATAACTCATAAACTGAGATCCAAGGATTTACACTTTAATTTCACATGAAATCTTTTGATTCACAGCAACCATTCAATAAAACAGGATATAAAAATTGCCAAACCACCGCTGAGACTGCCAGTCACACACCTGGTACTGCCACCAGGTTCCTGAGAGTCCAACTGATAAGGATACCCTAGCCTATGAATCACTCTATGACCTTCACTAACCACATATTCATCCCACTAAAACCATGATCCAACACTTTGATGGGTTTTGAGTATTCTAACACTCCTAAGTGTACATGCAACCCTAGAAAACCATGGAACTTTGTTTGTCTAAAATACATGCAAAATACTTTTTCCAGGGTTCATAATCCTATCTAGCATACATGGGGAACTTAAATCATAATAGATAGCTAGAATTACATACCTTGTTGTTGTTTTGATTCCTTGAAAACCTTGAGAGCCTAGCACCCCAAGTGTGATCCCTCAAATGTTTCCCACAACACCAAATGCTCTTGGAATAAACTTTGAGAGAATTATCTAACACTTGAAATGAGCCTTGCCCTCGTGTATCACTAGTGTAGCCGATTTTGGTGGATGTAAGTATGCTTATATAGTATGTTGTATTAGGGTTACACCATGTAAACCCTAATGTAACATGGCTCCTCATTTCCATGACCCATGGGTTTGTAACTCCCATGAAGCATCCATGGAGCATCCTATGGATGACATTATACTGTTAACCGCAAATCAAATTTGGGAAAATTTGAAAAATCGTTTTTGTGGAAATAAAATAATTAATGGAAACAAAAGAACATATGTTTTAAATGAATTCGATAATTTCAAAATGCTTTCATCAGAAACCATCCATGATGCTCATGATAGGTTCAATTTTATTATGGTTAAAATGAACAATTTGGGTATCAAAAAGACACAACACGAGATAAATCTCAAGTTTTTAAACAATCTTTTCGAAAGCTGGAAAATGGTTAAACTCATTATTCAGGGAAATCCAGCTATTCATACTGAAACTTTGTACAACTTGTATGGAGAACTTCAATCGTATGAATCCTCGATTGACCCACCAACCACTACAGCTTTTGGAGGACCACTTGCTCTTGTGTCCACAACTTCTCAAAACCAAACACCTTTCAATGATCAAAACTTTAATCATTTTAATCAGACTACATCTTTTCAAAACCAAGCCTTCCAGTCTGACTCAAATGATGAAGCAGACTATCAACAACTGTGTGCGTTGGTTGTAAACACAAATCTTCAGATATTTCTCCCAAATCAAGGTCAATCAAATTTTAGACCAAACTTTCAAAACAGACCATCTTTTGGACAAAACAACTCAGGTTTTCAACGTAGACCTTACTTTGGACAAAATTCTCAAAGACCTTCCTTCCATAACAACTCAAACCAAGGTTTTCAAAACCAGGGATTTGAAAACAATCCCAACTCAGGTCATAATAACAATCCAAACAACAGTTTTCAAAATCAAAACAGAGGTTTCCGAAATCAAGGTTACAACAATCAAAACAATGGTTTTCAAAACAACCAAAATTTTGGATTCCAACAAAACCATTCTCAACCTTCCCAACAAACCCAAACTCAAGCACCTGAAAGACTTCCGGTTAAGTGTCAAAAGGATGAAAGTGATGAAGAAGTGATCATTTGTCACAACTGCAAATGAACAAATCACTATGCCAGAGAATGTCGAGCCAAAAACAAAACCAAAATCAAAGACTCAGCATACTATGCTCAAAGAGCCGATGAACTGAAGAAACTCGAAAACCAAGAAAAACAAAGAGCATTGATGGCAATCCATGAACCAAGCGTGGAATACTGGCCAACTTCGGATGACGAAGCTGACATTGAACAAGCACAATCAAACTTCTACTTCGTAGCTGGTGTTGATATACCTTCAAGAGCTCCCAACGTCATAGAACAGGTATGGTTTATGATCTCTGAACTAGGGTTTTCCAAAACAATTTTTGAGTCCCACATAACCAAGATTGAGAAAAGTCTGGAAGCTGATCTCAAAACATTGTTGGATAAGGTGTCTAAGTCCATAACTTATTTGGTATATACTTGACCCGACCCGGCATGGTCCATTTGGGTTGCACTTCACCCAAACTGTTTATGGATAATTTTATGAGAATTGTATACTTACAATTTATTAATATATTATAAGTTATAATATATTAATATAAAGTTATGTTATTTAATTAGTTTTAATCTTGAATTAATTATGAATTAATTTAGTGATTAAAAGGAAGACTAATTAAATCATGGGCTATTATATTTATATGGTGTGGGCTAATACTCATTTGTTAATGGGCTAAGCTTATATGGAAGTCCATGGATGATCCATGGAGCTTTTAACCCATGGATCCTTGGAAAGGAAAAGACATGGGTTATTAGGGTTTCACCCTACCCATGCACACTATATAAACAAGCTCATGTGCATGAAATAACACCCTAGTGTGTGTGTAATAGTGGTGGCCGATTTCTAAGTGTTAGTATACTCTCTCATACATTTTCCAAGTTTGTGGTGATTTGTGATTTCCATTTGAGGCATTCACATTATTGGTGCTTGGCTCTCAAACTCCAAGGAATCAACAATCAACAAAAGGTATGTAATTCATCTAGTCCTTTTATGTTTAAAAGTACCCCATGCCATGCTAGATAGGTTATAAACCTTGGAAAATAATATTTTGCATGTACCTTAGACAAACATAGATCCAAGGTTTATTAGGGTTGCATGTATACTTAGGAAGTGTTAGAATGCTCAAAACCCAACAGTGGTATCAGAGACTAGGCTTGTTTGTTTGATACTTGATGCAAAATAGTGATAAAAAGTCGATTTTTTGCTGTCTGACTGATGAACTCGCCGAGTCCATGGGGGGACTCGCCGAGTTCATGTGTAAACTCATCCTACTCGGCGAGTAGGTTCGTGCACTCGGCGAGTAGGAGCCTCAGAATGCATATTTTCGACTTTTGCTACTGGAAATGGACTAGAAACATTACCCTAAACTGTTTTGGTGTTTTAAAAACTTGTTTTAGTTGGTGTAATGGTTGTTCATTTACAATAGCTTATATCAAAATTTCATGCTTTGTATGTGTTCATATAATTCTTGAAACTTTGATGATCATGTTCATGTTCTTATGAATTTAGAAGATGATAGGAATTATTTGTTGAATTGTTTAGGATTAATTATTGATCATTTATGTGTTTTAATGGAGTCCATAATTTGTCCTCAAGTTATCGATATCCAAAGGTCACTTCTTTTAAACACATTTAAAACACATAAGTTACATAAAATGAAGAGTCTTCATTTTTATGAACCTTTAATTCATAAGTTATGAAATGAAAAAGTTTTGGATACTTACAAAACTTGCCCTCAAGTTTTGGAATTTGTAAAGTTTCACACACTTTAATAAACTTTAATTCCAAACCCTTAGAGTTTTAAAAGTTAAAATTCAACCCTTATACTATTTATAACATTAATGGTTAATTATTATATATATGTATAAGATCAAGTCGTTTTACCGTTAGTAGGCCTCATTCACGAAGCCGGTCTATAAGGGGGGTATAAGGTTGTTGCCTATAAAATGGCAACTTAATGGGTGTACATTCTCACCCACCGCTTCCTTGATCAGTGGAGGGTCGTTAGCCGAACGGGTAGGACAATGACTTTAAATTCTCATTAAAAGTATAATGAATATTATAAAGTAACTACACCTTTTATAAATTCCCAATCTTAGTTACTTTAGGAAAATGTGAATATGGTGCTAACCCATGAAATTCACACTTTGTACCTTACCAAGTCGTTGGTGGAGCGTGTGTGGTTAACCGGCACACTAACTTGGACTAGTAAGGATCATGAAGGGTGACTTAATGTTTATCATAGATCGGTGGAGCGTGTGTAGTTAACCGGCACATCGATTAGGTGATAATATTAAGGGTACCAAGTGAGTTTGCATGGTTATTCACACCTTGTTTTGTGATCCTCGGCATCCCAGTCATAAAACCTAAAGGGCACAATCGAGATTGAAACATGCCATTGAAAAGTTCAATGAATCTCAAAAGATCTAGGAGTTTCAAATCCAATTAAAACCTAATAAATTATTTCGTTTTTCATGGTGGAAATTGGTGAATCGTCATTCACCTACCTTCAAATATTTTATAGCTTGGATTACGGCATCCCTCTTCCAAGTTATAAAATATTGTGTTGGGTCCTAGCCTTAATATTTCATATTGGGTGTTATATTAAGGACTTGAATCAACTAACTTGATTTTCTCCCATTGTAGATGTCTGGTTCAGACAACTATGATCTTCCCAAATCGCTTGAAACAAGCTTTCCTCTTGAAGATGATGTCCCTCAACATCATGCTTCACTCCCCCCACCTCCTCCATTTATTCTCCCTGACCCACAAGCCCGAAGACTTGAAAGGTTCAAGATCACTCAAGCTCTACTAGAAATGAAACATAAAGATGGAAGACCTGTGTGCACTCATGTCTTAGGAATGAAGTCACACATAGACAAGTTGAGAATGTTGGGTGCTGTTATTTCAAGGAAGTTCGCTGGTGACTGGGTTCTTCAGTCACTTCCTGAGTCATATAGTGAGTTTATTAAAGACTACCATATGACAGATCCCGACATAACCCTAATAGATCTTTCTTATTTGCTTGTTGCTGCTGAATCAGCAATGATTTGGCGCAATGGTCAAGCAAATATTGATGGAAAATTTATTTCTCAAACTTCCATGGACATGGACAATGGTAACATTGGAAGTCCAGAAAATCTTTCTCGTCCCAATGGAAGGGGATCGGCCTTGGTCAACCCGGTTGACCAAAAGGTAAAGGGAAAGGCTAAGTCTATGATTGTCTCGTGTACCATTCCCAAAGAGTCTATATGTTTTTATTGTCATGAGAAGGGACATTGGAAGCGAAGCTGCCCTGAATACCTGAAATATTTGAAAGCAAGTAGAGACAAAATGTTTGACTTGGCTTCAGGTAAGTCCACTATCTAAATTTGTTAAAGTTCCTAATTGTTGATTCTTATTACATGATGTGAGTACGTTGCATCTTGATGTTTAGCAGGATCGAGCAAAAGGAAGGTTAAAATAAGAGTGTGCTGAATCTGATCACGAAGATGGATTTCTATCGCATGGTTCAAGGATCGGATTTTTAAGCTACTACTTAAAAGTTATGATAGATTGCTAGGAAATATGTAATATCATAGTTTTCATTTGAAGATGCATTGTAAGGAATATTTTTCCGCATTTTAATAAAGAAATAAAAGTGTTGTTTAGTTTATTTTATATTATATCCCCTTACAATGGTATTTATGGAAATTGATGTTTGTATGTTTCTAGCAATATTGGAAATATGAGTTTGATTCTCTCATATGTGGTAGTGTCTGAATTTACCAAATGAGGAAAGGTTCTCATCACCCAAGCTTCAGTTAGACAGAAACTTGGAATCATACAAGTTGTATTGTATGATGAATGAGAATTTTCATCTTTGTAAAATTGAGACTAATTCATTGATCACATGCATATGTGAGTCAATTGAAGGACTAAGGAATTAGGTACACTGGGTGTGTGTTGGTCAAGGTCCACCACAAAGATCAATTCGTCATGATTTACTAAAGATTAGTAAATATGGTTATACTTATAAGGTTAAGTATAATTCTGTAACATTGGAAAAGTTTCAACGTATGGCAGAACGGATGAGAAGAATCAAATTTGGCAGAGAGATGAAAGTTTCTCAAATCTGAAAAGATGGGCGAGTACTTTAGTATCATGTTTTTATGATCATCTTAATGATTATGAAACCATATCACAAATTCATACTCTAAGGACATCTTAGTGCATTGTTATGACTAAGATGAGGGGTCATGAATTGTTGGAATGGTTAAAATCAAGAAGATGCATCATACATGTTTTTGTGATCAATGATTATGAAACCATATCACAAATTCATATTCTAAGGACATCTTAGTGCATTGTTATGACTAAGATGAGGGGTCATGAATTGTTGGAATGGTTAAAATCAAGAGAATGAGTTATACTTCGTTCCAAAACAACTCTTAGAGTCATACTCCAAGATTGTAACATTGAGTGACATAAAGTAAGTTGTGATGTCTTGAATGAGACAAAGACCAATTAAGACCAATTGTGTGAAGTGTTTATCTTGATAAGAATCTGCACTATCCCTTGAATATTTGTTTTGTCAAGGAATGGTTCTTGACTAAGGAAACTTATATGTCAAGAGGACAGTGGGAGTCTTAAAGATCCTGAAAGGATTTCAAGATTTAATCAAGAGTAAAACCTGAGTTTTATCACTAGCACACGACTTAAGGTTTGCAACCTATTAAGTTGACATAATTCTTGTTTCTGTGTCTGTTCCTATTGAGTTAACTATGCATATGAGTTCTGTTAGTTCTAAACTGTGTGCATAACAGCTTGGAAGCATTGGTTGGCCTTGTGCTACCAGATGACAAGAAATTAAGATTGAACAAGTTCAATCCATGTAAGGCTGAATTTGTTACTAACCTTGTCTTGTGATTATGGTTTTGACAAATTCACATGGATAGGAACTCATACACCATAAAATCTAAGTGTCATAAGGTTTCTCTCCGATCCATGAAAATGATGGTGAGGAAATGCTTTCACTAAGAAAATTTTAAGTAGATAGCAATTGTGATGTTTGCATTCTCAAAGTCGTTAGTGGAGCGTGTGTGGTTAACCGACACACTAACATGGACTTGTGAGAAATGGCAAAGGTCTAAACAATTAAGACTATGATTACGGCATCCCTTTTCATAGTTCTGGAAATTGTTTAGACACACATGTGGGCTATCTAAGAAAGGGTGTACGAATCTAAATTTCAGAAGTCCAGCTGATTTCTGGAAATATGTCAGAGCTAGTGGGAGCATAAGTGTTATGCTGATAATCATCATGTTAGTGGGAGCATGATTATTATGTTTAGTGTTGCAAGTTAGCAATGTTAATTATAGAAAACAAAAGTGCCAATTCGTAAAGTTGTAGGGGTTGAAAAAGTTGTTTTGCTATAATTAAGGGAGAGGAAATTATACTTCATTTCAATTCTAAAAGCTTAGATTGAGTTCTTAATCATCTTTAGTCAAGGATATATATATGAATTTTATGTTGGAATGGTTCAACATAAGGAAATTCTATATATATTGCGTTCTCAAATTCGATTATGATCACGACATCCCTCTTCATAGTCGATTTTTGAAAACATGGAAAATAAAAAAAATATTGTAGCAAAAGACTGATCCAGTATCAGGTCTTTATGTGAGACATCGTGAATCGTGTCCCATATGCTTCGGGTATAGGATCGGTCACATGTGCTATAATATTCACCCTTTCTAAATTTTCCAAATGCTCAGAGCATTAAGAAGGGAAAAGTCTAGAATTGGATAAGACTAAAATGATTAAGCAATTGTCGAGGACTATCTAAGGCTCACTAAAGATTGGTTGCTCAAGGACAGTTGGAAGTATAGTGTTAAATTTTGGAAGGACCATATGGATATATTCTGAAAAGAGGTAGCTCTTGTTCAGATATGATAATCAAAATAGGAATATGGAAATTTTCCATATTGGGAGTTGGATATTAAGAATCTATGAGAAAGTTAGAAACTTTTATGGAAGAAGGATGTTCAAAGCAATGTACTTTGAATATGAGAGTTCGTTTCCATAGAGTTGATCTCCTTTGGAATCCTCTGTAATGACTGATGACAAGGTTTTGGTGACCTTGTGCATAATCATTACGAGAGGATCAGTGCATATAAGTTTAAAATCTAACAGTTTTTTGGTAAATGGTAGGAATTAGGAATTCTTACATTTACAATAAGGATTTGGGATTTTGAAATGAGCATCATTGGAATCATGTTCAATTGATCTATTTCACAAAGTAAAGATCATAGACAAACATAGTGTGCATACTTGGAGTATGGCATAACTATTGTTTAGAAAAACAAAGTGTACATGCTAGGAGCATGGGATGACTATTGTTTTTGTTCAAGTATTAAGTTGATTATTTGAAACATTATACAATGAATAATGTGTAATCAATATGGTGATAAATAAAAGGTGGTTTTATTTATATTCAAAAGGGTTCTGAGACCATATTGGATTTGATTATTATTGTGTTTCACTTTGCATGTTTTGACTTCCAGAATAGCTAGGTTATTCTTTCCGAATGACTAAGTTATTTAAACACTCCACAGTCGTTCATATGTTGGAAGTAGGTATGAATTAAGACTGTCATGAATCGAGTTTGTAGATGGCTAAACGTGTTTAGACATAGAAATGGTTGCTACAACATTCATGAGTACTCATAAGTTATGAGTATTGGAATTAACCCACGCTCACTTGTATCACTTCATGGAATTTATCTCGAGTGATCGTGAGACGGTAATATCATATAAGTCTTCAAACCTAGAGATATGAGTTGTTACGTATGAGTTGGTTGTGCATTGATTGCACGTAAACGCATCAGTAACTTGATGTTATAAAACGTGTCTTTGTGTATAATTCAACAAGTAGTAGAAACAAGTATATGAGTCGAAGTTTATCTGTTCCTTCTAGTCCTTGGAGGATTAGAAGGGATATCTGGGCCCCTCGATGATTTTGTTTTGACCTATGTACCGGGCCCGGTCAGAACCTAATTGATGTGTTCAATTTAGTTCTTTGTCAAAGAAATCGGAAATCGAGAAACAAACTGCTGGACAATAAGTACGACGTTGTTCCATGTATTTTTCCGGCTGATATCATAAGAACAGAGGATTATATGATCACTTATCTAAAATGGCGCTTCATAGTTCAACAGAGTTTTCGAGAGCTACGATTGCTGGTCGGTTCCTGAAGTAACATACACAAATACAGTTATTAGACTTATCCAAGTGGGAGACTGTTTGATAAGGTGTCTAAGTCCATAACTTATTTGGTATATACTTGACCCGACCCGGCATGGTGCATTTGGGTTGCACTTCACCCAAACTGTTTATGGATAATTTTATGAGAATTGTATACTTACGATTTATTAATATATTATAAGTTATATTATATTAATATAAAGTTATGTTATTTAATTAGTTTTAATCTTGAATTAATTATGAATTAATTTAGTGATTAAAAGGAAGACTAATTAAATCATGGGCTATTATATTTATATGGTGTGGGCTAATACTCATTTGTTAATGGGGTAAGATTATATGGAAGTCCATGGATGATCCATGGAGCTTTTAACGCATGGATCCTTGGAAAGGAAAAGACATGGGTTATTAGGGTTTCACCCTAACCATGCACACTATATAAACAAGCTCATGTTGCATGAAATAACACCCTAGTGTGTGTGTAATAGTGGTGGCCGATTTCTAAGTGTTAGTATACTCTCTCATACATTTTCCAAGTTTGTGGTGATTTGTGATTTCCATTTGAGGCATTCACATTATTGGTGCTTGGCTCTCAAACTCCAAGGAATCAACAATCAACAAAAGGTATGTAATTCATCTAGTCCTTTTATGTTTAAAAGTACCCCATGCCATGCTAGATAGGTTATAAACCTTGGAAAATAATATTTTGCATGTACCTTAGACAAACATAGATCCAAGGTTTATTAGGGTTGCATGTACACTTAGGAAGTGTTAGAATGCTCAAAACCCAACAAACATATCATTACACAATGGTCAATTTTGATATTTGCAAATCTAAGTTACAAACCTTGCAACTCAAATTTGGAGAATCAACAAGAAGAAAAAGCAAATTGGAAAGAGATGTTGAAAGAAAATCGGAAGATTATAATCACGTCTTGGAACAATTAAATCAGACCCTAATTCAGAAAAGGGATTTGGAACAAAAAAATCAGTCAGACATTTCTTCTGAAATAAAAGATGTTTTAGAAATGGAAATCCTTCAGTTGAAACAAGACTTTCAAGAATCAACTGACAAATACAATATTTTAAATGAAAAACTGACTGATTCTTTAAAACAAATCAATTCTCTTGAAACTGAGAATAAAAGACTGATATGGAATATGGATTCTATCAAAGTTGCTAGAAAACTAAGTGATGATATTTTCACCAAGGCAAACACCTTAGGAACATGCAAAATTGATACGAATTACAGACCAGGAATTGGAAGAGAATCCTTTGAAATTGAACAAGCAAAACAGGAAAACATGACGAATTGTGAAAACTCTGAATCCACTCTACCATATCTTTTCACATCTGTTAATGAGGAAGATTCAGATGACGAAATAGTTATCAACTGTAGCCCAGATGATACTGCTTTCACTGTTTCCAATAAGTCTTTCAAAAGAGTTGTAAATTCTGAAACAGACTCTGCTAGTTCTTTAACTCACCGAATCAAACATACCGACGGAACCACCAAAATCAAAAACCTTTTGAATGGAGAAAATTCCTGTTATGAGGATGGTAGTACTTCTGTACCAACTGCTTTTCCTACAATGAGTTCATCAATTGTTGGAAAAACTAGTCCGGGACAAAAATACTCCAAGAAACAACAAACAAGCAAAAAATCCATTCAAGTCAACAAAACCCCACTTTTCAAACCAAAAGCTTTTGAAAACAAACCAATTCAACCCTACTTCGTACCACATAAACAGGTTTCCAAACAAAAACCAAAACCTTTTGAAAACCGCTTTCAAGATATCACTTTTAATCATTCAAGGAACTTTCAAAAACCATCAAATCAGAAAGTTTCAAACCATCATCATCAAAAAGCTTTACAAAACCGCCCATCACATCCCAGATATGAAGAAAACTTTTCTAACAAACCTTCACATCTAGGATATCATTCACCAAATCACAGATCTTATCAACCCACGGGTTTTGAAAAACAAATCACATTTTGGGTAAACTTGATAAATCAAATCAAACCTCAACCATTCCATCCTCATAAACAAAACCCTTACAACAACGTGAAATTAAACGCTAAAAGAAATTCATTAAGCAATGCACCCAAAATAACAACAACTGACAAACCAGGACCCATTCAGATTTGGGTACCTAAACTTTCTGTCTGATTGCAGGTACTTAATGCTGGAGAACCCAATGATGATACATGGTATATTGATAGTGGCTGCTCCAAGCATATGACAGAAAACCGGAACTACTTACGTGACTTCAAACCTACACAAACCAATCAAGATGTTACCTTCGGCAACAACATGACAGCAAAAATCAAGGGTTATGGAAACATAACAAATGGTAATTTCACCATAAAGAAAGTTGCCTTTGTCGATGACCTGAAACACAACCTCATCAGTGTTTCTCAACTGTGTGATAACAATCTTGAAGTTTTGTTCACCAAACAACGAAGCTTGATCATGGACGCCAAAACCAAAGATGTTATAGTTGATTCTGACCGTGCCGGAAATATGTATCGACTTGACATGGATCTTATCTATGGTAAACCCGATATATGTCTGCTATCTAAAGCCCCAACAGATATTAGTTGGTTATGGCACCGCCGCCTTTCCCATCTAAATTTTGGGTACATCAACAAACTGATCGGCGATGATCTTGTTCGAGGGGTACCACTTCTAGCTCGATAACGAAACTCTTTGTGCCGCATGTCAAAAAGGAAAACTTTCCAAATCAACTCACAAAAGCATCTCAGAATCTAGTGTATCCGAACCACTAGAATTGTTGCACATAGATCTTTGTGGCCCTGCCAAAACCCAAACCATACAAGGGAAAAAGTACATTCTTGTTGTCATTGATGGTTTCTCACGCTTTACTTGGGTCTTTTTCTTAAGACTAAAATCGGAAGCACCTGAAGAGATGATCAACTTCATCAAACAAATCGAACTAAAGCTCAAAAGACCTGTTCGAAGAATCCGAAGTGATAATGGTTTAGAGTTCAAAAACAAGACTCTAGACTCATTTCTCAAAGACAGAGAAATTGAACATAACTTCTCAGCCCCATACACTCCATAACAGAACGGTGTTGTCGAAAGAAGGAACCGAACTCTATATGAAGCTGCAAGATCAATGCTTATCTTCGCTGATCTGCCACAATACTTCTGGGCAGAAGCAATAGCCACACCTTGCTACACTCAAAATCATTCCTTAATCCATAAACATCTTCATAAAACACCATATGAAGTCATTAACAACCGAAAACCAAACATCAAATTTTTCCATATTTTTGGTTGTCGATGCTTCGTAAAGAACAATAAAGATCACCTTTCAAAATTTAAATCAAGGTCGGACGAAGGAATTTTCCTTGGTTACTCGTTTTCCTCAGCTGCTTATCGAGTACTAAACAAACGTACTAGAGTAATTGAAGAAAGTACCGATGTTCATTTCGATGAATTTTATGTCAGGAAATTGGATCGTGAACATTTTGGTTCTAAAATGATTGAAAATATTTTTCAAAATCCAATTCAACAAACACTTTCTCCTGACATAGACATTGAAATCGATCTCGATTTACATTTTTAACAACCAAAAACCGCTTACAATTCTGAACTTCTAACTACTACAATTGACCCTACAGGAACACCCAGTGAAGTTATTACACAAACAAACCAAAATGATGCAGATCAATTTGAGGGGGAACCACCAACACATACTTCCTCTTTGGAACAAACACCAAATCCTCCTTTGATCACCCAATCCCCAAATAGCCAAAACAATCCCGATGCATCATTTATGGGGGAACCTTCAAACCTATTCCAAGATGAAACACCCGGAGAAGAACAATGGGATATTGAAACTCCAATTATTATAGCGGAAGAGAATCGCTTAATAAAGTGGACCAGAAATCATCCTACAGACCAAATCATCGGAGATCCCAACTCACACATTCAGACTAGAGCCGCATCCACAAATAAATGTTTATTTGGAGCCTTCTTATCCATGACTGAACCGAAAACCATACATTTTGCTATAAAAGATCCAGACCGGGTAAAAGCTATGCAAGAAGAGCTAGCAGAATTTGAAAGAAACGACGTATGGAATCTTGTTCCTACTCCACCCGATGTTACTGTTATAGGTTCAAGATTGGTATATAGAAACAAGACTGACGATCAAGGAATCATTTGTCGAAACAAGGCACGTCTTGTAGTCAAAGGATATTTACAATAAGAAGGAATCGACTACGATGAAACCTATGCTCCAGTTGCCAGAATTGAAGCAATTTGCATCTTTCTTGCATATGCTGCACATAAGAATTTCAAAGTATTCAAAATGGACGTTAAATGTGAATTCCTACATGGAGAGATAGATCGCGAAGTATATATCCAACAACCACCAGGTTTCGAAGAGCCCAAATTTCCAGATCACAGCTTTAAATTGCAGAAAGCTATCTATGGCTTGAAACAAGCACCCCGAGCCTGGTATGCCACGTTGTCAACCTTTCTCGAAGAATCAGGTTTTAAAAGAGGTTTAATCGATCGAATTCTCTTACGTAAAATCTTTAATAAACATCTATTAATCGTACAAATATATGTTGATGACATTATTTTCGGTTCTACTGATGAATCTTTGAGTGTTAAGTTTGCAGATCTAATGAAGAGCAAATTTGAAATGAGCATGATTGGGGAGATGACTACTTTTCTCGGACTTCAAATCAAATAGTAAACTGATGGCATTTTCATCAACCAACAGAATTATGTCAAAAACCTACTCACTCGCTTTTCAATGGACAAATCCAATACAGCGAAAACCCCAATGGCCTTTGGATACAAAATTGATGCAGACTTAAATGGCAAACCCGTTGACCAGAAAAGATATCGTGGAATGATTGGATCACTCTTATATCTCATTGCCAGCAGACCTGACATCATGTTTTCTACATGTGTGTGTGCCAGATACCAAGCAAATCCAATGGAATCCCTTGTAGTTGCTGTGGAACGCATCTTCAAATACCTTAAAGGCACTCCCAAACTCGGCCTTTGGTATCCAGCTAAATCCGATTTAAAGCTGAATGCTTTCACCGACTCAGACTACGGAGGATGCAAGCTAGATAGGAAGAGTACATCTGGTAGTGGTCAATTCCTAGGAGGTAGACTAGTGAGTTGGACTTCAAAGAAAAAAACTTGTGTATCCACATCAACAGCAGAAGCTGAATACGTCGCTGCCGCCAGCTGTTGTTCACAAGTCATATGGATGCAAACTCAATTGCGTGACCATGGCTTCAAAATCTGACAAATTCCCATATTTTGTGACTCAACCAGTGCAATTGCCATTTCTCACAATCCCGTTCACCATTCCATGACAAAGCACATCAACATTCGATATCACTTTATCAAAGACAACATTCCAAAGGGTCATATCGAACTACACTTCATCAACTCCGAAGATCAAATTGCCGATGTCTTCACTAAGGCTCTCGATGAAACAAAGTTTCAATACTTCCTAGGCCGTCTAGGAATGTTAAATCTAGATAACATCCATCCTTAAACTTTTACTTTTTGTTTATACAAAAGTGTGTTTACTTTCATTCAAAAAGAAAATTCAAAAACAATTGAAAATTGCTTTCCTTTCAAAAATACCAAAAACATTCAAATAAATATTTCCAAAAACATTCAAAAAAAAAACAAATCTTCAAAAACATAATAAAAGACTTTCCATAATAAGCTTTTATAGAACCTTGTGATTAATCGTCTCTTGACTTAATTTTCAGATGCTTATGCTTGATGAAGATTTTAAGTCATATTGATTCTCAATTGGAGTGAAGGTTCAAATCTCCTACTTTTCATAATGTATATAACTTTATTTCCTTCGATTTTATTTCATTATTGACGATTTTAAACAATCAAGGGACATAAGGTTACGAGGTTCAGATGAAAACAAAAACCCATGTGAGAATTTGTGCCTCGTCAATCTATATCACTGTGGAATTCATTTCTTGTGAGCTTAGGTGTGTCACTATTGCTTATAAGGTATACTTGATTTTAGCTTGTCACAGTCTCATTTTTGCTTAGATATCAAAATGATCAGGGAGGATACATTCATTTCTTACATACTAGACAAACTGTCTTTTATGCCACCAATCCCTACCTAGATATAAGTTAACCAAAATTGAAGTCTTAAGATCCCATGATCCATCAACAAGAAAAGACGGAATGAAAAAGACTTCAACAATCACTTATCAAAGAAAAACAAAGATCTATCCACATCCAATCATCAAAGACGAATCAAGATAAAGACGAATCAACAAAAAATGCCAAATCATTCACCGAAGAAATACCAAAGAAAACAAAAATATTCTACATTTGGTATTTTCAAACAAACTTTTCAACCAAATGGTTATTTCAAAACAAACATCATAAGATCCCGTGATCTGTTTTTAACCATTTTTCACAAAAGAAGATATCTTAATCCCACAAGACAGATACTCTCAAAAAACCCAATTTTCTCAAATGTAGCAAATTCTCGATGCTAAAACAAAATATCTTTTTACAATAAATCGATATTGATCAACAAACAGGATACCATCAAAGAAGAAGTTGCAACAACATTGGATTTCCCGTGATACTGTAGCCTTCATCACTGAAGATTCTTAGTTGCAAACTGCACTATGAAAATTGTTAAACCCCTCTACATGTATTTCCCGACGGAGAGAGAGTGAACGTTAATGGCATGAATGAAGAAACCCGCTGAGTAATGCCGAAACTAGTCTTATGTGATTGATTATCTAATAATGAGACTAAGTGACTTTACAGGAAAAGCATAGTTGAACACCTCCAATATGAGTGTGAGTCGTCAGAGAGAGATATCACTCATTTTTAGTGATCATTAACTTGTTCTGCTGCCAGAACAACCAAACACCCAAGTGAAGTGTGAGCTATACCTATGAGCGTTCATCTGAATCGACCTGTTAGACCACTTGTCGTCATTAATAATGCTATAAAATCTTAGGATATTTCTTTAGATACATATATGGCTGCCCTTTGATAACCGAACCCGAGACTTTGATTCGGAAACAAATTTTTGAAAATCTTTTACATAAGATATGTTAAACAAAGTCACAAACTTTCAAAACAATCACTATGTTTTATATATCTTATCTATTGACATAGGGGGAAATTGTTGAAAGATGTTTTTGTATGTGACCTTCTATGTGACCATCACTGAAATAAGACGAACTGTTTTTGTATTATCTAACAAATATTATCAGTTATTTCAGGTTGCATAAATGCGTGATCAAAACGAAAAATACGAAAACACGCGAAAGACAGAAAACGCATAGACGAGAAAATTAGCTGTGCGACTGAACAGTTTCAACAATATATATATATACATATATATATATATATATATATATATATATATATAATATATATATATATATATATATATATATATATATATATATATACATATATATATATATATATAAATATATATATTTATATATATACATATATATATATATATATATATATATATATATATATATATATATATATATATATATATATATATATCTTTATGTGGAAAAGAAAACAAGGAAAAGTCAAGGAAATGAGAAGCTAAACCCATTCCCACGTTTTTTCCCTCCTACTCTACCACAACTTGCATACACCAGCTACTATTCCTTTCAACAAACACTCAAGTGCATGAAGATATTTGTTCATTCATATATGTATACGTGAGTTTGTATGTGTGAGTGTGTGTGTTCATTACTTCCTACAAACACCAAATACTCCCAACACCATCAACCATCTTCATCTTCTTCAAGAACAAGATAAATCCCTGGAGAAAGTGAAGAACACCAAGATCAATAAGCTAAATAAATAACACCATCAACCATCTTCATCACATGTTCTTCATCAAACTTTAAGATCATCAACTTCACCACCTTTGCTCATCACACCACTTACCACCAAACACCTCTCTTATATCAACCTCCTTCCAACCTCAAAATAATCTCCAAACACCCTCCAAATACCCTCCTTAAACCTCCTCCAAAAAAAACCCTTTCAAATCACCACAACTATCACCACCTTGCTGTTTTTCGACATCAGAATTTGCATGTTAGAAAACAAAAAACCGAGCACAACACAGCCAAAATACCACTAGGGAGATTTTCACCATCAATTCTTCAAAACCTTACCTACATCTAGAAGTTTTCGTGGACGATTTTGACCTTGGGAAACCCCAGAGAGACGCGAGAGAGAATTGGCTATCCAGAGAGATTTCTGTTTTCGAGTTCAGAATCTTCATGTTAGAAAATAAAAAAACTGGGCACAACACAGCCAAAATACTACTAGGGAGATTTTCACCATCAATTCTTCAGAACCTTACCTACATCTAGAAATTTTCGTGGACGATTTTGACCACGGGAAACCCCAAAGAGACGCGAGAGAGAATTGGCTATCCAGAGAGATTTACTCCGAAAATCTACATTCATCACCACGCAAAGCTCTTTCAACATCACCATCTTTGCTAGCTTACACCACCAAAACTACAACATTATTACACTTCCTACCACCCTCCAAATACCCACTCCAACCTCATCAAATCTCCTCAAAATACCCAATACCCGTATACAAATACATGACCCATGTACTTTGCACGGTTTTGTAAACAACCCATTTTACATGAAAATGAACTTTGTGTTACTTATCAAATACCGGATTGATCTTTGAACAAATATCGACCAGTTGTTCCAAGAGTCCCAATATCGACCAGTCATTCCAAGAGTCCAAATATCGACCAGTCGTTCCAAGAGTCCAAATATCGACCAGTCGTTCCATCAGTCCAGTTCAGTCAATTTATTGACGAACCTACTTGATATATATTTATATACTTATATACTTTATTATAGCTTTATGTCATTTAAATATAGTCATTTATATTATTTATATCTTTAGGTCATTTAAATACAGTCATTTATATTATTTATAGCTTTACGTCATTTAAATACAATCATTTATATTATTTATAGCTTTACGTCATTTAAATAAATCATTTATATTATTATAGCTTTCATATTTATACTTATTCCGCAATTATTATTCTTTATATATATCTATATCTTATACCTTTAATTCATATATCTGTCACACAGTAACTGGTAACCGAGCCTTTTGTTGTGGTGATCAGATTTTTATATTTCCAACAATCGGTATCTGAGCTGATATAAAAGAATATTTTACAACAGATCAACGATGGCAAGAACAAGAAGTGGTGTTGGAAACGCAGACGAAAACAGGAATCAACGGCCTCAACCACTAGTGATTGAGGAAATACCTGTTGTAGCTGCTGCACCCGAGCCAATGACAATGGCTGGTGTACAATTGATGATTGAGACGATGTTGGATCGTCAGATGGAAGAAACTAGATGTCTGCTTCAACAAAATCATGAAGAACTTTCAATTCAAGTTGAAGAGCCCGAAGTGAATGGAGGGCCTTCGGAAGGAGGTAACTTCAGTGGGCCTGTTGGTCAAGCCAACCCACCGATTGTTAGACAAAACAATCGTGATGGAGGAAATGACGGATGTGGATGTAAGTATAAAGATTTCATGGCATCTAAACCACCATGTCTATCCGGAAACCCGACGCCGGTTCAAGTTATGGAGTGGATCTCCGAAACGGAGACAATGTTTGAAAGTTGCGAATTCAGCAACATGCAGAAGACCGCTCTTGCGATCCCTTTGTTAAAATTTGGCGTGTTGAGTTGGTGGAAGCTGTTAGTTGACTCTATGCCCAAGGGAGAAGCGAGAAAAATGTCTTGGGAAGACTTTGTCGAATAACAGAAACTGCAATACTGCTTCGAGCAGGACATTCTGTAAATCAATAATGAGTTTCAGAATTTAAAGAAGGGAAAAATGAGCGTTACTGAATATGTTGCTAGTTTCACGAAAAAGATGAAGCTTATTCCATGTCTAGTTCCAACAGAACTCTCAAAGGTCAATAAGTTTGCCCTCGGACTACCAGCGGACTATGGTCCAATGGTTAAGCAAACAACCACATTGAAAGCCGCCATCTGGGCTGCTAGAAATGTTGAGACCCAGATCAGGGAGAAGTGTCTGGAGAAGTCAGAGGTTGGTGAGAAGAGGAAGTTCGACGGACCCTCATGGTCCAGCAAAAAGGGTAAATTCTCGAAGTCTAGTTCGAGAGGAGGTGGAGGAGACGAAGTGAAATGGTGCGACAAATGCAAGAAGAAGCATCATGTGAAATGTGACGGGGAAGTCACATGCTTCAAATGTGGAAAGCCAGGGCACTATGCCAACGAATGCACCCTCGCCAAGAAAGTCTGCTACGGGTGTGGTGAGGAGGGGCACATCTCGAGAGACTGTCCTAAAAAGAAGGAAGCATCAAGACCCAACATTCCACCAAAGTTGAATGCGAGAGCCTTTCAGATGACACTGGAAGCTGCTAAGGAAGAAGCTGATGTTGCTTCAGGTACTTTTCTCGTAAACGAATTGCCTGCCCAAATTTTATTTGATTCTGGAGCCAACTACTCCTTTATTTCGCATGAATTTTGTAGAAAACTAGCTTTACCTGTCGATAGACTAGATAATGCTTTATTAGTCGAAGTTGCTAGTGGCAAGTTTGTACCTGTTAGCCATCGTATGAAAAAGTCTTAATTGATTTGAATGGGAATAAGTTTCACGAGGAATTATTACCTATTGAGTTAAATGGTTTCGACATCGTGTTGGGAATGGATTGGCTTAGCGCCAATGATGTCGAGATACTGTGTAAGAAGAAGATTGTAAAAGTAAACACGCCAGGGAAGGAGTCATTTACGGTGTATGGAGACAAACGCATGGTAAATTCTGGAATCATTTCTCTAATGAAAGCTAGAAAGTGTTTGGCCAAAGGATGTACATCATATTTGGCATTCGTGATTGATGCAAAGAAGGAGAAAAAGGAGATGCAGAGCATTCCTGTCGTGTGTGAGTATCCGGAAGTATTTCCCGAAGATCTTCCTGGATTACCGCCTGATCGACAAGTAGAATTCCGTATTGACTTGTTACCAAGAACAACGCCAATAGAAAAAGCACCTTACCCATTAGCACCAACGGAGATGAAGGAGCTGATGATGCAACTTCAGGAGTTATTCGACAAAGGTTTCATAAGACCTAGTTCATCACCCTGGGGAGCTCCGGTGTTATTCGTGAAAAATAAAGACGAGAGTATGGGAATGTGCATTTACTACAGAGAGCTGAATAAGGCAACAATAAAGAATAGATATCCGTTTCCGAGGACTGATGACATGTTCGATCAACTACAAGGTTCAAGTTATTTTTCAAAGATCGACCTAAGTTCAGGATATCATCAGCTGAAAGTAAGAGAGCAGGATATCGAGAAGACTGCATTTAGAACACGATATTGACACTAAGAGTTTTTGGTTATGTCGTTTGGACTAACCAATGCTCGAGCGGCATTCATGGATTTAATGAACAGGGTTTGTAATCCGTTCCTTGATAAATCTGTGATATTGTTCATAGATGACATTCTGATTTACTCGAAAAGCCAAAAGGAGCATGGCCAACACTTGCGCGAAGTGTTAGAAGTCTTGAAGAAGGAGAAGTTGTATGCTAAGTTCTCCAAATGTGATTTTTGGATTCGAGAAGTCCAATTCTTGGGTCACGTGGTTAACTAAGAAGGAATAATGGTGGATCCAACAAAGATTGAAGCTGTGATGAAGTGGGAACAACCAAAAATCCCCACAGAGATCCGAAGCTTGTTGGGATTAGCCGGATATTACCGAAGGTTTATCCAAGGCTTTTCTTCGATTGCTACTCCATTAACAGCTTTGACTCACAAAGGAGCTACTTATGCTTGGAGTGATAAGCACAAAGAAGCATTGGAGTTACTAAAGAAAAAGCTATGTAAATCACCGATTCTTTCTCTACCCGATGGAGTTGAAGACTTCGCTGTCTATAGCGATGCGTCTGGTGTTGGGTTGGGTTGTGTTTTGACCCAAAGAAAAAAGGTGATAGCATATGCGTCTCGACAGCTGAAAGAACATGAAAAGAACTACCCCACTCATGATTTGGAGTTGGCAGCGGTAGTATTTGCTCTGAAAATATAGAGGCATTAACTCTATGGCTCGAATTGCAAACTTTTCACTGATCATAAGAGTCTTCAATATCTCTTTAGTCAGAAGGAATTGAATATGAGGCAGCGACGCTGGCTAGAATTACTTAAGGACGATGACTGTGAGATACTTTACCATCCCGGTAAAGCAAATGTTGTCGCCGATGCTCTTAGTCGGAAAGTCAATCTTGAGAGAAAAAGGCCAAGATCATTTAGAATAGAAGTTGTCTCGATAATTGTGGAGAGTATAAAGAAAGCTCAAAAGGAAGCTTCATAAAAGAATGACTGAAACGAGGAACGTTTGGGAAAAACGCTAGTGTTTGGTACAAACGGTCATGGACTGAAGGTATTCCAAGATCGTATTTGGGTACCTAAGTCAGGTGGAATAAGAGATCTTCTAATGTAAGAAGCTCACAAAACCATGTACTCAATTCATCCTGGCAGCACTAAAATATATAGGGACCTAAAACCCTATTACTGGTGGCCGACGATGAAGCTCGACATTGCGAAGTATGTGGCGGAGTGTATGACCTGTGCGAGAGTCAAGGCACAACATCAGAAACCATACGGGAGTTTTGAACCTTTACTTGTTCCTATGGGTAAATGGGAAAACATTGCTATGGATTTTGTCACTAAACTGCCCAGAACAAAGAATGGTCACGACATGATTTGGGTGGTCGTTGATCACTTCACTAATAGTGCGCACTTCATAGCAGCCAATGAGAAATGGTCTATGGATAAGCTTGCGAATTCTTACGTGAAGGAAATTGTGAGGCTTCACGGTGTTCCGTTAACGATTGTGTCAGATCGTGACAGCCATTTCACCTCGCGATTTTGGAAAAGTCTACAAGAGGAATTGGGTACCGAGTTGTGTTTGAGTACAGCTTACCATCCACAGACTGATGGTCAGAGCGAACGAACGATACAAACGCTTGAAGATATGCTGAGAGCATGTACCCTAGAATTCCAAGGTAACTGGGATGAACATTTACCTTTGGTAGAATTTTCCTATAATAATAGTTTCCACTCGAGCATAAAGATGGCACCTTATCAAGCTATGTACGGACAAATATGTCGTACGCCGTCTTGTTGGCTTGAGGCTGGGGAAAAACAGTTTATGGGACCGGAGATAGTCCATCAAACTGCTGAAAAGTTGAAAATAATTAGGGAGAGAATGTTAGCAGCTCAGGATCGTCAAAAGAGTTATGCTGACAACAAGCGAAGACAGATGACTTTTGAAGTTGGAGATTCGGTTTTTGCTTAAAGTCTCGCCGTAGAAGGGACTTATAAGGTTTGGTAAAAGGGGAAAGTTAAGTCCAAGGTTTATTGGACCGTTTAAAGTTCTTCAGAGGATTGGGAATCAAGCATATAAGCTAGAACTACCCGAAGAACTGAATGGAATTCATAACACTTTCCATGTATGTTATTTGAGGAAGTTCACGAGAGAAGTTCCCGATATAATTCCAATTTTTGAGTTAAGAATTGATGAGAACAAAAGGTTAATTGAAGAACCAGAGGCAATCGTTGACCGAAAGACCAAGAAGTAGCGACACAAGATGGTTGAATTAGTGCTTGTCCGTTGGAAACATACGAATGGGCCAAATCTCACCTGGGAAACGGAGAGTGACATGATGAGTCGCTATCCGCATTTGTTTGTTGACATGTGATTCCGGGGAAGGAATCCTTCTAAGGCGGAGAGAATTGTAACGCCCATGTTTCTAGGTTAGACATTAATAATGATGTAATAGTCTACATTAACCTTTGTAACCCGTCATGAAATAATAAAGATGTATTATTTGAGTATTATGTGTTTTGTGCTTAATTGTGTGACTTAAATGAATTAAGGATAAAAATAAGCGTCTAAATGAAATGTTAGATAAACCCGATATCTATGAAGGATGTGGTAGTGGTCGTGACGAGGTTTCCGAATATATAAAGAATGCTAAAATCCGAGTTATAACGAAGAAGTTATGACCTGTCGAAGTTTCGCGACAGAACCGGCACGATGCTGAATGACATAAAAATATGAATTTAAGATAGAGCGATATTTAGCCTTAGTGACCTAAACGGAAGTCGTAGAATTCGTTAAACCGAGAGCATGCGTAAAAAGAACGTCTAAATCTGACTTCGTATGAGGAAGTTATGATTTTTCTAAGTTTCGACTTAGCGGTATGCAGCCCGAAACTCGAATATGAGATCGAATGATTTTTAGCCGAAACAATCTAAACGAGAATCGAAGATCTCGTCGATAGTAGTCCAACGGTGAAAAGACAGACAAAAACGGACGTCAGATGAAGAAGTTATGATTTTATAATGGAGCTTTCCTGTCCCGGCCTACTAAAAATAATATAATAAAAATAAAGTCAGAACTAGGCAACAGAGTCTAAATGAGAGTTGTAGAGCATGATCTCACCTACGTGTGGATATAAAGAACTTCGAAAACAGAGCTCGTATGCGAAAGATATGTCTTTCGCAAGTTTGGAACAAAAATTTCTAAGCTGTGTCAGAGCTCACGACGTGAGCATAGTGTTCACGACGTGAGCAGAGACTGGACGTCTTCCAGAGCAAGTGGACGAGTGACTAACGCAGTGACCTACTAGGCTCATAACGTGAGCATTGGAAACTCACGACGTGAGTACAGAATGTTGGCCCTATAAATAGAAATCGAGGGTCAGCCAAATTTGGTTGCTCCGTCTCTTCTCTCTCACTCCCGATACCCTCTCTAGCCATCCCGAAGTACCCCCGAAGCCCCGGTATCATCCTGAGACCCGAAGCAAGTCCCGAAGCACCGAAGATCCCGAGAAGAAAAGAGTTTCCGAGCCGAAGCTCTGCCCATGAGAAGCCCGGTGTGTGAAGATACCCCGGTTTCATCGAAGAATACTACTTTGCGAGCCGCAGTACTGTCCGATAATCATCTTATCAAGTGAGTGTATATTCGTTTTCTTCTAACACATAGATATGAAGTAATCTTTATAAAATACTTGCTATGTGTTTATATATTATTTGTTTATTTGAACTAGTTGTTGAATGGATGTTTTGTACAGGTTTTAAGTTGTATATAAATGTATATATTTTTATCTACTAATATGTTGGGTAGAACATGGGTAGACAGTTGTTGTGTGAAGAAATAAAATGATGAGAGGGCTCAATGTTGTTGGTGATCTAGTCATCTAGCGGAGTTTGGATGACGACCACGGACTCTTTCTAGACAGTCTAGTGGAATGCTAGCAGGCTCATAACCTGTAGGTGTTTGTGAACGATGTGTTCACCGGTGTACTCCATCCCCCTTATGGTTGCCTTTAGGACATTTATTTTGGAGGAAACCCCTTCGCAGTAATGTCCACCCCGATGAAAATCCTTAGAGTAGGTCCCTTATGATAGTTGTTTTAGGGACATAAAGTGAGGATAACAGGAATGGGTAATCGGGTTATTGTTTGTTGATGAACTAAATATAATTATTTATTTGGGTTGAACACCCTATATGCTCACCAGGCTCCCAAGCCTGACCCACTCAGTTTTATTTAGATTACAGGTAGTGGCGCGAGGTCATAATATAGATGAATCATCAAGTCATTTTGTTTATAGACATGTAGTTGTATATAACTGTTGTAAGGCTTATAATGTGCCGTTTATGCTTTTGTGTCTGTATCGGAACATGACATCCTGAGTTTTGTTATATAATGAAAATACATTTCTTGATTAAATGCTTTGATAAATCTTATTTTATCATATTTTGTTTTGGCAACAAATTCTGCAACTCTTTTAATCAAAGGATTACTCTGATTTTATTTAAAAGCATAAATTAAATCGGTCTTTTCTGGCCGCGATTTTGGGGATGTCACATAAACCTTCTAGTGCTGAACAAGTCACTGATTCCTTAACTACCGAACCAATACTCTACTGCTATAATTCTGAAATCCCGTAACTTGCCGAACCTACACATAGGTAGAACCATTCCCAAAGCAGAATCACAAAGGCCTTTTCTACCATCAGATCTGAAAACATCCCTTTTTGACCCTAAACCCTTCAGCTGATTCCCTTGGCATACAGATTCCTTGATTCATATCTCGCTGAAATAGAGATCTTGCACATATACACTCACAATTCCTAATGTGAGTCTCAACCAAAATCCAACTCGGTACATAACTCATAAACTGAGATCCAAGGATTTACACTTTAATTTCACATGCAATCTTTTGATTCACAGCAACCATTCAATAAAACAGGATATAAAAATTGCCAAACCACCGCTGAGACTGCCAGTCACACACCTGGTACTGCCACCAGGTTCCTGAGAGTCCAACTGATAAGGATACCCTAGCCTATGAATCACTCTATGACCTTCACTAACCACATAATCATCCCACTAAAACCATGATCCAACACTTTGATGGGTTTTGAGCATTCTAACACTCCTAAGTGTACATGCTACCCTAGAAAACCTTGGAACTTTGTTTGTCTAAAATACATGCAAAATACTTTTTCCAAAGTTCATAATCCTATCTAGCATACATGGGGAACTTAAATCATAATAGATAGCTAGAATTACATACCTTGTTGTTGTTTTGATTCCTTGAAAACCTTGAGAGCCTAGCACCCCAAGTGTGATGCCTCAAATGTTTCACACAACACCAAATGCTCTTGGAATAAACTTTGAGAGAATTATCTAACACTTGAAATCAGCCTTGCCCTCGTGTATCACTAGTGTAGCCGATTTTGGTGGATGTAAGTATGCTTATATAGTATGTTGCATTACGGTTACACCATGTAAACCCTAATGTAACATGGCTCCTCATTTCCATGACCCATGGGTTTGTAACTCCCATGGAGCATCCACGGAGCATCCTATGGACCTTAGCCCAACTAGATAATCCATGGAACATCTAGCCCACTATACAAGTATGGATGATTTACTCAATCAATCCATATATTTAATTAGTCTCCTTTTTGATCACTTAATTAATTCTAGATTAATTCTTGATCAATACTAATTAAATAATACTATTAATATATTAGAATTTATAATATATTAATAACCACAAGTGTTATTTCTCTCATTTAGTCTATCCAATTGCATGATGCCATGCAACCCAAATGGACCATGTCGGGTCGGGTAAAGTACATACTAGAAATAGTTATGGACTTAGACACCTTATCCAACAGTCTCCCACTTGGATAAGTCTAATAACTATAACTGCAAGTATGACTTCAGGAACCGATCAGCAATCGTAGCTCTTTTCAAGGTCTCTCGGAACTGAGAAGATGATGATACGCCATTTAAGATAAGTGATCATATAATCCTCTGTTCTGGATATCAGCCGAACAAATACATGGAACAATGTCTTACTTTTGTCCATCAGTTTGTTTCCCGATTTCCGATTTGTTTGACATAGAACTTAATTGAACACATCAACTTAGTTCTGACCGGGCCCGGTACATAGGTCAAAACAAAATCATCGAGGGGCCCAGATATCGCTTCTAATCGAAGAAGGAACAGATAAACTTCGACTCATATGCTTGTTCTACTACTTGTTAAATCACACACAAACGCACGTTTTATAACATCGAGTGGCCAATGCGTTTTTGCACGATCAATGTACAACTAACTCATAGACAACAAGACATATCTCTAGGTTTGAAGACTTATATGATAATTCTGTCTCGCGATCACTCGAGATAAATTCCATGAAGTGATGCCAGCGAGCGTGGGTTGAATCCAATACTCAGAACTTATGAGCACTCATGAGTGTTAAGACCATGTCAAACATCTTAGACCTCTACAACCAACTCATGACAGTCTTAATTCATATCTACTTCCAACATATGACCGACTGTGGATAATTTGAATAATATGTAAAACACAACATAAATATTCTGGAAGTCAAACATGCAAAAGAAATATTAGTAAACGATTGACAAAAGATAGCAACACTTTACTCATAAATAAACACAACTTTTATTCATCATCAAATGTAAATTACACTTTACAAATTTCAAAACTATCTAACTACTAAAACTAATATCATCCTTCAGCCCTATGCTCCTTGCATGCTGGAGATGCTTAACCCTACCCAGTCCCTTCATGAGGGGATATGTCGGGTTCTCATCCGAAGATACCCTCTTTTCCGCGAGGAGTCCTTCTTCTATTCGATGTCTGATGAAATGGTATTTTCTGTCAATGTGTCTAGATCTCCCGTGATCCCTTGGTTCCTTGGCTAAGGCAACTGCACTTTCACTATCATAGAAAATCTCTATGGGCTCCTTTATAGCTGGTGCAACTCCAAGGTCTCCAATGAAGTTCTTTAGCCATATCGCCTCCTTTGCTGCCTCGCTTGCCGCTATATACTCTGATTCGCAAGTTGAATCAGCCACTGTCTCCTGCTTGGAACTTTTCCAAGAAATTGCTCCTCCGTTTGAGGTAAAGACACAGCCCGACTGAGAGCGGAAATTATCTCTATCAGTCTGGAACCTAGCATCACTATACCCTACAACTCTCAAGTCATCACTCCCACCAAGGGTAAGGACCCAGTCCATAGTCCTTTGCAGGTACTTGAGAATGTTCTTTACCGCAGTCTAGTGAGCCTTATCAGGGTTCCCCTGATACCTGCTAACCATGCTTAAAGCAAAGGCTACATCAGAACGAGTACACGTTATAGTATACATGATCGAGCCTACAACTGAAGCATAAGGTACTCGAATCATTTCTGCTATCTCAACCTCGGTACTCGGGCTCTGAGTCTTACTCAATCTAGCGTTACTCTGGATGGGTAACTCTCCTTTCTTGGAGTCTTGCATGCTGAACATCTTCAGCACCTTATCCAAGTATGTACTTTGACTAAGTCCAATTAGTCTTTTACTCCGGTCTCTCAGAATCCTTATCTTTAGAATATAGGCAGCTTCTCCTAGGTCTTTCATAGCAAAACACTTACCAAGCCAGGACTTCACTTCCAGCAAGGTTGGGATGTTATTTCCTATGAGTAGTATGTCGTCCACATACAATACGAAAAAGCTAACTATACTCCCACTAGCCTTGACATATACACAAGATTCGTCTTCACTCCTCGATAAGCCAAACTCTTTGACTTTCTCATCGAAGCAAAGATTCCATCAGTGAGGTGCTTGTTTCTATCCATAGATGGATTTCTCAAGCTTACACACTCTGTTAGGGTTCTCTATACTTACAAAACCCTCTAGCTGATTCATGTAAACATCCTCAGCTAACTTTCCATTAAGGAAAGCGGTTTTGACATCCATTTGCCATATTTCATAGTCATGAAATGCAGCAATGGCTAACAATACCCTAATAGACTTAACCTTGGCTACTGGTGAAAAGGTCTCATCATAATCAACTCCTGGAGTTTGAAAAAAGCCCTTCGCAAATAGTCGCGCCTTATAAGTGTGTACATTACCATCCATGTCGGTCTTCTTCTTGAAGATCCATCTGCACCCAACTGTCTTACGACCTGGTACATTGTCAACCAAGTTCCAAACTTGATTCTCATACATGGACTGTATCTCGTTGTCCATGGCTTCCGCATAGCTATTAGGTTCATCCAGACTTACCAGTGTCTCATCACTGATAAGTGTCTCACCTTCCGCAGTAATATGGAAACCATACTGTGCTCAGGTGCAATCCTAACCCTTGTGGAACGCCTCAGAGGTACAGACTTGTCAATTGGATCAACAGGAGTTTCCTCCTCAAGTTGACTGCTTGGGTTTGAGGTTCCTTCACCACTTGACTCTTGAATTTCTTCAAGGTCAATTTGCCTCCGATTGTTTTCCTTGGCTTATGAACTCTCTCTCTCGAAAGACACCCCTCCTTGCTACAAAGACCACATTTTCACTAGGTGTGTAGAAGAGGTAACCAAAGGCTTTCTGTGGGTAGCCAATGAAAATAAACCTCTCACTTCAAGGTTCGAGCTTATCGTGAGTCTCGCGTCTCACGAAAGTTTCGCAACCCCAGATCTTGATGTGGGCTAGACTAGGAACTTTTCCAGTCTACATCTCATGAGGTGTTATGGCAACCATCTTTTTAGGGACCATATTAAGAAAATGGGTGACAGTCTCTAAGGCATACCCCCAGAATCAGATTGGTAGCGATGCCCGACTCATCATGGAACGAACCATGTCTAACAAGGTTCGATTACGCCTCTCAACTACACCATTCAACTGTGATGTCCTGGGAGGTGTAAATTGTGTGACAACCCCACATTCCCTAAGATAGTCGAGGAACTCAGTACTAAGATACTCACCACCACGATCGGATCGAAGCATCTTAATGTTCCTGCCCAATTGATTCTCTACTTCCTGTTTAAACTCTTTAAACCTATCGAAAGTCTCTGACTTATGCTTCATTAAGTAGGCATATCCATATCTACTATAATCATCTGTAAAAGTCACATAATAACGATTAGTATGCCTTTTGGCAGTTTTGAAGGGTCCACAGACATCTGTGTGTACTAGATCCAACAAACCTTCACCCCTAGCACAAGAACCTGTGAAGGGTGACTTTGTCATTTTTCCAAGTAAGCACGATTCACAACTATCATCTGAATTTAGGTCAAATGACTCCAAGACTCCGTCTTTTTAGAGTTGGCCTATGCGTTTCTTGCTTACATGTCCAAGACGGCAATGCCATAATGATGCTTTATCCAAGTTATTATCATTAGTAGAATCAATACACAACACATTATTTCCTAAATTATCTACAACAGACATAACTTCATACACACCATCACAAGGTAACGCTTTAAAATAAAACACATTATTAAAGAAAGAATTTATTGCACCAACTTCATTATCAAAAGAAAAGGTAAACCCTTGTTTGTACAAAGCATGAAAGGAAATAACATTTCTTGCCATTTCTGGCGAATAACAACATTTATTCAAATCTAAAGTAAACCCACTACTTAGCAACAAAGTATAAACTCCAATCTTGGTGACAGGTGAAGCTTTCCTATTCCCCATGATCAAGTTTATCTTTCCATGCTCCACATTCTCACTTCTTCTTAGTCCCTGCAAATCAGAACAAATATGAATACCACAACCGGTATCAAGGACCCAAGAGTTAGAATAGAGTGAGTTATTAGATATTATAGTGTAAATACATGCATGGTTGGGTTTCACTTTCCCATCCTTAAAATCTTGCTGGTACTTTGGGCAGTTTCGCTTCCAGTGCGCCTTTTCATGGCAATAGAAACATTCAGCCTCTTTTGGTTCAGAAGAAGGAGTGACGAAACCTTTCTTGGTTCCGCTTGAAGAGGATCCATCAAGGGTCTTACCCTTGGTACCCTTCGAAGGGTTCTTCCTCTTTTCCCTCTACCTTTCCCGATTTCCAGGACAGGTGCGGAGTTTGGAGTAGGAGTAGGAGTGGTAACAACCGACTTACCTTTAAGACCTGATTCTATGGTCTTTAGAAGTCCTTGAAGTTTGCTGAGGATGACTTCTTCCTTGTTCACGTGGTATGTCATGTGGAATTGATCATAACACGATGGTAAGGAGTGCAAAATGATATCTATTGCTAACTCCTCTGGGAAGTTCACATTCAGCTTCAACAAATGGTCCACATACCTTTGCATTTTCTGCATGTGGCCCGTGATGGGTTCACCATATTTCATTCGGGTTGTTATCATGGAGGAGATGATTTCATATCGCTCTTGACGAGCACTCTGATGGTAGCGGTCCATCAAATCCTGGTGCATCTCAAAAGGATAGTAGTCCTCATAGGACTTTTGGAGCTCGGCTGTCATAGTGGCCGTCATGATGCATGCTACTTTGGTAGCATCTCTTTCATGTGCCTCATATTCAGCAAACTCCTCAGTAGTAGCAGTCAGCTTGGGTACCTTAAGCTCCTTGTCGAGAACATATTCTTTGTTCTCGTATCGAGTGACCATCCTGATGTTTTTGATCCAATCAGTAAAGTTGGATCCATCAAATATGACTCTCCCACAAAGGTTCATCAGAGAGAAAGAGTCGGTAGGGTTTGAGCCAGGAGCAGCATTGTTGGTAGACATCTGAAAAGAAGAAAAGACAAGTTTAGTTTAGATATAAAGATAGTCCTTAATAAAACACCCAAATGTAATATTAAGGCTAGGATCCAATCACAATATATTATAACTTAGAAGAGGGATGTCGTAATCTAAGTTAAAACATATTTGAAAGGTAGGTGAATGATGATTCACCAATTTCCACCATGAAAACGAAATATATAATTTGTAGGTTTTATTTGGTTTTTAGAAACTCCTAGATTCTTTTGAGATTCATTGAACTTTTCAATGGCATGTTTCAATCTCGAGTGTGCCCTTCATGTTTTGTGACTGGGATATCGAGGATCACAAAACAAGGTGTGAAGTAACCATGCAAATTACTTGGTAACCTTAATGTTTTTTACTTAATCGACGTGTCAATAAACCACACGCGCTCCACTGAACTATGAAAAACCTTAAGTCACCCTTTGCCTACCTTATTAAGTCCAAGTTAGTGTGCCGGTTAACCAAACACGCTCCACCAACGACTTAATCAAAGTGCAAAGTGTAATTTCATGGGTTAGCACCTTATTCACATTTTCCAAAAGTAACTAGGATTGAGAATTTATAAAAACATTTAGTTACTTTATAATAATCATTATACTTTTAATGAGAATTTTAAGTCATTGTCCTACCCGTTCGGCTAACGACCCTCCACCAGTCAAGGAAGCGGTGGGTGAGAGTGGACACCCATTAAGCTGCCATTTTATAGGCAACAACCTTATACGCACCTTATAGACCGGCTTCGTGAATGAGGCCTACTAACGGTAAAACGACTTGATCTTATACATATATATATATATATATATATATATATATATATATATATATATATATATTATTAAACTTATAATATTGTTAAGTATAAGGGTTGAATTTTAACTTTTAAAATTCTAGGGGTTGGAACTAAAGTTTACTAGATGAATTTACAATGTTCCAAAACTTGAGGGCAAGTATTGTAACTTTACAAAACCTTTCAATTCATAACTTATGAGTTATAAAAATGAAGACTCTTCATTTTTCGTAACTTATGTGTTCTTTTAATGGATTTAATACAAAGTGACTTTTGGTTATCCATAACTTCAGGACAAGTTATGGACTCCATTAAAACACATAAAGATCATGAATTCAGCATTAAACAAGTTTTAACAAGTAATTCCTATGATCTATCAAGAACTCATAAGAACATGAATAATCATATCAAAATTTCAAGAACATATGAACACATATAATCATGTAATTTTGATATTAGCCATTGTAAATGGATTAGAACAACCATTACACCATCTAAAATAAGTTTTATAACACCAAAACAGTTTAGGGTAATGTTTCTAGTCCATTTCCAGCAGCAAAAGTCGAAAATCTGCACTCTGACTGACCAACTCGTCGAGTGCACGAACTGACTCGCCGAGTTGGTTGATTTTAAGCTTGGACTCGGCGAGTCCCCTGTGCAGACATCATGAAATTCTACTTTTTTCACTATTTTTCATCAAGTATCAAACAAACAAGCCTAGGCTATGATACCACTGATGGGTTTTGAGCATTCTAATACTCCTAAGTGTACATGCAACCCTAGAAAACCTTGGATATATGTTTGTCTCAAATACATGCAAAATACTTTTTCCAAGGTTCATAATCCTATCTAGCATACATGGGGAACTTAAACCATAATAGATAGCTAGAATTACATACCTTGTTGTTGTTTTGATTCCTTGAAAACCTTGAGAGCCTAGCACCCCAAGTGTGATGCCTCAAATGTTTCACACAACACCAAATGCTCTTGGAATAAACTTTGAGAGAATTATCTAACACTTGAAATCAGCCTTGCCCTCATGTATCACTAGTGTAGCCGATTTTGGTGGATGTAAGTATGCTTATATAGTATGTTGCATTAGGGTTACACCATGTAAACCATAATGTAACATGGCTCTTCATTTCCATGACCCATGGGTTTGTAACTCCCATGGAGCATCCATGGAGCATCCTATGGACCTTAGCCCAACTAGATAATCCATGGAACATCTAGCCCACTATACAAGTATGGATAATTTACTCAATCAACCCATATATTTAATTAGTCTCCTTTTTGAACACTTAATTAATTCTAGATTAATTCTTGATCAATACTAATTAAATAATACTATTAATATATTAGAACTTATAATATATTAATAACCACAAGTGTTATTTCTCTCATTTAGTCTATCCAGTTGCATGATGCCATGCAACCCAAATGGACCATGTCGGGTCGGGTCAAGTACATACCAGAAATAGTTATGGACTTAGACACCTTATCCAACATACTCTGACCCAACCGGTTTCTACCAGGTCTCACCTACACTGCCATAATCATGCGGGCCTCACCCACGGGTGTCACCCCATCGAATCCCAAAGCCTTTATCAGACAAGAACAGACAAAGAGGACCTAACAACACCCTCGACCTGGATCCATCCACATACTCGCTATGCGTCACTACTGGTATGCAGCAGAATCCAATTATCCTTCCTTGTGTAATCATTTAGACCAACGATTTTCCCCCACTTGGGCTCCACTGCGTCCTTCGAATCTGTCACACCCCCAAACCAGACGGCGAAAACTGATGGGTTTTGAGCATTCTAACACTTCCTAAGTGTACATGCAACCCTAATAACCTTGGATCTATGTTTGTCTAATTATCATGCAAAGTTGAATTCCAAGGTTCTATTCCTATCTAGCATACATGGGGAACAAATTTTAACTTGCATGAAAGATAGAATAACTTACCTTGTTGTTGCTTATGATCCTTGAAACCTTGTGAGCCTAGCACCCCAAGTGTGATGCCTCAAATGCTTCACACAACACCAAATGCTTTTGGAGTAAACTTCTGAGAGAATATTACACTTGCAAAATTGGCTCTAGCCCTCTTGATTCTTGTGTGCAACTGATTTTGGTGGAGCATGGGTTCTTTATATAGTGTTGACACATCTAGGGTTACACCATGTAAACCCTAATGTGTCATGACTCTTCATTTCCATGACCCATGGGTTTGTAACTCCCATGGAGCATCCTATGGGTTTAATCCAACTTGATAATCTATGGAGCCTCTTAGCCCACTATACAAGTTATGCATAATTTACATAATCAACCCATATATTTAATTAGTTATCTTTTGATCACTTAATTAATTCTAAATTAATTCTTGATCAAACTAATTAAATAATATTATTAATATATTAGAACTTATAATATATTAATAAACCATAAGTGTTATTTCTCTCATTTTAGTTTATCCAATTACATGGTGCCATGCAACCCAAATGGACCATGCCGGGTCGGGTCAAGTACATACCAAAAATAGTTATGGACTTAGACACCTTATCCAAGAGTCTCCCACTTGGATAAGTCTAATAACTATAACTGCAATACTTCAGGAACCGATCGGCAATCGTAGCTCTTTCAAGGTCTCTCGGAACTGAGAAGATGATGATACACCATTTAAGATAAGTGATCATATAATCCTCTGTTCGAGATATCAGCCGGACAAATACATGGAACAATGTCTTACTTATTGTCCAAGAGTTTGTTTCCCGATTTCCGATTTGTTTGACAAAGAACTTAATTGAACACATCAACTTAGTTCTGACCGGGCCCGGTACATAGGTCAAAACAAAATCATCGAGGGGCCCAGATATCAACTTCTAATCCAAGAAGGAACAGATAAACTTCGACTCATATGTTTGTTCTACCACTCATAGAATTATACACAAGAGCACGTTTTATAACATCGAGTTACCAATGCGTTTTCGTACAATCAATGCATAACCAACTCATAAGTAACAAATCATATCTCTAGGTTTGAAGACTCATATGATATTACCGTCTCACGATCACTTGAGATAAATTCCATGAAGTGATTCCAGTGAGCGTGGGTTGAGTCCAATGCTCAGAACTTATGAGCACTCATGAGTGTTGTAGCCATGTCCAACAACTTAGACCTCTGCAACCAATCATGACAGTCTTGATTCATACCTACTTCCGACATATGACCGACTGTGGAGGTTCGAATAATATGATATACCAAACATAATTATTCTGAAAGTCAAAACATGCAAAAGAAATATAGTAAACGATCGACAAGAGATAACAACACTTTAATCATAAATAAAACACCTTTTATTCATCATCTAATGTCAATTACACTTTAAAAATTTCGAGGTAATCTAACTACTAAATCTAATATCATCCTTCAGCCCAATGCTCCGAGCATGCTGGAGATGCTTAACCCGAGTCAGTCCCTTCGTGAGGGGATCTGCTGGGTTCTCATCCGATGATACCCTCTTTGCCATGAGGAGTCCTTCTTCTATTCGATGTCTGATGAAATGGTATTTTCTGTCGATGTGTCTGGATTTCCCGTGATCCCTTGGTTCCTTGGCTAAGGCAACTGCACTTTCACTATCACAGAAAATTTCCATTGGCTCTTTAATAGCTGGTACAACTCCAAGGTCTCCAATGAAGTTCTTCAGCCATATCGCCTCATTTGCTGCGTCGCTAGCTGCTATATACTCTGATTCGCAAGTTGAATCAGCCACTGTCTCTTGCTTGGAACTCTTCCAAGAAATTGCTCCTCCGTTTAAGGTAAAGACCCAGCCTGACTGAGAGCGGAAATTATCCCTATCAGTTTGAAAGCTAGCATCACTATACCCTACAACTCTCAAGTCTTCACTCCCACCGAGGGTAAGGACCCAGTCCTTAGTCCTCCGTAGGTACTTGAGGATATTCTTTACCGCAGTCTAGTGTGCCTTGCCAGGGTTCCCCTGATACCTGCTAACCATGCTCAAAGCAAAGGCTACATCAGGTCGAGTACACGTCATAGCATACATGATCGATCCTACAGCCGAAGCATAAGGTATTCGACTCATTTCTGCTATCTCAGCCTCAGTACTAGGGCTTTGTGTCTTACTCAATCTGGCGTTACTCTGGATGGGTAACTCTCCTTTCTTGGAGTCCTGCATGCCGAATCTCTTCAGCACCTTATCCAAGTAGGTACTCTGACTTAGTCCAATTAATATTTTACTCCGGTCTCTCAAGATCCTTATCCCTAGAATATAGGCAGCTTCTCCTAGGTCCTTCATAGAGAAACACTTCCCAAGCCAAGACTTAACTTCCTGCAGAGTTGGGATGTCATTTCCTATGAGTAGTATGTCATCCACATACAATACTTAACTATACCCCCACTAGCCTTGACATATACACAAGATTCATCTTCACTCCTAGAAAAGCCAAATTCTTTGACTTTCTCATCAAAGCAAAGATTCCATCTGCGAGGTGCTTGATTTAACCCATAAATGGATTTCTCAAGCTTACACACTCTATTAGGGTACTCTGTATTGACAAAACCCTTAGGCTGACTCATGTAAACATCCTCAGCTAACTTTCCATTAAGGAAAGCGGTTTTGACATCCATTTGCCATATTTGATAGTCATGAAATGTGGTTATGGCTAACAGAACCCTAATAGACTTAGTCTTGGCCACTGGAGAAAAGGTCTCATCATAATCAACTCCTAGAGTTTGTGAGAAACCCTTTGCAACCAGTCGTGCCTTATAAGTGTGTACATTACCATCCATGTCGGTCTTCTTCTTGAAGATCCATTTGCACCCTACAGTCTTACGACCCGGTACATTCTCAACCAAGTTCCAAACTTGATTGTCATACATGGATTGTATCTCGCTGTCCATTGCCTCTTTCCACTTGGCTGACTCAGGGCCTGCCATGGCTTCCGCGTAACTGTTAGGTTCATCCAGACCTATCAGTGTCTCATCACTGATAAGGGTATCACCTTCCACAGTAATATGGAATCCATAGTAATGCTCAGGTGCATTCCTAACCCTTGTGGAACGCCTCAGAGGTACAGACTTGTCAATTGGCTCAACAGGAGTTTCCTCCTCAAGTTGAGTGCTAGGGTTTGAAGTTCCTTCACCACTTGACTCTTGAATTTCTTCAAGGTCAACTTGCCTCCCACTGTCTCCTTGGCTTATGAACTCTCTCTCTCTCGAAAGAAAGCCCTCCTAGCTACAAAGACCACATTCTCACTAGGTCTGTAGAAGATGTAACCAAAGGATTTCTGTGGGTAGCCGATAAAAATACACCTCTCACTTCGAGGTTCGAGCTTATCATGAGTCTCGCGTCTCACGAAAGCCTCGCAACCCCAAATCTTAATGTGGTCTAGTTTGGGTACTTTACCAGTCCACATCTCATGAGGAGTTTTGGCAACTTTCTTTGTGGGAACTAGATTAAGGATATGGGCGGCAGTCTCTAAGTCATACCCCTAAAATGAGATTGGTAGCGAAGCTCGACTCATCATGGAACGAACCATATCCAACAAGGTTCGATTACGCCTCTCAGCTACACCATTCAACTGCGGTGTCCTGGGGGTGTCAATTGTGAGACAATCCCACATTCCCTAAGATAGTCGAGGAACTCTGAACTAAGATACTCACCACCTCGATCGGATCGAAGCATCTTAATGTTCCTACCCAATTGATTCTCGACTTCTTGTTTAAACTCTTTAAACCTCTCAAAAGTCTCTGACTTATGCTTGATTAAGTAGACATATCCATATCTACTGTAATCATCAGTAAAAGTTAAATAATAACGATTAGCATCCCTTGTGGCATGTTTAAAGGGCCCACACACATCCGTGTGTATAAGATCCAACAAACCTTCACCCCTCTCACAAGAACCTGTGAAGGGTGACTTTGTCATTTTTCCAAGTAAGCATGATTCGCAACTATCATCTGACTTTAGGTCAAATGACTCCAAGACTCCATCCTTTTGGAGTTGGCATATGCGTTTCTTGCTTATATGTCCAAGACGACAATGCCATAATGATGCTTTATCCAAGTTATTATCATTAACAGAATCAATACACAATACATTATTTCCTAAGTTATCAACCACAGATACAGTTTCATATACACCATCATAAGGTAATGCTTTAAAATAAAGAACATTATTAAAGAAAGCATTAATCGAACCAACTTCATTATCAAATGAAAAGGTGAAACCTTGTTTATACAATGCATGAAAGGAAATAATATTTCTTGCCATTTCTGGCGAATAACAACATTTATTCAAATCTAAACTAAACCCACTACTTAGCGATAAAGTATAAACTCCAATCTTGGTGACAGGTAAAGCTTTCCTATTCCCCATGATTAAGTTTATTCTTCCATGCTCCACATTCTCACTTCTTCTTAGTCCTGCAAATTAGAACAGATATGAATACCACAACCGGTATCAAGGACCCAAGAGTTAGAATGGGGTGAGTTATTAGATAAGATAGTGTAAATACCTGCATGGTTGGGTTTAACTTTCCCATCCTTCACATCTTGCTGGTACTTTGGGCAGTTCCGCTTCCAATGTGACTTTTCATGGCAATAGAAGCATTCAGCCTCTTTTGGGTCAGAAGAAGGAGTGACGAAACCTTTCTTGGTTCCACTTGAAGAAGAGTCATCAAGGATCCTAGCCTTGGTACCCTTCGAAGAGCTCTTCCTCTTCTTCCCTCTACCTTTCCCGATTGCGAAAACCGGGGCGGAGTTTGGAGTAGGAGTGTTAACAACCGACTTGCCCTTAAGACCTGTTTCTGCGGTCTTGAGGAGTCCCTGAAGTTTGCTGAGTGTGGCCTCTTCCTTATTCATGTGATATGTCATGCGGAATTGATCATAACACGATGGTAAGGAGTGCAAAATGATATCTATTGCAAGCTCCTCAGGGAAGTTCACATTAAGCTTCAGCAGCCGATCCACATACCTTTGCATTTTCTGCATGTGGCTCGTAACGGATTCCTCGTCCTTCATCATGGTTGTTATGATAGAGCATATGATTTCATACCTCTCTTGTCGTGCACTTTGATGGTATCTTTCCATCAGATATTGGTGCATTTCAAAAGGGTAGAAGTCCTCATAGGACTTTTGGAGTTCCGCTGTCATGGTGGCCAACATGATGCATGCCACTTTTGTAGCATCCCTTTCATGTGCCCGGAAGTCAGCGATCTCCTGGGGAGTTGCAGTGGTCTCATCAATCTCCTTAAGCTCCTTGTCAAGGATATCTTCTTTGTCCTCGTAGCGGGTAATCATCCTGATGTTTTTGATCCATTCATTGAAGTTGGATCCATCAAAAGTGACTTTCCCACACAAGTTCATAAGGGTAAAGGAGTCATTAGGATTAGAGCCAAAAGCAGCATTGTTTGAAGACATCTGAAAGAAGAGAACAAGATTAGTTTAGATATTAAGAGAGTCCTTAATAAAACACCCAAATGTAATATTAAGGCTAGGATCCAATCACAATATATTATAACTTAGAAGAGGTATGCCGTAATCCAAGCTATAACATATTTGAAAGGTAGGTGAATGACGATTCACCAATTTCCACCATGAAAAACGAAATATAAATATTAGGTTTTTAATTGGTTCTTAGAAATTCCTAGATTCTTTTGAGATTCAATGAACTTTTCAAAGGCATGTTTCAATCTCGAGTGTGCCCTCCAAGTTTTGTGATTGGGATACCGAGGATCACAAAACGAGGTGTGAAGTAACCATGCAAATCACTTGGTACCCTCAAAGTTTATCACTCAATCGATGTGCCGGTAAAGCACACACGCTCCACCGATGCTATGGTAAACCTTAAGTCACCCTTTACCTACCTTGTTAAGTCCAAGTTAGTGTGCCGGTTAACCACACACGCTCCACCAACGACTTAAACAAAGTGTAAAGTGTAATTTCATGGATTAGCACCTTATTCACATTTTCCTAAAGTAACTAAGATTGGGAATTTAATAAAAGCATTTAGTTACTTTATAATATTCATCATACTTTTAATGAGAATTTATAATATTCATCATACGACCCTCCACCGATCAAGGAAGCGGTGGGTGAGAGTGGGCACCCATTAAGTTGCCATTTTATAGGCAACAACCTTATACCCCCCTTATAGACCGGCTTCGTGAATGAGGCGTACTAGCGGTAAGAAGACTTGTTGTTATACATATATATATTAGTAACTTATAATATTATAAAGTATAAGGGTTGAATTTTAACTTTTAAAATTCTAAGGGTTGGAACTAAAGTTTTAATCAAGACTTTACATGTTCCAAAACTTGAGGGCAAGTTTTGTAAACTTCCAAAACTTTTTATTTCTTATAACTTATGAATTAATTGACTAATAAAAATAAAGACTCTTCATTTTTATAACTCTTGTGTTCTTTTAATGGCTTTAATAAAAGTGAGACTTTTGGTTTTCCATAACTTGAGGACAAGTTATGGACTCCATTAAAACACATTATGATCATGAATTAAACTACCATGAAGGTTACAAACAATTCCTATGATCATCTAATTTTCATAAGTTCAAGAACATGAATATGAACACTTTCAAGAATCAAAAATTACACTTAAAAAAAACTTGTAATTTTAATAATTGCCATTGTAAATGGATTAGCATAAACATTACACCATCTAAAACAAGCTTTAAAACATCAAAACAGTTTAGGGTAATGTTTCTAGTCCATTTCCAGCAACAAATGTGCAAACTTTCATACGAGCAGAAAACAGAAAAACGATCTTTTTTTTTCAAGCTGTTTGCACACAAAAAAAAAACAACAACAAACGAACCTGGCTCTGATACCACTGATGGGTTTTGAGCATTCTAACACTTCCTAAGTGTACATGCAACCCTAATAACCTTGGATCTATGTTTGTCTAATTATCATGCGAAGTTGAATTCCAAGGTTCTATTCCTATCTAGCATACATGGCGAACAAATTTTAACTTGCATGAAAGATAGAATAACTTACCTTGTTGTTGCTTATGATCCTTGAAACCTTGTGAGCCTAGCACCCCAAGTGTGATGCCTCAAATGCTTCACACAACACCAAATGCTTTTGGAGTAAACTTTTGAGAGAATATTACACTTGCAAAATCGGCTCTAGCCCTCTTGATTCTTGTGTGCAACTGATTTTGGTGGAGCATGGGTTCTTTATATAGTGTTGACACATCTAGGGTTACACCATGTAAACCCTAATGTGTCATGACTCTTCATTTCCATGACCCATGGGTTTGTAACTCCCATGGAGCATCCTATGGGTTTAATCCAACTTGATAATCCACGGAGCCTCTTAGCCCACTATACAAGTTATGCATAATTTACATAATCAACCCATATATTTAATTAGTTATCTTTTGATCACTTAATTAATTCTAAATTAATTCTTGATCAAACTAATTAAATAATATTATTAATATATTAGAACTTATAATATATTAATAAACCATAAGTGTTATTTCTCTCATTTTAGTTTATCCAATTGCATGGTGCCATGCAACCCAAATGGACCATGCCGGGTAGGGTCAAGTACATACCAGAAATAGTTATGGACTTAGACACCTTATCCAACAAAAACATCCGGGGGTGGATGACTTCTTTTGTAGTATCACAACACATGCATAATAGTAATCAAATTACAAACAACCACTATATTTAAAAAGTAAAAGTATTTACATGTGTTTCATAATTGTATATTGAAACTAAATAGTTATACAAAAGAAGAAGACAAGACATAAAATAGCTCCATCTCCTCAAAAGCTCGGGGAGTACCTATCTACTGGTTCCCTGAGAATACAAGTAATTTGAAAAGAGATTATCAACATAAAGTTGAGTGAGTGCATAAGAGTTTATGTTTGAAAGTATGTTTTCTGTTTCTTGAATATGTGTACTGTTCCAGAAAATCATGTATTTTCTGCTGTATATGAAAAGTAGCTTTAATCTCATAAAACTGTTTTGTTTGCAAACCAATGTTCTGTATTAGTATTCCTTTTGTAAAACTTGTAATGTGAGTGTGCCTGGCTTCACCAGCTGTTATTGTAAACTGTAATGTAATACTGTAAATTGTATCTTGTCAAACTAGTACTTTTAAAATGTACTTATGTTTAGTTAATTATACACTAACGTATTGTTAATATCTTTTTAATGAGTTATTATAACCATACTGACTAGATGGCCTGACTCAACGCATTGAAGGCGTTGAAAGCTGTTGATAACAACTATCACTCATAGGCATGTATGGCTGACTGTAGCTAGCAGTCTGAGTGCGGGGTTGTCAATCCCAATATAGATCTATACACACATTATTTCGATCCCCGGCTGGAGATTCTGGTTATAATGTCACGACTTTAACTATATTGTTTAAATTAATTAAACAACCTATATCAAATTACTCATAAAAAGCATATAAACGTTACATGTATAATAGTTATGAAAACCCAATCATTCTAAAATAAATGATTGATAATATGTTCTTGAATTAGTATTCTTAACATGTATATAAAATTTGTATACTCTTGTTTAATTTTGAATCAAACCTTTATTCTTGTAAAACAATGTACTTTAGTATACTTTAATCAAGAATTAATGTTCTATGAATCATAAATTATACCTATTACAATTTATATGTACTTTCTGAATTGATACTGAGTATTCATGAATGCAACCCCTTGCTCAACATGTTACAAATGGTATTTGAATTTGAATGCAATAGCTTTTATACTTATATACATATACAAATATATATAAGTAAAATTTAAATGACACTTGGACAAATAACCGCTACTTATAATCCCACATCCAAACAAGTAAAAGGAACCAAAGTGGGTTATCAGTCCTAAGCCTTTTAATTGTTATTTATATAAATATATATATATATATATATATATATATATATATATATATATATATATATATATATATATATATATATGATTTCTGTGGAAAAATATAAGTTTATAAAAACATTTAAAAGAAGTTTAATATTTTGAAATACTTTTGATGACTTCATGTCATTTTAACACAATCTTTGAAAATCAATTGAATTGATGATAACTGAAATCCAATTTGATAAGATATTTGAAACCATTTGTTTATAACACAAAATCTTTATGTTAGACTTGGATTCCCCCCCCCCCCCCCCTTAAAACAATAAAAACTATAAAAATACGGGGGTATGAACTCACCTTTTGTAGGTTATTCAAATGATGATTTGATATAGGATGCTTAGTTCCACGAGTGAAACCCCGCAAGAAAACAAGTCCTATATAATGATCTGTATAGTATATATGCATCCAATTAGCTAAAATAATCATAGGAATGATTAGAAATCGGACTAATTTGTAAGTATAACTTACAAATTGAAGTGTTTGAAGCTAAATTGGAGACTGAAATGAATTTATGGCCAGGAGTTTACGGCCAGGTGTTCTTGAAGGATGAAGAACACTTGATGATCCTAGACCAGATTTTAAGAATATTCAAAGGTTTTAAGGTGCTTGTTCTTCGTTTTCTTCACGTGTTCTTCGCGTTAGAGAGAATTTCGTCCCAAAATTTGGATTAATGAGATACAGAAAGACTAGGGAAAAAGATGTGGATACTTATCTTGCATTTGATCCTCCCCCTCCCAAGTGAATTCAGGTCCCCGTTTTGCATGCCAGCGAACCTTCACTATCGGGAAACGACTTTGTTTGGTTCTGTTTACTTCCCTATCTAAAATCTCTACGGGTTCTTCCACGAAGTTGATATTCTCGTTTATATCGTTCTAATCGAGTGGGATAACAAGAGTCTCGTCGGATAAACACTTTTTCAAGTTAGAGACGTGGAAAATAGGATGTATGTTACTCGGTTCATGGGGTAGTCGGAGTTTATAAGCTACTGGACCGTTTCTAGCAAGAGTCTCAAATGGTCCTATGTACCTTCGATTCAGCTTGTCACGCTTTCCAAAGCGTATCATGCCCTTCCAGGGTGAGACCTTCAGCATGACGCGGTCACCAACCTGGAATTCCAAAGGTTTTCTCCGTAGTTTGTACAATTTTCTCCGTAGTTTCGCGAATGATTTTCAGACCAGTGAGAGCACTGTCAGGAACTTGACTTCTAGCTAGCTGCGTGTCACCCACTACAGCCCAACACAGAGGTGATCTGCACTTGCGGCCATAGAGGGCTTCGAAAGGAGCAGCCATTATGCTAGTGTGATAACTATTGTTGTAAGAGAATTCGACAAGGAGTAAATGAGTAACCCATGCCTTTCCAAAGTCTATCACGCAAGCTCGCAACATGTCTTCTAAAGTTTCAATCATCCTCTCACTTTGTCTGTCGGTTTGTGGATGGTAGGCTGTACTCATGTCTAGCCTAGTTCCCAAAGATTTTTGTCAAGACTGCTAGAATCGAGAAGTGAATCTACTATATCGATCTTAAATAATAGATATTGGCACACCATGCAGTCTAACGATCTCCTTGAGGTAAGTTCTTGTTAGCTTCTCCATCTTGTCGGTCTCTTTGATTGGTAAGTAGTGTGCAGATTTGGTTAATCTATCGACGATTACCTAAATAGTATGATAACCACCCGATGTCTTGGGTAACTTGGTTATACAATCCATCGTAATCCGCTCCCACTTCCATTCAGGAATTTCAGGTTGTTGCAATAAACCTGAAGGTTTCTGGTATTCTACATTGACTTTGGCACATGTAAGGCACTTGCCCACAAAGGTAGCGATTTTGGCCTTCATGTTAGGCCACCAGTATAGTTTCTTGAGGTCCAGGTACATCTTGTCTGAATCTGGATGAATGGAGTATCAGGTTTTGTGTGCTTCATTCATAACCACGTTTCTGTAACCACCGAACTTTGGTGTCCAGATCCGGTTCATGAAACAATATACTCCATCATCCCTGACTTTGAAGTTTTTATCCATTCCTCTCAGGGTCTCGCCTGTCATATTTTCAGGTTTTAAGGCCTCGAGTTGACCCTCTCTGATCTGTGTGGACAGATGTGAATGGATTGTCATGGTCAACGACTTTACTCGGCGTCCCGAGTATTCTTTTATGCTAAGGGCGTCAGCTACTACGTTAGCTTTACCAGGGTGATAAAGAATCTCACAATCATAGTCGTTCAGTAGCTCCACCCATCGTCGTTGTCTCATGTTCAACTCTTTCTGATCGAAGATATGCTGGAGACTTTTATGGTATGTGAATATTGTGTATTTCGTGCCATATAAGTAATGTCTCCAGATCTTCAGATCAAATACCACTGCTCCTAGTTCAAGGTCATGTGTTTTATAGTTGACTTCATGTGTCTTTAGCTATCTTGAGGCGTAGGATATAACCTTTCCTCTTTGCATAAGAACACATCCAAGCCCTTGATTAGAAGCATCGTAGTACACTACAAAATCCTCTGTCCCTTCAGGAAGAGACAGGATCAGTGCACTACACAGAGCTCGCTTCAGCGTTTGGAACGCCGTTTCTTGCTTTTCTCCCCAGCTAAAAGTTACACCCTTTTATGTGAGGGTGGTAAGAGGTTTAGCGATTCGAGAGAAATTATGGATGAATCTGCGATAGTAGCCAGCAAGACCTAAGAATTGATGAATTTCTGTAGGTATTTTGGGTGCTGACCAGTTCTCAATTGCTTTTATTTTGGAAGGGTCGACGTGTATTCCTTCTGAACTGACCAGGTGACCTAGGAACTCAACCTTCCTGATCTAAAATTCACACTTTGAGAACTTCGCATAGAGTTTCTCTGTTCTAAGAGTTTGCAATACTTGACAAAGATGTTGGCCATGTTCCTCTTCACTTCTTGAGTAGATAAGAATGTCATGAATGATGACTATGATGAATTTGTCCTCGAATGGACGACACACTTTGTTCATTAGGTCCATGAACACAGCAAGTGTATTTGTTAATCCGAATGGCATCACTACAAACTCGTAATGACCATAACGATTTCTGAATGCGGTTTTGGAAATGTCATCCTCCAAAATCCGTAACTGATGATACCCGGATCTTAAGTCTATTTTCGAAAAGTAGGTCGCACCTTGAAGTTGGTCGAACAGATCGTCAATGCGAGGTAGTGTATATCGATCCTTGATGGTAAGTTTATTCAGCTCGCGGTAGTCTATGCACATATGGAATGATCCATCCTTCTTTTTCACGAACAAAACCGGTGCTCCCAAGGGTGAGAAGCTTGGTCTTATGAAACCTTTGCTAAAGAGTTCGTTAAGCTGGCTGGATAATTCTTGTATTTCAGAAGGTGCAAGACGATAAGGGGATTTGGCTACAGGGGTAGCCCCAGGGATTAAGTCAATTCTGAATTCGACTTGTCGTTCGGGAGGCACTCCTGATAGATTGTCGGGAAAAATATCGGGAAAGTTGCAGACCTCAGGAATGCTCACTATGTCTTTCACTTTTTGCTTTTTGTCTACCACGTGAGCTAAGAAAGCATAGTACTCTTTGTGAAGGTACTTCTGCGCCTTGATGCAAGAAATGATCTGAAGATTCGTTTCGGGTGTGTCACTATAGATAACAAGAGTTCCTTTAGTTGGCAAGTTTAGGTGAATGGCTCTTTCATAGCATAGGATGTCAGCATGGGTAGGGCACAACCAATCCATACCTATTATGACGTCGAAACTTTTGATAGAGACCGACAAAAGGTCTATTAGTAATGAAAAGTTATTCAAGGTAAGAGTACATCCTATGTATATATCGTTGGTGGATTTGGATTTCCCGTTAGCCATTTCGACTGTGAAAGTTTCATTTAGTGGTTGGGAGTTTTGATTTAGTAAATGTTTGAAATTATGGCTCACATAGCTCTTCTTAGCACCACAATCAAATAGAATGCATGCATAAGTGTTGTTGAGAAGAAACGTACCCGTGACCACCGCAGGGTCTGCTACCGCTTCTTTGTGACCCATAGCTAAAATTCTCCCAATTCCACCGGCATTTCTAGCTTTTGGACAATCTATCTTGAAATGCCCCGCATCACCACATTATTAGCATGTTTGACCTAATCCAGCGGTAGGTACTGGGTTAATCGGTTGGGGTGGTGATCTACAGAATCGGGCAGTATGCCCTTTTCTGTTGCAGTTACGACACTGCATTTCTCGGCAATTTATGTTATGGTGAAAATTGCACTTGTACTTAGGGAGATTACGAGCATAAGGCTTAGCTGGTGCAGGGTTTGTAGGAACAGCAGCAGGTACAGTAGCAACATTGACTGCCACTAGCTATTGCTTCTTTGAGGATTCTTGAGAAGATTTTCCCTTCCTCTTGTTCCAGCCTTTCTTCTTGCTATTGTTGTTATTATTGTTGTTGTGGTTGTTTCCCTTCGGTTGTTCTGGTGCAGCAACCACTGAGTTCTGACGGGCTCCGTGGTCAATAAGAGACTGTGCTAGTTCTTTGGCACTGTCAAAGGTAACATGCCTCGAAGCTAAGACACTTGACTGAATTTGGGGCGACAGTCCCAAAATATATCTCTCAATCTTTTTGCTCTCCAGAGCAACCATATATGGACAAAGAATTGCCAAGTCACGGAATCTATTGGTATAGGTTGTGATCTCCGAACCAACCATTGTAAGACCCCAGAGCTCTTGCTCGAGTTTCTGAATTTACCCTCGCGGACAGTATTCCCACATTAGCATGGCTTTTAAGTTCTCCCAACTTATATAGTTAGCCACTACCAGAGTCAGTGACTTAACATGGCCATTCCACCATGTTAGGGCTCTATCCGAAAAGGTATAAACAACGAATTTGAATTTGCTTCTCTCTGGATAGGAGCAGATTTCGACAATTGATTCTGTTTTCTCAATCCACTATCTTAATGCCATCACTCCTCCAGTCCCGTTAAAGGTCCTGGGTTTGGCATTCGAGAAATCTTTATAAGTACACTCTCGCGAGTGCCCATGACACTCGCCATGGTTAGAAGGATGCGCACCAGCTCCTAACCCACTAGTACTAGGAGTGTTGATATGAGACATGCCAGTAGCTACATCCGCCGTGACCGCTGCTTGAAACATAGCAACGTCGAATTGAGGAGGTGGTAGCGGAGGTGGCGTCGGTGCTTCATTAACAGTGTTACGTCTTGGATTTCTACGAGGAGGCATCTTTTTCGATAAAAGTTAAAGATAAAAAGATGGTAAGATATCAAAAGTGAATATGACTTTGATATCTGTGACAACTCGAAATTTCTATCTTGTACAACCATTCACTTCAATCTAAGTCAGACTTAATTCTGCTAACTTTAACAGTGTTTAGAGCCTGTTTAAGTGTTGTAAAGCATAGTACCTTCAAGAGGTAAACATAGGAAGTATACTCTAGAGTTGAATGTGCAACATTTAAGTCTCAAAACTCCAAGAGTTTGGAGTTTACGGCCATAAAATGGAGTTTACGGCCGTAAACTCTAAGGTATAAATATGACACTTAGTCATTTTAGTCATTTTACCGTTTCAATCCTAGAAGTCATTCTCTCTCAAGTATCATCCGATTTTTCACTAAGATCTTCAACTTTGTAAGTGATTCTTTCCTTAATTAGTTGATATACTTCAATATCTAGTGATTGTACATGATTTCATCCATGAAATCTCTTCATTTTGATAGATCTTCAAGTGTTCTTCATTTCATCAAGAACACACACTAGTGTTCTTGGACCTTAAACACCCTTACAAGCTTCTATATTGTAAGTACTCTTGCCTTTGCTTGTTATATGCTTGAATCACTTACTTTACACCTAGAAAACACCAAGAAAACAAGCTCAAAAGGTTTTTACGGCCAAGGCGATCTCCTTGGGCCGTAAACCCTAATTAAGGGTGCAAATGATCCCTAATCCCTTCCAAACCCTTGGAACCAAGTCTAGAATACTTCCAAGAAGAGTATAGGACCTTAAACAACAAAAGAGTCAAGAACACATGGTGTTTACGGCCAAGGCAATCACCTTGGGCCGTAAACCCTAAAAAGTGGTGCATTTGTGCGACTATTCATTCCTAAGGCTTAGACTTGATCATAGAAAACTTCATTATGACTTGTAAGACCTGATAACACAACTTGGTACAAAATACCATGAGTTTACAGCTGTAAACTCATGGGGAAATTACCCTGGGCCGTAAACTTATGTGATGCATCCATATTGGCCATAAACTCCAATGAGAGGCCATACTTCCCTTAGATGCAACCCTTTGGTACTTCTAGCACTTGAATTAAAGTGTTTTCCATGTCCTAGGGTGTCTTCACTTGCTTAATTAGTTGTTAATTGACTAATTAGATACATATATGTGTCATTATATGTTTAATAGGATCCGTGTGTGTGCTCAAGTCTTCACTTGATACTTAGCATCCTATACCATCCATTCATCCAAACCACTCACTACAGGTGAGTTCATACCCCTTAATCAACCTTTTAAATGATTTTAAATGCTTTTATGGGGGGGGGGGGAATACAAGTTGAACTATTGTAGTTATTATATCAATCACATGTGATTAATAACTACCAAACAAGTGGATTTTCTTACTTTTCAAACTGTGTTATCAAACAAATTACTTCAAATCATTTTACAAACTCTTTTACATGCTAAATACTTTTATTAAAGTCTTTTAAACTTATATTTTGTCAAGTGTGTACCTATACGGATATAATTATATAACTAGGATTGAAAGGACTTAGGACTGATAGCTCACCTTACTTCCTGTTCCTTGTATGGTTGTGGCCTTAGGGTATCGGTTGTTTGTCCGAGGGTCATTTGAATCTTAGTTATATATTATGTATATGTATATATAGATATAAAAGTTCCTTCATTCAGTTCAATACCTTTGGGTAGAAAGGGTATTCAAACATGTTCATTCATCCAAACAACATTACTAGTAAACTATAATAGGTATAGTTTAGGAAGTTACTAATACTATTACTAGAATAACGAAACATACAAAGAGTCAGTTCATACATGAGTCAATACATACTATTATGAGAAACTAAGAGAACATACATGCATACTATTATGAGAAACTAAGACAACATACATACATACTATTATGAGAAACTAAGAGAACATACATACATACTAGACAGACAGAACATAGAATACAGCTAGTACATACATTACATATACAAGTATACGATAACATAAATGTGAACCATCGTTCGGGGCATGGCATCACCTGTCATGGATCGATTTGTAGCCAGAATCTCCTAGAGGGAGAGCGTGAATTTGTGTATAGATCTATATTGGGTTGACTATCCTACACCTTGCTGTTCGCTACAGTGGGACTTGCAAGTCTACGGGTGCCAATTGTCATACCTTCCGACGTCTTTCATCGTCGTGTTATTAGCCGATAGTATGGTAAAATCAGGTCACATCATACCTTAAATATCAATTGGATTAAGGTAGAAAGTACAGCAGTAGTTATTGTAATACAACACTACAGTACTTTATTATTTCCCCATTGCATTCATATTGTGATCTTTTCACATAAAAGATAATGTAAAACTATATTTTTGGTTAATGATAGTCACACTTGGGAAAATATACACTCTTACAAGAAACAAACATACATTTCATTTGATGCCTTAGTAGAAGGCTACGTTTAGTAGAAAATATAGGATTTTCTAGGAGATACAAACATTTACAAACATTTTCATACAAACAATGACACTAAAATGCTTATGAACTCACCAGCTTTAAAGCTGATAACCTCTTTAAAAATAACTTGTATGCTCAGGTCATCAGTAGACAGGTACCGATGCCAGGTTCTGAGAATATGGAGCTCGTTCAAGACTCCTCTCTTATTTTTTATTTACATTTTTGGTGTCTTATAAACTTCACAGAACACACTTGTATGAAATTATATTATTAATGCAATGGATGATGTTGTTGCATGTTTACTACTATGCTTTGTTTGGATACAGTACATGAAGTCCTACACCCCCGAACGTTTCCGTCGTTCCGGTTTTGGGGTGTGACAATATCTATGAACTAAAACATTTAGTTCAACATGAATCTTTTAATGAGTTGCAAATAGAAGTCTACGACAAGTACAACTTGCAACAGGATGATATGAAATTAAGTGGTTATTTTTCAAAAAGGTATGAAAATGTATGTCGATAATATTGGCATATTGAATACATAAAGTCTGAAAAACTTGACCCTAAACAAGTATATAATATACCAAATTCTGGGAAAAACGTCGACATCATACTGACCTAACGAAAATGAAATTTTCGCGGTCGTACTGAAAAACATGAAAAATAACGCTAGAACATATCCGCAGACTTAACTATAACCAAAAGAGTAAACAGAGAACAAGTAGAGTATAATCTATTTCTTAAAACGAAAGAAAGGATAAGTAGAGCATCTCCTACTGGCGACGGGCATCACTTGGACGAACCCTCAACGCAGCCAGCTGACGCTCTACATCAAGCAGATGTCTTTCATACACTGTCTAGCGTGCTCAGAGCTCTATAACTTCAGCTCGAGTTACAAATAGCTCTTGCAGCAGGGCCTCATTGTCTCTCATTGATCTGTTATGAGCAAGTTCAAGATTGCGAATACTATCCGTATTGGAATTTGTGTCCGCATCAAGCTCCACAGTTTGTTGAATGGCTGCCACTCCTAGCTCAACATTTTGAGCCACTCGGCGAACCAAAATAGGAAGAATTATGTCTGCAGAGCCACCCTCACTTATGTTGTAGAAGCTTCGGTCTCTGTTCTAGGGTAAGGGTTGACCTTGCTCTCGGCTCCACCTACCCAAGTTCTTAGCCCACGAAGGCGTTGGGCCTTGAAAAGTCGGACGAGGGTTAGGATTTGCGATTGGAGCCACGAGGGGTAGATCATTGACTTCTGGCTCGGAGTCAGAATTCTCTGGAAAATTTTCTGCAAAATCATCGTCTAAGGGAATTTCATGATTCTCTTTTAGCTTTGCATCTTGTCCTTGACTGGGAAAGTACGGGTCTCCGGGTAAAGGAAATCCAGCCATTGATATCTAAGCGAGAATAGGGTTAAGAGATATAGAATATAATTAGTAACGATAGATTAAGGATACAAGTTTCTATGAGATAGACTTACAATTAACAAGTTATGTATTCTGTATAACTTGAACAAGGTAATACTATAACTATAAAAGTGTATACTAATGTCACACCCCCAAACCGAAATGGCGGAAACGTTCAGGGGGCAAAGGACGTCATGTACAGTATCACAACAATTGTATAATAGTAATCAAAACAACAACAACCATTGTTTTAATATAATAATGTTTACATTATATTTGAATCATACATGTCTGACTCCAAAAGTAAATAACAAGTAAAGACTCGAACTACTATGCTCTGTCTTCTTGAATCCGGGCGTGTACTTGTCTACTAAAGTCCTGAGAATACAGTTCGTTGTTCTTTCGAAAAGTGCATTATGTTTCTCTAGAAAATCTTATATTTTTTAATGTATAAACCTTAAGTAAAAATGATTCTTACAAGTTCCTCCTGCGATTACTTAGTGTATACAAATCATATACAATCCAGATCGAACAAACAATCGATTGTATGGTTCTGCCCCAAGCCCACAACCAAACAAGGAACAAAAAATGAGGCGGAAGCCACACATTCCACTGGTTGTCGGATCCTCATGTACATAATCCTGAAGTATTCACTAGATACTTACAAAGTTAACTGCATTTATTCTTTGATATCTATTGAAAGTGTTCCTCAATAAAATCCATTATTTTCTTATTGAATGTATGATTAAAGAATTCCTTTTTATAACTACTTAGCTCATACTAGCTATGTATAAACCAATATCGAATAAACGATTGATTGTGTGGATCTGCCCTAAGACCACAAGCAAACAAGGAACAGGAAATGAGGTGGAAACCACACATTCCATGGTCTATCAGATATTCTTCATACATAGCCTGGATGCATAAACTAAGAAGTTACAGAATTAACAATGAATATTCATGAATGAAATGATAAACCGGTTGTTTATAAAATACTGATGTTTATCCTGGAAAATCCCATATTTTGCATAGATATAAGTTATAGAATTATCTATTCCAAATCGAAGAGTACAAGTATCTACCATACTTGTATTGTTTAAGCATTATATATTAGTCTTATTACATAAATAAAACTGGTTGAAAACGTGGTATCCTATATACTGAAAGTGTTGTTAATACCCTCCTATGATCACTTAGTACATACGAGTCATAGAAATTTAGATCGAACAAACAGTCGATTGGGTGATTCTGCCCTAAGCCCACAACCAAACAAGGAACAGGAAATGAGGCCGAAATCACACATCCCACTGCAATTCAGATGTTAATTTCATATTACCCTGATGTACATACTAAGTCATCCCATAGTTACTAACCCTGATGACTAATTGATAAGTAGATTATTATGTGGACGAGTCGTTGTTTCACCTGCGGATTCTTATAACCATACTATGGACGATCAACAATACGACGTACTTGGACGTACGTCGATAAAAATGACGTTTGTCACCCTCGGTTGACTGTAGCTAATAGTCAGGGTGCGGGATTGTCACTCCTATATAGATCTATACACTAACTCACGCTCTCCCTCCAGGAGACTCTGGTTACAAGGTGTCTCACACTGTAGTTCTCTCAACGAATCAATGAATAATACAATGAAAACCCTTTTTGTTATTAACATGAATCCTTATAAAATAATATCTTTTATTTCATAATCCATAAGTTCATTTCCTTAGTTTTGAAAACTACTTTTGCAAGGTTTGTATACTAACACGTTTTGTAAACCTGATTTCTATATTCGATGTATATTAATGATGAAAATATATTAAACTAAATAATATATTTGAACACAAGATTAGTTGTGCTTTTACTTGTATCCCCCCCCCCCTGAAAACATTAAAAACTCGGAAAATATAGGGGTATGAAGTTACCTTATGTGTTAGATTCGATTGAAGGTTCGCGTAAGGATGAGAAGTTCCACGAACGAATTCCCGAGACACAAACGAGTCCTAAATGACATATAATGGAATATATAGGCATGTAATTAGTGTTTTAGACAACTAACATGCAAGGAAACACCCTTAGGGACTAGGAAACACTTGAAACTAATTGTTACAATCACATGTGATTGACTAAAAGGGGTCTACGGCCATACAAGAGAGTGTACGGCCAAGGGTTCACGGCTACGTGTGTGTACGCCCATGAGTGTACGGTTGTACACCCATGAAAGAAACATGGAAAAAGGGTGATTTGGTCCATGGGGAAGATAGTGGGTCTAACGTTCAACAAGAAGATGGGCAAGACACTCGATTTGGACTCCTTTAGGGTGTGTATGGCCAACCTATGAAGGGTTTACGGTCGTACACCCTTCAAGATCATGAAGGTGATGCTGAAATGTGAAGAATCGAGGCTTGGATCTAATGTTCTTTCAAGTATAACAAGTTAAAGGTTGAAATAATTACGTTTTTGGAGCTTTTGGGGTGTTCACGGCCGATGATAATTAAGTGAGAATGGGAGTGAGCTTGGTTGAGAGGAGGGATAAATAAGAAGAACTGAGCACCACTTATATATATAGAGCATGATGTACGACCGTAGACCCTGTGTACGGCCGTACATACCTTGGGAATGGTTTCTGTAACGAGTCAAACTCTCCAGTCTCAAATAAACACTAAGGTTAGAAGCTCTTGAAGTGAAAATGAAGGAACATGATACAGATGGGGTGAGTTCACGGCCAAGGATGGGTGTACGGCCGTACACCCATGTGTACGGCTGTACACTGCTCTTGAAGGAGTGTTCGGCTTGAATGCAACTTGATAAACTGGAAAGAACTCATCCCCAGACCCAAACCTTGAATGTACAAGGCTTAGAACACTCAAACAGACCCCAAACAATGCTAAAAGATAGCAGAAACGAGTCTGACTTTCAATGATCGAGGTGACTTAGAGAAAGAGATTTTCGGGTTGTCACATCATCCCCCCGTTAGAGGAAATTTCGTCCCGAAATTCGGATTCCGAGTGGATGGTTAAGGATAAGGAAAAGAGACGGTTACTTTGGTTCCATTTCATCCTTGTGTTCTTTCAATGAATTCATATCCTCGCTGGTTGCTTCAGCGGATCATCATTGATGGGTGCGTTGTTCTGATCTGTGATGGGCGTGTAGGATTAGTTTGCTCAACTACGTTCATCCAACTGGTAGAATGTCCTTTCGTAGTTCTGAGTAGCCTTTGTCCTGAAGTTCATGGTAGGACTCATACCTGGTTCATCTATCATTGTCTCGGGTACACAAGTCGTATATAATTAAGATTGATAAGATGGTCGGATGGGTGTCTCTGCCCCAGGTCCACAACCAGACAAGGAACAGAAGATAGGGCGGAAACACACATCCTAAGTCCGTAGAATCTTAAGTCCCTAGCCTCTGTGCTTGAACTTGACTTGCTGCGCGAGTGGTGTTTCCAAAATGGTCTTCTAAGGGTGCTTAAGGAAGGTTACGTGTCGATATCATACTCCTCGCATGAGTATTTTCGGGGGTTTGAAGCGAGATGAAATTTTGAGGTTCGCATCTAGTTTATCGTTATGAGTGACCAGGGTTTCGTTATTCAGTCGGTTTAAGGCAAAGGGTCTCCTCGGTGACACGTGGGTTTGGTATGACGCAGGATTAGTCGGACTAAGCGGGATGACGTCATCGAATTACATGTTAAGTTAGTTCGGAGAGAGCGCTTTGTTAGAATATCAGTGCATCTTAGTGTATGTTCCTGGTGCTTTTTGTGTTGATCTTGATATTACTACTATGATAGTTTTGTATTGACTTATGTGTGTATTAACTGAAAGATTGTTCTCGTGAATGATACTTGATATTATGATCCCTATCCAGTCCCTCTATAATCGCTTGGTGTCTACAAGTCATATATAATTAAGAGTGATAAGACAGTTGACTGAGTGACTCTGCCTTAAATCCACAACCAGACAAGGAACAAGAAATAAAGCGGAATCACGCACTCTAAGTCTATTGGTTCTTAATTATATATGGCCCTAATTGTCACACCCCGGCCGTCGGCGGAAACACCAGGCAGTGTAACATCATTTCTCGTATCATAGTTATCAACTTCCTGAAAACACATGCAATTTAAAATACGTCAACATAAAGTTGGTGAGTTCACAGGTTTTGACTCCTTATAAAAATAATACATTTTCCAAGTTCAAAAGTATAGGTTTGAAAGTATCATTTTGACTCTCCAACGTTTAGTATATATATCCTAGGTATAAAATTTTACTTACCAAATAAATAGTTTACCTATAAGTCTCATATACTATGAATATAAGCGTTTGTAATTCCATACAAATGAAAGTTGCTACGTATAAATCTTATTTCAATTCTATACGAGTAAAAGCGCTACATATAAATCTATTTCAATTCTATACGAGTAAAACCGCTACGTATAAATCTATTTCAATTCTATGCGAGTATGTGTGTTAGGTATAATTATCTACTTAATATACAAGTAGTACCTAGGGTATAAGTAGGGGGAAACTTATACTTAACATTAATACTTGTATGCGACAAAGTATAATGCTTCTAACAAGTTGCTACCATGAGTCTGTAAAGGGTGCTTGACAACAAAACCTCTGACAAAACACACTCATGATTTACCATGAGAAACAATACAATCATGATTTACCATGAGAAACAATACACTCATGATTTACCATGAGAAACAACACCACGCGCTTCATCGACGCCGGAATAACAAGTAAAAGGAACGGATCGTCACTCGCTTGTCTTGGGTTGTAATTAACAACCAGGAGTGGAGTCGTCAACCCGTATCTTATTCATACACGACTTCCTCGCTCACACGGGATTAACGGTTACAGGTCAGAGGACTTCCACTAAGATCCCCAATCTTAGTTGATGAATGAGGTAGCTCATGTAGACTTTGACGGCTTCCTATAGCTCTAACAACAAAAGCATCTTCATGTCTAAAACCCCAAGTTACTAGACTATACAATAACAACATACTTTATAAATTAACATATAGAACTTCCGAATATAAATTCGGAACTATATCGCACACAACATATATATAGAATCCTAAGTATAACTCAAGATCTACATTAGTATACTACTATAACAATAACATGCTAACAACTTTACGATAGTTGTATACTTTCGATTTCGAAATAACTATATCCCGGTTATTATAACTATCTACGTTGATACTAATATCCTATCATATAGATATAATAATAATGTATATATAACCTTGGCTATTTCATTTGCCATATTTCATAGTCATGAAATGCAGCAATGGCTAACAATACCCTAATAGACTTAACCTTGGCTACTGGTGAAAAGGTCTCATCATAATCAACTCCTCGAGTTTGAAAAAAGCCCTTCGCAAATAGTCGCGCCTTATAAGTGTGTACATTACTATCCATGTCGGTCTTCTTCTTGAAGATCCATTTGCACCCAACTGTCTTACGACCTGGCACATTGTCAACCAAGTTCCAAACTTGATTCTCATACATGGACTGTATCTCGTTGTCCATTGCCTCTTTCCATTTAGCAGACTCGGGGCCTGCCATGGCTTCCGCATAGCTGTTAGGTTCATCCAGACTTACCAGTGTCTCATCACTGATAAGTGTCTCACCTTCCGCAGTAATATGGAAACCATAGTAGTGCTCAGGTGCATTCCTAACCCTTGTGGAACGCCTCAGAGGTACAGACTTGTCAATTGGATCAACAGGAGTTTCCTCCTCAAGTTGACTGCTTGGGTTTGAGGTTCCTTCACCACTTGACTCTTGAATTTCTTCAAGGTCAATTTGCCTCCGATTGTTTTCCTTGGCTTATGAACTCTCTCTCTCTCGAAAGACACCCCTCCTTGCTACAAAGACCACATTTTCACTAGGTGTGTGGAAGAGGTAACCAAAGGATTTATGTGGGTAGCCAATGAAAATAAACCTCTCACTTCAAGGTTCGAGCTTATCGTGAGTCTCGCATCTCACGAAAGCTTCGCAACCCCAGATCTTGATTTGGGCTAGACTAGGAACTTTTCCAGTCTACATCTCATGAGGTGTTATGGCAACCTTCTTTTTAGGGACCATATTAAGAAAATGGGCGGCAGTCTCTAAGGCATACCCCCAGAATGAGATTGGTAGCGATGCCCGACTCATCATGGAATGAACCATGTCTAACAAGGTTCGATTACGCCTCTCAACTACACCATTCAACTGTGATGTCCTGGGAGGTCTAAATTGTGAGACAACCCCACATTCCCTAAGATAGTCGAGGAACTCAGTACTAAGATACTCACCACCACGATCGGATCGAAGCATCTTAATGTTCCTGCCTAATTAATTCTCTACTTCCTGTTTAAACTCTTTAAACCTATCGAAAGTCTCAGACTTATGCTTCATTAAGTAGACATATCCATATCTACTATAATCATCTGTAAAAGTCACATAATAACGATTAGTATCCCTTTTGGCAGTTTTCAAGGGTCCACACACATCTGTGTGTACTAGATCCAACAAACCTTCACCCCTAGCACAAGAACCTGTGAAGGGTGACTTTGCAATTTTTCCAAGTAGGCACGATTCACAACTATCATCTGACTTTAGGTCAAATGACTCCAAGACTCCGTCTTTTTGGAGTTGGCCTATGCGTTTCTTGCTTACATGTCCAAGACGGCAATGCCATAATGATGATTTATCCAAGTTATTATCATTAGTAGAATCAATACACAACACATTATTTCCTAAATTATCTACAACAGACATAACTTCATACACACCATCACAAGGTAACGCTTTAAAATAAAACACATTATTAAAGAAAGAATTTATTGCACCAACTTCATTATCAAAAGAAAAGGTAAACCCTTGTTTGTACAAAGCATGAAAGGAAATAACATTTCTTGCCATTTCTGGCGAATAACAACATTTATTCAAATCTAAAGTAAACCCACTACTTAGCAACAAAGTATAAACTCCAATCTTGGTGACAGGTGAAACTTTCCTATTCCCCATGATCAAGTTTATCTTTCCATGCTCCACATTCTCACTTCTTCTTAGTCCCTGCAAATCAGAACAAATATGAATAACACAACCGGTATCAAGGACCCAAGAGTTAGAATAGAGTGAGTTATTAGATATTATAGTGTAAATACCTGCATGGTTGGGTTTCACTTTCCCATCCTTAAAATCTTGCTGGTACTTTGGGCAGTTTCGCTTCCAGTGCGCCTTTTCATGGCAATAGAAACATTCAGCCTCTTTTGGGTCAGAAGAAGGAGTGAAGAAACCTTTCTTGGTTCCGCTTGAAGAGGATCCATCAAGGGTCTTACCCTTGGTACCCTTCGAAGGGTTCTTCCTCTTTTTCCCTCTACCTTTCCCGATTTCCAGGACATGTGCGGAGTTTGGAGTAGGAGTAGGAGTGGTAACAACCGACTTACCTTTAAGACCTGATTCTACGGTCTTTAGAAGTCCTTGAAGTTTGCTGAGGATGACTTCTTCCTTGTTCATGTGGTATGTCATGTGGAATTGATCATAACAGGATGGTAAGGAGTGCAAAATGATATCTATTACTAACTCCTCTGGGAAGTTCACATTCAGCTTCATCAAATGGTCCACATACGCTCCACCAACGACTTAATCAACGTGCAAAGTGTAATTTCATGGGTTAGCACCTTATTCACATTTTCCAAAAGTAACTAGGATTCAGAATTTATAAAAACATTTAGTTACTTTATAATAATCATTATACATTTAATGAGAATTTTAAGTCATTGTCTTACCCTTCGGCTAACGACCCTCCACCAGTCAAGGAAGCGGTGGGTGAGAGTGGACACCCATTAAGCTGCCATTTTGTAGGCAACAACCTTATACCCACCTTATAGACCGGCTTCGTGAATGAGGCCTACTAACGGTAAAACGACTTGATCTTATATATATATATATATATATATATATATATATATATATATATATATATATATATATATATATATATATATATTATTAAACTTATAATCTTATTAAGTATAAGGGTTGAATTTTAACTTTTAAAATTCTAGGGGTTGGAACTAAAGTTTACTAGATGAATTTACAATGTTCCAAAACTTGAGGGCAAGTATTGTAACTTTACAAAACCTTTCAATTCATAACTTATGAGTTATAAAAATGAAGACTCTTCATTTTTCGTAACTTATGTGTTCTTTTAATGGATTTAATACAAAGTGACTTTTGGTTATCCATAACTTGAGGACAAGTTATGGACTCCATTAAAACACATAAAGATCATGAATTCAGCATTAAACAAGTTTTAACAAGTAATTCCTATGATCTATCAAGAACTCATAAGAACATGAATAATCATATCAAAATTTCAAGAACATATGAACACATATAATCATGTAATTTTGATATTAGCCATTGTAAATGGATTAGAACAACCATTACACCATCTAAAATATGTTTTATAACACCAAAACAGTTTAGGGTAATGTTTGTAGTCCATTTCCAGTAGCAAAAGTCGAAAATCTGCACTCTGACTGACCAACTCGTCGAGTGCACGAACTGACTCGCCGAGTTGGTTGATTTTAAGCTTGGACTCGGCGAGTCCCCTGTGCAGACATTATGAAATTCTACTTTTTTCACTATTTTGCATCAAGTATCAAACAAACAAGCCTAGGCTATGATACCACTGATGGGTTTTGAGCATTCTAATACTCCTAAGTGTACATGCAACCCTAGAAAACCTTGGATATATGTTTGTCTCAAATACATGCAAAATACTTTTTCCAAGGTTCATAATCCTATCTAGCATACATGGGGAACTTAAATCATAATAGATAGCTAGAATTACATACCTTGTTGTTGTTTTGATTCCTTGAAAACCTTGAGAGCCTAGCACCCTAAGTGTGATGCCTCAAATGTTTCACACAACACCAAATGCTCTTGGAATAAACTTTGAGGGAATTATCTAACAATTGAAATCAGCCTTGCCCTCATGTATCACTAGTGTAGCCGATTTTGGTGGATGTAAGTATGCTTATATAGTATGTTGCATTAGGGTTACACCATGTAAACCATAATGTAACATGGCTCTTCATTTCCATGACCCATGGGTTTGTAACTCCCATGGAGCATCCATGGAGCATCCTATGGACCTTAGCCCAACTAGATAATCCATGGAACATCTAGCCCACTATACAAGTATGGATAATTTACTCAATCAACCCATATATTTAATTAGTCTCCTTTTTGAACACTTAATTAATCCTAGATTAATTCTTGATCAATACTAATTAAATAATACTATTAATATATTAGAACTTATAATATATTAATAACCACAAGTGTTATTTCTCTCATTTAGTCTATCCAATTGCATGATGCCATGCAACCCAAATGGACCATGTCGGGTCAGGTCAAGTACATACCAGAAATAGTTATGGACTTAGACACCTTATCCAACATACTCTGACCCAACCGGTTTCTACCAGGTCTAACCTACACTGCCATAATCATGCGGGCGTCACCCACGGGTCTCACCCCATCGAACCCCAAAGCCTTTATCAGACAAGAACAGACAAAGAGGACCTAACACCACCCTCGACCTGGATCCATCCACATACTCGCTATGCGTCACTACTGTTATGCAGCAGAATCCAAATATCCTTCCTTGTGTAATCATTTAGACCAACGATTTTCCCCCACTTGGGCTCCACTGCGTCCTTCGAATCTATCACACCCCCAAACCAGACAGCGAAAACATCTGGGGGTGGATGACTTCTTTTGTAGTATCACAACACATGCATAATAGTAATCAAATTACAAACAACCACTGTATTTAAAAAGTAAAAGTATTTACATGTGTTTCATAATTGTATATTGAAACTAAATAGTTATACAAAAGAAGAAGACAAGACATAAAATAGCTCCATCTCCTCAAAAGCTCGGGGAGTACCTATCTACTGGTTCCCTGAGAATACAAGTAATTTGAAAAGAGATTATCAACATAAAGTTGAGTGAGTACATAAGAGTTTATGTTTGAAAGTATGTTTTCTGTTTCTTGAATATGTGTACTGTTCCAGAAAATCATGTATTTTCTGCTGTATATGAAAAGTAGCTTTAATCTCATAAAACTGTTTTGTTTGTAAACCAATGTTTTGTATTAGTATTCCTTTTGTAAAACTTGTAATGTGAGTGTTCCTGGCTTCACCAGCTGTTATTGTAAACTGTAATGTAATACTGTAAATTGTATCTTGTAAAACTAGTACTTTTAAAATGTACTTATGTTTAGTTAATTATACACTAACGTATTGTTAATATCTTTTTAATGAGTTATTATAACCATACTGACTAGATGGCCTGACCCAACGCATTGAAGGCGTTGAAAGCTGTTGATAACAATTGTCAATCATAGGCATGTATGCCTGACTGTAGCTAGCAGTCTGAGTGCGGGGTTGTCAATCCCAATATAGATCTATACAAACATTATTTCGATCCCCGGCTGGAGATTATGGTTATAATGTCAGGACTTTAACTATATTGTTAAAATTAATTAAACAACCTATATCAAATGACTCATAAAAAGCATATAAACGTTACATGTATAATAGTTATGAAAACCCAATCATTCTAAAATAAATGATTGACAATATGTTCTTGAATTAGTATTCTTAACATGTATATAAAATTTGTATACTCTTGTTTAATTTTGAATCAAACCTTTATTCTTGTAAAACAATGTACTTTAGTATACTTTAATCATGAATTAATGTTCTATGAATCATAAATTATACCTATTACAATTTATATGTACTTTCTGAATTGATACTGAGTATTCATGAATGCAACCCCTTGCTCAACATGTTACAAATGGTATTTGAATTTGAATGAAATAGCTTTTATACTTATATACATATACAAATATATATAAGTAAAATTTAAATGACACTTGGACAAATAACCGCTACTTATAATCCCACATCCAAACAAGTAAAAGGAACCAAAGTGGGTTATCAGTCCTAAGCCTTTTAATTCTTATTTATATATATATATATATATATATATATATATATATATATATATATATATATATATGATTTCTGTGGAAAAATATAAGTTTATAAAAACATTTAAAAGAAGTTTAATATTTTGAAACACTTTTGATGACTTGATGTCATTTTAACACAATCTTTGAAAATCAATTGAATTGATGATAACTGAAATCCAATTTGATAAGATATTTGAAACCATTTGTTTATAACACAAAATCTTTGTGTTAGACTTGTATTCCCCCCCTTAAAACAATAAAAACTATGAAAATACGGGGGTATGAACTCACCTTTTGTAGGTAATTCAAATAATGATTTGATATAGGATGCTTAGTTCCACGAGTGAAATCCCGCAAGAAAACAAGTCCTATATAGTGATCTGTATAGTATATATGCATCCAATTAGCTAAAATAATCATAGGAATGATTAGAAATCGGACTAATTTGTAAGTATAACTTACAAATTGAAGTGTTTGAAGCTAAATTGGAGACTGAAATGAGTTTATGGCCAGGAGTTTACGGCCAGGTGTTCTTGAAGGATGAAGAACACTTGATGATCCTAGACCAGATTTTAAGAATATTCAAAGGTTTTAAGGTGCTTGTTCTTCGTTTTCTTCACGTGTTCTTCGCGTTCTTCGTGAAAACTAGTAAAATCAATGGATTTTAGCCTAATAATTAAATATGAAAGGGTGTTCTTGAAGTGATAACAAGATCAAGAATTGATACCTGTTAGATTATGTGATGAACTAGTGTTTAATCACTTGAATAAGATGAACAAGGATGATCTTGGTGTGTTCTTGAGGAGATATGATGTTCTTGGTGGATGATACTTGAGAGAATTTGAGAGTTCTTGGCTGGAAATGTGAGAAATGAAGGAAAAATGAAAGAAATCTATATATATGCGCGAGGGTTCACGGTCCGAGGGTTTACGGTCGTGAACCTCATTTACGGTCTGAGGTCGGCTAGAGTTTACGACCATGAACAAGTTCCAATGCGATAAGGTTTGGTTTCCGAGAAGATAAGATCCGAAGAATATACGGCCGAAGCCGTTCACGGCCTCATTCACGGCTGCGACGGTTTACGGCTGCGAGGAGTATACGGTCCGAGGAGTATACGGCCGTAAACCTTTTGAGGCCCGAAGCGTTTGTGGTCCGAAGCGAAGGAATAAGATGCGAAGTTTCTCGGTTTTTATGTCTTTTCCTTCTAAATTCTATTGTAATTATTTTAAGGATTTTTAACAAGTAAAGGTTATTATTATAACCTAAATGAAAACCCAAACAATAAAAAGGACCCTAGTTGATCCTCGTTTGACTTTGGTTGACTTTACAAGATAGAAAATAACAGGATGTTACATTATCCCCCCCCCCCCCCCCGTTAGAGAGAATTTCGTCCCGAAATTTGGATTAATGAGATACAGAAAGACTAGGGAAAAAGATGTGGATACTTATCTTGCATTTGATCCTCCCGCTCCCAAGTGAATTCAGGTCCCCGTTTTGCATGCCAGCGAACCTTCCCAAGTGAATTCAGGTCCCCGTTTCGTTCTCTTTACTTCCTTATCTAAAATCTCTACTGGTTCTTCCACGAAGTTGATATTCTCGTTTATATCGTTCTAATCGAGTGGGATAACAAGAGTCTCGTCAGATAAACACTTTTTCAAGTTAGAGACGTGGAAAATATGATGTATGTTACTCAGTTCATGGGGTAGTCGGAGTTTATAAGCTACTGGACCGTTTCTAGCAAGAGTCTCAAATGGTCCTATGTACCTTCGATTCAGCTTGTCACACTTTCCAAAGCGTATCATGCCCTACCAGGGTGAGACCTTCAACATGACGCGGTCACCAACCTGGAATTCTAAAGGTTTTCTCCGTAGTTTGTACAATTTTCTCCGTAGTTTCGCGAATGATTTCCAGACCAGTGAGAGCACTGTCAGGAACTTGACTTCTAGCTAGCTGCGTGTCACCCACTACAGCCCAACAAAGAGGTGATCTGCACTTGCAGCCATAGAGGGCTTCGAAAGGAGCAGCCATTATGCTAGTGTGATAACTATTGTTGTAAGAGAATTCGACAAGGAGTAAATGAGTAACCCATGCCTTTCCAAAGTCTATCACGCAAGCTCGCAACATGTCTTCTAAAGTTTGAATCATCCTCTCACTTTGTCTGTCGGTTTGTGGATGGTAGGTTGTACCCATGTCTAGCCTAGTTCCCAAAGATTTTTGTAAAGACTGCTAGAATCGAGAAGTGAATCTACTATCTCGGTCTTAAATAATAGATATTGGCACACCATGCAGTCCAACGATCTCCTTGAGGTAAGTTCTTGTTAGCTTCTCCATCTTGTCGGTCTCTTTGATTGGTAAGTAGTGTGCAGATTTGGTTAATCTATCGACCATTACCTAAATAGTATGATAACCACCCGATGTCTTGGGTAACTTGGTTATGCAATCCATCGTAATCCGCTCCCACTTCTATTCAGGAATTTCAGGTTGTTGCAATAAACCTGAAGGTTTCTGGTATTCTACATTGACTTTAGCACATGTAAGGCACTTGCCCACAAAGGTAGCGATTTTGGCCTTCATGTTAGGCCACCAGTATAGTTTCTTGAGGTCCAGGTACATCTTGTCTGAATCTGGATGAATGGAGTATCAGGTTTTGTGTGCTTCATTCATAACCACGTTTCTGTAACCACCGAACTTTGGTGTCCAGATCTGGTTCATAAAACAATATACTCCATCATCCTTGACTTTGAAGTTTTTATCCATTCCTCTCAGGGTTTCACCTGCCATATTTTCAGGTTTTAAGGCCTCGAGTTGAGCCTCTCTGATCTGTGTGGACAGATGTGAATGGATTGTCATGGTCAACGACTTTACTCGGCGTCCCGAGTATTCTTTTCTCTTAAGGGCGTCAGCTACTACGTTAGCTTTACTAGGGTGATAAAGAATCTCACAATCATAGTCGTTCAGTAGCTCCACCCATCGTCGTTGTCTCATGTTCAACTCTTTCTGATCGAAGATATGCTGGAGACTTTTATGGTCTGTGAATATTGTGCATTTCGTGCCATATAAGTAATGTCTCCAGATCTTCAGATCAAATACCACTGCTCCTAGTTCAAGGTCATGTGTTTTATAGTTGACTTCATGTGTCTTTAGCTGTCTTGAGGCGTAGGATATAACCTTTCCTCTTTGCATAAGAACACATCCAAGCCCTTGATTAGAAGCATCATAGTACACTACAAAATCCTCTGTCCCTTCAGGAAGAGACAGGATCGGTGCACTACACAGAGCTCGCTTCAGCGTTTGGAACGCCGTTTCTTGCTTTTCTCCCCAGCTAAAAGTTACACCCTTTTTTGTCAGGGTGGTAAGAGGTTTAGCGATTCGAGAGAAATTCTGGATGAATCTGCGATAGTAGCCAGCAAGACCTAAGAATTGATGAATTTCTGTAGGTGTTTTGGGTGCTGACAAGTTCTCAATGCTTTTATTTTGGAAGGGTCGACGTGTATTACTTCTGAACTGACCAGGTGACCTAGGAACTCAACCTTCCTGATCAAAAATTCACACTTTGAGAACTTCGCATAGAGTTTCTCTGTTCTAAGAGTTTGCAATACTTGACAAAGATGTTGGCTATGTTCCTCTTCACTTCTTGAGTAGATAAGAATGTCATCAATGAAGACTATGATGAATTTGTTGGATTAGTGTCTAAGTCCATAACTATTTTGGTATGTACTTGACCCGATGGTGCATGGTCCTTTTGGGTTGCCTTCACCAAAGCAACTTGATAGGATGAATTATGGAGAGAAAGGATTAATTATGATTTATTAATATATTATGAGAATAATATATTAAAGGAGAAATCATATTGTTTAATTAATATTAGTCAAGAATTAATTGATAATTAATTTTGTGGCTAAAAGAGATTAATTAAACTTAAGGGACTGGAACTATAATTATAAGATAATTGCATTTGGGCTATGGATCACCTTGGAATAATAGGTTGGACGAATTCTATGGGGAAACCCATTAGAAATCGCCCAAGGGATATTCTAAAAGGGTCCATGGGCTGCTTAGGGCTTAAGCAGTCAGATTAGGGTTTCCTAGTTGAAAACCCTAATAGCCTACATGTATATATAGTACCCTTAAGCCCCAAAAACGTGGCTAAGAGTTCCACTAGGGTTTCTGGACGTTTTGGGCAGCCTCTTCTCTCCTTATTCTTCATCCTCTTGCTCTTGGTGTTTGTGAGCCATAAGAGGAGTGACATTTGTGACTCTAAGCTTTTTAAAGCCATTACAAGGAGGGTTTGAGATTGTTGTTGCTACATAACAATCAAGGTATGATCTAAACCCTAATTCATATGTTAATATTGATTATCACATGCTAGATCTAGGGTTTAAAGTCTTGGATGAATGCATGTACAATAGAGAAACCTAGATCCAAGCATTAGGGTTTGCATGAGCACATATGATGTTCTTATGGCTAAAACCCATCAGTGGTATCAGAGCCTTGATTGGTTTCTATTGTATTGATGCCTTGGGTATTTGTTCAAGCTTCAAAATCGATTTTTTGGCTCCCTGACTGATGAACTCGGCGAGTTCCAATGTGGACTCGGCGAGTTGCTCCAACTCGGCGAGTCCATAGAGGTACTCGGCGAGTTCGAGCGTCAGAAAGAGGGAAATTCGGGATTTCTTGCTGTTTTGCTTGAGGATACTTGCCTTAATTGTTTTGGATCTTTAATATTCGAATTTTATCTTATATTTGAGAATATCCTTGATTAAACAAAAGATAATTACCAATTGATTAGATAGTAACTTCCTTATATGATTAAAGATTAATTATTTGTATTAATTGGGTAACTTATCTTGCAAGAAATTGAAATTAGGTCAAATTTAGATAATCATTAAATTAATTGTTTAATTTAAATTATTTGCTATTTGATCCTTGTGTTTTTGAAATGTTTCAAATATTTGCCCTCAAGTTTTGGAATTTAAATTTTGATTAAAAGGTTTGATTTGAAATATTTAAATTCTAAACCCTAATGTTTTGAAATGTTTCAAAACTTGCCCTCAAGTTTTGGAATTTAAAAGTTGACTAAAAGTTTAATTTAGAAATGTTAGATTCTAAAACCCTAGTATTGTTTTTGAAAAGTTCAAATCACACCCTTATAGTTTTATTAAATTAATTAAGTGTATAATTAAAAGAGAGTTAATAAATCCATAGTGATATGGTTTACATTTAATTAAATTAAAAGTATGTTTTATTAAATTAGACCACCTAGTATTTTAAAAGTGTAAAATACACCCTATACTATATATAACATTAAAAGTCTAGTATTATATATATGTATGAGTAAACAGTCAGTCTTACCGTTAGTAGGCCTCATTCACGAAGCTAGTCTATAAGGGGTGTTTAAGAAAATTGCCTATAAAATGGCGATTGAATGGGTATCCACTCTTACCCACCGCACTCTTGACTAGTGGAGGGTCGTTAGCCGAACGGGTAGGATAGGGCAAACCCTTTCCATTAAAAGTATAATGAAGTATTAAGTAACTAAATGTCTTATACAAAATTCTCAATCTTAGTTACTTTAGACAAAAGTGAATTGATGCAATTCCTTGAAATTACACTTTGTGCTCATGCGAAGACATTAGTGGAGCGTGTGTGGCTAACTGGCACACTAAATGGTACTAAGCAAAGGTAGCAAAGGGTGACTCATTGTTTGTCATAGTTCGGTGGAGCGTGTGTGGTTAACCGGCACATCGAATAGGTGACTGTAACATTGGGGGCACCATGTAAGTTTGCATGGTTATTCACACCCTGTTTTGTGATCCTCGGCATCCCAGTCACAAATCGAGGGGCATATCGAAATTTAAACATGCCATTGAAATGTTCAATGAATCTCAAAAGATCTAGGAATTTTCAATAGATTTAAAACATAAATTTTTTTTTTCGTTTTTCATGGTGGAAATTAGTGAATCGTCATTCACTTACCTTCAAATGTTCTGCAATTTGGGTTACGGCATCCCTCTCCCAAGTTGTAGAGTATTGTGTTGGGTCCTAGCCTTAATATCTCATTTGGGTAATTTATTAAGGACTCAATCAATCAACTAACTTGAATTTTTCTCCCGTTTTGTAGATGTCAAAGTATGACAACTATGGTCTTCCCAAATCCCGTGGAAAAAGCTTTTCACATGAAGATGATATTCCACGATTCGATTGAGGAACACGAGATCATGCTTCACTTCCTCCACCTCCTCCTATTGTTCTCCCTAACCCACAAGTTCAAAAGGTTGAAAAGTTCAAACTCACTCAAGCCCTTTTGGCAAGTAAAGATGAAGAAGGAAAGTCAGTGTGTGCACACGCCCTAGAGATGAAGTCGCACATTGATAAGTTAAGAATGTTGGGGTCTGTTGTCTGTGAGGAGCTGGCTGTTGACTGAGTTCTTCAGTCACTTCCTGACTCATATAGTGAGTTCGTAAGAGAGTACTATATGATGAACCACGACGTAACCCTCATCGATCTCACCTATATGCTTATTGTTGCTGAATCAGCAATGATTTGGCGCACTGGAAAAGCAAAGTTGATTGGTGGATCTGCCTTCCAGACCTCTATGGATATAGATAATGGCAACGAAAGGCATGCCATGATCGAAAAGTTTGATCATAAGAGAAAGGCAAAGTCAGAAGTAGTTCCGTGTGTTGTTCCAAAAGAGTCAATTTGCTTTCATTGCCAAGAGAAGGGGCATTGGAGACGAAGTTGCCCTATTTACCTAAGAGATCTAAGAGATGGGAGAGTCAAAACGTATGGCTCCACTATAGGTAAATCCATTAACTAACTCTTTTAAGTTCCTATTCTAGATTCTTAATACATAATGTGATAAGATTACATTTCGATGTCTTGTAGGATCGAAGAAAAGAGAGGAATCTTAAGGGAAGAAGTGAGCGGAATCTAATCGTGAAGAAATGGATTTCGATCGCATTACTTGAAGATTAGAATCTTAAGCTACTACTTGGAGTTAGAATAGATTGCTTAGGAATATTTAACAACATAGTTTTTCAGTTGAATTGCATTGTAAGGACAAATTTTTCCGCAATAATATAAATTTTGATTTTATATTATTTATTTATCCTTGCAATGGCGTGTATGAAAAATTGATGTAAGTTTCTATTATTAGCAATAATGGATTTGATTCTTAATTATGTTATTTGTGGAAAGGTCAAGAATTTACCAAATAGGGAAAGTTTCTCATCGCCCAAGTTTCAATTGGACAGAAACTTGGAATCATACAACTTGGTTGCATGATGAATGAGAAATTTCATATTTGGAAATTAGACTAATTCATTGACAAAGTGTCAAGTGAAGGACTAGGAGATCGAGTACACAAGGTTGTGTGTTGATCAAGTCCACCACAAGAGTAACAAAGATATTCGTCATGATTTACTAAGGTTAAGTAAATATGATTATACTTATGAGATTAAGTGTAATTCTCAATTGATTGAAAGAGTTTCAATAAATAGCAGAACGAATAAAAAGAATCAAGTTGGCAGAAAGATAAAAGTTTCTCTATTCTAAGAAGAAGGGAGAGTACCTTTTTATTATGTTATATGATAGGTCTTAATGATTAAGAACCATATCTCAATTGATCCTCTAAGTGAGTCTTAGTGCAATTGTATGTCTGATAAGAGGAATCAAGAATTGAAGAAATGGTTAAATCAAGAAGTCAATCATACTTCGTTCCAAATCCAAGTCTTAGAGTTAAGATTGTGAATTGAGTGACAAGTCTTAAGAAGGTTTATAACATTCATCAAATGTGAAATTTGAAAAGGTTTTCTTATTCTTGCACAATTGGAAAGTTATGATGTCTTGGATAAGACAAAGACCAACTAGGGCCAATTTAGTGAAGTGTTTTGTCTTGATAAAAACTACACTAACTCTTGAATATTTGTTTGTCGAGAAATGTTTATTGACAAAAGAATCTTATATGTCAAGGAGTCAGTGGGAGTCTTAATGGTCTTGAAAAGTTTCAAGAACTAATCGAGAATAAACCTTATCGATCATCACTAGCACACGACTTGAGGTTTACAACCTATCGTGTTGACATTATTTTGTTTCTCTGCCATTCCAATTAAGTTAATTATGCATGTGAGTTCTATGAGTTCTCATTTGAACGCATAAAAGGCAAGCACCTTGATCAATGAAAAGTACGTTGATATGAAAGGGTGAGCTGCTTAACTACTTGGAAGACATGGTGGGCACTCGTGTTCAATTGTAGTCTGTTGTCAGTCGTCATAAATCGGAAATCGGGAAACAACACATAGACAGAGAGAATGATTTAAATTCATGTCTCAGTCTATACGATATCTAGAATGGAGGAATATATGATCCCTTATCTAAAGGACACGCTTCTTATAGGATCAGAGTTGACAGCGGTTTTTGAAAGCTACGATTGCAGATCAGGATCTGAAGTCATACACAGAATAGTTATTAGACTTATCCAAGTGGGAGACTGTTGGATTAGTGTCTAAGTCCATAACTATTTTGGTATGTACTTGACCCGATGGTGCATGGTCCTTTTGGGTTGCCTTCACCAAAGCAACTTGATAGGATGAATTATGGAGAGAAAGGATTAATTATGATTTATTAATATATTATGAGAATAATATATTAAAGGAGAAATCATATTGTTTAATTAATATTAGTCAAGAATTAATTGATAATTAATTTTGTGGCTAAAAGAGATTAATTAAACTTAAGGGACTGGAACTGTAATTATAAGATAATTGCATTTGGGCTATGGATCACCTTGGAATAATAGGTTGGACGAATTCTATGGGGAAACCCATTAGAAATTGCCCAAGGGATATTCTAAAAGGGTCCATGGGCTGCTTAGGGCTTAAGCAGTCAGATTAGGGTTTCCTAGTTGAAAACCCTAATAGCCTACATGTATATATAGTACCCTTAAGCCCCAAAAACGTGGCTAAGAGTTCCACTAGGGTTTCTGGACGTTTTGGGCAACCTCTTCTCTCCTTATTCTTTATCCTCTTGCTGTTGGTGTTTGTGAGCCATTAGAGGAGTGACATTTGTGACTCTAAGCTTTTTAAAGCCATTACAAGGAGGGTTTGAGATTGTTGTTGCTACATAACAATCAAGGTATGATCTAAACCCTAATTCATATGTTAATATTGATTATCACATGCTAGATCTAGGGTTTAAAGTCTTGGATGAATGCATGTACAATAGAGAAACCTAGATCCAAGCATTAGGGTTTGCATGAGCACATAGGATGTTCTTATGGCTAAAACCCATCAGAATTTGTCCAGGAATGGACGACACACTTTGTTCATTAGGTCCATGAACACAACAGGTGTGTTCGTCAATCCGAATGGCATCACTACAAACTCATAATGACCATAATGACTTCTGAACGCGGTTTTGGAAATGTCATCCTCCAAAATCCGTAATTGATGATACCCGGATCTTAAGTCTATTTTCGAAAAGTAGGTCGCACCTTGAAGTTGGTCGAACAGATCGTCAATGCGAGGTAGTGGATATCGATCCTTGAGGGTAAGTTTATTCAGCTCGCAGTAGTCTATGCACATACGGAATGATCCATCCTTCTTTTTCACGAATAAAACCGGTGCTCCCAAGGGTGAGAAGCTTGGTCTTATGAAACCTTTGCTAAGGAGTTCGTTAAGCTGGCTGGATAATTCTTGTATTTCAGAAGGTGCAAGACGATAAGGGGATTTGGCTACAGGGGTAGCCCCAGGGATTAAGGCAATTATGAATTCGACTTGTCGTTCGGGAGGCACTGCTGATAGATTGTCGGGAAAAATATCGGGAAAGTTGCAGACCACAGGAATGCTCACTATGTCTTTCACTTTTTGCTTTTTGTCTACCACGTGACCTAAGAAAGCATAGTACTCTTTGTGAAGGTACTTCTGCGCCTTGATGCAAGAAATGATCTGAAGATTCGTTTCGGGTTTGTCACTGTAGATAACAAGAGTTCCTTTAGTTGGCAAGTTTAGGCGAATGGCTCTTTCATAGCATAGGATGTCAGCATGGGTAGGGCACAACCAATCCATACCTATTATGACGTCGAAACTTTTGATAGAGACCGACATAAGGTCTATTGGTAATGAAAAGTTATTCAAGGTAAGAGTACATCCTATGTATATATCGTTGGTGGATTCGGATTTCCCGTTAGCCATTTCGACTGTGAAAGTTTCATTTAGTGGTTGGGAGTTTTGATTTAGTAAATGTTTGAAATTATGGCTCACATAGCTCTTCTCAGCACCACAATCAAATAGAATGCATGCATAAGTGTTGTTGAGAAGAAACGTACCCGTGACCACCGCAGGGTCTGCTACCGCTTCTTTGTGACCCATAGCTCAAATTCTCCCAATTCCACCGGCATTTCTAACTTTTGGACAATCTATCTTGAATTGCCCCACATCACCGCATTGTTAGCATGTTTGACCTAATCCAGCGGCAGGTACTGGGTTAATCGGTTGGGGTGGTGATCTACAGAATCGGGCAGTATGCCCTTTTCTGTTGCAGTTACGACACTGCATTTATCGGCAATTTATGTTATGGTGAAAATTGCACTTGTACTTAGGGAGATTACCAGCATAAGGCTTAGCTGGTGCAGGGTTAGTAGGAACAGCAGCAGGTACAGTAGCAGCATTGACTGCCACTAGCTGTTGCTTCTTTAAGGATTCTTGAGAAGATTTTCCCTTCCACTTGTTCCAACCTTTCTTCTTGCTGTTGTTGTTATTATTGTTGTTGTTGTTGTTTCCCTTCGGTTGTTCTGGTGCAGCAACCACTGAGTTCTGACGGGCTCCGTGGTCAATAAGAGACTGTGCTAGTTCTTTGGCACTGTCAAAGGTAACAGGCCTCGAAGCTAAAACACTTGACTGAATTTGGGGCGACAGTCCCAAAATATATCTCTCAATCTTTTTGCTCTCCAGAGCAACCATATCTGGACAAAGAATTGCCAAGTCACGGAATCTATTGGTATAGGTTGTGATCTCCGAACCAACCATTGTAAGACCCCAGAGCTCTTGCTCGAGTTTCTGAATTTACCCTCGCGGACAGTATTCCCACATTAGCATGGCTTTTAAGTTCTCCCAACTTATAGAGTTAGCCACTACCAGAGTCAGTGACTTAACATGGCCATTCCACCATGTTAGGGCTCTATCCGAAAAGGTATAAACAACGAATTTGAATTTGCTTCTCTCTGGATAGGAGCAAATTTCGACAATTGATTCTGTCTTCTCAATCCACTATCTTAATGCCATCACTCCTCCAGTCCCATTAAAGGTCCTGGTTTTGGCATTCAAGAAATCTTTATAAGTACACTCTCGCGAGTGCCCATGACACTCGCCATGGTTAGAAGGATGCGCACCAGCTCCTGACCCACTAGTACTAGGAGTGTTGATATGAGACATGCCAGTAGCTACATCCGCCGTGACCGCTGCTTGAAACATAGCGACGTCGAATTGAGGAGGTGGTAGCGGAGGTGGCGTCGGTGCTTCATTAACAGTGTTACGTCTTGGATTTCTACGAGGAGGCATCTTTTTCGATAAAAGTTAAAGATAAAAAGATGGTAAGATATCAAAAGTGAATATGACTTTGATATCTATGACAACTCGAAATTTCTATCTTGTACAACCATTCACTTCAATCTAAGTCAGACTTAATTCTGCTAACTTTAACAGTGTTTAGAGCCTGTTTGAGTGTTGTAAAGCATAGTACCTTCAAGAGGTAAACATAGGAAGTATACTCTAGAGTTGAATGTGCAACATTTAAGTCTCAAAACTCCAAGAGTTTGGAGTTTATGGCCATAAAATGGAGTTTACGGCCGTAAACTCTAAGGTATAAATATGACACTTTGTCATTTTAGTCATTTTACCGTTTTCAATCCTATAAGTCATTCTCTCAAGTATCATCCGATTTTTCACTAAGATCTTCAACTTTGTAAGTGATTCTTTCCTTGATTAGTTGATAGATCTTTAAGTGTTCTTCATTTCACCAAGAACACACACTAGTGTTCTTGGACCTTAAACACCCTTACAAGCTTCTATATTGTAAGCAATCTTGCCTTAGCTTGTTATATGCTTGAATCACTTAGTTTACACCTAGGAAACACCAACAAAACAAGATCAAAAGGTTTTTACGGCCAAGGCAATCTCCTTGGGCCGTAAACCGTAATTAAGGGTGCAAATGATCCCTAATCCCTTCCAAAGCCTTGGAACCAAGTCAAGAATACTTCTAAGAAGAGTATAGGACCTTAAACAACAAAAGAATCTCACACATGGTGTTTACGGCCAAGGCAATCACCTTGGGCCGTAAACCCTAAAAAGTGGTGCATTTGTGCCACTATTCCTTCGTAAGGCTTAGACTTGATCATAGAACACTTCATTATGACTTGTAAGACCTTATAACACAACTTGGTACAAAATACCATGATTTTACGGCCGTAAACTCATGGGGAAATTACCCTGGGTCGTAAACTCATGTGATGCATCCATATTGGCCATAAACTCCAATGAGAGGCCATACTTCCCTTAGATGCAACCCTTTGGTACTTCTAGCACTTGAATTAAAGTGTTTTCCATGTCCTAGGGTGTCTTCACTTTCTTAATTAGTTGTTAATTGACTAATTAGATATATATATATATATATATATATATATATATATATATATATATGTCATTATATGTTTAATAGGATCCGTGTGTGCGCTCAAGTCTTCACTTGACACTTAGCATCCTATACCATCCATTCATCCAAACCACTCACTACAGGTGAGTTCATACCCCTTAATCAACCTTTTAAATGATTTTAAATGCTTTTATGGGGGGGGGGGAATACAAGTTGAACTATTATAGTTATTATATCAATCACATGTGATTAATAACCACCAAACAAGTGGATTTCTTACTTTTCAAACTGTGTTATCAAACAAATTACTTCAAATCATTTTACAAACTCTTTTACATGCTAAATACTTTTATTAAACTTTGTTAAACACATATTTTGTCAAATGTGTATCTATATAGACATAGTTATATAAGTAGGATTGAAACGACTTAGGACTGATAGCTCACGTTACTTCCTGTTCCTTGTTTGGTTGTGGACTTAGGGTATTGGTTGTTTGTTTGAGGGTCGTTTGAATCTTAGTTATATATTATGTATATGTATATAGATATAAAAGTTCCTTCCTTCAGTTCAATACCTTTGGGTAGCAAGGGTATTCAAACATGTTCATTCATACAAACAACATTACTAGTAAACTATAATAGGTAGAGTTTAGGAAGTTACTAATACTATTACTAGAACAATGAAACATACAAAGAGTCAGTTCATACATGATTCAATACATACTATTATGAGAAACTAAGAGAACATACATACATACTATTATGAGAAACTAAGAGAACATACATACATACTATTATGAGAAACTAAGAGAACATACATACATACTAGACAGAGAGAACATACAATACAGCTAGTACATACATTACATATACAAGTATACAATAACATAAATGTGAACCATCGTTCGGGGCATGGCATCACCTGTCATGGCTCGATTTGTAGCCAGAATCTCCTAGAGGAAGAGCGTGAATTTGTGTATAGATCTATACTGGATTGACTATCCTACACCTTGTTGTTCGCTACAGTGGGACTTGCAAGTCTACGGGTGACAAATGTCATACCTCCCGACGTCTTTCATCGTCGTGTTATTAGTCGATAGTATGGTACAATCAGGTCACATCATACCTTAAATATTAATTGGTTTAAGGTAGAAAGTACAGCAGTAGTTACTATAACACAACACTACAGTACATTATTATTTTCCCATTGCATTCATATTGTGATATTTTCACATAAAAGATAATGTAAAACTATATTTTTGGTTAATGATAGTCACACTTGGGAAAATATACACTCTTACAAGAAACAAACATACATTTCATTTGATGCCTTGGTAGAAGGCTACGTTTAGTAGAAAATATAGGATTTTCTAGGAGATACAAACATTTACAAACATTTACAAACATTTTCATACAAACAATGACACTAAAATGCTTATGAACTCACCAACTTTAAAGCTGATAAACTCTTTCAAAATAACTTGTATTCTCATGTCATCAGTAGACAGGTACCGATGCCAGGTTTTGAGAAGATGGAGCTCGCTCAAGACTCATCTCTTATTTTTGATTTACATTTTTGGTGTCTTATTAACTTCACAGGATACACTTGTATGAAATTGTATTATTAATGCAATGGATGATGTTGTTGCTTGTTTACTACTATGCTTTGTTGTGATACTGTACATGAAGTCCTCCACCCCCAAACGTTTCCGCCGTTCCGGTTTTGGGGTGTGACAGATTGGTATCAGGGCATCGTTTATAGTGAATCGTGTATATCAAACCATAAAAGATATAAAAACTATAAACACAACGGGATTAAAATACTCTGACCAAGAGTTTATACTTTTAAATAATAAAATATTTAACTAAGTATACATACCTGCATTCATACTAAAATCAGTGTCACTAGCATATGCCCGAGAATGGTGGTACGAGAAGTGATTAGCATGTTGGTCCGATCAACTATATTGGTCCGAGAACTGATTAGCATATGCCCGAGAATGGTTGTGAGGTGGCAACAAGTCTAAAAACTTACCAATACTACTACAATAAAAACATTAGAACATAACATAAACTTAAAATACTATAGGAGTATTTTGTGTTACTATAAATTACTTATCTGAGAACTGAAAAGGTTTTTATAAGTAGGTCAATAGTTGCTAAGCGGATACGCTAAGGTTATATGTAACTAGGATGTCATAGACTTAGAATCTGTAATCTTTGCTTTACTCCCTGTTCCTTGTTTGGTTGTGGATTTCGAGTTAGGGTCACTTATTCGAAGGTCTATCCGGTTTTGATTACATATAACTGGTATGCACTAAACATGTATTGGAGTAACTGATTAAGATCATCTTATAATTATCTAATTAGTACGTCTATTTTAGTTATTTCTTATACCCCTTTTCTCGCGTAGATATCATGGCTGGATTCCATTTCCCCGGAGTTCCATACTTCCCAAACGAAGGCAATGCTGGATGGCTTGGAGAACAGCCAGAAGATGATCATCCAATCCCTTTGGACGATCACCACGCTGAAGGCTTTTCGGATAGTTCTGACTCCGAGCCAGAAGTCAACAACCTACCTCAAGGGGTTCAACTCCCAAATCTCAACCCCCGACCAACATTTCAAGGTCCCACACCCTTGTGGGCGACAAACTTGAACCGTTGGAGTGATGAGCAGGGTCATCCCTTACCCTACAATGGGGACCGAAGCTTTTAAAATCTAAGAGAGGGAGGTTCAGCTGACCGAGTCCTGCCCATCATGGTCCGAAGGATTGCTCGGAACACCGAGCAAGGTCGAGCAGCCATCGACCGAGTCGTTGAAATTGAAGCCAACTCTGGCGTTAACACAGTCCACATTCGTCAGCTGGAGTCTGCTCATGAAAGAACTCAGAACCAGAATGCAGCCCTGCAGAGAGAACTTACTGAAACCCAAGCTGAAGTCAAGGAACTTCGAGCTCAACAGGCAATGACAGAAAGGCGCATGAGAGACATGGAGCGCCGTCTGTCAGAATCAAGGACTCACTCTAGTGGCTCTCGTAGTAGATAGAGCCTACTCAACTTTCTCTTTTGGATATAACTTAGTTTATGTAAAAACTCTAGTTTAATTTCCTACCTTTGTGAAGACCTTAGATCTGTTAAGTCATGATTTGGTCTTAGTTCTGTCAAAAATTTTCCATCTTGGTTTGATGTAAGACCTACTTCTAGGTCATTTTTCCCGCACTTGTTACATCTGTAATACTAGTATAATTGACAGATATCTAATCTCATGGAATTTAATATCCAAATGCTATCATCTATTAGTACTAGATCTACATTCAATCATACTATTCAATTATGTTGTTGGGCTACGGAGAGTTAGTCCATGAGTCACTCTCATTAATTTCTCTATTCTTACAAATATCGTCATCTTTGTATACTTTTAGTTAAAAGATGCCTCCGGGTCGATCAACGAGACGCAATCCCCCGGTAACTCCAACACCACCACCTACTCCTCAAATTGATATGACAGCTGTAAATGATGCAGTAGCTGCGGCTGTGGCAACAACCATGGCTCAATATCATTCTTCCAGTACCACCGGAGGTGGAACACCTGTTCATTCTACCCATGGTGAAGCCCCCGTGCACTCGAGAGAGTGCTCCTACAAGGACTTCACCAATTGCTAACCAAAGTCCTTTAAAGGGACTGGCGGAGTCATTGCCCTCTCGCAATGGTTCGAGAAGACCGAATCGGTCTTCGAAATCTGCTCCTGTCCAGAAGGGAGCAAGGTCAAGTTCACTACTTGCACCTTCGAGGAAAAAGCCCTGACATAGTGGAATAGGCATGTCAAGTCACTATCTCTAGTAGTGGCAAATGCTATAGGCTGGGAAGCTCTCAGAGAGCTCATGATTGAAGAATACTGCCCGAGGGGCGAAATCCAGAAATTGGAACAGGAACTATGGAGCCTAACCATGAAGGGCTCCGACATAGTTTCCTATACCGCCAGATTTAGCGAGCTGGTGGCCCTGTGTCCTCACATGGTTCACACGGAGGGAAAGAAAATATAGAGGTACATCTGGGGGCTGGTGCCTCCATTTTAGGGGAATGTTTTAGCTTCAAACCCCACTACATTCGATAGTGCCAAGCGGTTGGCACAACGACTCATTCACCATGGGGTCCGTACCCCATCAGCAATAACAACCCTAGCCATCTCAGAACCCTCCAAAGCCGCTGATAACAAGCGGAAATTCTAGGATGACAAGAAGAAGAACAAGGCTACCAAAAAGCAGCAGGTCGTGGCAGTTTATGCTGTGATAGCACCTGCCGCTGCTGCTCCGGTAAAGCAGTACGCTGGAAGTTTGCCTAAGTGCAACAAATGCAAATTCCACCACACTGGAGCCTGCCGGGAAATGCAGTGTTCAAACTGCAACAGGAAGGGGCACACTGCCCGTTTCTGCAAAGCTCCGGCGAGGCCAATCAACCAAGTCCTCGGCGCTGGAGTCGGCCAAGCTTGCTACGGTTGTGGCGAAGTGGGCCACTACAAAAGGAACTGCCCAAAGGCAGGGAACGCCGGCGGAATGGGAAGAGTTATGGTTGTAGGCCACGAGGAAGCAGTTGCCGACCCCACAGTGGTCACTGGTACGTTTCTCCTCGATAACTCTTATGCATGCATTCTGTTTGATAGTGGAGCGGAGAGGAGTTTCGTGAACCAAAAATTTTCTCATTTACTTAAGCAAAAATAACGAGCACTTAAGGAACCGTTCACAGTAGAAATGGCTAATGGAAAGACAGAGAGTACTAGCTGCATATACATAGGTTGAACTCAAACTCTAGATAGCCATTCATTTTCAATCGACCTCATGCCAGTCTCAATTAAAAGTTTCGGCGTCATTATCGGCATGGATTGGTTGAGTCTGGATCGTGCCGACATCATGTGTTATGAAAAGGCTGTTCGCCTTAATCTGCCGTCTAGCGAAAATCTAGTAATCTACGGCAACAAACCCGACACTAACCTTCGCCTCATCTCTAGCATTCAAGCCCAGAAATTCCTGCGAAAGGAATGTCGTGCATTCCTAGCTCATGTTGTCGATGTGAGCCAAGAGATGAAAGACATTAAGAACATTCCAGTAGTACGCGATTTTCCCGACATCTTTCTAGAAGAACTCCCAGGATTACCTCCACAACGTCAAGTCGAGTTTAGAATCGACTTAGTTCCAGGGGCTACCCCAGTAGCCAAATCTCCCTATCATCTAGCACCTACAGAGATGCAAGAACTGTCTAGTCAACTTAACGAACTGCTCAGCAAGGGCTTTATAAGACCAAACTTCTCACCCTGGGGAGCTCCGGTCTTGTTTGTCAAGAAGAAAGACGGATCGTTTTGTATGTGCATCGACTACAGGGAGCTCAACATGCTTACCGTTAAGAATCGTTACCCACTACCTCGTATAGACGATTTGTTTGACCAACTTCAAGGGGCGAACTTCTTTTCAAAAATCGACCTAAGATCCCGGTATCACCAGTTACGGGTGTTAGGGGAGGATGTTCCGAAGACAGCCTTCCGAACTCGTTATGGACACTACGAATTCGTAGTGATGTCGTTCGGATTAACCAACACGCCCACAGTATTCATGGATTTAATGAATAGGGTGTGCCGTCCCTACTTGGAAGCACTACGATCGGAGATGCTCAATGCGAAGTTCTTGAAATGCGAATTTTGGATCCGAAGAGTCGAATTCTTAGGACACGTGGTTAGCGAAGAAGGAATACACGTGGACCCTTCAAAAATCAAAGCCATTGAGAACTGGTCAGCACCGAAGACGCCTACAAAAATTCGTCAATTTCTAGGCCTCGCTGGCTACTATCGCAGGTTCATTCAGAACTTCTCACGGATTCCAAAACCTCTTACGACTTTGACACAGAAGGGCGTAGCCTTTGACTGGGAAGAGAAGCAGGAGAAAACGTTCCAAACGCTAAAGCGAGCCTTATGCACCGCACCGATACTATCCCTCCCCAAAGGGATAGAAGACTTCGTGGTCTATTACGATGCGTCAAATCAAGGGCTCGGTTGTGTTCTGATGCAGCAAGGTAACGTCATCGCCTATGCCTCGAGACAGCTGAAGACACACGAGATCAACTACACCACTCACGATCTTGAGTTGGGAGCAGTAGTGTTTGCTCTGAAGATCTGGAGACACTACCTGTATGGTACAAAAAGCACTATTTTTACAGACCACAAAAGCCTACAACATATATTCGACCAGAAGGAGATCAACATGAGACAACGACGGTGAGTGGAGCTACTTAGTGATTATGAATGTGAAATTCGTTATCATCCCGGCAAGGCCAACGTAGTAGCTGACGCCCTAAGTCAGAAAGAATACCCTGGTCGTAGAGTCTAATCTTTAACTATGACTATCCATTCACACTTGTCCACACAAATCAAGGAAGCTCGGCTCGAATCCTGGAAACCTGAAAATGTGGCGGGTGAATCCCTAAGAGGGATGAATAAGAATTTGGAAGTCAAGGGTGGCGGAGCCTTATATCTCATGGATCAGATCTGGACACCGAAACACGGTGGTTTTAGAGACTTGATCATGACCGAAGCTTACAACACTCGATATTCCGTCCACCCAGGTTCAGATAAGATGTATCTGGATCTTAAAAAGCTATACTGGTGGCCTAACATGAAATCAGAGATTGCTACCTTCGTAAATAAATGCCTTATTTGTGCCAAGGTTAAGGTCGAATACCAGAAACCCTTAGGTTTGCTACAACAGCCGGAGGTACCGGAATGGAAGTGGGAGCGGATCGCGATGGACTTCATAACCAAGTTTCCCAAGACAACGGGTGGTATTGATACCATTTGGGTGATCGTAGACAGGTTGACCAAGTCCGCACACTTCCTGCCTATCAAAGAGACGGACAACATGGAGAAACTAACAAGGACCTACATAATGGAGATCGTACGACTGCATGGTGTTCCCATATCCATTATCTCCGATAGAGATAGTAGATTCACTTCGAGGTTCTGGCAGTCGCTACAAAGTTCCCTAGGAACTAGGCTGGACATGAGTACAACCTACCATCCATAGACCGACGGACAAAGTGAGAGGACTATCCAAACCTTGGGAGATATGTTGCGAGCCTGTGTGATCGACTTTGGGAAGGCATGGGATACTCATTTACCCCTTGTCGAGTTTCCCTACAACAATAGTTATCACACGAGCATAAAGGCTGCTCCATTTGAAGCCCTCTATGGCCGAAAATGCAGATCCCCTCTATGCTGGGCTACGGTGGGTGACACCCAGTTAGCTAAAGGACAAGTTCCTGACAGCACTCTCACCGGTCCGGAGATCATTCGGGAAGCGACAGAGAAGATCGTTCAGATTCGTGAACGATTGAAAGCCTCTAGAGACCGACAGAAAAGCTACGCAGATAAACGAAGGAAACCGTTGGAATTCCAGGTGGGCGACCGTGTTCTATTAAAGGTCTCACCCTGGAAAGGCTTGATACTCTTAGGAAAGCGTGGAAAGCTAAATCGAAGATACATAGGGCCTTTCGAGATTCTCGCTAGAATCGGCCATGTAGCTTACAAACTCAACTTACCCCGCGATCTCAGTAACATACATTCTACTTTCCACGTCTCAAACTTGAAAAAGTGTTTGTCCGACGAGACTCTTGTAATCCCACTCGACGAGATCGAGATCAACGAGAGCCTCAACTTCGTGGAAGAACCTATAGAGATCATGGACCGAGAGGTCAAGCAAACGAAGCAAAGCCGTATCCCGATAGTGAAGGTTCGCGGGAACGCCAAGCGAGGACCTGAATTCACTTGGAAGCGCGAGGATCAAACGAAATTGAAACATCCTCATCTTTTTACTTAGTTAATTGTAACTACTTATTTTCTTAAACTCTAATTTCAGGACGGAATTCCCTCTAACAGGGGGATGATGTGACAACTCGAAATTTCTATCTTGTACAACCATTCACTTCAATCTAAGTCGGACTTAATTCTGCTAACTTTAACACTGTTTAGAGCCTGTTTGAGTGTTCTAAAGCATAGTACCTTCAAGAGGTAAACATAGGAAGTATACTCTAAAGTTCAATGTGCAACATTTAAGTCTCAAAACTCCAAGAGTTTGGAGTTTACGGCCATAAAATGGAGTTTACGGCCGTAAACTCTAAGGTATAAATATGACACTTAGTCATTTTAGTCATTTTTACCATTTTCAAGCCTAGAAGTCATTCTTTCTCAAGTATCATCCGATTTTTCACTAAAATCTTCAACTTTGTAAGTGATTCTTTCCTTGATTAGTTGATATACTTCAATATCTAGTGATTGTACATGATTTCATCCATGAAATCTCTTCATTTTGATAGATCTTCAAGTGTTCTTCATTTCACCAAGAACACACACTAGTGTTCTTGGACCTTAAACACCCTTACAAGCTTCTATATTGTAAGTACTCTTGCCTTAGCTTGTTATATGCTTGAATCACTTAGTTTACACCTAGAAAACCCCAAGAAAACAAGATCAAAAGGTGTTTACGGCCAAGGCGATCTCCTTGGGCCGTAAACCCTAATTAAGGGTGCAAATGAGCCCTAATCCCTTCCAAACCCTTGGAACCAAGTCTAGAATACTTCCAAGAAGAGTATAGGACCTTAAACAACAAAAGAATCAAGAACACATGGTGTTTACGGCCAAGGCAATCTCCTTGGCCGTAAACCCTAAAAAGTGGTGCATTTGTGCCACTATTCATTCCTAAGGCTTAGACTTGATCATAGAAAACTTCATTATGACTTGTAAGACCTGATAACACAACTTGGTACAAAATACCATGAGATTACAGCTGTAAACTCATGGGGAAATTACCCTGGGCCGTAAACTCATGTGATGCATCCATATTGGCCATAAACTCCAATGAGAGGCCATACTTCCCTTAGATGCAACCCTTTGGTACTTCTAGCACTTGAATTAAAGTGTTTTCCATGTCCTAGGGTGTCTTCACTTGCTTAATTAGTTGTTAATTGACTAATTAGATACATATATGTGTCATTATATGTTTAATAGGATCCGTGTGTGTGCTCAAGTCTTTACTTGATACTTAGCATCCTATACCATCCATTCATCCAAACCACTCACTACGGGTGAGTTCATACCCCTTAATCAACCTTTTAAATGATTTTAAATGCTTTTATGGGGGGAATACAAGTTGAACTATTATAGTTATTAAATCAATCACATGTGATTAATAACTACCAATCAAGTGGATTTCTTACTTTTCAAACTGTGTTATCAAACAAATTACTTCAAATCATTTTACAAACTCTTTTACATGCTAAATACTTTTATTAAAGTCTTTTAAACTTATATTTTGTCAAGTGTGTACCTATATAGATATAATTATATAAGTAGGATTGAAAGGACTTAGGACTGATAGCTCACCTTACTTCCTGTTCCTTGTTTGGTTGTGGCCTTAGGGTATCGGTTGTTTGTCCGAGGGTCATTTGAATCTTAGTTATATATTATGTATATGTATATACATATAAAAGTTCCTTCATTCAGTTCAATACCTTTGGGTAGAAAGGGTATTCAAACATGTTCATTCATACAAACAACATTACTAGTAAACTATAATAGGTATAGTTTAGGAAGTTACTAATACTATTACTAGAATAACGAAACATACAAAGGGTCAGTTCATACATGAGTCAATACATACTATTATGAGAAACTAAGAGAACATACATGCATACTATTATGAGAAACTAAGAGAACATACATACATACTATTATGAGAAACTAAGAGAACATACATACATACTATTATGAGAAACTAAGAGAACATACATACATACTAGACAGACAGAACATACAATACAGCTAGTACATACATTACATATACAAGTATACGATAACATAAATGTGAACCATCGTTCGGGGCATGGCATCACCTGTCATGGCTCGATTTGTAGCCAGAATCTCCTAGAGGGAGAGCGTGAATTTGTGTATAGATCTATACTGGATTGACTATCCTACACCTTGTTGTTCGCTACAGTGGGACTTGCAAGTCTACGGGTGCCAATTGTCATACCTTCCGATGTCTTTCATCGTCGTGTTATTAGTCGATAGTATGGTACAATCAGGTCACATCATACCTTAAATATCAATTGGTTTATGGTAGAAAGTACAACAGTAGTTACTGTAATACAACACTACAGTACTTTATTATTTCCCCATTGCATTCATATTGTGATCTTTTCACATAAAAGATAATGTAAAACTATATTTTTGGTTAATGATAGTCACACTTGGGAAAATATACACTCTTACAAGAAACAAACATACATTTCATTTGATGCCTTAGTAGAAGGCTACGTTTAGTAGAAAATATAGGATTTTCTAGGAGATACAAAAATTTACAAACATTTTCATACAAACAATGACACTAAAATGCTTATGAACTCACCAGCTTTAAAGCTGATAAACTCTTTAAAAATAACTTGTATGCTCAGGTCATCAGTAGACAGGTACCGATGCCAGGTTCTGAGAATATGGAGCTCGTTCAAGACTCATCTCTTATTTTTGATTTACATTTTTGGTGTCTTATAAACTTCACAGAACACACTTGTATGAAATTATATTATTAATGCAATGGATGATGTTGTTTCATGTTTACTACTATGCTTTGTTTGGATACAGTACATGAAGTCCTACACCCCCGAACGTTTCCGTCGTTCCGGTTTTGGGGTGTGACAATATCTATGAACTAAAACATTTAGTTCAACATGAATCTTTTAATGAGTTGGAAATAGAAGTCTACGACAAGTACAACTTACAACAGGATGATATGAAATTGAGTGGTTATTGAATACATGAGTCTGAAAAACTTGACCCTAAACAGGTATATAATATACCAAATTCTGGGAAAAACGTCGACATCATACTGACCTAACGAAAATGAAATTTTCGCGGTCGTACTGAAAAACATGAAAAATAACGCTAGAACATATCCGCAGACTTAACTATAACCAAAAGAGTAAACAGAGAACAAGTAGAGTATAATCCATTTCTTAAAACGAAAGAAAGGATAAGTAGAGCATCTACTACTGGCGACGGGCATCACTTGGACGAACCCTCAACGCAGCCAGCTGACGCTCCACATCAAGCAGATGTGAGACAATGAGGCCCTACTGCAAGACCTAACCAAATTCTGGGAAAAACTTCAGCTCGAGTTACAAATAGCTCTTGCAGTAGGGCCTCATTGTCTCACATTGATCTGTTATGAGCAAGTTCAAGATTGCGAATACTATCCGTATTGGCATTTGTTTCCGCATCAAGCTCCACAGTTTGTTGAATGGCTGCCACTCCTAGCTCAACATTTTGAGCCACTCGGCGAACCAACATAGGAAGAATTATGTCTGTAGAGCCTCCCTCACTTATGTTGTAGAAGCTTCGGTCTCTGTTGTAGGGTAAGGGGTGACCTTGCTCTCGGCTCCACCTACCCAAGTTCTTAGCCCACGAAGGCGTTGGGCCTTGAAAAGTCGGACGAGGGTTAGGATTTGCGATTGGAGCCACGAGGGGTAGATCATTGACTTCTGGCTCGGAGTCAGAATTCTCTGGAAAATTTTCTGCAAAATCATCGTCTAAGGGAATTTCATGATTCTTTTTTGGCTTTGCATCTTGTCCTTGACTGAGAAAGTACGGGTCTCCGGGTAAAGGAAATCCAGCCATTGATATCTAAGCGAGAATAGGGTTAAGAGATATAGAATATAATTTGTAACGATAGATTAAGGATACAAGTTTCTATGAGATAGACTTACAGTTAACAAGTTATGTATTCTGTATAACTTGAACAAGGTATTACTATAACTATAAAAGTGTATACTAATGTCACACCCCCAAACCGAAATGGCGGAAACGTTCGGGGGGCGGAGGACGTCATGTACAGTATCACAACAATTGTATAATAGTAATCAAAACAACAACAACCATTGTTTTAATATAATAATGTTTACATTATATTTGAATCATACATGATTGACTCCAAAAGTAAATAACAAGTAAAGACTCGAACTACTATGCTCCGTCTTCTTGAATCCGGGCGTGTACTTGTCTACTAAAGTCCTCAGAATACAGTTCGTTGTTCTTTCGAAAAGTGCATTATGTTTCTCTAGAAAATCTTATATTTTTTAATGTATAAACCTTAAGTAAAAATGATTCTTACAAGTTCCTCATGCGATTACTTAGTGTATACAAATCATATACAATCCAGATCGAACAAACAATCGATTGTATGGTTCTGCCCCAAGCCTACAACCAAACAAGGAACAAAAAATGAGGTGAAGCCACACATTACACTGGTTGTCGGATCCTCATGTACATAATCCTGAACTATTCACTAGATACTTACAAAGTTAACTGCATTTATTCTTTGATATCTATTGAAAGTGTTCCTCAATAAAATCCATTATTTTCTTATTGAATGTATGATTAAAGAATTCCTTTTTATAACTACTTAGCTCATACTAGCTATGTATAAACCAATATCGAATAAACGATTGATTGTGTGGATCTGCCCTAAGACCACAACCAAACAAGAAACAGGAAATGAGGCGGAAACCACACATTCCATGGTCTATCGGATATTCTTCATACATAGCCTGGATGCATAAACTAAGAAGTTACATAATTAACAATGAATATTCATGAATGAAATGATATACCGGTTGTTTATAAAATTCCGATGTTTATCCTGGAAAATCCCATATTTTCCATAGATATAAGTTATTGAATTATCTATTCCAAATCGAAGAGTACAAGTATCTACCATACTTGTATTGTTTAAGAATTATATATTAGTCTTATTACATAAATAAAACTGGTTGAAAACGTGGTATCCTATATACTGAAAGTGTTGTTAATACCCTCCTGTGATCACTTAGTACATACGAGTCATAGAAATTTAGATCGAACAAACAGTCGATTGGGTGATTCTGCCCTAAGCCCACAACCAAACAAGGAACAGGAAATGAGGCCGAAATCACACATCCCACTGCAATTCAGATGTTAATTTCATATTACCCTGATGTACATACTAAGTCATCCCATAGTTACTAACCCTGATGACTAATTGATAAGTACATTATTACGTGGACGAGTCGTTGTTTCACCTGAGGATTCTTATAACCATACTATGGACGATCAACAATACGACGTACTCGGACGTACGTCGATAAAAATGACGTTTGTCACCCTCGGTTGACTGTAGCTAATAGTCAGGGTGTAGGATTGTCACTCCTGTATAGATCTATACACTAACTCACGCTCTCCCTCCAGGAGACTCTGGTTACAATGTGTCTCACACTGTAGTTCTCTCAACGAATCCACGAATAATACCATGAAAACCCTTTTTGTTATTAATATGAATCCTTATAAAATAATATCTTTTATTTCATAATCCATAAGTTCATTTCCTTAGTTTTGAAAACTACTTTTGCAAGGTTTGTATACTAACACGTTTTGTAAACCTGATTTCTATATTCGATCTATATTAATGATGAAAATATATTAAACTAAATAATATATTTGAACACAAGATTAGTTGTGCTTTTACTTGTATTCCCCCCTCCCCTGAAAACATTAAAAAGTCGGAAAATATAGGGGTATGAACTTACCTTATGTGTTAGATTCGATTGAAGGTTCGCGTAAGGATGAGAAGTTCCACGAACGAATTCCCGACACACAAACGAGTCCTAAATGACATATAATGGAATATATAGGCATGTAATTAGTGTTTTAGACAACTAACATGCAAGGAAACACCCTTAGGGACTAGGAAACACTTGAAACTAAGTGTTACAATCACATCTGATTGACTAAAAGGGGTCTACGGCCATACAAGAGAGTACGGCCAAGGGTTCACGGCTACGTGTGTGTACGCCCATGAGTGTACGGTTGTACACCCATGAAAGAAACATGGAAAAAGGGTGATTTGGTCCATGGGGAAGCTAGTGGGTCTAATGTTCAACAAGATGATGGGCAAAACACTCGATTTGGACTCCTTTAGGGTGTGTATGGCCAACCTATGAAGGGTTTACGGTCGTACACCCTTCAAGATCATGAAGGTGATGCTGAAATGTGAAGAATCGAGGCTTGGATCTAATGTTCTTGAAAACACATGCAATTTAAAATACGTCAACATAAAGTTGGTGAGTTCACAGGTTTTGACTCCATATAAAAATAATACATTTTCCAAGATCAAAAGTATAGGTTTGAAAGTATCATTTTGAATCTCCAACGTTTAGTATATATATCCTAGGTATAAAATTTTACTTACCAAATAAATAGTTTACCTATAAGTCTCATATACTATGAATATAAGAGTTTGTAATTCCATACAAACGAAAGTTGCTACGTATAAATCATATTTCAATTCTATACGAGTAAAAGCGCTACATATAAATCTATTTCAATTCTATACGAGTAAAACCGCTACGTATAAATCTATTTCAATTCTATACGAGTATGTGTGTTAGGTATAATTATCTACTTAATATACAAGTAGTACCTAGGGTATAAGTAGGGGGAAACTTATACTTAACATTAATACTTGTATGCGACAAAGTATAATGCTTCTAACAAGTTGCTACCATGAGTCTGTAAAGGGTGCTTGACAACAAAACCTCTGACAAAACACACTCATGATTTACCATGAGAAACAATACAGTCATGATTTACCATGAGAAACAATACACTCATGATTTACCATGAGAAACAACACCACGCGCTTCATCGACGCCGGAATAACAAGTAAAAGGAACGGATTGTCACTCGCTTGTCTTGGGTTGTAATTAACAACCAGGAGTGGGGTCTTCAACCCGTATCTTATTCATACACGACTGCCTCGCTCACACGGGATTAACGGTTACAGTTCAGAGGACTTCCACTAAGATCCCCAATCTTAGTTGATGAATGAGGTAGCTCATGTAGACTTTGACGGATTCCTATACCTCTAAAAACAAAAGCATCTTCATGTGAAAAACCCTAAGTTACTAGACTATACAATAACAACATACTTTATAAATTAACATATAGAACTTCCGAATATAACTTCGGAACTATATCGCACACAACATATATATAGAATCCTAAGTATAACTCAAGATCTACATTAGTATACTACTATAACAATAGCATGCTAACAACTTTACGATAGTTGTATACTTTCGATTTCGAAATAACTATATCCCGGTTATTAGAACTATCTACGTTGATACTAATATCCTATCATATAGATATAATAATAATGTATATATAATATTTAGCATGTGTTTTCCCCCGAAATATTAGAAAGTGGGGCCGTGAAACTCACCCTAGTAGCGTGATATATAGAATCTAAACGAATAGAAGCTCATCGTAGTCTGGCTCAGGAAGGGAAACGGCCTTTGGAAACGAGAAAGAAAGAAGAGATTTGGTGTAAGGAATGAAATGGTCTTGATCGCTATTTATAGGCTCTTCTGGGCCATTTCACGTCGTGGCATACACAGGGTCACGTCGTGGACATCCATGAGTTATCCGGTAGCTTTAACACGTGTTTTCTAGCCCCGATTAGTGTCCCTGACATGTTTCACATCGTGAATTTGATGTCCACGTCGTGACTTAAGGGGGCTAGGGTTTCTTGCCACGTGTCATTCTCTAAGACAGCTGCATCTTCGGAAGGTCATAACTTTTGCATACGAACTCCGTTTTTGACGTTCTTTATATGCACGCGTAGGTATTTCCGAGTAATACAATTTTTTTAGACTACAATAGCTAATTCTAAGTCTATTTTAAATTCATCTTATAATAGAGATTTATATTGTTAGGGTTTATCATAACTTCTTTACGCGAAGTCAGATTTAGACGTTCTCTAGATTTTTAGAATCGTATGGATGTATACTTTGAGTTGTATCATAAATTATGTATGAATGTTCATATTTTAACTTGAATTACATAGTAATTTTATCACATTACTAGTTTAACAAAATCACATTACATGATTGGCATAATAACATGTGATTGTTGTTGACCTATTTTGACTGGTGTTACATTCTCCCCCCGTTAGAACAATTTTGTCCCGAAATTTATCTTATGGATGGGGTTTTGAAAAATATTTGGGGGTATTGTTGTTTCATCTGATATTCACATTCCCAAGTAAATCCAGGTTCTCGTAAAGAGTTCCATCGAACATTCACTATGGGTATATGGCTTTGTTTTAATCGTTTGGCTTCTCAATCCATGATTTCGACAGGTTCTTCTACAAAGTTGAGTTTGGTATTGACTTGTATCTCTTCGAGAGGTACAACAAGAGTGTCATCGGATAGACATCTTTTGAGATTTGACACGTGAAAAACATCGTGTACATTGCTTAACTCTTGAGGTAACTTGAGTTAGTATGCGAAAAAACCAATTCTTGCTAGAATTTCAAAAGGTCCTATATACCGTGGGTTTAGTTTGCCTCGTTTCCCGAATCGAATTACGGCTTTCCAAGGAGAGACCTTCAATATTACTTTATCTCCAACTTGGAATTCTAAAGGCTTACGTCTTACGTCAGCATAACTCTTCTGACGATCACATGCTGCCTTTAATCGTTCCTTAATTTGCACGATCTTTTGAGTTGTCTCGTGGATTATTTCTGGATTAGCACATAAGGTATCACCTATATGTTCTCTGGCCAATTGTATGTCTCCAACTTCTCAGTGCAAAACTACAACTCCCAATTCAAGGTCATGGGTAGTGTAATTATTCTCATGCACCTTAAGTTGTCGTGATGCGTAGGCGATAATTTTTCCTCTTTGCATCAACACACATCCCAATCCTTGATTTGATGCGTCGTAGTATACGACTAAATCTTCTGTCCCATCTGGGAGGAATTGGATTGGTGCACTACACAACATTTGCTTTAGTTTCTGAAAAGCAGTTTCTTGTTTGTATTCCCAGTTGAACTTCATATCCTTCTGGGTTAGTGTTGTAAGCGGCATGGCTATTTTGGAGAAATTCTCTATGAATCTACGATAATAGCCAACAAGTCCTAAGAATTTACGCACTTCTATTGGCATCTTTGGTGCTTCCCAATTCTTAATTGCTTCAATCTTGGAGGGTTCAACATGAATCCCTGTGTTACTAACTACATGTTAAAAATTTGTACTTCTCTAATCTAAAATTCACATTCGGAGAATTTGGCGTACAACTTTTCTTTTCTTAGTAGTTCATAGATTATTTGCAAGTCTTGACCATGTTCTTCCCTGGTTCGTGAATATATCAATATATCATCGATAATACTATCACGAATTTATCAGAGTATGGTTTGCAAACACTATTCATGAGGTCCATGAACGTTGTTGGAGCGCTGGTCAATCCAAAGGCATAACTAAGAACTCTTAATGACCATACCGAGTCCTAAATGTTGTTTTCGGAACATTGTTTTCTTGTACTCCGAGTTGATGTTATCCTTATCTGAGATGTATCTTTAATCTTCTAGAATCTTCAGGTGTTTTAGTTTATCAACCACCGTATCCAAGTTTAGTTGTGCATCGGTCTGACCATAATTAAACATAGGTGATCAGTCTACGTTTAGCTGTGGTTCGGCCCATGTACAATAAAACTCGACTAAGGAGTTTGACCTAATACCTTGCGTTGAATTCTTATCCAGGGTTTGGGTTTTCTATATTTTTGGGTTATACATGTGTTGTCATCGCGGGACTGAGTTCATACATTATATCTTTGTGTTCGTGATGTTCATCGGTATTATTAGTTATTGTTTGTTACTTCAGGTCTAGCTGATAAGGCACCGGCCAGTCAGGACAGTCGGTGGGCAGGATCATTTTAGCATATAGCCGTTCTGAAATCCAGCCTCCCAAATCGACATGTCTACCCTTGTCACCGCTCCCGTAAGTAGTCCTTCAGTAGTATAATTACTAATACTTTATATTGTAGGCTAAGGGATATACCTAAACCTAACAGAGTAAGCCCTAAACTATAGTCGTGCTTTCCTAAGAAACTACTAATTCACTATAGTTAATAGCTCTGATACCAATCTGTCACACCCCGACCGTTGGCGGAAAGACCGGGCAGTGTAACGTCATTTCTCGTATCATAGTTATCAACTTCCTGAAAACACATGCAATTTAAAATACGTCAACATAAAGTTGGTGAGTTCACAGGTTTTGACTCCATATAAAAATAATGCATTTTCCAAGTTCAAAAGTATAGATTTGAAAGTATCATTTTGACTTTCCAACATTTAGTATATATATATCCTAGGTATAAAATTTTACTTACCAAATAAATAGTTTACCTATAAGTCTCATATACTATGAATATAAGCGTTTGTAATTCCATACAAACAAAAGTTGCTATGTATAAATCTTATTTCAATTATATACGAGTAAAACTACTACGTATAAATCTATTTCAATTCTATACGAGTAAAACCGCTACGTATAAATCTATTTCAATTCTATACAAGTATGTGTGTTAGGTATAATTATCTACTTAATATACAAGTAGTACCTAGGGTATAAGTAGGGGGAAACTTATACTTAACATTAATACTTGTATACGATAAAGTATAATGCTTCTAACAAGTTGCTACCATGAGTCTGTAACTGCTGCTTGACAACAAAACCTCTGACAAAACACACTCATGATTTACCTTGAGAAACAATACAGTCATGATTTACCATGAGAAGAATACACTCATGATTTACCATGAGAAACAACACCGCGCGCTTAATCGACACCGGAATAACAAGTAAAAGGAACGGATCGTCACTCGCTTGTCTTGGGTTGTATTTAACAACCACGAGTGGGGTCGTCAACCCGTATCTTATTCATACACGACTTCCTCGCTCACACGTGATTAATGGTTAAAGGTCAAAGGACTTCCACTAAGATCCCCAATCTTAGTTCATGAATGAGGTAGCTCATGTAGACTTTGATGGCTTCCTATAGCTCTAACAACAAAAGCATCTTCATGTCTAAAACCCTAAGTTACTAGAATGTGCTTGTAAACATTACTCCTAACTTCATAACATTTAGGTAGTATAAAAGCTATAGCTTGAAGTAAAACCACGTTTTATCTTGACCTAAAACCAATAATAACAACATATAACGTTCCTAGTTTTATCTTGACATAAAACTATCAATAACAATATATGACATACTAAGTTTTATCTTGACATAAAACTAACAATAACAACATATAACATACCAAGGTTTATCTTTTCATAAAACAAACAATAACAACATACTTTATAAATTAACATATAGAACTTCCGAATATAAGTTCGGAACTATATCGCACACAACATATATATAAAATCCTAAGTATAACTCAATATCTACATTAGTATACTACTATAACAATAACATGCTAACAACTTTACGATAGTTGTATACTTTCAGATACGAAATAACTATATCCCGGTTATTATAACTATCTACGTTAATACTAATATACTATCATATAGATATAATAATAACGTATATATAATATTTAGCATGCATTTTCTCCCGAAATATTAGAAAGTGGGGCCGTGAAACTCACCCTAGTAGCATGATCTATAGAATCTAAACGGACAAAAGCTCGTCGTAGTCAGGCTCAGGAAGGGAAACGGTCTTCGGAAACGAGAGATAAAGAAGAGATTTGGTGTAAGGAATGAAATGGTTTTGATCGCTATTTATAGGCTCTTCTGGGCCATTTCACGTCGTGGCATACCCAGGGTCACGTCGTGGACATCCATGAGTTATCCGGTAGCTTTCACACGTGTTTTCTAGCCCCGATTAGTGTCCCTGACACGTTTCACGTCATGAATTCGATGTCCACGTCGTGACTTAAGGCGGCTAGGGTTTCTTGTCACGTGTCATGCTCTAAGACAGCTGCATCTTTGGAAGGTCATAACTTTTGCATACGAACTCCGTTTTTGACGTTCTTTATATGCAAGCGTACGTATTTCCGAGTACTACAATTTTTTTAGGCTCCAATAGCTAATTATAAGTCTATTTTAAATTCATCTTATAATAGAGATTTCTAGTGTTAGGGTTTATTATAACTTCTTTACGCGAAGTCAGATTTAGACGTTCTCTATATTTTTGGAATCGTATGGACGTATACTTTGAGTTGTATCATAAACTATGTATGAATATTCATATTTTAACATGAATTACATAGTAAGTTTATCACATTACTAGTTTAACAAAATCACATTACATGATTGGCATAATCACATGTGATTGTTGTTGACCTATTTTGACTGGTGTTACACTAATGTTTACACCAAGTCATTATAGCTTACCAGAAAGAGTTTTTAGTTTCTATATAAACTATGTGCTTATTTTAGACGAGGAAGAAACTATTATAGTTAGGATTTGGTTGGGAAACGTACCACTGTTCTCACGTGGTTCCGGGGTAGACTCTCCTGCAGTGATCATTAGCACCCTTCCTTTTTCACCAGGGTTCCTGGACAATGGACAATATCTCATGAAGTGTCCTGTTTTGCCCATTTGTGGCAGGTCTGACTCACTTCCTCAAATGGGACCTGAGAGATTGGTCGTGTCGGTGCCCTATAGAAGCGGATAGTATGTCCTCTTCGGAGGCAGTTCTTGCAATACAACTTCCGACACCTTCCGGTATGATGGAAGTTACACTTATTACGTTTAGGAAGGGTTCCAGCGTAACGATTGTCAGGTTCTGCTGCGGCTGGGGTCATAGCATTATAGGTTGTGCCTGTCTGTTGTTCCTCGGAGGGTTCTTGTGTTGATTGTCTCCTCCTCTCATACCTTTGTTTGTCGTCACCTGTGACAACTGTCAATTCAGGTCATTCTCGGACTCATGCATCTTTATAAAAACCATTCATGCACAACATGCCATGGCCTAGTAGTATAAATTAGGTCAAAATCTTGCATAAACTAGGATCCAACTAAGATCTAGGACTAATATACTTGACTCTTACGATTCTAGTAAGTTGCTTGACTACAATAGGAAATGCCAATACCATAATTAGAATGAAACTTCAAACTTTGTTACAATTGAAAAAGGGTATAAAACCCTAAAAATAAATTAAAATATTCTAATTACATTCCAATATGATAATGAATATCAAACAATATTCCAAAAACCCTAAAGAGCCAAAAATCCAAATTTATAAACCTTAAAGCTTAAAAACTTTATAAAATTGGCTATAAACTTCCTAATATCAAATTTTTATTAATCAAAATTATGGATTATAATCAATGAAATAGAAAGTTAAATTATCATACGTTAATCATAATTTATTAGTTAAAAACAAGATTTTTAAATAAATCAAGAATTGCTTTAATAAACACTTTTATAAAAATTAGGGTTTTAAAAAAATTAAGGAGGGAGTTTTATAAAGTTTGAATTTAGGAGAGAGGGAGCCTCTCTCACTCATAAAATTCGTGCATCCTCTCCCCCACGCCCTCTCTCTTCCCAAAACTTCAATCATTAAAACACAATCCCCACTCTTCCACTTCTCTCTTCACTCTCTCTCACACTCCACCCTTTCAACTCTCAAACTCTCCTGCTCTCTCTCTAAACTCACGAAAATTTTTAGTCAAGAACACCTCTCCACACTCAAATCTTCATCTTCCAAGGCTATTCTTCAAGGTATACACGAAAATCTTTCACCCTCCCTTACTTTTCCTTCTTGTTTTTAAAGAGTTTTCTTGTATTTCTCTTCCTTCTACACCATTCTTTATGAACATTCATGAACATGTTCATGAATGTCGAGTTTGATGATGATGGTGGTAGGGTTTCACCCAAGAACAACATGCATGTTGTTTAATGGTGAAATCGAAGGACCAAAACCTATGTCAAACACTAAAGTTCGGATTTTTACAAGTTTTAAAGGTTCATACACCTTATGCATTCAAGTATTTCCTTTAAAAACATCACTATGACAAACATATGTCCATGCATGGTCTTCAAACCGTGATGCATGTGATGAACACCAAGCTAAAGAGCTTGGTGATCAAAGTACATTGTTAATAGTGCATGTAAATGATTTTGTCTATAAAAATATCTAAAAGTTCTTTTCTGTTCAAATCAAAATTTTTCCAGATTCCCATTAAGGTAATATGAACATTTGGAAAATTTCAAGAGTTTTTATCATTTCCTTGATTTAATAAAATTGTTACAAGAAAACAAGGGCATAAATCACATAAAATACTTCCAGAGGTCTATAAATCTGGAATAAATTCGTGGATGACCCCTATGGTGAATAATGACCTCTCATTAAATTTCATCGATTTATGTTGCTGTTTAGTATGATTTTCGATTTTCTTTTTGTTTGGGTGCAATAAATCACAAAACCACTTTAAAGAGTGTGAAAATTGTATCTAACAATTTTCGCAGCTCTTACCTGTGGTGGGAGACTCAGAAAAATAATTTCAGAATTTTTCATCATGCCTTTCTATTTTTCCCAATTTTTGGTAGTTATAATGGCCTAAAAATAGGAAAAATAGTTCTGATTATCCAAAATTCATGAAAATGTACCAGAACATCATGTTGTACATTAAGAGGATACATCAAAATTTTGATGATTTTCCTCTACTGTATACTATTTTTCTCCTATTTTCTAAGGTTAAATACACTTAAATACACTTAAATACACATAAATACCCAAAACCGGATTATACAATATGAAAACCACTTTTGGTATTTTTCCCAGATTACTTACACTGTAAATGATGTTACAAAAATTTTTCGTAATTTATTTTAACTGTTTGTTATTTATTCTTCAATTAATGGTTATTTAAGGGGATAAAACAAGGAAAAATAGAAATACCCACTGAAAAATATCTTTTATATTTTTCCCAGCCTAGTTATGTATAATAACAGTTAAATAAAAAGTTTGGGTAATTTTGGAAACTGTTTTCTATTTATTTCAATTTTTATTGGAATAAATGCTCAAAAATCGTAAAATATAATTAAACAGCTTAGAAATCCATTTTTATATTTTTCCCAGCTTAGTAATGTGTAAGAACAGTAAAATAAAAAGTTTGAGAATTTTTATCCTTTGAATGCTATTTTTCGTGAATTTATGTTGTTATGAAGGCTTAAAAATTTGGAAAATAGTTAACCATATCAAAAATTCAAGGAAAATTTTCTGGAAAACCTCTATTGTATTTAGAATGAAAAATACAAGGTTTGACAATTTTTGGAAACTATTTGATAATATGTTACATTTTTAGGAATTTAAAACACCTTTAAATGTGTTGAAACACCCTTAAATTTATATTACTAAATCTGGAAAATTAATATCCCAAAGTTGTATTTATCGCATGACTTGTAGAATTTCATCATTTCAGAAAAAGAGTAACCAATTAATATAAAATCCAATATTAGAACATAAATTGGCATTTCACTATATGTAGAGTTTAGTATATTATCATTAGATTTCGACATGGAAACTCACTAGTGTGTGTTTGATGTCGTAGGATCCCGGCATTAAGACGTTGGTGTATTCCAAGGCACCACTTATATCTACTCGAAACCTTGTGAGTATTCACGCACTCCCCTATTTTCAGTTTTTATGTTTTGAGGTGGAAAAGCATGTCCCGAAAAACTATTATTTGAATGTTGTATTTAAATTGGTTTGTATCAAATATGATTGCTATTTTATTGCTATGTCTCTCTATGTATGTCTATGCAACACGGAACATGAGAACTTATCGTACTAAGGCCCTTCCCTTATCTCTAACCATTAACTCTTTGAGCCAATGGTCATTATAGATAGCGCTATTAGGAATTGACAACTCCTCACTCGCCCTATTGCTGGAGTGCATGATACCATATTCATCTATGTAACGATAAGCATAGATCTTGATAGGGCTTCAGTCATAGGTTTGGTTGAGACTCATTGTTTGCTCATACACATACAAACTCGTTTCTCGTTATAGCAATAAACTTGTTATCAATCATAGCAATCAACTTTGTTTCTTATTAAAGCAATGTACTTGTATTTATGAAAAGCCTTATTCCAAATCTTGATTTTATAAACTTGTGAACTCACCAACTATTTTCATAGTTGACGCTCGTTTTACATGCTTTTTCAGGAAATAATTAGTAAGTGGATATAAAGATTCATCATCATAGAGCATGCTGCATCGTGTTGAAGTTATTTATGAAGTTATATTTTGAACAATGTTATTTTGGAAAAAATTGTACTTTGTTTTGTTTAAGCTATGGGTTGTAAACTTTAGGAATATTGCTATGGTGATGTATCTTTATCTTTTGCAATGAAACCGTTATCGCTGTCATATTTTTCCGCTTTAGCGGGGTGTGACATCACCTCCTTCAGTTGACTCCTGAACTGGGTCCATTATGCCTTGGCGGATCCCATAATCCACCAATGTTCGAGCCAGGTGTTTGGCACTGTCAAACGTAAGAGGTTTTACTGCTATTACGTTTCCTTGGATTGGAGAAGGTAGTCCCCAAATGTACCTCTCTACCTTCTTGCTCTCCGGGGTAACCATTCTCGGGCATAGTGCAGCTAAATCGCTGAATCTATCAGTGTAGGCATCTATGTCTGAGCCTGCCATGGTAAGATTCCACAGCTCATGCTCTAGTTTCTGTACTTCGCCCCTCGGGCAGTACTCTTCCGGCATCATCTCCTTTAGATTTTCCCAGCCCATTGCGTTTGCTATAGGAAGAGTCAATGACTTGACATGGTTGTTGCACCATGTAAGGGCTCTATCAAAGAAGGTGCAGGCAACAAACTTCATTTTGCTCCTTTCTCGGCACGCGCATAACTCAAAAATCGATTATGTCTTCTCGAACCATCGCATTAGGGCGATGACTCCCCCATTTCCATCGAAGGATTTGGGTCCACAAATCATGAAGTCCTTGTGTGAGCACTCCTTTGTGTATCTGTGCTTAAAGCTTTTGGTCCCACTATCCGATCCACCAGTACCACTTGCATTGATTTGAGTCATGACAGCTGTCATTATGGTTGTTACTGCCGCCTGAAAGACAATCGGGTCATACTGAGGAGGTGGCGGTGGTGGTGCGTTGTTCTTGTTTTTGTTCGACTTCTTCGGTGGCATCTTTCTGCCAAAAGGTTTAAAAGACGAAACGAGGGTAAGTCCTTAGATGTTACGAATCGGCTGTATTCTGAATCAAAGTTATCTTAGTTCCGAGTGTTTCAGGTTCTGACGTTTTAAGTAATTCATAACAGAGGTCTACGCAACATAAACTTATGAATTTGATGGCGACTACCCTCTTAATGAAGTTATGGAATCTGGCTTACTGTTACTCAGCTGATATGATAAAGGCAATGAGCCTGACACATAGTGTGAGCAGTGTAATCACTAACTCACTAGATCATATTAGTTAGTTACTTATTAGTATGACATATATGGTGCTCTACCACCTGGCGCGCCTCGGGAGGGGTTTCTGTTCTAGTTATGATGGTCCAGAATTCAGCTGTGAGGGTTTATTGTCTCTGAACTTTCCTATCGTTTTTCTTATTCACTGTAGCTCATGCTTTGAGTTCTACCACAGATCTCCATCACCTCCCGATGGAAGATTTGCCTCCTCGTATGATTTCTTCTCGGAATCCACTTTACGAACCCTCTCTTATTCCTCATTGACTTCTCTGTTGGCGCTTGGAGTGGCTATCTATATCTACGTTGTTCACGCAAGAATGGGGATGTCTAATGAATCCTATGAGATTAAGTAGAACATTGCTTCTATAGTTATTGATGATCCAAACTGGGTCCTCCTATAGTCAAGCAGTGCATGCAAGCTGTATATAACCAATATCAAATAGACTTTCGAATAGGTCATCCTACTCCAAAACCACAACCAAACAAGGAACAGGTAGTAGAGCGTAGATCACCAATTCTGAGTCTATAAGATCCCAATTATATATATAACCCTGCAAGCATGCATTTCGCAACTATATTCCTGCCACTAAAGGTCTTTTAGTTCTCATTCAAGTTTGTTATACTGCCTAAAATACTCCTATAGTATTTTATCTTTATGTTTCGTTCTAATGATACTTTGTATATGGAGTTAGGTAAATTTTAGGCTCGTTGCAACACCACCATCACTCCTAAACACATGTTGGTCGTATCTCGAATAAATATAGTTGTTCAGGTTATATTTATTCCAGATATGATTACATAACTGCTTAGGTTTGACTGTAGTGTCCAACATCTAAATACTTTTATTCATTTTGTTCTTACTTGTTCTTATTGTGATACTTGTTCTTAGTATGTATGCTTATTAGTATACTTAACCGAAAATACTTGTATTTTAAAAGTATACTTTTAGTCAGAGCACTCTGGCCCCATTGTATTTATAGTTCTATATCTTTTACTGGTTGATATACTAAGTTCACTATAAACAATTCTTTGATACCAATCTGTCACACCCCCAATACGAAACGGCAGAAACGTTTGGTGGCGGAGGACGTCATGTACAATATCACAACAATTGAATAATAGTAATCAAAGCAAGAACAACCATTGTATTAATAGAATAATGTTTACATTATATTTAAATCATACATGATTGACTCCAAAAGTAAATAACAAGTAAAGACTCGAACTACTATGCTTCGTCTTCTTGAATCCGAGCGTGTACCTCTCTACTAAAGTCCTGAGAATACAAGTAGCTTTTGAAAGAGTATCAATATGAAGCTGGTGAGTTCATAAGCGTTTAGTTTTGGAAAACAGTTCGTTGTTCTTTCGAAAAGTGCATTATGTTTCTCCAGAAAATACTATATTTTCTAATGTATAAACCTTAAGTAAAAATGATTCTTACAAGTTCCTCCTGCGAGTACTTAGTGTATACAAATCATATACAATCTAGTTCGAACAAACAATCGATTGTATAGTTATGCCCCAAGCCCACAACCAAACAAGGAACAGGAAATGAGGCGGAAGCCACACATTCCACTGGTTGTCGGATCCTCATGTACATAATCCTAAAGTATTCACTAGATACTTATAAAGTTAACTCTATTGATCCTTTGATATCTATTGAAAGTGTTCCTCAAGAAAATCCATTATTTTCTTATTGAATGCATGATTAACCAATTCCTTTTTATAACTACTTAGCTCATACTAGCTATGTATAAACCAATATCGAATAGACGATTAATTGTGTGGATCTGCCCTAAGTCCACAACCAAACAAGGAACAGGAAATGAGGCGGAAACCACACATTCCATGGTCTATCGGATATTTTTCATACATAGGTTGGATGCATAAACTAAGAAGTTATAGAATTAACAATGAATATTCATGAATGAAATGATAAACCGGTTGTTTATAAGATACTGATGTTTATCCTGGAAAATACCATATTTTCCCTAGATATAAGTTATTGAATTATCTATTCCAAATCAAAGAGTACAAGTATCTACCATACTTGTATTGTTTAAGCATTGTATATTAGTCTTGTTACATAAATAAAACTGGTTGAAAACATGGTATCCTATATCCTGAAAGTGTTGTTAATACCCTCCTATGATCACTTCGTACATACGAGTCATAGAAATTTAGATCGAACAAACAGTCGATAGGGTGATTCTGCCCTAAGCCCACAACCAAACAAGGAACAGGAAATGAGGCGGAAATCACACATCCCACTGCAATTCAGATGTTAATTTCATATTACCTTGATGTACATACTAAGTCATCATATAGTTACTAACCCTGATGACTAATTGATAAGTACATTATTACGTGGACGAGTCGTTGTTTCACCTGTAGATTCTTATAACCATACTATGGACGATCAACAATACGACGTACTCAGACGTACGTCGATAAAAATGACGTTTGTCACCCTCGGTTGACTGTAGCTAATAGTCAGGGTACGAGATTGTCACTCTCGTATAGATCTATACACTAACTCACGCTCTCCCTCCAGGAGACTCTGGTTACAACGTGTTTCATACTGTAGTTCTCTCAACGAATCCACGAATAATACCATGAAAACCCTTTTTGTTATTAACATGAATCCTTATAAAATAATATCTTTTATTTCATAATCCATAAGTTCATTTCCTTAGTTTTGAAAACTGCTTTCGCAAGGTTTGTAAACTAACACGTTTAGTAAAACTGATTTCTATATTCGATGTATATTAATGATGAAAATATATTAAACAAAATAATATATTTGAACACAAGATTACTTGTGCTTTTACTTGTATACCCCCCCTGAAAACATTAAAAACTTGGAAAATATAGGGGTATGATCTCACCTTATGTGTTAGATTCGATTGAAGGTTCGCGTAAGGATGATAAGTTCCACGAATGAATTCCCGAGACACAAACGAGTCCTAAATGACATATAATGGAATATATAGGCATGTAATTAGTGTTTTGGACAACTAACATGCAAGGAAACACCCTTAGGGACTAGGAAACACTTGAAACTAAGTGTTACAATCACATGTGATTGACTAAAAGGGGTCTACGGCCATACAAGAGAGTGTACGGCCAAGGGTTCACGGCTACGTGTGTGTACGGCCATGAGTGTACGGCCGTGGAGTGTACGGCTATACACCCATGAAAGGAACATGGAAAAAGGGTGATTTGGTCCATGGGGAAGCTAGTGGGTCTAATGTTCAACAAGAAGATGGTAAAAACACTTGATTTGGACTCCTTTAGGGTGTGTACGACCAACCTATGAAGGGTTTACGGCCGTACACCATTCAAGATCATGAAGGTGATGCTGAAATGTGAAGAATCGAGGCTTGGATCTAATGGTCTTTCAAGTATAACAAGTTAAAGGTTGAAATACTTACGTTTTTGGAGCTTTTGGGGTGTTCACGGCCGATGATAATTGAGAGAGAATGGGAGTGAGCTTGGTTGAGAGGAGGGATAAATGAGAAGAAATGAGCACCACTTATATATATAGAGCGTGGTGTACGGCCGTAGACCCTATGTACGGCCGTACACACCTTAGGAATGGTTTCCATAACACATCAAACTCTCCTACTGATGAACTACTCCTGCTGATTCGACCATAGATCTTCCAAGCAATACTCCTGAACCGGCCCCACCAAGGAACCGAAACAACAACCGAACAATCAAATCCTGCTCGGCAAGATACATCCCTCTAATAATTCTTGACATGCAAAAATGGCATAAAAAGATTATTGATGACATAACTCAGGCGATAACAGAGAACTGAACCATAGATAATGCTTACCCATAAAAATATAAGATTCCAAGGCAAAAATAATTACTGATAATAAGCATGAAGAAAGAAAAAGATAACATATTCACAACAACATCTGCTGAAACTCTGGTATCCACTGACTTGCACTGCCATGCTCGGCTCTACGCTGTTGGGGCTCCTAAGCGGAATACTCCAGCCTCTTCTAAACACGGTCCACAGTATGCAAAATGGCATATGACAGATCTTTGAACAATGACTCGGTAAGTAATAGAGGAACTCTGGACTTTAGATGGGGTTATTAGAAACTGTCCCATGTCACAACTCCAAACCTAGTGAGAGCGATCCAGACCCTCTGAATTATAAACGTAATGAGGACTAAACTCTGATTTGTTAAAATGTAGAAATTACAATAAGGTGCTAACAGTCCTACCATTCTAAAAGGCTTCTGATCCGACGATACAACACTGACCAAGAACATATTTATATTAACATTATTACATAACTGGGCTCAAAAAACAAAGCAATGATTTCCTGTGGGTCGATCTTAACCTGCTGAGAAACGATGAGTGTTGGGACCTGAACTTCCTCTGCCACCCAGGCAGGACAACCGGACTTGAAATGACCTGGCTAGTGACAATAAAAACATATCTGATCCTTCTTACAATCCCGATGCACATGCCCTCTTTCCATACACTTGAAACACCTGAACTTGTGACAAACAACCCTGTAAGTTCCCCGACACTTGCCACACATCTCATGGTTCTCCTAAACTCAAGAACCCAGGTTAGTTGTATCGGACTCTCCACCTCCTTCAAATTGTCCCAAGTTATGTGCCCGCCTCTTATTCCTAGTCGTGCTTCCACACCCAAATCTCCTTCACCAATAGCCTCACCAGCTTCTCTTGTAACACGCGAGATTGCGGCCTGCTCCTCGAATTTGACAATCATTCTGTCAGTCATCTGACCAATGATATCGGACAACTCCTCTAGTAAGATCTATGAAACCTCAATGATAATCTACTCACTAAGTCTTGCGTCTTCTGCACCCATCTCGGAGGACTACGCTCCTCTTCCAGGCATCGACATCTTGTACATCAAGACCAATTTGTTATCCCATAATCACAAGCTTCTTGGGTTCATCGTAGCTTTCCTTGACTTGAGTATAGATTTTGTGCTTCCAGTAGTACGGGACCATACTATCTTCCACATCTATCCATACTTTCCTCAAGGAGTGCCTTGAATCCGCCAAATCACTTTATATCCATACAATTAACCCTCGTCCAGATAAGGCTCCCAGCACTAAATCTCTTCTTAGGTTTTCCTAGTGCAAACTCCACACCACTCTACACCATCATATGCAAAAGGAACTCCTGCTAACTTCCTCTAACTAGCTCACGAATACAATTACATAAGACCAAAACCAGATAACTCTTTGAATGAGAGGTCTCATACTACAACGGTTGGACTCAGACAAGAGCCGTGCAATAGAGTGAAACCTAACCTTCCAAAATTATCTAGTCTCAGTAATATGTAACTTAACATATTCACTTAATACTTACCTGAAACTAGTGAGAACACTTAAAAAGAACAAAGCAAGCAGCATTCGAGCATCATGTAATTAGAACAAAGAATAACTTAATCAAGCCATCGTATCAGTGACAGATCAACACTAGCATGCAAGTCTACAAGCTCATACAATTGGCATACGAAGGCATCTCTCCTATAATTCTATCATGCAAATATTGAGCAGGCCCTTAGCCCTAACTAGCATGCAATTCACGGATTCACAAATCAAATCATATCAGATAACATGTATGGGTATCTTGGGAAAACTTACTTGAGCTTAGTCGACTGCATGCACCACACCCTTTCTTGTATTATAAAATCCTTTTAAATAAAAACATTTCTTTTTGAATAACTTTACCAAGTCCTCAGTTTGAGTTCATACACAACAGAGTGTGTGTCTGAATCCCTCAAACCAAGGCTCTGATACTGTGACAACCCGAAATTTATTCCGTCACTGTAACCCTTTCCGTTAATAAAATTTATTTTATTATTAAAATTGTCCGTTAACTTTTAAGTTAAATAATTCATCTAGGGTTATTGTCATAATTTCCTACGTGTAGGAAATCAATAAAATCATATATAATACCCTCGATAATCCTTTGGAAAAATTTCTAGTTTACGACTAAGTCGGGTTACGGTCATTTAATCGGGTAAAATCTTAAACTCCGTTTAATGTCGGGATTGGGTGTGTCCCCACCTAACCGTGGACTCAACCCCATATAAGGGTTGAGTGGACTCCATTTGAACCTTTTCACCCACCTTGGAACTTTCTCTCTCTACTCTCTCTCTAAAAATCGGGTTTTGATCAAGAATCACCTCATTCAAGCTCCAAAATCATAAGTAATCCTTCCTAGCTTGTTGTTTAACTTAACATGCATGCAAATCTATGGGTAAAACTCTCAAAAAAACCCAAAAAAAAACTTGTGTTTACGGTTTGGGAACACCTCCCAAAACCGTAAACTCCCATAAGGGGGTTTTGAAGCCCCAAAACCTTTCCAATGCTTGGCTAATGACCTAGAAACTTGCTTGAATGATCTTACAACCCTAAAACATGGATTGAGAAGTGTAAACATGAGTTTACGATTTGGGATGGTCTCCCAAAACCGTAAACACCTCCAAAGGGTGTTTAAGTGCCCTTAACACCTTGTATGGCTTACATTTGGGTCTAGAACCTTGCATGCAGGACCTACAACCACCAAAAGACATGAAAAATGGACACACATGAGTTTACGGCCGTAAACCCATGTGTTTACGACCGTAAACTCCCCAAGGAGTGGTTCAGAAACCGTAAACTCCATAAAGGGTCCATTCCAAGCCCCAAACACTTCCTAAGCCTTTGATTCAACCCTAGGACCCTTCTTTGTGAAGCATGAGACCTTGAAACACCCAAATGCACCATTCCCATGAGTTTACGGCCGTAAACGCATGAGGGATATGGTCTTTGGACCGTAAAAACCCCTAAGGGCTTACACTTGAAGAGTAAACTCCATATCAAGGCCCAACACTCCTTAGATGCAACCCGAATCATTCCTAACACTTGAAATAAAGTGTTTTCGCGCCTCGGGTGTGTTATCTTACTTAATTAGTAGTTCAATGTCTAATTAGATACAATTATGTATCTCCTCATGTTACATAGGATCCTCGCGCGTGTTCAAGCCCTAAATTGACACTTAGCATCCTATCCGGCACATTTCTCGTCTGGTGAGTTCATACCCCTCCACTTTTCCGAGTTTTTCATGTTTTTCAGGTGGGGAATACAAGCAAATCATAAAGGTTTTTGTAACTTAAAAACTAATGTAAATATACGATTTTCTATCAAACTTTAGATACTGTATCCCTTTTGTAATATGCGGAGCATAAGGGACGTTTTCTAAATATAATTACATAGTTTTCAGAACAGCGTGGAAACTTCTTAAACCATTCAAATTATTATGGGAATAATTTGGGATCTTTATTACTTGTTTTTACGGATTCAGATTTCATGCAAAGTCAATATATATAAACTATGTCTGATTTAGTTTATCCATGTTAAACCTAGAGTATCATGCTAAATAATTACTTTGTATTTAATTATTTATACTCTACTTTGTTCCAAACGATTTCGAAATTCGATGACGACCAGTTATCCCGTGAATTAGTTAATACTAGCTTGTGAGATTTGTCTTCGATATACCCTTCGGGGTACCAGTAAATCCTCTCCGGAAGTATAACCAGAGTCTCTTGGAGGGAGAACGTGAAATTTGTGGATAGATCTATTCGGGACTGACAATCCCACACCTAAACTGCTAGCTACAGTTAGGCGGGCACGCCTGGGGTGACAAATTTTGGAAATCGAACGACGCCTGAAGAACGTCAAGGAGGTCACGGGTCAAATAAGTATGGTTATACGACTCACAATACGTACTAAATTAACTAACTCTATTCACGGATCTCTTTCTTTTATCTATAGTTTTATGTATTAAAACTACCTACTTTCGTACTGGAGGGGAATTCCAGGATCCTAACTTATGGTTTTCTTAACTTATTGATGATTAGTCAAGGTTTTTCTCATTCTATGGAAACCAACTTACATGTTAGAAAGTATGGGATTTTCTGGGAAAACATGCTTACGTATTTCATAACTCAGTAACAATGGTTTTCGATATAACAACAATCTTTATTAAAGGAAATGAGTTATTTATCACAAGATTAAATAACCGGTTTTCCATACAAAACATGCTTATGAACTCACCAGCTTTATGCTGATATTTTAAAACTGCTTGTATTCTCAGGTTCTCGTTAGACAGGTATCCCGTTACTTTTGGAGAAGACGGAGCGTATAGAAGTCTCGTCTTTACTTTTGTTCGTACTGATGTATATATAAAACATGTATTACCTTGCTTTCAAACAAATGTAAATATTCTTATGTAATGCAATGGTTGTGTTTACTATGCTTACTATGTTCAATGGTTGTGATACTACGCATGACGTCCTCCGCCCCGGAACGTTTCCGCCATCGGTTTCGGGGTGTGACAGATTGGTATCAGAGCTATTGTTTATAGTGAACTAAGTATACCGAACCTTACATGGTATACAACTATAAACACTAAGGGGCCTAAGTGCTCTAAACTAAAAGTATACTTTCAAAATATAAGTATTTTTACAAAAGTATACAAGTATACCCGTATCCCAGGAACCGTGCCTTAAGCAGAACAAAACAAAAGTATATTGGATGTTGAACACTGCGGTTAAACCTGGGCAGTTATGTAATCATGTCTAGGGTCAATATAGCCTGATCAACTATATTCGTTCGAGACATGACCAACATGTGCTTGGGAGTGACTTTGGTGTTGCAACAAGCCTAAAACTTACCTAGTATCCATACAACTTAAAATACTATAGGAGTATTTTAGTCAGAACAACATACTTCGTAGAAATTCCCTTCAAGTGTTGCTACTCATTTCCTTTAAGTGATAACTCATTCGCATTAGTAATTTTTCTTGTTTATCGCTTAGTAGAATGCTTTAACAATCATTATGAATATATCCTTGCTTCATATCTCTCGATTCGACTCCAGAAGACTTACCATCATCTTCTTCCTGATTGTTTTTAGAACAAGATGCCTCCCCGAAGAAGACCTATCAGGAGGAACAACAACACTCCACCACCTCCACCGCCTCCTCAGTTTGAGCCCGCTATGTTCCAAGCAGCTGTTACTGCTTCTGTGGCTGCCGCAATGTCACAGATGAATTCCGGCGGATCTGGCAGGCAGGGGAGTGGTACTCATCCCCAAAATCACGAAGGTGACCGGGAACACCAGAAAGAATGCTCTTATAAGGATTTCATGAACGCAAAACCCACAACTTTCAACGACACAGGAGGTGTTATTGCCCTGACTCAATGGTTCGAAAAGATTGAGTCCATATTTGAAATTTGTGCCTGTTCGGAGGCCAACAAAGTGAAATTTGCCGCTTGCACTTTCGTCAATAAATCATTAACCTGGTGGAACGGCCGGGTCAAGTCCTTAACCCTACCGGTGGCAAATGCTATGGGTTGGGAAAGCCTAAAGGAACTTATGATAGCCTAGTACTGCCCACGGGGCGAGATGCAGAAACTCGAACACGAACTCTGGACCCTAAGGATGAAGGGTTCCGATATTGCTTCCTACACTTCTAGGTTTGAAGACCTAGCACTCCTTTGTCCGGGAATGATCTCCCCAGAAAGCAAAAAGATTGAACGATTCATTTGGGGGCTGACCCAGCCAACCAAGGGAAATGTTTTGGCTGCGAAGCCAGACACCTTCGACATCGCTAAATGTTTGGCGCAAACTTTGATTGATCATGGTGACGATCTCGAGGAAGTGGCCACCGTTCCTGAACCGGCTAAAGGGAGCGGTGAAAATAAAAAGAAATTCTGGAACAAACGAAAGGGTCAAGGTTCGCAAGGATCCTCAAAGAAACAACAAACTGTGGCAGTTCACGCTGCTACAACTCCTACCGCCGCTCCTACAACTCAAGCTCCTACTAGTGGATACACTGGTACCCTCCCCTGGTGCGACAAGTGCAGTTACTGTTGGATATAGTGTCTAAGTCCATAACTTTATTTGGTATGTACTTGACCCGACCCGACATGGTCCATTTGGGTTGCATGGCATTGCAATACTTGGATAGACTAAATGAGAGAATTAGGCACTTATGATTGTTAATATATTATAAGTTCTAATATATTAATAATAGTATTATTTAATTAGTATTGATCAAGTATTAATCTAGTATTAATTTGGTGATCAAAGTGAGACTAATTAAATATATAGGGTTGATTATGACAATCATCAATTCTTTTATGGTGGATTAATGATCCATGGTTTATGGGTTTGGTTATAACCATATGGAGCTCCATGGATAGTCCATGGGAGTTACAAACCCATGGGTCATGAGAAATCAAGAGTCATGACAATTAAGGGCATTCATGTGTAAACCCTAATTGTGACAACACTATAAAAGGAACCCTATGGCTAGCAAAATCGTGACCTAGTGTTACTAGAGAGGGCATAACCGATTTTGAGTGCTAGAAGTATTCTCTCAAGTTATTCCAAGTCTTGTGGTGTTGTGTGAAGCATTTGAGGCAAAACATTTGGGGTGCTAGGCTCACAAAGTCTTGAAGGAATCCAAGCAACAACAAGGTATGTATTTCTACTAGTTTTTATGTTTTATGTAATCCCCATGCCATGCTAGTTAGGAAATAACCTTGAAAAAGAAATTTGCATGTATATAGAGAAAACATAGATTCAAGGTTATTAGGGTTGCATGTACACTTAGGAAGTGTTAGAATGCTCAAAAACCCATCAGTGGTATCAGAGCTTAGGATTGTTTTCTGTATACTTGATGCAAAACTGCTTAAAAATCGAAAATTCTGCATTCTGACGACTGGACTCGCCGAGTCCACGGGGAGGACTCGCCGAGTCCATGAACAAATTCATCCTACTCGACGAGTAGAATAATGCACTCGGCGAGTAGGAGCGTGCTGGGCAGTTTTTTCGAGTTTTGTTGCTGGAAATGGATTAAGATCATTATCCCAATCTGTTTTGGACTTGTAAAATCTGTTTTTCAAAATGATAATGATTATGTTAACCCATTTTACATGACTTTTATCAATTTTCAAGTATTGTATATGTTTATATGATTTTCTTGAAATTGCTTGACATGAATTTGTGTTCTTATGAGTTTTTAGAAGATCATAGGAATTATATGTAACCTCCATGTCTGTTTAATTCATGATCTTAATGGCTATGATGGTGTCCATAACTTGTCCTCAAGTTATGGATAACCAAAAGTCACTTCTTTTAATTATGATTAAAGAACTAAAGAGGTTTCATAAAATGAAGAGTCTTCATTTTTATGAACCATTAAAACTCATAAGTTACAAATTAAAGAGATTGAAGAGACTTGGAATAGTTTCAAATCTTGCCCTCAAGTTTTGGAATTTGAAAAGTCTTACACTTTAATACTTTAATTCCAAATTAAACCTTAGATTTTAAAAGGTTTAAAAATCAACACTTATACTATTATTATAATTTTATTATATAGATATGCATAAGAATATGTCATTCTTACCGTTAGTAGGCCTCATTCACGAAGCCGGTCTATAAGGGGGGTATGAGGTTGTTGCCTATAAAATGGTGAGTTAATGGGTGTCCACTCTCACCCACCGCTTCCTTGATCGGTGGAGGGTCGTTAGCCGAACAGGTAGGATACGACTTTAAATACTCGTTAAAAGTATAATGAATTATAAAGTAACTATACATTATAAATTCCCAATCTTAGTTACTTTAGGAAAATGTGAAATTGGTGCTAGCCCATAAAATTACACTTTGTACCTTACCAAGTCGTTAGTGGAGCGTGTGTGGTTAACCGGCACACTAACATGGACTAGTAAGAGTGGCAAAGGGTAACTTGACCGTATTATAGATCGGTGGAGCGTGTGTGGTTAACCGGCACATCGATTAGGTAATATTGTTGAGGGTACCAAGTCAATTTGTATGGTTATTCACACCTTGTTTGTGATCCTCGGCATCCCAGTCACAAACTTGAGAGGGCACAATCGAGATTTAAACATGCCATTGAAAAGTTCAATGTATCTCAAAAGATCTAGGAGTTTCAAAACCAATAAAACCTAATAATAAAATATTTCGTTCTTATGGTGGAAATTGGTAAATCGTCATTTACCTACCTTCAAATATTTTATAGTATGGATTACGGCATCCCTCTTCCAACTATAAATAGTTTGTTGGATCCTAGCCTTAATATTTCATTTGGGTGAATTATTAAGGATTCCTAATCTAATGAAACTTGTCTTTCTTTCCTTTCAGATGTCTTCCAACAATGTTTCTGGCTCAAACCCAACAGGCTCCTTTTCCCTTATGAACTTGTGTGGTAAGGTCATCTTTGATGGATCCAATTTCAATGAGTGGATCAGAAACATCAGAATGATTACCCGCTATGAGGACAAAGAATATGTCCTCGATAGGGAGCTTAAGGTTGTGAGTGAAGCCACTGCTACTCCTGAAGAGTTTGCGGAGTTTGTTGCACATGAAAAGGATGCTACTAAAGTAGCATGCATCATGATGGCCACCATGACTCCTGAACTTCAAAAATCCTATGAAGATTTCTACCCCTATGAGATGCACCTGGATCTGATGGAAAGGTACCATCAGAGCGCGCGTCAGGAGAGGTATGAAATCATCTCCTCCATGATAACCGCAAGGATGAAGGATGGTGAACCCATCACCGGTCACTTGCAGAAGATGCAAAGGTTCGTTGACCGGTTGCTGAAGCTAAATGTTGACTTTCCTGAGGAAATGGCGATTGACATCATTCTCCATTCCTTACCTCCAAGTTATGATCAGTTTGGTATGACTTATCATATGAACAAGGAGGAAGTCACACTTAGCAAACTTCAAGGACTCTTAAGGACAGCTGAAAATGGCCTTAAGGGTAAAGCGGTTGCTACTTCTACTCCTTCAACAGCCCCTGTTCTGGCTATTGGGCAGGGAAAAGGTAAGAAGAGGAAAAGCCCTTCGAAGGGTACCAAGGGTAAGACTCTTGATGGTTCCTCTTCAAGTGGGACAAAGAAAGGTCCCATTACTCCTTCTTCAAACCCAAAGGAAGCACAATGCTTCTATTGCCAGGATAAGGGACACTTCAAGCGAAGCTGCCCTAAATATCTGCAAGATGTAAAGGATGGGAAGGTTAAACCCACCCATGCAGGTATTTACACAATATTGTCTAATAACTCATCTAATGCTAATTCTTGGGTGCTTGATACAGGTTGTGGTATTCACATTTGTACTGATTTGCAGGCACTAAGAAGAAGTGAGCAAGTGGAGCACGGGAAGATAAACTTAGTCATGGGCAACAGGAAAGCATCACCTGTTACCAAGATAGGAGTTTATTCTTTATTGCTTAATAATGGGTTAATGTTAGATTTGAATAAGTGTTGTTACTCGCCCGAAATGGCGAGAAATATTATTTCTTTTCATGGCTTGTACAAACAAGGTTTTTCATTTTCATTTGATAATAAAAATGGTGCTATTAATGTTTATTACAATGATGTATTTTACTTTAAAGCATTACCTTGTGATGGTGTATATGAAGCTGTGAATGTTGTAGACAATCTAGGAAATAATGTGTTGTATATTGATTCTTCAGATAGCTTGGATAAAGAATCCTTATGGCATTGTCGTCTTGGACATGTTAACAAGAAGCGCATAGGCCAACTCCAAAAGGCTGGAGTCTTAGAATCATTTGACCTTAACTCAGATGATAGTTGCGAGTCTTGTTTACTTGGAAAAATGACAAAGTCACCCTTCACAGGTACTTGTGATAGGGGTGAAGGTTTGTTGGACCTTGTACACACGGATGTGTGTGGGCCCTTCAGAGTTGCTACAAGGGATGCTAATCGCTATTATGTGACTTTTACTGATGATTACAGTAGATATGGATATATTTACTTAATCAAGCATAAGTCAGAAACCTTTGAAAATTTCAAAGAGTTTAAGCAGGAAGTGGAGAATCAATTGGGCAGGAACATCAAGATGCTCCGATCCGATCGAGGAGGAGAGTATCTTAGCATTGAGTTCCTTGACTATCTTAAGGAATGTGGGATTGTCTCACAATTGACACCTCCCAGAACACCACAGTTGAATGGTGTAGCTGAGAGGCGCAATCGAACCTTGTTGGATATGGTTCGTTCCATGATGAGTCGAGCTTTGTTACCAATCTCTTTCTGGGGGTATGCCTTAGAGACTGCCGCCCATATCCTTAATCTAGTCCCTACTAAAAAGGTTGCCAAAACACCTCACGAGATGTGGACTGGGAAAGTTCCCAATTTGGACCACATCAAGATTTGGGGTTGTGAAGCTTTCGTGAGGCGTGAGACTCATGATAAGCTTGAACCTCGAAGTGAGAGGTGTATTTTCATCGGCTATCCACAGAGATCCTTTGGTTACCTCTTCTACAGACCCAGTGATAATGTGGCCTTTGTAGCAAGAAGAGGAGTCTCTCGTGAGAGAGAATTCATAAGCCAAGGGGACAGTGGGAGGAAAATTGACCTTGAAGAGCTTCAAGAGTCAAGTGGTGAAGGAACCTCAAATGCTATCGACCAACCTGAGGAGGAAACTCCTTTTGATCCGATAGATGAGTCTGTACCTCCAAGACGTTCCACTAGGGAGAGGAACACACCTGATTTTTATTATGGTTATCACATCACCACTGAAGGTGATACATTTATTAGTGATAGTACACTAATAGATTTGGATGAACCTAATAATTACAGGGAAGCCATGGCAGGCCCTGAGTCTGCTAAATGGAAGGAGGCTATGGACAGCGAGATTCAGTCCATGTATGACAATCAAGTTTGGAACTTGGTTGACAATGTACCAGGTCGCAAGACAGTTGGGTGCAAATGGATCTTCAAGAAGAAAACCGACATGGATGGGAAGATACATACTTACAAAGCGCGACTGGTTGCGAAGGGCTTTACTCAAACTCCGGGAGTTGACTATGATGAGACCTTCTCACCAGTAGCTAAGATTAATTCTATTAGAGTATTGTTAGCCATAGTTGCATTTCATGATTATGAAATATGGCAAATGGATGTCAAAACCGCTTTCCTTAATGGAAAGTTGGCTGAGGATGTTTACATGGCTCAACCAGAGGGTTTTGTCGATACAAGATACCCTAATAGAGTGTGTAAGCTTGATAAATCCATTTATGGATTGAAACAAGCATCTCGCAGATGGAATCTTTGCTTTGATGAGAAAGTCAAAGAGTTTGGCTTTTCTAGGAGTGAGGATGAGTCTTGTGTGTATGTCAGGGCTAGTGGGAGCATAGTTAGCTTCTTGGTGTTGTATGTGGATGACATACTTCTCATAGGAAACGACGTCCCAACCTTGCAGGAGGTTAAGTCTTGGCTTGGGAAGTGTTTCGCTATGAAGGACCTTGGGGAAGCTGCCTATATCCTAGGAATAAGGATAGTGAGAGATAGGAGTAAGAGACTAATTGGACTTAGTCAAAGTACTTATGTGGATAAGGTACTGAAGAGGTTCAGTATGCAAGATTCAAAGAAAGGAGAATTACCAATCCAGAGTAATGCCAAGCTGAGTAAGACTCAGAGTCCGAGTACAGAGGCTGAGATAGCTGAGATGAGTCAAATACCATATGCTTCCGCTGTGGGCTCGATCATGTATGCTATGACTTGTACTCGCCCTAATGTGGCCTTTGCTTTGAGCATGGTCAGTAGATATCAAGGGAACCCTGGCAAGGCACACCGGACAGCGGTAAAGAACATTCTCAAGTATCTGCGGAGGACTAAGGATTGGGTCCTTACCCTCGGAGGCAGTGATGACTTGAGAGTGGAAGGATATAGCGATGCTAGCTTCCAGACTGATAGGGATAATTTCCGCTCTCAGTCAGGCTGGGTCTTTATCCTAAATGGAGGGGCAATTACTTGGAAAAGTTCCAAGCAGGAGACAGTAGCTGATTCTACTTGTGAATCAGAGTACATAGCAGCAAGTGAAGCAGCTAAGGAGGCGATATGGCTAAAGAACTTCATTGGAGACCTTGGAGTTGTACCAGCTATAAAAGAGCCAATGGAAATTTTCTGTGACAGCGAAAGTGCGGTTGCTTTGGCTAAAGAACCGAGAGATCACGGGAGATCTAGGCACATTGACAGAAAATACCATTTCATCAGACATCGAATAGAAGAAGGACTCCTCGTAGCTAAGAGGGTATCATCAGATGAGAACCCGGCAGATCACCTCACGAAGGGACTGAGCAGGGTTAAGCATTTACAGCATGCGAGGCGCATTGGGCTGAAGGATGATATTAGTTTCAATAATTAGATTCCTGAAACTTGTAAAATGTAATTGACATTTGATGATAAATAAAAGTTGTTATTTATTTATGAGTAAGGTGTTACTATCTTGTGTTGATTGTTTACTATGTTTCAATTTTGCATGTTTTTACTTCCAGAATAATTATGTTATTATTCAAACCATCCACAGTCAGTCAAACTTTGGAAGTAAGTATTGATTTAAGACTGTCATGAATTTGGCTTGTATGATTTGTCTAAAAGTGCTTTGGACAATGCAATGGTTGCTACAACATTCATGAGTACTCATAAGGGCTGAGTATTGGATCCAACCCACGCTCACTTGCATCACTTCATGGAATTTATCTCGAGTGATCGTGAGACGGTAATATCATATAAATCTTCAAGCCTAGAGATATGAGTTGTTGACTATGAGTTGGTTATTCATTGATTGCACGAAAACGCATTGGTAACTCGATGTCATAAAACGTGCCTTTGTGAATAATTCAACAAGTAGTTAGTACAAGCATATCAGTCGAAGTTTATCTGTTCCTTCTAGAAATAGAAGCGATATATGGGCCCCCCGATGATTTGGTTTTGACCTATGTACCGGGCCTGGTCAGAACCTAATTGATGTGTTCAATTTAGTTCTATGTCGAAACAAATCAGAGATCGAGAAACAAATGCTGGACAATAAGTAAGACCATGTTCCATGTGTTTGTCCGGCTGATATCATGAGAACAGAGGATTATATGATCACTTATCTTAAATGGCGTATCATCATCATCTCAGTTCCGAGAGACTTTGAAAGAGCTACGATTGCTAGTCGGATTTTGAAGTCATATTTGCAAATATAGTTATTAGACTTATCCAAGTGGGAGACTGTTGGATATAGTGTCTAAGTCCATAACTTTATTTGGTATGTACTTGACCCGACCCGACATGGTCCATTTGGGTTGCATGGCATTGCAATACTTGGATAGACTAAATGAGAGAATTAGGCACTTATGATTGTTAATATATTATAAGTTCTAATATATTAATAATAGTATTATTTAATTAGTATTGATCAAGTATTAATCTAGTATTAATTTGGTGATCAAAGTGAGACTAATTAAATATATAGGGTTGATTATGACAATCATCAATTCTTTTATGGTGGATTAATGATCCATGGTTTATGGGTTTGGTTATAACCATATGGAGCTCCATGGATAGTCCATGGGAGTTACAAACCCATGGGTCATGAGAAATCAAGAGTCATGACAATTAAGAGCATTCATGTGTAAACCCTAATTGTGACAACACTATAAAAGGAACCCTATGGCTAGCAAAACCGTGACCTAGTGTTACTAGAGAGGGCATAACCGATTTTGATTGCTAGAAGTATTCTCTCAAGTTATTACAAGTCTTCTGGTGTTGTGTGAAGCATTTGAGGCACAACATTTGGGGTGCTAGGCTCACAAAGTCTTGAAGGAATCCAAGCAACAACAAGGTATGTATTTCTACTAGTTTTTATGTTTTATGTAATCCCCATGCCATGCTAGTTAGGAAATAACCTTGAAAAAGAAATTTGCATGTATATAGAGAAAACATAGATTCAAGGTTATTAGGGTTGCATGTACACTTAGGAAGTGTTAGAATGCTCAAAAACCCAACAGTTACCACCATCGTACTTCTGGACCTTGTCGTGAAAAGCTCTGCAACAATTGTGGTAAAAAGGGCCATCTGGCTCGAGACTGCAGAAACCCAGTTCAGCAAACTACTTAGTCCTCTGGAGCAGGTGTTGGTCGAGCCTGCTACAACTGTGGGGAGGTTGGGCATTTCAAGAGAAACTGCCCCAAAGCAGCAACAACCAACAACACCGGGAGAGTTCTAACTATGGGACAAGAGGAGGCAGTCGCCGACCCCACCGTTGTCACGGGTATGTTCCTTCTCGACAACTCTTATGCATGTATCCTTTTCGATTCTGGTGCGGAACGAAGTTTTGTTAGCCATTCATTCAAACATCTTCTTAAACATAATCCTCAACCATTAACCGAAAAGTTTACCGTTGAAATGGCTAACGGTGAGAAAGAGAGCACTAACGAGATATACGTAGGTTGTACCCTTACCTTAAACGACCGTTCATTTCCCATTGACCTTATGCCAGTCTCCATAAAAAGCTTTGATGTCATCATCGGCATGGATTGGTTGAGCCCCAATCGTGCTGATATCCTTTGTTTCGAAAAAGCTATCTGTCTCAATCTTTCACCAGACGAAACTATTGTAATCTACGATGATAAACTCAGTTCAAACCTTCGCATCATTTCGTGCATCAAAGACTAGAAACTCCTACGGAAGGAGTGGTATGCATTCCTAGCCCACGTCATTAACGAGAAACAAGAAGTTAATGACCTCGAGAGCATCCCCGAAGTCTGCAACTTTCCCGATGTTTTTCCAGAAGACCTCCCAGGAATCCCTCCTGAACGCCAAGTCGAGTTTCGTAGCGACTTAGTCCCCGGAGCTACCCCCGTAGCCAAACCTCCCTACCGATTAGCACCAGTAGAAATGCAAGAGTTATCTAGTCAGCTCAACGAGCTACTCATCAAAGGATTCATCAGACCGAGTTCCTCACCCTGGGGAGCCCCGATCTTGTTTGTGAAAAAGAAGGATGGATCCTTTCGCATGTGTATCGATTATCGGGAGCTGAATAAGCTCACAATCAAAAACCGTTATCCTCTTCCTCGGATAGACGACCTTTTCGATCAACTTCAAGGAGCTAGCTACTTCTCGAAATTAGATTTAAGATCAGGGTACCATCAGCTACGAGTCCATGAGGGTGATGTTCCTAAAACAGCCTTTCGGACTCGATATGGTCACTACGAGTTCGTAGTTATGCCCTTCGGCCTAACCAACGCACCGACAGTATTCATGGACCTGATGAATCGGGTGTGTCATCCTTTCCTGGACAAGTTCGTCATCGTATTCATTGACGATATACTTGTCTATTCCAAAAACGAAGAAGATCACAAACATCACTTGAAATCAGTACTGGAAACCTTAAGGACGGAGAAGTTGTACGCGAAATTCTCCAAATGTGAATTCTGGATCCGAAGAGTAACTTTCCTAGGTCACGTAGTAAGCGAGGAAGGCATACACGTGGACCCCTCCAAAATCAAAGCGATAGAGAACTGGTCAGCACCAACGACACCCACTGAAATCATCAATTCTTGGGTCTCGCTGGCTACTATCGCAGATTTATCCAAAATTTCTCCAGAATTGCCAAACCCTTAACCACTCTAACTCAGAAAGGCGTACCCTTTTGTTGGAGTGAAAAGCAAGACACTGCGTTCCAAACATTGAATCGGGCCCTATGCAGCGCACCTATACTGTCTCTGCCCGAAGGGACAGAAGACTTCGTTGTCTACTGTGATGCATCTAATCAGGGCCTAGGTTGTGTGCTCATGCAACGGGGAAAAGTCATTGCTTATGCCTCGAGACAGTTGAAAGTACACGAAGTCAACTACACGACGCACGACCTAGAATTGGGAGCAGTGGTCTTCGCATTGAAAATATGGAGACATTATCTCTACGGAACTAAGTGCACTATCTTCACTGACCATAAAAGTCTACAGCACATCCTCGACCAGAAGGAGCTGAACATGAGACAACGGTGATGGGTTGAACTACTCAACGACTACGAGTGTGAAATCCGCTACCGTCCCGGCAAGGCCAATATGGTGGCAGATGCCCTCAGCCGGAAAGAGTACTCAGGTCGTAGAGTGAAGGCACTGACTATGACTATCCATTCCCATTTATCTGCACAAATCAAAGAGGCTCAGTTGGAAGCCTTAAGACCAGAGATCATGCCAGGCGAAGCCCTGAGAAGAATGGATAAGAATCTTGAGATCAGAAGCGACGGAGTCTATTGTTTAATGGACCGAATCTGGACCCCGAAATTCGGAGGTTTCAGGGAGGTTATCATGAACGAAGCTCACAATACTAAATACTCCGTACACCCAGGTTCGGATAAGATGTACCTGGATCTCAAGAAACTATATTGGTGGCCAAACATGAAAGCAGAGATCGCTACCTTCGTGGGCAAGTGCCTGACTTGCGCCAAGGTGAAGGTCGAATATCAGAAACCCTCCGGTCTACTCCAACAACCAGAGATACCTGAATGGAAGTGGGAGAGGATTACTATGGATTTCATTACCAAATTACCCAAATCTCTGAGTGGGTACGACGCCATTTGGGTAATTGTCGATCGACTAACCAAATCCGCTCACTTCCTTCCTATCAAGGAAAACTTCAAAATGGAGAGACTCACGCGAATCTACATTCAAGAGGTAGTCCGACTGCACGGTGTGCCTGTATCCATTATTTCCGATCGGGATAGCAGGTTCACTTCGAGATTCTAGCAGTCACTACAAAAGACTCTTGGAACTAAGCTGGATATGAGCACGACTTACCATCCTCAAACAGATGGAAAGAGTGAGAGGACCATCCAAACCTTGGAAGACATGTTGAGAGCCTGCATCATCGATTTCGGTGCATCGTGGGACACTCATCTTCCTTTGGTTAAATTTTCTTATAACAACAGCTACCATACCAGCATCAAGACTGCGCCTTTCGAAGCCCTCTATGGCCGCAAGTGCAGATCCCCTCCGTGTTGGGCTGAGGTGGGCGACACGCAGCTGGTCAAGGGACAAGTCCCTGACAGTGCTCTCACTGGTCCTGAAATCATCCGCGAAACCACCGAAAGAATCGTACAAATCCGAGAACGACTTAAGGCCTCCCGAGATAGACAAAAGAGCTACGCCGATAAACGACAAAAGCCCTTGGAATTCCAGGTTGGAGACTGTGTCCTGTTGAAAGTCTCACCCTGGAAAGGCATGATACGGTTCAGAAAGCATGGAAAGCTGAATCCAAGATACATAGGACCCTTCGAGATCCTCGCTAGGATCGGTCCCGTAGCCTACAAACTCCGATTACCTCATGAACTTAGTAATATCCATCCTGTCTTCCACGTCTCTAATCTTAAAAAGTGTCTTTCCGATGAGACCCTTGTGATCCCTCTTGATGAGATCAAGATCAACGAAAATCTGAACTTTGTGGAAGAACCAATCGAAATCATGGATCGAGAAATCAAACGAACGAAACAAAGCCGCATCCCGATAGTGAAGGTTCGCTGGAATGCCAAGCGGGGACCCGAATTCACGTGGGAGCGCGAAGACTCGATGAAACAGAAATATCCGCATCTCTTTCCAAATCCATGATTTGTATCTTAATTCTAAATTTCGGGACGAAATTCCCTCTAACGGGGGGATGATGTGACAACCCGAAATTTATTCCGTTACTGTAACCCTTTCCGTTAATAAAATTTATTTTATTATTAAAATTGTCCGTTAACTTTTAAGTTAAATAATTCATCTAGGGTTATTGTCATAATTTCCTACGTGTAGGAAATCAATAAAATCACATATAATACCCTCGATAATCCTCTGGAAAAATTTCTAGTTTACGACTAAGTCGGGTTACGTTCATTTAATCGGGTAAAATTTTAAACTCCGTTTAATGTCGGGATTGGGTGTGTCCCCACCTAACCGTGGACTCAACCCCATATAAGGGTTGAGTGGACTCCATTTGAACCTTTTCACCCACCTTGGAACTTTCTCTCTCTACTCTCTCTCTAAAAATCAGGTTTTGATCAAGAATCACCTCATTCAAGCTCCAAAATCGTAAGTAATCCTTCCTAGCTTGTTGTTTAACTTAACATCCATGCAAATCTATGGGTTAAACTCTCAAAAAAACCCCCAAAAAAAAACTTGTGTTTACGGTTTGGGAACACCTCCCAAAACCGTAAACTCCCATAAGGGGGTTTTGAAGCCCCAAAACCTTTCCAATGCTTGGCTAATGACCTAGAAACTTGCTTGAATGATCTTACAACCCTAAAACATGGATTGAGAAGTGTAAACATGAGTTTACGGTTTGGGAAGGTCTCCCAAAACTGTAAACACCTCCAAAGGGTGTTTAAGTCCCCTTAACACCTTGTATGGCTTACATTTGGGTCTAGAACCTTGCATGCATGACCTACAACCACCAAAACACATGAAAAATGGACACCTGTGTGTTTACGACCGTAAACTCCCCAAGGAGTGGTTCAGAAACCGTAAACTCCATAAAGGGTCCATTCCAAGCCCCAAACACTTCCTAAGCCTTTGATTCAACCCTAGGACCCTTCTTTGTGAAGCATGAGACCTTGAAACACCCAAATGCACCATTCCCATGAGTTTGCGGCCGTAAACTCATGGGGGATATGGTCTTTGGACCGTAAACACCCCTAAGGGCTTACACTTGAAGAGTAAACTCCATATCAAGGCCCAACACTCCTTAGATGCAACCCGAATCATTCCTAACACTTGAAATAAAGTGTTTTTGCGCCTCGGGTGTGTTATCTTACTTAATTAGTAGTTCAATGTCTAATTAGATACAATTATGTATCTCCTCATGTTACATAGCATCCTCGCGCGTGTTCAAGCCCTAAATTGACACTTAGCATCCTATCCGGCACATTTCTCGTCTGGTGAGTTCATACCCCTCCACTTTTCCGAGTTTTTCATGTTTTTCAGGGGGGGAATATAAGCAAATCATAAAGGTTTTTGTAACTTAAAAACTGATGTAATTATACGATTTTCTGTCAAACTTTAGATACTGTATCCCTTTTGTAATATGTAGAGCATAAGGGATGTTTTCTAAATATAATTACATAGTTTTCAGAACATCGTGGAAACTTCTTAAACCATTCAAATTATTATGGGAATAATTTGGGATCTTTATTACTTGTTTTTACGGATTCAGATTTCATGCAAAGTCAATATATATAAACTATGTCTGATTTAGTTTATCCATGTTAAACCTAGAGTATCATGCTAAATAATTACTTTGTATTTAATTATTTATACTCTACTTTGTTCCAACCGATTTCGAAATTCGATGACGACCAGTTATCCCGTGAATTAGTTAATACTAGCTTGTGAGATTTGTCTTCGATATACCCTTCGGGGTACCAGTAAATCCTCTCCGGAAGTATAACCAGAGTCTCCTGGAGGGAGAACGTGAAATTTGTGGATAGATCTATTCGGGACTGACAATCCCACACCTAAACTGCTAGCTACAGTTAGGCGGGCACGCCTGGGGTGACAAATTTTGGAAATCGAACGACGCCTGAAGAACGTGAAGGAGGTCACGGGTCAAATCAGTATGGTTATACGACTCACAATACGTACTAAATTAACTAACTCTATTCACGGATTTCTTTCTTTTATCTATAGTTTTATGTATTAAAACTACCTACTTTCGTACTGGAGGGGAATTCCAGGATCCTAACTTATGGTTTTCTTAACTTATTGATGATTAGTCAAGGTTTTTCTCATTCTATGGAAACCAACTTACATGTTAGAAAATATGGGATTTTCTGGGAAAACATGCTTATGTATTTCATAACTCAGTAACAATGGTTTTCGATATAACAACAATCTTTATTAAAGGAAATGAGTTATTTATCACAAGATTAAATAACCGGTTTTCCTTACAAAACATGCTTATGAACTCACCAGCTTTATGCTGATATTTTAAAACTGCTTGTATTCTCAGGTTCTCGTTAGACAGGTATCCCGTTACTTTTGGAGAAGACGGAGCGTATAGAAGTCTCGTCTTTACTTTTGTTCGTATTGATGTATATATAAAACATGTATTACCTTGCTTTCAAACAAATGTAAATATTCTTATGTAATGCAATGGTTGTGTTTACTATGCTTACTATGTTCAATGGTTGTGATACTACGCATGACGTCCTCCGCCCCGGAACGTTTCCGCCATCGGTTTCGGGGTATGACAGATACCAACTTGTAACGTCCCAAAAATAAGACCCAAATATTTCATTTTTAATTTAAATAAAATGATATTTCAAAACATTTTCATACAATCCAAATAGACCAAAGTATGTCACTTAATTGTATCATATCAGAGTAAATCTCAAAATGCAGTAAAAGGTGGTGTGTGCTCTGCAATGATCCCGGGCTCTTCCTTTTCGATCCTGAAGTACCTGAAACATAAACTGAAATAAGCACAAAGCTTAGCGAGTTCCCTCGAATACCACATACCATACATAAGAAAGTGAATGTTATGGGCCAAATCATAGTCTTACAATCATTTACTGCCATGGGCCAAATCATGGTCTTCCCTTGCAATGACGACGACCAAATCCCGGTCTTTCATACAATTGCTAAGGGCCACATCTTTGTCTTTCACATAATTCCCAGGGGCCAGATCCTGGTCTTTCATGCAAGCATCATAGACACAACTAGCAATCCAGATAAAAAAAAATACACCGACATTGGTGTCTTCGACCCATGGATATGGTGAGAAAACTCACCTCTGAATCTGAATCAATAACTGATGAGGCCCCGACTCCGAATCTCAGCTCTAACAGACACTTAACCATTAAAAGACCAATTATTAACATAATCCAAAATACCTAAAATACCTCCTTAGGTCAAACTGAGTCAAACGGTCAAAAAGCCCTGAAAAGTCAACTCAACTGACGGCCACATCGTAGTAGCCCTTAACCACTTTGTGGCATCAAATACGTCAAAATAGTCACGACCAGCCCAGCCACCACGTCGTGGTGGCCTTACCACGTCGTGGTAATAGGGTTTTCAGCAGCCTAACGCATACATCCACTTTCTTCGATCCAAAAGGGTCTCCAACTCAGATCTGGTCCATAATAGGGTCTAAATGGATAAAGTTTCAAACTTTATCCATTAGAACCCCCCCAAAGTGCATAGATCTCAAATTTAAGGTCCAAAGCATCATATAGCTTAAGAATGTTCGCTCAATCCTTAAGATTACTTGCTCAAAGCTTCCATAAGGTTTTCTAACACCAAAAACATCATAAAAATTGGTGCTTTCCAAACATGCATGTCTTGAACTCTTATTAGGTCAAATTATATTAAAAATGGGCCAAGACTCCATGTATCACCTCAAAACTCAAGTCTAAATCAGAGTCAAATGCTCCAAATGTCTTGGGGATTCATCAAGTTGCAAGCTTTATGAGATTCAACTTTCCAAAACAACAAGGCATAGAGAAAAGTGGACAAAATCCATAAATCTATCAACTCACACATCAAGGTGAAGACTTTATACCTTCTTTAGATGCTTGAGGAAGATAAACCTCTGGACCTAAGTTGCTTTGGTCTCCCAATATGATCTTCCACCACCTTCTTCCTTCACAAGCACACAACACACACACTTAGAGGCCAAAAACTCACACAAGGTGTCTAGGGTTTTTCAATGGACGATTTGGAGAGATGGAGGCTGGTAAGAGGGAGGTTATGAGAGGTTAGGAACTTTAAATAGGGGCTCAACCCCTAAAATTTAGGGTTTTTCTCCAATAGCCGCTTCCACGTCGTGGTGGGTCATTAAACCCCCACGGCCCAAAACCTTATTACCACGTCGTGGTGAGGCTTCACCTTATTGTAGCCTTCAAAACTACCATACACAATGAAAATAAATTCATACCTGGAATCAAGTGTTATAGTTGGGCTGAGGCAGACCAGTGTAGACTGAAGGCCAGGAGACCCAGGGAATCCCGGATATACTGAAGGCCTGAGAAGTGTACCAGTCATGTCGAAAGCCCGAACGGTCCAGATAGGTTGAAGGACCGGTTAGGCGTTCCAGTCATGTTGAAGGTTCTGTGAGCGTTCCATATAGTCTCTAGGCCGGTGTGGCGTTCCAATCAGGAAAAAGGCTTTGTATGCATGATGTTTGTTATTATGTTTATTTGGTGGCACTTTGGGGGAACTCACTTAGCGTTGGCATATAATTTTGGGTTATGTTTTCAGGTATTTCGGATGACTGCGGGAAGGCGAAGGTGTGACCGTACACATCCTCTTGTTTATGACTTATGATTTTGGGAGGCTCTGATGTTTGGAAAATGCTTCGAAAACTATGATTTGTAAACAATTTATGATTTATAAACAATATATATATATATATATATATATATATATATATATATATATATATATATATATATATACACACACACATACACACAATTTTTTGTCCTTAAGTACGTCAATCTTTATGCTCAAAAATAAGTGCACCAAAAGTCGCGTCCCTTTGAGAGCATGTTAACATTTTTAGATTATATAAGCTACCGTGTTCTCAAATATACAAAATTCCGCAGAAATCCAACACAGTATGGGTGAGATATGACTATTGTAGTAAATAAATATCTACCCTACGTAAGAATTTATAACGATGAAAACTACAAGGAGAACAGTTGACTTTTAGACAAATTCGCCAAAAGGACAACCGTAGTACTACTCAAAGTAGTAATTTTGAGACAAAGAATGTGACATCCCGGAATTTACAGCTAATATTGTAGACAACCAATTCACCATGAATTTTGTTATAACTTGACTTATTGAGTTTTAGTGCATCTTAAGTAAAATAAATAAGTTCATTTCAACTATTATGTGATACCTGATGAGATCATACTTTCAAACGTATAAAATGTCAAACGAATCAAATAACACAAATTGTGACCTTAGTAATACATCTGAAAAATTGAAAATTCGTAACAACTAGTTTTGAGAGAAAAAATTATTCTAATCTCATAGTATGTGTTCCCACGAATCCGTAAATATAAAGAACATAAAAAACGATGTTCGTGTGCAAAAGATCCGATCATTTTAAGAAACCAAACCGGTATAATACTGGTTTTACCTGTTTTACTTAAACTGTTTTAATCCATTGAGTTACCTTAAATTACCCTCTTTCATAAGAAATTTTCAAAAATGCAACCCAACATCGGGATCTCGATTAATCAATTTATGAGTGTTTTGGACAAGTTAAGGAATTAAACTACTTTGTGCCCGCACATAACTTGCATAGAAGGAAATGGTTAGCTCTTTGTCCTTCTTGTTTCCCCATTTGATCAAACCCACGTGACTAACCCTTCTCTTCACCACCTTACCTTCTTCTTATTTCATACTTGCACACTTCAAGGTACAAGGCATAGCCTTAAGGGCTTGTGAGTGCCTCTTATTGTCACATCCAAAATTTTACGCCAGATTTAAACTTTTCAAGCATAAATAAAACCCAATAGTATTGTTTACAAAAATGTTTTCAATTCATTATTCAATCAGAGTGTCACAAAAGCCAGATCATAAGGATGAGGAGCGGTACGGTCACGCCTTCGCCTTGCCATGAACTCCTGAAGTACCTGAAACAATAAAGTGAAAACTATAAGCCCGAGGGCTTAGTGAGCTACCCCCAAAATACCAATACCACACTGATAATACCATATCTGTAATAATCAATCAATCATCATGCATACTAGGCCATCGACCTGACTGGACCGCCCTACAGGGCCTTCAGTTCAACTGAATCTATATCGAGCCTTCGGCATGACTGGACTGCCACGTGGGCCTACAGTCTCCCTGGACCGCTCATAGGGTATGTTGGCCTTCAGCACAAAGCAGGACCGCCTCAACCCAAGCAACAAACAAATAACCATGTGCGCATAACTAACATCTACTGGCATACAAACGACCAACATATCTATCTCACTGATTAATAAACATATCAATTTCTCATAACTAGAGCACTGACCTAACAGGTCACTAACATATCAATCCCTACGGATCATAAAAGCATAACATACTGTCTATCCTAATTCCGATCTAACAGATCATATCCCCATGTAGCATACCATAACGATAACAACTAAAAGGGCCGGCCTTGGTGCCTTAGACCCTATCGATATAGTGAGGATAACTCACCTTGCAGATGCCGACTCGGTAGATAAACTTCAAACCTCGGATCACTACCACAAACTCCACCACCTATTACCATAGTATAAACATACCCATAAGCCAACTAATCAAACCCTGGTTAAAGTCAAAGTTATCAGTCCAGGTCAGGAGTCCATGTTGACCTTGACTCGCCGAGTACCCTCGGCTACTCGCCGAGTTCCTTGAAGTACTAACTCACTCGCCGAGTCACCTGAGTGACTCGTCGAGTTCCTTTGGTTTACGATCGAGACCCTAAGGCCACTCGTCGAGCTTCCGTATTGCAACTCAACAGTTACCCGCGCATACATAAATTGGGGCAACCTCAACCGACTCGCCGAGTTGTTCATCCACTCGTCGAGTCTACGCCAATCTTCATTGGACTCGCCGAGTTCATGCCTATCTTCATATGACTCGTCGAGTCGACCATGGGACTCGCCGAGTCCCTTCAGTCCTTTTTGCCATACAGACTCATTTGAGCCATGCAGCGGCTCCAAACTACAGATCCAAGCTTCTAAGGCATGCTTTTCACGTAAAGTTGCAAACTTTACGTGCATGCATAGCTACAAAGGCTCTTAATGTCAAATCCAAGCTCACAATGGGGGTTTCATACTCAAAGAGGCTTCATACATGACCAAATTCGGAGCTTTATGACTCTAGAACCCAAGAAGGTTACAGATCTGAAGTTACAACTTCAGATCTAACTCATATCCCACACTACCATCTCAACCAAACCATAAAAACCCTAGATCTCAACCAAAAGAGGTCTAGAAAGAAAAATGAGAAAAGGTGACGACTTGATACCTCCAAATGATGCAATCTGAGGTAGATTTCTGATTTCCCACACCTCCTTGCTCCTAGCCTTTTGTTCCCGAAGCTTCTCTTCTCAAAAGATCTCCTCTCCAAAGCTTTACACACACAAGAATGAAATACCACACAAATTAGGGTTTCCTGAGCTCTCAAAGGACTGCAAAGAGGCCAAAGGAGGCTTATGTTTCCTTAAATAAGGTGCAAAACCCTGGGATTTAGGGTTTCCTCTGCCAGCTCCTACTCGTCGAGTCCCTTCATGGACTCGGCGAGTAGGTCACTAAACACGCGTACCAAGCCTGTTGCTACTCGACGAGTAGGGCAACGAACTCGTCGAGTAGGAGTTCAAACCACTTAAATTCTTATTTAAACAATACCTGAGAATCGGGGCGTTACAATTCTCCCCCACTTGAACTAGACTTCGCCCTCGACGTCTGCTGGAATAAACAATGTCGGGTAATGCTCCCGCATTTCTGCCTCTGGCTCCCACGTCCATTCGGATCCTCTCCGATGCCCCCACTGCACTTTTACCAATGGTATTTCTTTGTTCCACAAAATCTTCTTCTTCCTTTCCAAGATGGCTACATGCCACTCCACGTAATTCAGGCGCTCATCGACCTGTATATCATCCAACGATACTACAATCTCCTGATCTGTAATACACTTTCGCAACTGCGAAACATGGAACGTGCTATGAATTCGGCTAAGCCCCTCAGGTAGCTCTAGCCTATAAGCCACTCTGCCAACCCTGGCAATGATCCTGAACGGCCCAATATAACGGGGACCCAATTTTCCCCTCTTCCTGAAGCGGATCACACCCTTCCAGGGCGAGACCTTCAGAAGTACCATGTCACCAACCTGAAACTCTAAATCGGATCGGCGTCTATCAGCATAACTCTTTTGCCGACTCTGAGCGGTCTGCAGCTGCTGTCTGATCTGCTGGATCTTTTTGGTAGTCTGCAAGACTACCTCCGTCCAACCCATCACTCTGTGTCCCACTTCACCCCAACAGACCGGGATTCTACATCTCCGACCATGCAACAGCTCAAAAGGCACCGCGCCAATACTAGAATGGTAGCTGTTGTTGTAGGCGAACTCTGCAAGCGGTAGATGGGAATCCCAACTCCCACCGAAGTCAATGAGGCACGCCCCAAACATATCTTCGAGGGTCTGAATGGTTCGCTCACTCTGTCCATCGGTCTGCGGATGGAATATTGTACTAAAGTGCAGTCGTATACCTAGTTCCTCATGGAACTTCTGCCAAAAACGGGAAGTAAACCTGACATCCCGATCGGAAACAATGGAGATTCGAACCCCATGGCGAGAGACAATCTCGCTGACATATATATCGGCCAATCTCTCGGCCGACGAACTCCCCCGTATGGCCAAGAAATGGGCACTCTTGGTCAACCGATCCACGACGACCCATATAGCATCGAACCCCTTCGCCGTCCTCGGCAATTTCGTAATGAAGTCCGTCATGATATGTTCCCATTTCCACATGGGAATCTTGAGAGGCTGCAGCTTACCATGCGGCCTCTGATGCTCGGCCTTGACCATTCTACAGGTCAGGCACCTCTCAACATACCAAGCGATTTCTCGCTTCATACATGGCCACTAGTAGCTCAAACTCAGATCGCGATACATCTTGGTGGCCCCCGGGTCTATAGAAAAGTGAGACTTATGAGCCTCCTCTATCACTGTCTGCCGGACCCCTCCGGACATCGGAACCCAAACCCGACCATGTCGGGTCAATAATCTGCGACTATCCTGAACAAACCGGGTGCTATCGCCCTTAATCTGCTCCAACTTCCAGTTCTCTGGTCTCATGCCCTCAGCCTGAGTCTCCCTAATCAAACTCACAAGCGGGGAATCCACCGTTATCCTCATACACCTTGCCGAGGTAGAAGACCCAGCTGACTTGCGTCTCAAAGCGTCTGCAACCACATTCGCTTCTCAAAATCATAGTCCTTGACTACATCCAGCCACCTGTGTTGCCTCATATTCAGGTTCGGTTGATCCATGATGTGCCTCAAACTCTTGTGATCCGTGTATATAGTACATCGGACCCCGTACAGGTAATGCCTCCAAATCTTGAGAGCGAATACCACCGCTCCCAACTCAAGATCGTGCGTGGGGTATCTTGTCTCATTCGGCTTCAGCTGCCGCGATGCATAGGCTATCACTCGTCCTCTCTGCATGAGGACTGCCCCCAGACCTGTGATGGTCGCATCACAAAATACTACGAAATCCTCGACTCCCTCGGGGAGCGTCAACACTGGCGCCTCACATAAACATTGCTGGAGGGTCTCAAACGCCCTCTGCTGCTCAGGGCCCCACCGGAAATCCACCCCCTTCCTCGTTAAATGAGTGAGGGGTACTGCAACCTTGCAAAATCTCGAATAAATTTCTGGTAGTACCCTGCTAATCCCAAGTAACTCCTGATGTCTGTGGGAGATTTCGGAATCTCCCACTTCATAACCGCCTCGACTTTGGCCGGGTCGACCAATATCCCCTCCTGGTTAACGAGATGTCCGAGAAGCTAGACCTCTCGTAACCAAAACTCACACTTCGAGAACTTGGCATACAGCCGTTCTCGTCGCAGAACCTCCAGCAGCTCCCTAAGGTGCTCCTCATGCTGCTCTCGGGTCTTCGAATACACCAAGATATCATCTATGAACACAATGACCGAGCGATCGAGCATCGGTCTGCAGACCCGATTCATCAAATCCATGAACACTGCCGGTGCGTTGGTGAGCCCAAACGGCATCACCACGAACTCGTAATGACCATAACGAGTCCGAAACGCGGTCTTCTCCACGTCTTCCTCCCTCACCCTGACCTGGTGATACCCGGATCTCAAGTCGATCTTGGAAAACCAATATGCACCCTGCAGCTGATCGAAAGGATCATCTATCCTTGGGAGTGGATAACGGTTCTTCATCGTTAGCTTGTTCAACTCCCTGTAGTCGATGCACATCCTGTGCGAATCGTCCTTCTTCCTGACAAAGAGGATCAGTGCTCCCCATGGGGAACTACTCGGACGAATAAACTGCTTACCCAGCAGCTCCTGCAACTAAGATGACAACTCCTGCATCTCTGGCGGTGCCAGTCGGTACGGCACCTTAGCGATAGGGGCCGCACCCGGCACCAGATCAATCCTGAACTCAACCTGCCTCTCCGGAGGCACTCCAGGTAACTCCTCTGGAAACACGTCAGTAAACTCTCTAACCACCGGGACCTCTGAAACTGAAGTCTGATCCCTGACCCGCGTGTCCACCACACACGCTAAATAACCTGCACATCAGTGCTGAATATACTGCCGAGCCCTGGCGGCCGAACAAAACCCTGATCCTACTCTGGTGCCCTCACCATATACCACCAGTTCTCCCCCACTTGGGGTTCGAACTACTACTCGCTGTCCCTCACAGTCGATCATGGCGCCAAACCGGCTGAGCCAATAGTCCCTACGATCACACATACTTCCCCCATGGGAATAGGAATCAAATCTATCGGGAATGATACCCCAAAAATATCCAGCTCGCATCCCCGGTAAACTGAAGAAGCAGAAATCTCGTGCTCGTTGGCGATCGAAACTCGCAACGGACACTCAAGCTCATCTACCGACACACTGAACTCTCTACTGAAAGTCTGAGATACAAATTACCGACTCGCCCCCGAGTCAAATAAAACCAAAGCAGGCAAAGAGTTTACTAAAAACGTACCAAAACACAGCCACCAATGATAAGCACAACATAGATAAAACGACTGAAACAGAAAATAGAAACATACCAGCAACCACATCCGGTGCTGCCTTGGCCTCCTCGGCCGTGAGCTGGAAGGCGCGCCCCTGAGCCTTCGGAGGCTCCGCCTTGACTGGCCTCCCATCCCCAATCCTCAAAGTAGCCGGTGTGGATCCCTGCGCCGGCTTGGCGGCGAGCTGCGGACAGTTGGTCTTCACATGACCAACCTGATGACAATGGTAACAAATCCTCATATCTGCTGGAGGGGTGAACTGACGGCAGTCCCTGGTATAGTGCCCCTCCTTGCCACATTTGTAGCACCCACCTCCTGCTCGACAAACCCCCGAATGACCCCTGCCACACTTTCCACAAGTGCGGCTCTGCTGATTCCCAGTCCGAGTATCAGCGGTCTTAGACCGCTTAGGCGCCGGCTAAGACTGTGCCGGTGCCTGACGCTGCTCCTTCAACTACAGCTCTATCTCCAACTCAAACCGCCTCGCGGCTTCCTGGAGATCCAGGAGGGTATCACACCGTTGTGTAGACATAAACTGTCGAATATCAGTCTTGAGCATACTCAAGTAACGAGTCATCTGGGACTGCTCTGAAGCAAACTCCGGGCAAAACATAGCCCTCTCCGTGAACATACCGGTAATCTACATCACAGACTCCCTATCCTGTCTCAATGTCAAAAACTCCTGAGCAAGCCGCTCCCGCTCAACACGCAGAACGTAGTGGGTGCGGAACATATCCCTGAACTGCTCCCAAGTAACAGCAGCTCGCTGATCATCGATGTACGACCCTGTCGTCAATCTCCACCAGTCCTTTGCCCCAAACCTCAGCAGGTTCAGGGCACACCTGACCTTCTGTTCAGTAGGACATGAACACGTGAAGAAACATCCCTCCATGTCAGATAACCACCTCATAACCCTGATCCCATCCTGTGTACCATTAAACGTCGGGGGCTTCGTATTATCGAAGTCCCGATACTGGAAAGCCCTACTGGCTCCTCCTCCAACCCCTGCCGCAGTTACAGCCGAAATGGCTGCAGCGGCTGATGTCTCTGCTAGAGCTTCATATCGCTCATCAAAGTACTCGACCATCGCGGTCTTAATCGACCCAAACATCTCTGGCAGCTGCGCTTGGAACGTTGCTGCAATCTCGTCGTGCATAATCTCCCGGATCCTGGCATCCAAATCCTCGGTCCCTATCTGTACCACGGGCTTAGGTGCTATCGGCACCTCTGACCCTCCGTCTCCCGATCCTGATCCTGATCCTGATCCTGATCCAGATCTAGTAGCAACACGTCTCGTCACCACCATACTGAAATATATATGCAAGTCATCAGATAAATAACATAATATCGGGAGACCAAAGCCCACAAACCCTAGGGGTTGTGACTTCCTTGCTACGCGTATGGGTCCTGTGCTTTCAGTAGTACGGGCCCATACTACCTTCCACACCTACCCATATTTGTCTTAAGTATCACCACAACACCCAAACACTATCATCAACATAATATGCACTCAACCCTTACTCCTACGAAAATATCGCCCATCCCCCAACTGATCTCACAACTCCTCACAACCCACACATCCATGAAACTTTAATCATCCCCTGCAGCGCTGGTGTATGCTACCTGCACATAACGCTGGACCCAATAGACTTTCGAATATCCAATCCTACCTGAAGGCCGAATCAACATTCTCAGGCTATAAGGTCTTTATTATGCACAGCCGTGATGCATACACTAAACATCTACAGTTATGATGTCAATTCCATATACAAGAAACCCTAGGCTAATAGGCATCATATAATCAGGCAAATCTATCATGCGATTCCTGAAGATCCCTAGCCTAGTACTAGCATGCTGTTCTAACATATCAAAATATCAAATAACTATATGGTATTTTGGGGTTCACTTACAGGCTCCGGCTGATCGTACCCTCTGCATCCTCCATCCTTTACTTTGAAAACCATTTTAAAAATTTTACTTTCCGAAAATCTCCTTGATTTGAGACTGGATTCACATGACTGTTCCTCCAATTCGCTCAAACCAAGGCTCTGATACCAACTTGTCACATCCAAAATTTTACGCCAAATTTAAACTTTTCAAGCATAAATAAAACCCAATAGTATTGTTTACAAAAATATTTTCAATTCATTATTCAATAAGAGTGTCCCAAAAGCCAGATCATAAGGATGAGGAGCGGTACGGTCACGCCTTCGCCTTGCCATGAACTCCTGAAGTACCTGAAATAATAAACTGAAAAATGTAAGCCCGAGCGCTTAGTGAGCTACCCCCAAAATACCAATACCACACTGATAATACCATATCTGTAATAATCAATCAATCATCATGCATACTGGGCCATCGGCCCGACTGGACCGCCATACAGGGCCTTCAGTTCACCTGAATCTATACGGAGCCTTCGGCATGACTGGACTGCCACGTGGGCCTACAGTCTCCCCGGACCGCTCGTAGGGTGTGTTGGCCTTTAGCACAAAGTAGGACCGCCTCAACCCAAGCAACAAACAAATAACCATGTGCGCATAACTAACATGTACTGGCATATACAAACGACGACCATATCTATCTCACTGATTACAAAACATATCAATTTCTCATAACTAGAGCACTGACCTAACAGGTCACTAACATATAAATCCCTAGGGATCATAAAAGCATAACATACTGTCTGTCTTGATTCCGATCTAACAGATCATATCCACATGTAGCATACGATAACGATAACAACTAAAAGGGCCGGCCTTGGTGCCTTAGACCCTATCGATATAGTGAGGATAACTCACCTTGCAGATGCCGACTCGGTAGATATACTTCAACCCTCGGTTCACTGCCACAAACTCAACCACCTATTACCATAGTATAAACATACCCATAAGCCAACTAATCAAACCCTGGTTAAAGTCAAAGTTATCAGTCAAGGTCAGCAGTCCATGTTGACCTTGACTCGCCGAGTACCCTCGGTTACTCTTCGAGTTCATTGAAGTACTAACTCACTCGCCGAGTCACCTGAGTGACTCGTCGAGTTCCTTTGGTTTATGATCGAGACCCTAAGGCCACTCGTCGAGCTTCCTTCTTGCAACTCAACATTTACCCGCGCATACATAAATTGCGGCAACCTCAGCCGACTCGCCGAGTTGTTCATCCACTCGTCGAGTCTACGGCAATCTTCATTGGACTCGCCGAGTTGTTCTTCCAACTCGCCGAGTTCATGCCTATCTTCATATGACTCGCCGAGTCGACCATGCGACTCGCCGAGTCCCTTCAGTCCTTTTTGCCATACAGACTCATTTGAGCCATGCAGCGGCTCCAAACTACAGATCCAAGCTTCTAAGGCATGCTTTTCACGTAAAGTTGCAAACTTTACGTGCATGCATAGCTACAAAGGCTCTTAATGTCAAATCCAAGCTCACAATGGGGGTTTCATACTCAAAGAGGCTTCATACATGACCAAATTCGGAGCTTTATTACTCTAGAACCGAAGAAGGTTACAGATCTGAAGTTACAACTTCAGATCTAACTCATATCCCACACTACCATCTCAACCAAACCATAAAAACCCTAGATCTCAACCAAAAGAGGTCTACAAAGAAAAAGGAGAAAAGGTGACGACTTGATACCTCCAAATGATGCTATCTGAGGTAGATTTCTGATTTCCCACACCTCCTTGCTCCTAGCCTTTTGTTCCCCAAGCTTCTCTTCTCAAAAGATCTCCTCTCCAAAGCTTTACACACACAAGAATGAAATACCACACGAATTAGGTTTTTCTGAGCTCTCAAAGGACTGCAAAGAGGCCACAGGAGGCTTATGTTACCTTAAATAGGGTGCAAAACCTCGGGATTTAGGGTTTCCTATGCCACCTCCAACTCGTCGAGTCCCTTCATGGACTCAGTGAGTAGGTCACTAAACACGCGTACCAAGCCCGTTGCTACTCGACGAGTAGGGCAACGAACTTGTCGAGTAGGCCTTGAAACCAATTAAATTCTTATTTAAACAATACCTGAGAATCGGGGCGTTATACTTATGCTATAAATAACAGCTCCTAGCAAGCCATTCAACTCACAACTTCAGCCATCTCTTCCTGTCTCTCTCTCTATAGTTATCGATCTCTTTCTCTATAAACTCTCTCTATCTCACTCTTGTGGTTGAAAATACATAAACACCACCACTAACCACCATTCCACCACCCTTGTAACCCCTCTCTTGAGTAACCAACAACTCTCCAGCCCTCCCCATCATCCGATTCTGCCGGAGGAAGCAAGAAAAACAAAGCTAGTCAAGGGTTGCCACCCATCGCCACCCCACTGCCCGCCTCGCCCAAACCCACCTCCGGGCGAATTTTTTGTTATGTTGCTACTTAGGAAGATTCCTCCACTCTCCCCTCACTCCCCTGGTCAATTTATCACCAAATCAAGGGAGAAAACGGTAGTAGGAGGCTATGGGAACTCTCCTGCCACCACCAATCACACTAGTTGCCACCTTGGAGATCACTATATACCACCACCTTCGACCTTCATCACCGCTACTGTATGTCTAGTCCACCCCCACCTTCATTATTCTTGTGATTGTCGATAAAAAGAAAAAAGCCAAATTCATTGGTGTATATAATTTTTTGTTGCTTCACATGCTCGACGACACAGGAGGTGATACCTCCTGAATCAAACTTCATTTTAATATAATAAAAACCTACCCTCATTTCAAAAATCTTTTCAAAGTAAGTCCCTAGCCTCCAAACTTCGATTTAAATTAAATCTTTACAAACCCTCATTTGAATTTCTCATCAAAATTAGTCCCATTTCTGAAAGTGCAATTTATTTATTTAAAACAGCCCCTTCATTTGTTTATTTTAACAAAATTAATCCTATAGTCAAACATCCATTCCAACTATTCAAAACAGCCCCTCCTTTGGAAATAGTTAACAAAATCGGTCCCATTTAATTTATTAAATCAACCCCTATGGTTTAGTAAATTACGAAACATCCCCACAGTTATTAATTAATAACAAAAACATACTATTGGTTAAATAGGTAACTAAATTAGTCCCATCGGTTCATTTTAGAAGCGACGCGTCTCGGTTTCTCGCATCAATTCTAGAAATGACTCCATAACCACACATTAAGGTGACTGTTACGACCCCACTTTTACATATCTCCCGGGGGGGGGGGGGGGGAATACATGTTCTACTTTACTATATTATAAATACATGTGCCTAAATACTTTTTTTATATAAATAATATCATCATTTTTAGGCGATATAAATCATAAAAAAAGTATTATTTACAACTTTACTGCCTACGGTACAGGGAATCTAGTTTGAAGGGTCGCATAAGGTTGTTGGATTTTAGAAAGACTTAATTGCTAAAATGATCATGCCCTCCATGTTTCATGTTTGGCCCTCGTCTGTACATGCTAGTACGTGTACATAGTAATATTTATCATATAAAATACACATGCAATATCATTATTTTGTGTAAACACATTAATAGTTTGTGAAATATTTGTTTAAACGCTTATAGGTTATAAGTAAACAACCAAGTTGTAAACCTCAATATGAATATATGTTATGTCGTTAAAATGATACACATAATAAAAATAACATATACTTTCCAACAACAAAAGTGCTATGATTGTAAAAATGATTATTGTGACAACCGTCAAAATTCGAGTCGGTTCTAGATTTGAATAAACTTAGTTGCATATATACACACGACACATACTGGACTTAGTGACTAGAAGCTCAGTTATAACCTACTAGAAACTTGGAAGCAACTAGAAACAATGGATAATGTACTTAGATTTCACATTGATATGTGAATTCTACAACTACTTAACTGTAGAGGCTATCCATATTCGGGTCACTCTTTGACTCGAACACCTTTTCATGAATCATATACACACATCATGCACTTGACCTAGAAGTAGAAATTAGGTCAAAGTCTCATAGAAACTTAAGTCAAAGTTGAAGACTAGGACTAGTATACTTGATTCCTCAATTTCGCTTGAATCTCGGAATCACTACATAGAATGCCAATAAACCGATAAAAATAAATTACAAACATTATTTATAACTATAAAAGAGTTATAATACCATAAGATAATTTAAAGTCTCAAATATTCTATTTATTTTGATATCCAAATTTTTACAAACTCTCAAAAACCCTAAAAACCCTAAAACTTAAATTTTATAAAGTTTAACATCAAGAATTCTATAAAAATAGTTATGAAACTTATAATATTATCTTAAAACAATTAAATTCAGGGAAATATAATCAAGGAAAATAAAAATTTAAGTCATTAACATTCATCCTTAATTTATAAGTCAAAAATTAAGGTTTCGTGAATAAAAACTTGATTTTAGTGCACATTTTATATAAAATTTAGATATTTTATAAAATAACTTAAATTTTATAAAACAGAATGAATGAGAAAGGGTTATTATACTCAAAATTTCGGACCCCTCTCTTCCCATATCTCTCTCTCACACTCTCATTCTCCAACACACACACATCTCTCTTCTTTCTCTCTCTAGAAAACTCTCTCTACCTTCTCTCTAATTTTTTTTTCTCCAAACACCACAACCACAGCCTATTAACCACGAAATTATGGAGATTCATAAGGGTTTTTCAAGCCATGCATGTTTATTTTACTTCAAAAATCGACTTCTACTTCTTCATCTTCTTCAAACTTGTTTTCTTTTTGTTAAAATGGTTTTTAGAACATCATGGATGTGTTTTAACACCATGCATGTATGATAAACAAGGTTGCATGTTCATGATCTTAGTGCAAAAATCGATTTTAAGGATTAAAACATCAAACTCAAATTAAGAGTTTTTGAGAAACAAAATTTTGTTCATAAATGAATGTATACATTTTGATAAGTTTTAATCTTTTGATCTCTGGAAACATGACTAGAATATAAGTTTATCATGATATCTTTTAAAATATTTCAAAAGATTTACTCAAAGAAATGACGAAAACTCATTTTTCTAACCAATCACCATGCATGCAATCTGCCAGATTTCTTTACCTGACTTTAAACTGTCATATCTCACTCATTTCTTAACCAAAATTCGGGATTCTTTTTCTGAAATATAATATTTTGAGTTAGCTTTCAAACCCATCTGACCTCACTGGAAAATTCAAATATTTTGATTTTTAGCAATTTTTACAAAACTGTTGCTCAATCAGCACCTTTTTGTGAATACTAGTTTTGTATGTCATGTTCAAAGATCTTATTCATCACTAAAAATCAAGGAAAAATTAACTTGAGCACTTAACATCATGTATTAAGAGGTATAAAAATATCTTGATTCAAAAGCCTTTGGAACAAGTTGCAAAAATTCTCAAAGTAACATCAATAATTTTTACCAAAATCACAAGAATCAAGTTTTCTCTATAATTGTTTGAGCCTTTAGGCATGTTTTTCGACATCAAAAATAAGAAAACAATTTTTCATTGTTATTAAATTGTTTGAAGTTGCATTCTGGAAATTTTCAGCTCAATATATATTTTCTTTATTTTTACATGAAAATAATAATAAAATAGAGTGTTAAAGCATATAAAATACTTAAACTTGTAAATAAATTCTGGAAATATTTGTGGATGACCCTTTAAGGTAATAAACATCTCTCATAAAGTTTCATCGATTTTTGTTACTGTTTACTATGGTTTTTAATTTTCTTTTTATTTAGCTCTAATAAATCATAAAACCACTTTAGGGAATGTGAAAATATTATTTCTTATTTTTCGCAGCTTGTACCTTATATTTAAGACTCCGAAAAATATTTTGGGAATTTTTGAAAATGTATATCTATTTTTCTTGAATTTTTGTGTTTATAATGGACTAAAAACAGGAAAAATAGTTTTACTCATCAAAAATTCATTAAATTTACCAGAAACTCTTATAATATGTTAGGATGATACATAAAAATTTTGATGATTTTTATCTTCTGTATGCTATTTTTCTTCTATTTTCCCAAGATTTAATACACTTAAATGTACAAAAATCAGAAAAATTGTGTTAAACTTTTTGAAAACACATATTAATATTTTTCCTAGATTATGTACACTGTAAAATAGTTACACAAAAATTACAAGAATTTTTCATGATAATTTACTATTTTCCATGATTTTATGATTATTCATGGAATTAAATGGTGAAAAATAGTTAGACAAATCAAAAATTCAAGAAAATTTATCTTAAGGTGTTTGACTTCAATTAAAAATGAAATACAAAGTTTGGGAAAGTTTAGAACTAAATTGATTTCGTTTTGAATATTTAATCATTGGAACACCTCTAAAATGTTAAATATTAACATTTCAATAATGGAAATTTTCCACTTAAATTGTTATATAACAATTGATTCTTTGAAACTTAATTTCCACAAAAAAATGTTTGTAACTTATCAATATTAAATTTTGACACATTATTGGCATAATTCTATTGTAGTAGTAACTATACTAGTGTTCGATTTCGATTAGAGACTCACTAGCGAATACCATTATTGTAGGAATCGGTAGTGGTACACGTGGAACGTAGTTCAAGGCACCATTTGCATCATCTAAATGCATTGTGAGTATTCACGCACTCCCTTATTTTCAGTTTTTATGTTTTGGGGTGGAAAAGCATGTCCCGAAAAACTATTATTTGAATGTTGTATTTAAATTGATTTGAATCAAACATGATTGTTATTTTATTGCTATGTCTCTCTATGTATGTCTATGCAGCACGGAACATGAGAACTTATCGTACTAAGGCCCTTCCCTTATCTCTAACCATTAACTCTTTGAGCCAATGGTCATTATGGATAGCGCTATTAGGAATTGACAACTCCTCACTCGCCCTATTGCTGGAGTGCATGATACCATATTCATCTATGGAACGATAAGCATAGATCTTGATAGGGCTTCAGTCATAGGTTTGGTTGAGACTCATTGTTTGCTCATACACATACAGACTCGTTTCTCGTTATAGCAATGAACTTGTTATTAATTATAGCAATGAACTTTGTTTCTCATTACAACAACGAACTTTTATTACTGAAAACTTATATACATGTTTTAGCAATGAAATTGTTTGCTCCTTGTAGCAACGAAATTGATTGCTCATTTTAGCAATGAAACTTGTTTACTCGTTTGAGTAACGAACTTTATCTTCCATGAGAATATGAATGTTGCATCTTATTTGGGCAACATACTTTATCTCTCATGATGACAAAGAACTTTGTTTTTACAAACTTATTTACTCATTTTAACAATATACTTTTATTATTGGAAACTTTTATCAAAACTTTGATTTCAATTCATGGAACCAATATTATTTTGTTTCTCTGTGAGTACCCACCAACTATTTTTAAAGTTGACGCTCGTTTTACATGCTTTTTCAGGAATCATCGAGTAAGTGGCACTTAGGGACACTTCAGTTTTAGGAGCATTCGCATGTGTTGTATTTCAATTTACATTGTAATTTCTTTTAAAAGTTGTTCAAACCCATTGTAAAATTGTAATGATTTTTAATACTATGGTTGGTGTTGTCTTTTAACTTTTGCTATGAAACCCTTTATACTGCCACGCCTCGTGTTTCCGCTTTAGCGGGGTGTGACAGGAAATGGTATCAGAGCCGAAGGTTATAGAGAATACCGTTTTTCCTTTGGAGAACCACAACTATAGCCAAAAAATTTCAAAATGTTTTTAAAATACCGAACATACTACTAGTATAACTAATTCGAGTACGCATTATTGGACTTTAACTAAGTATAGCCTGGCCAACTATGCTTAATTAAGGAAACTTAATGCGAGGCTTGAAACGGTTATAGTAGAATTATGTTCAAAACAATTTTCAACTTAAACTTTTGAAAAACAAAAATTTTGGTGTGCGTACGGGCATTGCATATTATAGGCATTCATCTAGATACACTTAGAAACTAAGTTCACTGTTATATCAATGCCGTGATTTAGAAATATTCTTATCCCTTATCAAGTGCTAGGTTAACCACTTAGGCTATATCACTAGCCACTCTAAGAGCAATGCACATAGTACTGATAATGGGTATTCCTTGGTAGCTATTGACTTTAGATATAAGGTTAGTAGTTAGATATACACTAGTAATAATCTTAAGTCGAAACCAATACCAATTATCCCTCAATACCTCTTCATCGTCTTCGTACTAGAGTTACAACTAGGAAAAAGCGTTTCGATACCGACACGAATGATAATTGGAGCATCGCGTAAGGATGTAGATGACTCACCACTAAGTAATCACTTGGATACCATTGGCGGGCATTCCGGATTCGACTCACAAGGAGACACAAAGGTTTAACTTATTGCTACTAATACGTGAGACCTTATTACTATGCTACGATTTAGCTTAAGGTTGTTTCCACCTTCAGGTTAAAACTTAACATAGGATATCCCTTTGACCTCTATAAAAGGCCACGAAACTGCATTGACACCATAAAACGTTTTTCAAACAATTTTTCTTGCCCTTTATCTTAGGGAAAAAGACATCGGTACTCGTCTTATACTCGCCTTGTACTCGCCTTAGTATTTAGGTACGATCAGCTACACTAATATACTTATTCCTTACTTCTTAATCTTCCATCGAAAAATTATTTCGTTTCATCGGTTTTATTTATCATCAATAAAATATTTCATAACCACTTCAATCAACTTAGTAGACATTTCTTAACAATGTAAGGCATATTCTCGCTAAAAATCTTCTGACAACTTGCTTTAACTTAACACTTTTCTTCAAAACTCAATTTAACCATTATTGGTTTTAACCTTGCTATTTCAATTTTATTTCAAATCCATTTCAATGGATAGATGTGTTTTTAAGGGCATATAAACCATTTTAAACCTTGCTTACCATTTTGACACGTTTTCGAAAAACTTAGAAACATTTTCTTTTATAAAAGTGTTTAAACTCTATGCTATAAAACTTAAACATATAACATTGAAGTCCTATTATATGTAAAAGCATCCTCGGATTTTCCAAACCACTTTTGCTTTGACACATTTAACCGCTTTCTCATTTAGACATTGTAATTTACTTTAATGTGTTTTCTCGAAAACACAACATGATATTTATGCAAATGTCTACTTCAAACATGTTTATAAGACATATTTAACGCTTGTAATTCAAAACATACCTTATTTGTGTACTTTGCTTCAATATAGTTTTATAATCTATAAAGATTCTAAAATATAAAGCATTGCAAAACTTAGTGTTCACTTTTAAAGTTCCAGTGGCGCACTTTCGACAATGCACAATTATTCATCTAAATATGTTAAGTCTTTACCTTATCCGTTTTAAGCATTGTTGGACTCCGGTCAAAAAGGTCAAAACTGTCAGATTTTCAATTACAAGTTTTAGTGTTTCTTGTTTTTCACAAATGGAGTTTAACTTAATAGATAACTCGTGAATTTTTTAGCAAACATTCTAAGACTCTCACATGTCTATTTAATCATCAATATACATCAAATATTAAAGTTTGAAATATATCTCAACCTGGTTTTAATCTACCTATAGGTATTGTTCTTATAAATTTAACAATAACAATCATTGACGCCGCTACCTTCCTTTTTCTTTCCCCCGCACTTGATTTCTTGCTCTCCTTATGACTTTAGATCTCGCACACCCATAATAGTAACATAATACATTGGCTAACTTTGTTTCTGTCTATTTTGCTTCTCCTGGTATCATGTTTGTACACATACATACTAGAAGTCTATGCTTTCGTTTTGAGCGATTAATACATGTATAGCCGTGAGGAATAATTTTTATTTAGTCAACTTGGATATATTCAATTATGCCTTTTTATCATATACATCTTGTTTTTATTTTGAAATCTCTATAAACAAGTGATCCTTATTTACATTTGCTCTTTTGTTCTAAATTCAGAAACTTGATATAAAATGCAATTTTCATTGTATTTTTCCTTATAATTAATACACAAGATGAATACTCTTATGCTTATAATTTTTCTATATCCGGAAAATATATGTGAAGGATATGTATCCTTATGTTTCTTCTTTTCTTTAAATACATCAAGAATTTTGAATTTTACGATTATCTATTCTCTAAATGATTGTTTTTGTAGAAACACTAAACTATGAATGCCCTATTTTGAAGATTGATGTTTTTACACCTTTCTTAAAATAGTAATTTACTTTGCAATTTTCAGTGAGTTCCTAAACTCTCAAGCTTGTTTTCATAAGTATTTTGACTCCTCATCAACTTAGATTTGTCCTAACTTAGACAATTAGTCAATTTTTCAAATAGCGTAATATCAATAATTTCAATAAAAATTTTTTTCCCTTAATGACGACTTAAACCTCTAACTTTAATTAATCTTTATATTATTTTACTACTTTGTTGGATCGCCACACATGTATCTTCATTATCTTGGAATTATTACATATTTTGATAATAGTGAGATTGATTATCATTTCTAAACAGACATTTTGATAACAATGAGATTTTTAATCACTTCTAAACACTTAAAATGCTATATACACAATGTGATTTAATTTATCATAAATTTTCATCGCCTCCATTTGCACCAATGACTCTCTAAATATATTTATTCTTCGAATAAGGTTTTATTATTGTAAGAGTAACCGTAGTAGTAATTATAGCCTCGGAGATGCTCAATCATTCGTAATTTATTTTGTCGACGACACTTAATTAGCCTTTACATTTGAGATGTACCAAAACTTCGTTGCCTACCCTTAGTACATATTTTTAGGAACTTACCCTCAATCGCTTCTCTTTCATTCGTGCTACCCCTTCTTATTTCAAAATATATCCTTTCCAGATGTAGTAGCCAACCCGGAAGTGAACAAATTGTTCCTAATCTCTTCTTTATTAGGCGGCGAATTTACACTTAGTGCTAATTTAGAACGCGACTTAAGGATCAATGCGGATTTAACGCTCAGTGCAGTTAGTGCTTCAGCAAAACTTATAGCTCTCTTAATTCAAATAATATCTAACTAGATGATCTTTTTCGACTAGGTCTCCATGTTTGGATCATGATTTCCATGATCCTAATTTCTCGCAATCTAAATTGTAGAACTCGAATTAAGGAAACATTAATTTGACTATAGCTAAAGAATTGGGCTTTTCCCTTGAGGAAATAAACTCGAAATAATCAAAGAACATCGCAAGTCACCACCTCTCCAACTATATAATTGTATTCGACTGAGTTCTAATAGAATACGTCACGAATTGAATTTCGGGGCGAAATTCTTTCAACCGGGGGAGAATGTGACAACCGTCAAAATTCGAGTCGGTTCTAGATTTGAATAAACTTAGTTGCACATATACGCACGACACATACTGGACTTAGTGACTAGAAGCTCACTTATAACCTACTAGAAACTTGGAAGCAACTAGAACCAATGGATAATGTACTTAGATTTCACATTGATATGTGAATTCTACAACTACTTAACTGTAGAGGCTATCCATATTCGGGTCACTCTTTGACTCGAACACCTTTTCATGAATCATATACACACATCATGCACTTGACCTAGAAGTAGAAATTAGGTCAAAGTCTCATAGAAACTTAAGTTAAAGTTGAAGACTAGGACTAGTATACTTGATTCCTCAATTTCGCTTGAATCTCGGAATCACTACATAGAATGCCAATAAACCGATAAAAATAAATTACAAACATTATTTATAACTATAAAAGAGTTATAATACCATAAGATAATTTAAAGTCTCAAATATTCTATTTATTTTGATATCCAAGTTTTTACAAACTCTCAAAAACCCTAAAAACCCTAAAACTTAAATTTTATAAAGTTTAACATCAAGAATTCTATAAAAATGGTTATGAAACTTATAATATTATCTTAAAACAATTAAATTCAGGGAAATATAATCAAGGAAAAAAAAATTTAAGTCATTAACATTCATCCTTAATTTATAAGTCAAAAATCAAGGTTTCATGAATAAAAACTTGATTTTAGTGCACATTTTATATAAAATTTAGATATTTTATAAAATAACTTAAATTTTATAAAACAAAATGAATGAGAAAGGGTTATTATACTCAAAATTTCGGACCCCTCTCTTCCCATATCTCTCTCTCACACTCTCATTCTCCAACACACACACATCTCTCTTCTTTCTCTCTCTAGGAAACTCTCTCTACCTTCTCTCTAATTTTTTTTTTCTCCAAACACCACAACCACAGCCTATTAACCACGAAATTATGGAGATTCATAAGGGTTTTTCAAGCCACAAATAAATTTAAGGTAAAGAACATACATCTGATGAAGATCCACAACAATGATTTAAGCCATGCATGTGCATTTTACTTCAAAAATCGACTTCTACTTCTTCATCTTCTTCAAACTTGTTTTCTTTTTGTTAAAATGGTTTTTAGAACATCATGGATGTGTTTTAACACCATGCATGTATGATTAACAAGGTTGCATGTTCATGATCTTAGTGCAAAAATCGATTTTAAGGATTAAAACATCAAACTCAAGTTAAGAGTTTTTGAGAAACGAAATTTTGTTCATAAATGAATGTATACATTTTGATAAGTTTTAATCTTTTGATCTCTGGAAACATGACTAGAATATAAGTTTATCATGATATCTTTTAAAATATTTCAAAAGATTTACTCAAAGAAATGACGAAAACTCATTTTTCTAATCAATCACCATGCATGCAATCTGTCAGATTTCTTTACCTGACTTTAAACTGTGATATCTCACTCATTTCTTAACCAAAATTCGGGATTCGTTTTCTGAAATATAATATTTTGAGTTAGCTTTCAAACCCATCTGACCTCACTGGAAAATTCAAATATTTCGATTTTTAGCAATTTTTACAAAACTGTTGCTCAATCAGCACCTTTTTGTGAATACTAGTTTTGTATTGCATGTTCAAAGATCTTATTCATCACTAAAAATCAAGGAAAAATTAACTTGAGCACTTAACATCATGTATTAAGAGGTATAAAAATATCTTGATTCAAAAGCCTTTGGAACATGTTGCAAAAATTCTCAAAGTAACATCAATAATTTTTACCAAAATCACAAGAATCAAGTTTTCTCTATAATTGTTTAAGCCTTTAGGCATGTTTTTCGACATCAAAAATAAGAAAACAATTTTTCATTGTTATTAAATTGTTTGAAGTTGCATTCTGGAAATTTTCAGCTCAATATATATTTTCTTTATTTTTACATAAAAATAATAATAAAATAGAGTGTTAAAGCATATAAAATACTTAAACTTGTAAATAAATTCTGGAAATATTTGTGGATGACCCTTTAAGTTAATAAACATCTCTCATAAAGTTTCATCGATTTTTGTTACTGTTTAGTATGGTTTTTAATTTTCTTTTTATTTAGCTCTAATAAATCATAAAACCACTTTAGGGAATGTGAAAATATTATTTCTTATTTTTCGCAGCTTGTACCTTATATTTCAGACTCCGAAAAATATTTTGGGATTTTTTGAAAATGCATATCTATTTTTCTTGAATTTTTGTGTTTATAATGGACTAAAAACAGGAAAGATAGTTTTCCTCATCAAAAATTCATGAAAATTTACCAGAAACTCTTATAATATGTTAGGATGATACATAAAATTTTTGATGATTTTTATCTTCTGTATGCTATTTTTCTTCTATTTTCCCAAGATTTAATACACTTAAATGTACAAAAATCAGAAAAATTGTGTTAAACTTTTTGAAAACACATATTAATATTTTTCCTAGATTATGTACACTGTAAAATAGTTACACAAAAATTACAAGAATTTTTCATGATAATTTACTATTTTTCCATGATTTTATGATTATTCATGGAATTAAATGGTGAAAAAAAGTTAGACAACTCAAAAATTCAAGAAAATTTATCTTAAGGTGTTTGACTTCAATTAAAAATGAAATACAAAGTTTGGGAAAGTTTAGAACTAAATTGATTTCGTTTTGAATATTTAATCATTGGAACACCTCTAAAATGTTAAATATTAACATTTCAATAATGGAAATTTTCCACTTAAATTGTTATATAACAATTGATTCTTTGAAACTTAATTTCCACAGAAAAATGTTTGTAACTTATCAATATTAAATTTTGACACATTATTGGCATAATTCTATTGTAGTAGTAAGTATACTAGTGTTAGATTTCGATTAGAGACTCACTAGCGAATACCATTATTGTAGGAATCGGTAGTGGTACACGTGGAACGTAGTTCAAGGCACCATTTGCATCATCTAAATGCATTGTGAGTATTCACGCACTCCCTTATTTTCAGTTTTTATGTTTTGGGGTGGAAAAGCATGTCCCGAAAAACTATTATTTGAATGTTGTATTTAAATTGATTTCAATCAAACATGATTGTTATTTTATTGCTATGTCTCTCTATGTATGTCTATGCAACACGGAACATGAGAACTTATCGTACTAAGGCCCTTCCCTTATCTCTAACCATTAACTCTTTGAGCCAATGGTCATTATGGATAGCGCTATTAGGAATTGACAACTCCTCACTCGCCCTATTGCTGGAGTGCATGATACCATATTCATCTATGGAACGATAAGCATAGATCTTGATAGGGCTTCAGTCATAGGTTTGGTTGAGACTCATTGTTTGCTCATACACATACAAACTCGTTTCTCGTTATAGCAATAAACTTGTTATTAATTATAGCAATGAACTTTGTTTCTCATTACAACAACGAACTTTTATTACTGAAAACTTATATACATGTTTTAGCAATGAAATTGTTTGCTCCTTGTAGCAACGAAATTGATTGCTCATTTTAGCAATGAAACTTGTTTACTCGTTTGAGTAACGAACTTTATCTTCCATAAGAATATGAATGTTGCATCTTATTTGGGCAACATACCTTATCTCTCATGATGACAAAGAACTTTGTTTTTACAAACTTATTTACTCATCTTAACAATATACTTTTATTATTGGAAACTTTTATCAAAACTTTGATTTCAATTCATGGAACCAATATTATTTTGTTTATCTGTGAGTACTCACCAACTATTTTTATAGTTGACGCTCGTTTTACATGCTTTTTCAGGAATCATCGAGTAAGTGGCACTTAGGGACACTTCAGTTTTAGGAGAATTCGCATGTGTTGTATTTCAATTTACATTGTAATTTCTTTTAAAAGTTGTTCAAACCCATTGTAAAATTGTAATGATTTTTAATACTATGGTTGGTGTTGTCTTTTAACTTTTGCTATGAAACCCTTTATACTGCCACGCCTCGTGTTTCCGCTTTAGCGGGGTGTGACAATTATCAACATGGTAGTTTCAACATACATCATACATATATATATATATATATATATATATATATATATATATATATATATATATATATATAAGTTATACAAGTTATAAAACTTGTATCTTAGGCTCATACTTATGCTTGTGTATCTTAGCCTCACACTTATGCTTGTGTACAGTACTTATATTTAGGTTTATATATTTATACAAGTTATAAAACTTGTATCTTAGGCTCATACTTATGCTTGTGTACAGTACCTTAGGATTTATCAATTGTTTAAACAAGTATCATACACTTTTACGTTTACACTTATCAAATATACTTGTCGTTTATCCGTTTATCCGTATCTGCGGTTGCTAACTACAAAATCTGGCAGATAATTATATTCGTTTATCCGTATCTGCGGTTGTTAATTACAACCTTGAAAGATAACTTTATTCGTATATCTGTTTTCCATTTATCCGTACAACTTCATTACTATAAACTTAACTTCATTATCTAGAAACCATAGTTTAGATTTCTATCTTTATCAAACATTTCCAAATACAGTTTTACTTACAACAAATGCTATACTTTTTGGATCATATTAAACGTATCAGTATTACAGAAAACTTGTGACTGTCAACAACCTTTGTCTTGACCCTCAAACTTACATGTATTCTCAGGAGACCATAGACAAGCTTTTAGACAGGAGATTAGTCATGGATTACAGACGACCTAGCTATCTACTTTTTGTTATCTGCCTACCTTTTTAAAGGCAAGTAATGTACAATTATTATATGTAAGAAGCATGTATTAAAACTTAATGATGGATTACAAATGTTTATTTGTTTATTTTTGTACTTGTGCTATATATTTAGTTTATCTGTTATCCACGAACATAGCAGCATAGCGCGACATGTTCCGCCTCGGTCGGGGGTGTGACAGAATGGTAACAAAGCTAAATTGGATATATAGAACTCGTATCCTCGAAAGAGTATAAATAAATATAGCAACAAACTCATAATAAAAGAATTATTATTAATTACACTACTTCTTGGCTACGTGCGGTACAGGGAATCTGCTTTGAAGGGCTGCATAGGGTTATTGGATTTCAGAACTGCTTAATTGTGAAAAAAAGTCCTGCTCTATGGTGTTTAATGTCTGGCCCTCGTCTAGAACATTTCATTAAGATCTCGCAAAAAGAAAATGAGATTTCTTGGTACAAACCACGAAAGTGGAGTTTCGTTAATTCCTTGGTGAAATATCTAGAACATGTAATTGTTCACCGTCAATCCTTAAAACTGTGTTGAATTTTGGGTTTCACTCATTTTGTGGTGTAAAAACTAAGATCATTAACACAGATGTTGTGTAACCATAAACTTCAGTGGTAATATCTGAGAGGCTCAAGGGTTACAATTATGAAAGCGAAAGTGATGGAGAAAAGTAGGAGGTGGTTCCAAAGAAACGAACGAATGTACCCCTTCTATGTGAAAGTCACCAAGCAGACAACTCTTTACTCAATATGAGAAGAGAAAGGTAGCTCATGATTTATGTGAATTCATAGCCTAATGTGGAAGAAACGATTGGTGTTATCGATTCATTAAGGCTTCAACATAAAATCGTTGAGGCTTTAGACAACATGCTTCTAGGGACACTTATCTAGTACATGGATAAAGAGTTTTATACTTGCCCCATCATTCGTGTTATAAAAATGTAGCTTTCAAACCTGCACAAATGGTTAATGAACGAAAAAAAATATTTTTGAATTTTTGAGAATTTTGAAATAAATAAAACGAAGAGAAAATAAAAAGTAAGAAAACATTTTTGCATTTTTGAATAAAAAATAAAAAAATAAATTAAAATAAAATAAAATAAAAAGGAAAAGGAAAATGAAGAAAAATGTTTTTGTAATTTTGAAAATAGTGAAATAAACAAAATGAAAAAAAGTAAAAAAATTAAAAGTAAAGAAAATTTTTGTATTTTTGACTTTCATAAAGAAAAATAGAATAATAAAAAAACGAATACATAATATACAAAAAGGATATAACACACTCCAAACCACGAGGGAACAGTTGACCATAAAAGATGTAGAGCTTTCGCATGAAGCGTTAGAAAAACAGGGGATGCGAATTACAGTGAGCGTTCGCACCAATTCGCATAACAAAAGATGACTGCGAATTACTGCGAGCGTTCGCACCAATTCACATGACTTATTTTAGACGCGAGTGCGAAAGTCCAACCAAAAACGAAAGTGTCAAATGTGAAGAGAAAGTGATTTTGGAACGGATTCAGCTTCTATCATTCCCAAGCCTTGAAGGATTTTATTAAAGGTTCTTTCAGGCAAGGCTTTTGTAAATATGTTAGCAAGCTGATCAGCAGATCGTACGAACTGTACTTCAACATTACTATCTTCCACATGATCCTTGATAAAATGATATCTCAGTGCAATGTGTTTCGTTTTTGAGTGTTGCACTGGATTATGACAGATGCGAATGACACTTTCAGAGTCACAATATAAAGGGATTCGTTTCATATTCAGACCATAGTCACGAAGTTGGCTTTGAATCCTAATTTCTCAGATGTGGATGACGCTACAGCTATATACTCTGCTTCAGTAGTGGAGAAGAATACGTAAGTTTGCTTTGTCGACTGCCAACTTACGCGTTTTCCATCCAAGAATTGGCATCCTCCTGTTGTACTTTTTCTATCTAGGCCACATCCTCCAAGATCCGCATCCAAAAAAGCTTGTACGAAGAAACCTTAGTTTGATGGATACCATATGCCCATCGATGAGGTTCGTTTGAGGTACCTGAAAATATTCTTGACGGCCACCATGTGAGGTTCACGAGGATTCACTTGGAACCTGGCATAATAAAAAACGGAAAGCATAATGTTTGGTCGACTAGCTGTTAAATTCATCAATGAACCTATCATTTGACAATAGAGTGTCATATCAGCAGCTGGTTTTTCCAGAGATAGTGTTAGTTTCGTTCTGAATGCCATTGGAACCTTTGTTTTTGAGTTTCCCACCATTCCAAACTTAGCAAGCAAGGTCTTCGTGTATGCCTCCTGATTGATAAATATACCTTCCTGGCTCTTTCTTATATTGAATCCAAGGAAAAAGTTAATTGGACCCATTGAGCTCATCTCAAATTTCGTTTCCATTAGCTTTGGGAATTCAGCTGTTAAGCTGGGATTAGTTGATCCGAAGATAATGTCATCAATGTATATTTGGACAATCATTAAGTGGCCACCCTCTTTCTTGAGAAAGAAGGTTGGGTCAACCGAACCTTGTTTAAATTTAGACATTTCTAAAAAACGAGTTAGAGTTTCATACCAGGCTCTTGGAGCTTGTTTCAGACCATAGACTGCTTTATCCAGAATATAGCAATGATTTGGATACTTCTCATTTATAAACCCTGGTGGTTGCTCCACATAACAGTCTCTTCTAGGTCCCCATTCAAAAAGGCACATTTGACGTCCATTTGATAAACCTCATAGTTCTTATGTGCTGCGTAAGACAAGAAGATGCTAACTGATCCTAGCCTAGAAACAAGTGTGAAAGTCTCTTCGTAATCAATGCCTTCTTCTTGACAATACCCCTTTACAACCAATCGTGCTTTGTTTCGTATCAAATTTTCCTTCTTTATCAAGCTTGTTGCGAAACACCCACTTTAACCTTACCACATATGCATCCTTAGGAGTAGGAATCAGCCTCCAGACTTTTTTTCGCTCCAATTCATTGAGCTCCTCCTACATCGCTTGTACCCAATCCGAATGATCCAATGCAATATGAATGCTTTTGGGTTCGACTTTGGAGATAAACGAATTAAACATGCAATATTCTACTTTGCAGAATAGATTTGTTCGTTTCGCTTTTTGTTGTGATCTTGTAAGAACTCCTGAAGACGATTCACCTATTACTTGCGTTTATGGATGATCTTTGGTCCATTTAGCCAGAGGAGGACAATTAGGATCATAAGTGGGATCCAATTCAACATTTATGTCCTCAATTTCTGACTGTACATCCGAATCATCATTCATATCATCTTTCTCCCCCTCGAATGATGAGTATATCTCTTCTTCAGTTGTCGGATTCTCCTCCTGGAGTGAACTTTCGTTCTTGTCTGTTGGAGTTGGGTGCTCCTACTGAAAGGTTGCATCGGTAGTAGATTCGAAAGGCTCCCCCTGAACTACAGCATTCGTGTCTTTTGGATCATTCACACTTGGTTGCTCTTTGTGCATATCATGTGCAGTGTCGTCAATAATCTTCTTCAATTCATCGACCTTGTTGTCAGCTGCATTGGATTCGGAAGTGATCACCTTCTCTGGCTCGTCGAATACTAGCATGAACTCTTCGTAGAGATTGGATAGAGGAATCGTAGCTGGGCTTGGTGTAGGAAAAATCTCTTTTGATTGACTGTCGTTCACTTGAATCCTCTTTAAGTAGTTGTCATCGAACGTTACATAATAGGTTTCTTCTATTCGCTTTGAACGTTTGTTAAGACCCCTATATGCCTTAGAGGTCAGCGAATATCCCAAGAAAATACCCTCGTCAGCTTTCACATCGAATTTGTTCCTCTGTTCTTTATAATTAAAGATGAAGCACCTGGAACCAAAAACATGGAAAAACTTTAAGTTTGGTTTTCTTTTGTTTAATATTTCATAGGGAGTAACAGAGAATCGTTTATTGAGAAAGGAACGATTTTGGGTATAGCAGGAAGTTCCTATCGCATCTGCCCAGAAGTAGAGTGGCAGATTCGCAAATGAGAGCATGGTTCTCGCAGCCTCGCACAATGATCGGTTTCGCCTTTCAACGACCCCATTCTATTGTGGAGTGTAAGGAGCTGAAAAGTTATGTAAAACTCCTTTCGCAGTCAGAAATTCTTCAAACACCTGGTTTTTGAATTCCAACCTATTGTCACTGCGAATTTTGCGAACCAGCTTTCACAGTTTTAGTTCAATCTGCTTTACGAAGTCTTGGAGCTTTGGAGTGGCTTCAGCTTTCTGCTTAAGAAAATACACCCAAGTGAAACGAGAAAAATCATCCAAAAGAACAAGAATATATTTATTACCACTCATACTTTCGATCGCAGACGGACCACAAAGATTGATGTGTAATAATTCGAGTGGCTCAATGACTTTAGTATTCAACACCGTTGGATGACTTTTCCTGCTTTGCTTCCCAATTTTGCATGCAGCACAAAGATGATCCTTGTCATACTTTAGGAGAGGAATCCCTCACACATGATCACCAAAAACGAGCTTTTTGATATCTTTGAAGTTAAGGTGCGAAAGTCTTCTATTCCATAGCCAACTATCGTCTGTTTGAGCTTTAGTTAGAAGGCAGATGACTGGATTCCCTCGTATTAGATTTAAGTTCAATGGATACATCTCGCTCTTACGTTCAGACTTTAGAAGAACAATCTTGTTTTTCTTTTCTATGATCTCAGAACCTTCGTCGTCAAATGAGACCATTAATCCTGCACCAACGACCAACTGCGAACGCTTATAAGGTTGTGTTGTAAACCCTCGACATAAGCAACCTTACGAATGGAGAAATCGCTATTTGTTATTATCCCGTAACCTTTTACTACTCCAATAGAGTTATTCCCAAACTTCACTCGTCCACCGTTCCTCAGTTCCCTATACTCTCGCAATTCCTCCTTCCTACCTGTCATGTGACCCGAACAGCCACTGTCGATACACCATTCAGTGTCAAACTGTTCGTCACGAATCACCTGCAAAAATTAAGCAAATTTAGGAACCCAAAGTTTTTTGGGTCCATTTGAGCCATCTACATAGAGAGGAAAAGCAATTTAAAGATCAACCATATAGGTTCGTTTTATTAAAGTGGTGTTATCTTTCTTTGTCATTTTAAAAACTTTGATCCTCTTGTCTTTCAGGTTAGTATCTTTCGAGGATGGTGGATTTTTGTTTTCTCATTTTACAAACACTTTTTCACTTTTCTTTGTGTTAGTTTCGGACTTCTTGACTTGAACATGATGATCCGAAACCTGCTTCCCTTTTCCTTTAACTTCTTTCGATGTCTTGTTCGAATGCGAAGCATTTTTGGTTTGTGAGTTGTGAGGTTTTGGATTCTCTACAGGGATTTTTGGCTTTGAAAGAATATGTTTTTGAAAAACCTTGTGTTTAGAATTCTTTGGAATGCGAAACTGATTTTGCGACAAATTCCTTGGATTCGCTTTTGGTACTTCTTTCGCATTTTGATTGAAAGGTTTCTCTATGTGAACAAAGTTGGGGTTTCTGCGCTGCAAACTTTTCTGAAGATTTGTGAATGTTAGGTTTCGCTTTTGGCTTTCTTGTTGGAGTTTTGTTATGCATGGTAGATTTGTCGCTAGGAACATTCTTAGTTCCACTAGGACATCCTTTCTCGTGGCTGGAATTAACCTTGTTTAAAGGTTCTGCTACGTATCCTCATCAAATTCAGATGTATTTTCAACATTAAGCTTATTATCTGAACTTAACTTGGTACTCAATGAGTCGAACTTTAGTATAGTTTCAGATTTAATTTGTCTTTTGTCATTTTCGTCCAAAAGCTGCTTCAACATTTTCTTATTGTCTTTGGACTGAATGTATGATTCAATTTTATCCAGACCAATCCTATAAGCATCTGACGTTTCATCAGACGAAACTATTGATTCGCATTTGTAAAAATCAGCGTCGATTTCGTCTTCCTTTAACTCAAGGAATGGTAAAATCATTTTGTGAATTTTCTTACCAATCACACAATCAAGGTGCAACTCAGTAATGTTAAAATAAAGCCTTTTCGCAATCAAACAAAAAATATTACGTTGTTTCAAAAGCATTAAATTGTCTCATTGTAAATAAATTAACTCTTCTCTAGACTTGGCTAAATTCGACTCAATCTTCTCTATCCAAATGCGTGTCTCCTCACTTTTTGACGAAACCCTGCTGATTTGATCGGTTAGGTTAGAATTTGTCAAGCGAGTTTGTTTTAAACTGTTACTGATACTTGAAAATGTGAATTTTAATTCATTTTGTTCAGTTTCGTATCGGGACACAGGAATACTAAGTGATTCCAGAATAGAGTGTACCTTATTGATCATTTGATCACATTCGCTAATTTGTTCAAACACTGGTTTCGCAACAAAGCAGCTATCATTCCTACGTCCACTATCAGTCGCATATCCTCGCATCTGTGAGACAACATTCGTCACCACAAAGCATCTTCCTCCAAAATGTGAATCTTCCTCTTTCGCAACGAAGCTTTTCCCATAAGTAGGCCTGCAAACCTCCTCGTCTTTAGAATCTGTGGACTAGACTTCCACCCTGCAAAATTCATCAACTTCATTTTCCTGCACAATCAAAGCAGGCATAGTGTTATTTTCATTCTTTTTCTTCTTGATTTCTTCAAGCTTTCGCAGATGGTAAGCTTCATCATCTTCTCCGTTTTTCGTCTCGTTCAATATTTACACCATACACTCCTTTGCTAAGTGGTTTTTGTCATGACAATAGTTGAAATCATAGTCGGAGTCACCCATGAGCTTCTTCTCTTTCTTGTCTTCATCCTTCTGCGAACCGTTTGCATTTTCTTCTTTCACCTTTTCAGAGCTATAACTGCCATGCCAGTTTCAGTTCTTATTCCAGTTGAAGTTCTTCTTAGCAAACCTCTTTGGATTCAACACCATCATTGTAAACCCTTCTTTAGAGAGTTCACAATTAGAAAGCTCAAAATCTGAATCATCCTCTTCAGCAAACTTCTTACCCTTCGCAACAAGGACCAATGATCCCATCCCAGAGACAACTTTTGCTTCTTTAGTCACTTCATCTTTATGTGACTTCAGGATACCAACAAGCTTGGCCAGTGTATAGTTCTTGAACTGCTCATGTGCCTTAACTGTAGACACCACAACCTTCCAATCTGATCGAAGTCCATTCATGAACGTGACTTTTTGTTCGATTAATTCACGTCCAATGCTATGTTTCATCATTATGCTTAAAAGATGATTGTAACGATTGAAATTTTGACTCAAACTCTCTTCAGACTTCTACAAAAAAGCACCAAACTATGAAAGCAAAAGTGCTTGTGTTGAGTGCTCAAGATCCGCATCTGTTGAGTATAGTTCCTTAAGCCAATCCCAAATCGCTTTGGGTGTGTCACATGAACTAACTGGACGAAAAGTGTCAGTCTGCAAGGCAAAACGAATGATTCTCAATGGCTTAACATCGTTAATAAATTTTTCCTTCTCATATTGAGGAACGTCCTTAATATCAAGAAGGAGTTTGTTGTAGTCATTCTTAGTTTTGATAACTCTTTTCCTTTCAGTTTGAACAAACGGTCTATGAGTGATAGCCTCCCATATCAAGTATCCGTTGACTTCTAGACCAAGAACGTAATCTTCAAAGTGAAGCGCCCAAACTTCATATTCGTTGGGGAAGAGAATTGGGATCCAAGTGGTCGATCCTATGCTGCTCGAAATATTGATAGAGTTGATGTGAGAATCGTCGTGCTGCATGATAATAAGATCTTTGTAACATATTAAGAATTAGACGTGTAAACTCAAAAAGTTTTAGGGTAATAATAGAATCACAATATGGCGTCAAGAACACAGTGATAACAGCTGAACCAGATCGAATATCAACGGAAACCCTAATAACTTTATAAACAGAAGAGATGTGTATAGATTACACGGTCTCCTGCTCTAATACCAATTGATATGATAAATATCCTTTGAAGATCAATTAGATTCAAAACAGTTAAAGAATATGAACATGAAAATGATTCAAAGTATACTGAATGATTAAAAGTCACAGCCTCAGAAGAACTCGATTACGAATTGCTACTGTAGAGGCATGATTAGGGTTACAAGAATTATTTCCAAAGTTAAGAAACACGATGCATGCATACACCTTAAATACTCTAACCTTAATAAATGACGGGTGGACAAGCCCAAGCCCGTTTACATAAATGGACTAACAAAAACAAACAATGACGCAACATAATATTCCCAACAGCAGGGAGGTAATCTGAAACAGTTATAACATGAGAGGTCACTGTTGGATAAGGTGTCTAAGTCCATAACTATTTCTGGTATGTACTTGACCCGACCCGGCATGGTCCATTTGGGTTGCATGGCACCATGCAATTGGATAGACTAAATGAGAGAAATAACACTTGTGGATTATTAATATATTATAAGTTCTAATATATTAATAATATTATTTAATTAGTTTGATCAAGAATTAATTTAGAATTAATTAAGTGATCAAAAGATAACTAATTAAATATATGGGTTGATTATGTAAATTATGCATAACTTGTATAGTGGGCTAAGAGGCTCCATGGATTATCAAGTTGGGTTAAACCCATAGGATGCTCCATGGGAGTTACAAACCCATGGGTCATGGAAATGAAGAGTCATGACACATTAGGGTTTACATGGTGTAACCCTAGATGTGTCAACACTATATAAGAAACCCATTCTCCACCAAAAGAGGTTGCACACAAGAATCAAGAGGGCTAGAGCCGATTTTGCAAGTGTAATATTCTCTCAAAAGTTTACTCCAAAAGCATTTGGTGTTGTGTGAAGCCTTTGAGGCATCACACAAGGTTTCAAGGATCATAAGCAACAACAAGGTAAGTTATTCTATCTTTCATGCAAGTTAAAATTTGTTCCCCATGTATGCTAGATAGGAATATAACCTTGGAATTCAACTTTGCATGATAATTAGACAAACATAGATCCAAGGTTATTAGGGTTGCATGTACACTTAGGAAGTGTTAGAATGCTCAAAACCCATCAGTGGTATCAGAGCCTAGGTTTGTTTGTTGTTGTTTTTTTTTTTGTGCAAACTGCTTGAAAAAAAATCGTTTTTCTGTTTTCTGCTCGTATGAAAGTTTGCACATTTGTTGCTGGAAATGGACTAGAAACATTACCCTAAACTGTTTTGATGTTTTAAAACTTGTTTTAGATGGTGTAATGTTTATGCTAATCCATTTACAATGGCAATTATCAAAATTACAAGTTTTTTTTTAAGTGTAATTTTTGATTCTTGAAAGTGTTCATATTCATGTTCTTGAACTTATGAAGATTAGATGATCATAGGAATTCTTTGTAACCTTCATGGTAGTTTAATTCATGATCATAATGTGTTTTAATGGAGTCCATAACTTGTTCTCAAGTTATGGAAAACCAAAAGTCTCACTTTTATTAAACCCATTAAAAGAACACAAGAGTTATAAAAATGAAGAGTCTTCATTTTTATTACTCAATTAATTCATAAGTTATAAGAAATGAAAAGTTTTTGAAGTTTACAAAACTTGCCCTCAAGTTTTGGAACAAGTAAAGTCTTGATTAAAACTTTAGTTCCAACCCTTAGAATTTTAAAAGTTAAAATTCAACCCTTATACTTTATAATATTATAAGTTACTAATATATATATATATATATATATATATATATATATATATATATATATATATATATATATATATATATATATATATATATATATATATGTATAAGATCAAGTCGTCTTACCGCTAGTACGCCTCATTCACGAAGCCGGTCTATAAGGGGGTATAAGGTTGTTGCCTATAAAATGGCAACTTAATGGGTGTCCACTCTCACCCACCGCTTCCTTGATCGGTGGAGGGTCGTTAGCCGAACGGGTAGGACAAGGACTTATAAATTCTCATTAAAAGTATGATGATTATTATAAAGTAACTAAATGCTTTTATTAAATTCCCAATTTTAGTTACTTTAGGAAAAATGTGAATAAGGTGCTAATCCATGAAATTACACTTTACACTTTGTTTAAGTCGTTGGTGAAGCGTGTGTGGTTAACCGGCACACTAACTTGGACTTAACAAGGTAGGTAAAGGGTGACTTAAGGTTTATCATAGTATCGGTGGAGCGTGTGTGGTTTACCGGCACATCGATTGAGTGATAAACTTTAAGGGTACCAAGTGATTTGCATGGTTACTTCACACCTCGTTTTGTGATCCTCGGTATCCCAGTCACAAAACTTGGAGGGCACACTCGAGATTGAAACATGCCTTTGAAAAAAAAATCATTGAATCTCAAAAGAATCTAGGAATTTCTAAGAACCAATTAAAAACCTAATATCTATATTTCATTTTTCATGGTGGAAATTGGTGAATCGTCATTCACCTACCTTTCAAATATGTTATAGCTTGGATTACGGCATACCTCTTCTAAGTTATAATATATTGTGATTGGATCCTAGCCTTAATATTACATTTGGGTGTTTTATTAAGGACTCTCTTAATATCTAAACTCATCTTGTTCTCTTCTTTCAGATGTCTTCAAACAATGCTACTTCTGGCTCTAATCCTAATGGCTCCTTTACCCTTATGAACTTGTGCGGGAAAGTCATTTTTGATGGATCCAACTTCAATGAATGGATCAGAAACATCAGGATGATTACCGGCTACGAGGACAATGAATATGTCCTTGACAAGGAGCTTAAGGAGATTGATGAGACCACTGCAACTCCCCAGGAGATCGCTGACTTCCGGGCACATGAAAGGGATGCTACAAAAGTGGCATGCATCATGTTGGCCACCATGAAAGCGGAACTCCAAAATTCCTATGAGGACTTCTACCCTTTTGAAATGCACCAAGATCTGATGGAAAGATACCATCAAAGTGCACGACAAGAGATGTATGAAATCATACGCTCTATCATAACAACCATGACGAAGGACGGGGAATCCGTCACGAGCCACATGCAGAAAATGCAAAGGTATGTGGATCGGTTGCTGAAGCTTAATGTGAACTTCCCTGAGGAGCTTGCAATAGATATCATTTTGCACTCCTTACCATCGTGCTATGATCAATTCCGCATGACATATCACATGAATAAGGAAGAGGTCACACTCCTCAAGACCGATGTAGAATTCACATATCAAGGTGAAATCTAAGTACACCATCCATTGTTTCTATCTGTTTCCAAGTTTCTAGTAGGTTATAACTTAGCTTCTAATTACTAAGTCTAATATATGTTGTGCCTATATGTGCAACTAAGTTTATCAAATCTAGAACTAACTCAAATTTTGACGGTTGTCACAGTCTCCCCCGGTTGAAAGAATTTCGTCCCGAAATTAAATTCGTGACGTATTCTATTAGAACTCAGCCGAATACAATTGTATCGTTCGGGAGGTGGTGACTTGAAGTGTTCTTTGATTATTTTGGGTTAATTCTCCAAGGGAAGAGCTCAGTTCTTTAGCTATAATCAAAGTAATGTTTCCTTAATTCGAGTTCTACAGTCTAGATTGCGAGAAATTAGGATCATGGAAATCATGATCCAACCATGGCGACCTAGTTGAAAAAGATTATTTAATTAGATATTATCTGAATCAAGAGAGTTATAATTTTTTTTTCCGAAGCACCAACTGCATTTAGCGTTAAATCCGCATTGATCTTTAAATTGCATTCTAAATTAGCACGAAGTGTGAATTTCCCGCCTAATAAAGAAGAGATTAGGAACAATTTGTTCACTTCTGGGTTGGCTACTACATCTGGAAAAGATATATTTTGAAATAAGAAGGGGTGGCATGAATGAAAGAGAAGCGATTGAGGGTAAGTTCTTAAAAATACGTACTAAGGGTAGGCAACGAAGTTTTGGTACATCTCAAATGTAAAGGCTAATTAAGTGTCGTCGACAAAATAAATTACGAAATGATTGAGCATCTCCGAGGCTATAATTACCACTACGGTTACTCTTACATTAATAAAACCTTATTCGAAGAATAAATATATTTAGAGAGTCATTGGTACAAATGGAGGCGAAGAAAATTTATGATAAATTAAATCACATTGTGTATATAGCATTTTAAGTGTTTAGAAGTGATCAAAAATCTCACTGTTATCAAAATGTTCAATAATTCCAAGAAAATGAAGATACATGTGTGGCGATCCAACGAAGTAGTAAAATAATATAAAGATTAATTAAGGTTAAAGGTTTAAGTCGCCATTAAAGGAATTTGTATAGAAATATTTGTATTAAATTTTTGAGAAATTGTCCAATTGTCTAAGTCAGGACAAATTCAAGTTTACGAGGAGTCGGAATACTTATGAAAACTAGTTTGAGAGTTTAGGAACTCACTGAAAATTGCAAAGTAAAATACTATTTTAAGAAATGTGTAAAAATGTTAATCTTTGAAAATAGTACACTCTTAGTTTAGTGTTTCTAAAAAAAACAATCATTTAGAGAATAGATAATCGTAAAATTCAAAGCTTTTGATGTATTTTAAAGAAAAGAAGAAACATAAGGATACATATCCTTCACATATATTTTCCGGATATAGAAAAATTATAAGCATAAGAGTATTCATCTTGTGTATTAATTATAAGGAAAAATACAATGAAAATTGCATTTTATATCAAGTTTCTGAATTTAGAACGAAAGAGCAAATGTAAATAAGGATCACTTGTTTATAGAGATTTCAAAATAAAAACAAGATGTATATGATAAAAAGGCGTAATTGAATATATCAAAGTTGACTAAATAAAAATTATTCCTCACGGCTATACATGTATTAATCGCTCAAAACGAAAGGATAGACTTCTAGTATGTATGTGTACAAACATGATACCAGGAGAAGCAAAATAGACATAAACAAAGTTAGACAATGTATTATGTTACTATTATGGGTGTGCGAGATCTAAAGTCATAAGGAGAGCAAGAAATCAAGTGCGGGGGAAAGAAAAAGGAAGGTAGCGGCGGAAATGATTGTTATTGTTAAAATTATAAGAACAATACCTATAGGTAGATTAAAACCAGGTTGAGATATATTTCAAACTTTAATATTTGATGTATATTGATGATTAAATAGACATGTGAGAGTCTTATAATGTTTGCTAATAATCACGAGTTACCTTATTAAGTTAAACTCCATTTGTGAAGAAGAAGAAGCACTACAAACGGTAGTTGAAAATCTGACAATTTGACTTTTTAGAATGGAGTTCAATAATAGTTAAAACATATAAGGTAAAGACTCAATAGATTTAGAAGAGTAATTATACATTGTTGAAGGTATCACTGGAAATTTAAAAGTGAACACTAAGTTTTGCAATGTTGTAAGTTTTATAAACACAGATTATAAAACTAATTTGAAATAAAATAAACAAATAAGGTGTGTTTTGAAATGTAGGCATCAGTGATGTCTTGTAAACATATTTGGATTAGAAAGTTGTAAAAATACCATGTTGGGTTTCAAGAAAACACATTTAAGTAAAGTACGATGCCTAAATGGGGAAGTAGTCAAAAGTCTTAAAACAAAAGTGGTTTGAAGATCCGATGAAGCTTTTACACATAATATGAACTTTAACGTCATATGTTTAAGTTTTATAGTAAAGAGTTTAAACACGATTATAAAAGAAAATGTTTCTAGTTTTTCGAAGACGTGTCAAAATGGTAAGCAATGTTTAAAATGGTTTATATGCCCTTAAAAGCACATCAATCCATTGAAATGAATTTGAAATGAAATTGAAATAGCAAGGTTAAAACCAATATTGGTTAAATTGAGTTTTGAAGAAAAGTGTTAAGTTAAAGCAAGTTGTCAAAAGATTTTTAGCGAGAATATGGCTTACATTGTTAGGAAATGTCTAGTAAGTTGTATGAAGTGGTTATAAAGTATTTTATCGATGATAAATAAAGCCGATGAAACGAAATAATTTTTCGATGGAAGATTAAGAAGTAAGGAATAAGTATATTAGTGAAGCTGATCGTACCTAAATACTAAGGCGAGTACAAGGCGAGTATAAGACGAGTACCGATGTCTTTTTCCCTAAGATAAAGGGCAAGAAAAATTGTTTGAAAAACGTTTTATGGTGTCAATGCAGTTTCGTGGCCTTTTATAGAGGTCAAAGGGATATCCTATGTTAAGTTTTAACCTGAAGGTGGAAACAACCTAAAGCTAAATCGTAGCGTAGTAATAAGGTCTCACGTATTAGTAGCAATAGGTTAAACCTCCGTGTCTCCTCGTGAGTCGAATCCGGAATGCCCACCAATGGTATCCAAATGCTTACTTAGTGGCGACTCATCTACCTCCTTACGCGATGCTCCAATTATCATTCGTGTCGATATCGAAACACTTTTTCATAGTTGTAACTCTAGTACGAAGACGATGAAGAGGTATTGAGGAATAATTGGTATAGGTTTCGACTTATGATTATTACTAGTGTATATCTAGCTACTAACCTTACATCTAAAGTCAATAGCTACCAAGGAATACTCATTCTCAGTACTAAGTGCATTGCTCCTAGAGTGGCTAGTGATATAACCTAAGTGGTTAACCTAGCACTTGATAAGGGATAAGAATATTTCTAAATAAAGACATTGTTATAAAAGTGCACTTAGTTTCTAAGTGTATCTAGATGAATGCCTATAATATGCAATGCCCGTACGCTCACCGAAAAATTTTGTTTTTCAAAAGTTTAAGTTCAAAATTGTTTGGAACATAATTCTAGTATAACCGTTTCCAGCCTCACATTAACCTTCCTTAATTAAGCATAGTTGGCCAGGCTATACTTAGTTAAAGTCCAATAATACGTACTCGAATTAGTTATACTAGTAGTATGTTCGGTATTTTAAAAACATTTTGAATTTTTTTTTTTTTGGCTATAGTTGTGGTTCTCCAAAGGAAAACCGGTATTCTCTATAACCTTCGGCTCTGATACCATTTTCTGTCACACCCCGCTAAAGCGGAAACACGGGGCGTGGCAGTACAAAGGGTTTCATCATAAAAGTTGAAAGACAACACCAACCACAGTATTAAAAATCATTACAAATTCACAATGGGTTTGAACAACTTTTAAATGAAATTACAATGTAAATTGAAATACAACACATGCGAATGCTCCTAAAAGTGAAGTGTCCCTAAGTGCCACTTACTCGATGATTCCTGAAAAAGCATGTAAAACGAGCGTCAACTATAAAAATACTTGGTGAGTACTCACAGATAAACAAAATAATATTGGTTCCATGAATTGAAATCAAAGTTTTGATAAAAGTTTCCAATAATAAAAGTATATTGTTAAAATGAGTAAATAAGTTTGTAAAAACAAAGTTCTTTGTCATCATAAGAGATAAAATATGTTGCCCAAATAAGATGCAACATTCATATTCTCATGGAAGATAAAGTTCGTTACTCAAACGAGTAAACAAGTTTCATTGCTAAAATGAGCAATCAATTTCGTTGCTACAAGGAGCAAACAATTTCATTGCTAAAACATGTATATAAGTTTTCAGTAATAAAAGTTCGTTGTTGTAATGAGAAACAAAGTTCATTGCTATAATTAATAACAAGTTTATTGCTATAACGAGAAACGAGTTTGTATGTGTATGAGCAAACAATGAGTCTCAACCAAACCTATGACTGAAACCCTATCAAGATCTATGCTTATCATTCCATAGATGAATATGGTATCATGCACTCCAGCAATAGGGCGAGTGAGGAGTTGTCAATTCCTAATAGCGTTATCCATAATGACCATTGGCTCAAAGAGTTAATGGTTGGAGATAAGGGAAGGGCCTTAATACGATAAGTTCTCATGTTCCGTGTTGCATAGACATACATGGAGAGATATAGCAATAAAATAGCAATCATGTTTGATACAAATCAATTTAAATAAAACATTCAAATAATAATTTTTCGGGACATGCTTTTCCACCCCAAAACATAAAAACTGAAAATAGAGGAGTGCGTGAATACTCACAATGCATTTAGATGATGCAAATGGTGCCTTGAACTACGTTTCACGTGTACCACTACCGATTCCTACAATAATGGTATTCGCTAGTGAGTCTCTAATCGAAATCTAACACTAGTATACTTACTACTACAATAGAATTATGCCAATAATGTGTCAAAATTTAATATTGATAAGTTACAAACATTTTTCTGTGGAAATTAAGTTTCAAAGAATCAATTGTTATATAACAATTTAAGTGGAAAATTTCCATTATTGAAATGTTAATATTTAACATTTTAGAGGTGTTCCAATGATTAAATATTCAAAACTAAATCAATTTAGTTCTAAAAGTTCCCAAACTTTGCATTTCAGTTTTAATTGAAGTCAAAGACCTAAAGATAAATTTTCTTGAATTTTTGATTTGTCTAACTATTTTTCACCATTTTAGTTTCTTGAATAACCATCAAATCATGAAAAATACTAAACAATTAATAAAAATTACCAAACTTCAGATTTTGGTTCTAAATATGTTAAAAGACTTCTAGATAAATTTTCATGGATTATGGATATGCATAACCATTTTTCTTATATTTAATTCTCTAAATATATAAAAATTCATGAAAAATAGAAATCGGTTAAGAAAATGCCTCAAACTTTTTATAGTAATGTCGTTACACGTACTTAACCTGGGAAAAATATAAAAATAGATTTCCAGACAATTTAACCCAATTTTATGATTTTTGAGCATTTATTCTAATAAAAGTTGAAATAAATAGAAAATAGTTTCCAAAATTGCCCAAAATTTTTGTAACACTGTTATTAGTCATTATTAAGCTAGGAAAAATATAAAAATGAATTTCTAAACTGTTTATCCCAATTTTATGATTTTTGTGTATGTATTCTAATAAAAATTGGGTTTAAGTGTATTTAATCTTGGGAAAATAGAAGAAAAATAGTATACAGAAGAGAAAAATCATCAAAATTTTTATGTAGCATCCTAATGTACTACAAGGTGTTCTGGTAAATTTTCATAATGTTTGGATGAGTAAAACTATTTTTCCTGTTTTTAGTCCATTATAAATACAAAAATCGGAGAAAAATAGGAATACATTTTGAAAAATTCTGAAAATATTTTTCTAAGTGTTCCACAGAGAGTATAAGCTGCGAAAATTATTAGATACCATTTTTATATTTCCTAATGTGGTTTTATGATTTATTAGAGCTAAACAAAAAGAAAATTCAAAACCATATTAAACAGTAACAAAAATGGATGAAACTTAATGGGAGATGTTTATTAACTTAAAGGATCATCCAAGAATTTTTTCCATAATTTATTTACTAGCGTAAGTATTTTATATGCTTTAACACTCTATTTTATTATTATTTTCATGTAAAAATAAAGAAAATATATATTGAGCTGAAAATTTCCAGAATGCATCTTCATACAATTTGATAACAATGACAACTTGTGTTCTTATTTTTGATGTTGAACACCATGCCTAAAGGCTCAATAAATTATAGAGAAAACTTGGTTCTTGTGATTTATGTAAAGATTAGTGATGTTACTTTGACAATTTTTGCAACATGTTACAAAGACTTTTGAATCTAGATCTTTTTGTACCTATTAATACATGATATTAAGAGTTCAAAATAATTTTTGAATGATTTTTAGTGATGAATAAGTCCTTTGAACATGCAACACAAAACAAATGTTCATAAGGAAAGTGCTGTTTGAGCAACAGTTTTGTAAAAATTGGTAAAAATCGAAATATTGGAATTTTTCAGTGAGGTCAGATGGGTTTGAAAGCTAACTCAATATATTATATTTCAGAAAAAGAATCACGAATTTTGGCTAAAATATGAGTGAGATATGACAGTTTAAAGTCAGGTAAAGAAATCTGGCAGATTGCATGCATGATGATTGGTTAGAAAAGTGGGTTTTCATCATTTCCTTGAGTAAACCTTTTGAAGTATTTTAAATATATCATGGTAACCTCATATTTTGGTCATGTTTCCAGAGATCAAAAGATTAAAACTTATCAAAATGTATACATGCATTTATGAAGAAAATTTTGTTTCTCAAAAACTCTTAACTTGAGTTTGATGTTTTAATCCTTAAAATCGATTTTTGCACTAAGATCATGAACATGCAACCTTGTTTATCATACATGCATGGTGTTAAAACACATCCATCATGTTCTAAAAACCATTTTAACAAAAAAAAACAAGTTTGAAGAAGATGAAGAAGGAGAAAGTGTAAGAAACGAGCAAAACTTGAAGGAAAAGTCAAGTAGAAATCGATTTTACCTTCAAGAATACCACAAGATGATGAAGATTTCGAGTTTGAGGAGTGTTCTTGGGATTGTTTTCTGGAATATTTCTTGGTTCTTTAGAGGGAGGAAGAGAGAATGGAGTGGTGTTTGGAGAGAAAAAGTAGAGAGAAGGTAGAGAGAGTTTTCTAGAGAGAGAAAGAAGAGAGATGTGTGTGTGTTGGAGAATGAGAGTGTGAGAGAGATATGGGGGGAGAGGGATCCGATTTTAGGGGAGGAGAGGCTCTCTCTCTCTTATTTCTTTTATAAAAATTCAAATCTTTTATAAAAATATCCAACTTTTTATAAAATGTCCACCTTAACCTAGTTTTTATGCATAAAACTCTTGATTTTTGACTTATAAATCAAGGGTAAATGTTAATAACTAAATCTTTATTTTTCATTGAATTTTATTTCATAATAATTATTATGATAAGATAATATTATAAGGTTCATAATTGTTTTTATAGGATTTTTAAGGTTAAAGTTTATAAATATGAGTTTTTAGGGCTTTTAGGGTTTTGGAGTTTAATAAACTTTGAATATCAAAATAAATAGAATATTTGAGACTTTAAATTATCTTATGGTATTATAACTCTTTTATAGTTATAAATAATGTTTGTAATTTATCTTTATCGGTTTATTGGCATTCTATGTAGTGATTCCGAGATTCAAGCGAAATTGAGGAATCAAGTATACTAGTCCTAGTCTTCAAATTTGACTTAAGTTTCTATGAGACTTTGAACTAACTTCTACTTCTAGGTCAAGTGCATGATGTGTGTACATGATTCATGAAATGTTGTTCGAGTCAAAGAGTGATCCAAATATGGATAGTCACTACAGCTTAGTAGATGTAGAATTCACATATCAAGGTGAAATCTAAGTACACCATCCATTGTTTCTATCTGTTTCCAAGTTTCTAGTAGGTTATAACTTAGCTTCTAATTACTAAGTCTAATATGTGTTGTGCCTATATGTGCAACTAAGTTTATCAAATCTAGAACTAACTCAAATTTTGACGGTTCTCACAGTGAAGGTGCAATGGCAGCATCGGAAGGGCTCGGAATGGACTTGGGAGCCCGCGGATGAGATGATGGAGCATTATCCGGAGCTGTTCCGGAAGGGAGCGGCAGACTTCGAGGTCGAAGTCTAAAATAAGTGGGGGAGATTTGTAACACCGGGTTCATGGTATGATTTTATTTAAGTTTTTATCTTAATTTTGCCACGAACTCGGCGAGTCTGCGTCCCGACTCGCCGAGTATCAGCAGGGTGGACACGGGATTTGAGCGGTGAACTCGGCGAGTCGATGCATGGACTCGGCGAGTCCACCTGTCTGGATGAAACTCTATTTTCAGACATTGCACCCTATTTTACCCATTCTAAAACACCCATTTCGTCCCCTTCTCTTCCAGAAGAACTGGAGAGCGAAACCCTAGCCCATTTTGATCCTTGAGAGTGATTTTGGCTTGGTGAAGGAAGTTTGAAGCTTAAGAGAAGAAGGAGGAAGTTGGAGGGTGCAAGGAAGTGTGGTAGATCCGAAATCTACCCTGGGAGAAGCTCCTAACCAGGTAAGAAAGCTCCCTCTTAATCTTTAGTATAATAGATTCCCTTTTTGTCCCTTATATATGGATTTCAAGACCTTAAACCTCCCAAACTCCGTGTGTTTATGCCCTAGGAGCTTAGATTTATGGTTTGGAACCATTGCATGTCTCAGTTTTGGCCAGAATGGGTGAAGAGTCGAAGGGTACTTGGCGAGTGCCAAAGTGCACTCGTCGAGTTCCATGAAGATGGCCTTAGACTCGGCGAGTTGGATAAACAACTCGGCGAGTCCTATGAAGATTGCCTGGTACTCGGCGAGTCGTTCTTCAAACTCGGCGAGTCCCTTGAATATAGCCTTGAACTTGACGAGTTGTTCTTCCAACTCGGCGAGTCATATGATCAGTCACTAGGATAAGAAGGGTTTAAGTGTAGGAGGTCCAACCCTCCGTAGTCGCACGTGGAATTAGCAATTTAACGTGTAGCTATAGTCCCAGAATCTCCAAATCTCCAAGATTGATGTTCTGATGGAAGATTGGAGCGATTTGTTAGATCTGTTCGTCGGACTCGGCGAGTCACCCCCTTGGACTCGGCGAGTCCAGTCGCGGGTTTGTTAGTTGTCCCCGTCTAGCGAGTCAGGCTGACTCAGTGAGTGGGAACAGGGACCCGATGAGTCAGAGTCGGGCTAGACATAGAAGGACTCGGCGAGTCGCCATATGGACTGGGCGAGTCCAGTCAATCAGAAGGTTGACTTTGACCAAGGAGTTGACTTTGACCGGTCAGTTGACCTTAGGGGTATTTATGAGTACCTAATCCATGTTTACGGATTTATAGCCGGAGGGATTACCGGTGCGGCAGCCAGGCGTAGTCTGAGCAGGTTTTCGGCAGCTACTCTCGAGGTGAGTTTCCTTCCAGTAGGGACGGGTCTAAGGCACCAAGGCCGGCCCGTATAGAAGATATGTTAGTATCGGAGTGTGGGTGGAGCCCGTATCTCATAGCTGAGTTTGATTGTGATATATGCCAGTATGATAGAATTGCTTATACTTGTTGTCTGTGTGATACTTGTATGTTATGGATTAGTAGTGGAGTGTGGGCGAGGCCCGTATCTCCATGGATAGCAGAGCGTGGGCGAGGCCCGTATCTCTCAGAAAGTAGAGTGTGGGCGAGGCCCGTATCTCCTAGTTAGTAGAGTGTGGGCGAGGCCCGTATCTCTATGGGTGTGGGCGAGGCCCGTATCTCTTAGCTGTTCATTATATGATTGCATGGTATGTGGCATTATGGGGGAACTCACTAAGCTTCGTGCTTACGTTTTATAGTTTTGTTTTCAGGTACCTCTTCAGCTAGGGGACAGGAGCCGGCGCGGTAGCGGCATATCACACACTCTCATGTTTTCCGCACTGTGGATTTTCTGGGATGTACTCTGAATATTTTGTTATGAACGTTTTATAACGATGTTTTATGTATTAACCTAATTTAAAAATGAAATTTTTAGCTGGTATTTTTGGGACGTTACACATATCCTTAATCTAGTTCCCATAAAGAAAGTTGCCAAAACTCCTCATGAGATGTGGACTGGTAAAGTACCCAAACTAGACCACATTAAGATTTGGGGTTGCGAGGCTTTCGTGAGACGCGAGACTCATGATAAGCTCGAACCTCGAAGCGAGAGGTGTATTTTCATCGGCTACCCACAACAATCCTTTGGTTACCTCTTCTACAGACCTAGCGAAAATGTGGTCTTTGTAGCTAGGAGGGCTGTCTTTCGAGAGAGAGAGTTCATAAGCCAAGGAGACAGTGGGAGGCAAGTTGACCTTGAAGAAATTCAAGAGTCAAGTGGTGAAGGAACTTCAAACCCTAGCACTCAACTTGAGGAGGAAACTCCTGTTGAGCCAATTGACAAGTTTGTACCTCTAAGGCGTTCCACAAGGGTTAGGAATGCACCTGAGCATTACTACGGATTCCATATTACTGCGGAAGGTGATACACTTATCAGTGATGAGACACTGATAGGTCTGGATGAACCTAATAGTTACACGGAAGCCATGGCAGGCCCTGAGTCAGCCAAGTGGAAAGAGGCAATGGACAGCGAGATACAGTCCATGTATGACAATCAAGTTTGGAACTTGGTTGAGAATGTACCAGGTCGTAAGACTGTAGGGTGCAAATGGATCTTCAAGAAGAAGACCGACATGGATGGTAATGTACACACTTATAAGGCACGACTGGTTGCAAAGGGTTTCTCACAAACTCTGGGAGTTGATTATGATGAGACCTTTTCTCCAGTGGCCAAGTTTAAGTCTATTAGGGTTCTGTTAGCCATAGTCGCATTTCATGACTATGAAATATGGAAAATGGATGTCAAAACCGCTTTCCTTAATGGAAAGTTGGCTGAGGATGCTTACATGAGTCAGCCAGAGGGTTTTGTCAATACAGAGTACCCTAATAGAGTATGTAAGCTTGAGAAATCCATTTATGGGTTAAAGCAAGCATCTCGCAGATGGAATCTTTGCTTTGATGAGAAAGTCAAAGAATTTGGCTTTTCTAGGAGTGAAGATGAATCTTGTGTATATGTCAAGGCTAGTGGGAGTATAGTTAGTTTTTTGGTATTGTATGCGGATGACATACTACTCATAGGAAATGACATCCCAACTCTGCAGGAAATTAAGTATTGGCTTGGGAAGTGTTTCTCTATGAAGGACCTAGGAGAAGCCGCCTATATTCCAGGGATAAGGATCTTGAGAGACCGGAGTAAAAGACTAATTGGACTTAGTCAGAGTACCTACTTGGATAAGGTGCTGAAGAGATTCAGCATGCAGGACTCCAAGAAAGGAGAGTTACCCATCCAGAGTAACGCCAGATTGAGTAAGACACAAAGCCCTAGTACTGAGGCTGAGATAGCAGAAATGAGTCGAATACCTTATGCTTTGGCTGTAGGATCGATCATGTATGCTATGACGTGTACTCGACCTGATGTATCCTTTGCCTTGAGCATGGTTAGGAGGTATCAGGGGAACCCTGGCAAGGCACACTGGACTGCGGTAAAGAATATCCTCAAGTACCTACGGAGGACTAAGGACTGGGTCCTTACCCTCGGTGGGAGTGAAGACTTGAGAGTTGTAGGGTATAGTGATGCTAGCTTTCAGACTGATAGGGATAATTTCCGCTCTCAGTCAGGCTGGGTCTTTACCTTAAACGGAGGAGCAATTTCTTGGAAGAGTTCCAAGCAAGAGACAGTGGCTGATTCAACTTGCGAATCAGAGTATATAGCAGCTAGCGAGGCAGCAAAGGAGGCGATATGGCTGAAGAACTTCATTGGAGACCTTGGAGTTGTACCAGCTATTAAAGAGCCAATGGAAATTTTCTTTGATAGTGAAAGTGCAGTTGCCTTAGCCAAGGAACCAAGGGATAACGGGAGATCCAAACACATCGACAGAAAATACCATTTCATCAGACATCGAATAGAAGAAGGAATCCTCGTGGCAAAGAGGGTATCATCGGATCAGAACCCAGCAGATCCCCTCACGAAGGGACTGACTCGGGTTAAGCATCTCCAGCATGCTCGGAGCATAGGGCTGAAGGATGATATTAGATTTAGTAGTTAGATAACCTCGAAATTTGTAAAGTGTAATTGACATTAGATGATGAATAAAAGGTGTTTTATTTATGAGTAAAGTGTTGCTATCTCTTGTCGATAGTTTACTATATTTCTTTTGCATGTTTTGACTTCCAGAATAATTATGTTTGGTATATCATATTATTCGAACCTCCACAGTCGGTCATATGTCGGAAGTAGGTATGAATCAAGACTGTCATGATTGGTTGCAGAGGTCTAAGTTGTTGGACATGGCTACAACACTCATGAGTGTTCATAAGTTCTGAGCATTGGACTCAACCCACGCTCACTGGAATCACTTCATGGAATTTATCTCGAGTGATCGTGAGACGGTAATATCATATAAGTCTTCAAACCTAGAGATATGATTTGTTACTTATGAGTTGGTTATGCATTGATTGTACGTTAACGCATTGGTAACTCGATGTTATAAAACATGCTTTTGTGTATAATTCAATGAGTGGTAGAACAAACATATTAGTCGAAGTTTATTTGTTCCTTCTTGGATTAGAAGCTGATATCTGGGCCCCTCGATGATTTTGTTTTGACCTATGTACCGGGCCCGGTCAGAACTAAGTTGATGTGTTGAATTAAGTTCTTTGTCAAACAAATCGGAAATCGGGAAACAAACTGCTGGACAATAAGTAAGACATTGTTCCATGTATTTGTCCGGCTGATATCTAGAACAGAGGATTATATGATCAGTTATCTTAAATGGCGTATCATCATCTTCTCAGTTCCGAAAGACCTTGAAAGAGCTACGATTGCCGATCGGTTCCTGAAGTATTGCAGTTATAGTTATTAGACTTATCCAAGTGGGAGACTGTTGGATAAGGTGTCTAAGTCCATAACTATTTCTGGTATGTACTTAACCCGACCCGGCATGGTCCATTTGGGTTGCATGGCACCATGCAATTGGATAGACTAAATGAGAGAAGTAACACTTGTGGATTATTAATATATTATAAGTTCTAATATATTAATAATATTATTTAATTAGTTTGATCAAGAATTAATTTAGAATTAATTAAGTGATCAAAAGATAACTAATTAAATATATGGGTTGATTATGTAAATTATGCATAACTTGTATAGTGGGCTAAGAGGCTCCATGGATTATCAAGTTGGGTTAAACCCATAGGATGCTCCATGGGAGTTACAAACCCATGGGTCATGGAAATGAAGAGTCATGACACATTAGGGTTTACATGGTGTAACCCTAGATGCGTCAACACTATATAAGAAACCCATTCTCCACCAAAAGAGGTTGCACACAAGAATCAAGAGGGCTAGAGCCGATTTTGCAAGTGTAATATTCTCTCAAAAGTTTACTCCAAAAGCATTTGTTGTTGTGTGAAGCATTTGAGGCATCACACTTGGGGTGCTAGGCTCACAAGGTTTCAACGATCATAAGCAACAACAAGGTAAGTTATTCTATCTTTCATGCAAGTTAAAATTTGTTCCCCATGTATGCTAGATAGGAATATAACCTTGGAATTCAACTTTGCATGATAATTAGACAAACATAGATCCAAGGTTATTAGGGTTGCATGTACACTTAGGAAGTGTTAGAATGCTCAAAACCCATCAGTCACATCTCGAGGTACTCCAAAAAAACCCCAACCACTACGGCAGGAGGAAGCCGTAACTGTTTTGAATGGAATCAACCAAGGCATTTTAGGAAGGACTGCCAGAAAATAAAGAAGCAGGGTGGGAATGGAAGAGCACTTATGATCACTGTTGGAGATGCTCTCCTTGAACCACCTATGGTTACTGGTACGTTTCAAATCAGCAATGATTAGGCTTCGGTATTAATCCATCCTGGTGCCAATAAAAGCTTTATCGACCACAGGTTTCGAAACATGAGAAAACATAAATTCCGCAAACTTAATGAAACTTGCACAATAGATATGTCAATCAACCAAATATAAAGCACTTTAGAAATACTCACCAATTTCCTTCTCACCCTAAATAATCACATCATTCATATTGAAACTAAGGACCTTGTTGGTAATATATGCTTTCTAGGTGTATATGTTAAGGTTATATATAAATACTATTATATAGACTTAGGACTTGTCACTCTGCTTTACATCCTGTTCCTTGTTTGGTTGTTGGCTTAAGGTAGAATCACTTATTTGATCGTCTATTCAATCTTGATTGTATACGACATGTATGCGCATGACGATTATAGAAGACCGGGCATGGATCAAGTACCATGAAAATACATTACGATTCATCGAAACCAGTGATGGAGCTTGAACTTTTGAGTTGGGAGGGCCAAAAGTATACTATGTAAAAAAATTGAAGAACAGGGAGGGCACAGTCAATTTTTTTAGTTTTTGGCCTAATATGTAAGATTTTTAAAACTAATGGACTAGTTCTTTAAAAAAACAAGGGGGTGGGGGGAACATCCCCCTAGCCCTTAATAAGATCCGTGCCCGATCGAAATCCACTGTACTATCGGTACGGGCTCAATTTTGAAACAAAATATCCTTTAACGAGGAGGCAATGTGACATCCCAGAATATATGGCTAATATTGTAGACGGCCAATTCACCGTGAATCTCGTTGTAATTTGACTTATTGTGTTTTGGTGCATCTTAAGTAAAATAAATAAGTTCATTTCAACTATTATATGATACCTGATGATATCATACTTCCAAATGTATAAAATCTCAAACGAATCAAATAGCAGAGACTGTGACGTTAGTAATACATCTGAAAATTGAAAATTCATAATAAGCAGTTTTGAGCAAAGCAATTATTCTAGACTTATAGTATGTGTTCCCCTGAATCCGAAAAAATAAAGAACGTCCAAAACGGAGTTTGTATGCAAAAGATCTGACCATTTTAAGAAACCAATCTTGTATAACACCGGTTTTACCTATTTTGTTTAAATTGTTTTAATCCATTGAGGCACTTACACATTGTCGATGGGATTTCCGAGAACTTTTTTGGAATCACACTATGGTTTAATATTTAATTTCATACTCGAAATATTTTTAACGAAAATATTTACAAAAGTTGCGAAAGACAAACTTTACGGCTATTAATACGTTTGGGTTTCTGGAATCCTTTAATTACCCTCTTTCATAAGAAATTTTTGATAATGCAATCCGATGTCCGGATCTCGATTCATCAATTTATGAGTGTTTTGGACAAGTTAAGGATTTAAACTACTTTGTGGGCCCCACATAACTTGCATAGAAGGAAATGGCCAACTCTTTGTCCTTCTTGTTTCCCTATTTGATCAAACCCACGTGACTAACCCATCTCTTCCTTAATTGCACACTTCATCTTCAAGGTACAAGGCATAGCCTTAAGGGCTTGTGATTCCTCTTATGTTATAAATAAGAGCTCCTAACAAGCCATTAAACTCACAACTTCATCCATCTTTTCCTCTCTCTAGTTCTTGATCTCTTTCTCTCGAAACACTCTCTATCTCACCCTCTTGGTTGCAAATACACAAACACCACCTCAAACCACCATTCCACCAGCCTTGTAACCCCTCTCTTGAGTAACCAACACCACTCCAAAACTCCCCCATATTGGATTCTGTCGGAGGAAGCAAGAAAAATGAAGGTAGTGAAGGACTGCCACCCATGCCCAAACCCACCTTCGACCGCAGTTGTTGCTGTGCTGCTACTTTGGAAGACTCCTCCACTCTCCCCTCACTCCCCATAGTCGATCTATCACCAAATCAAGGCAGAAAATGGCAGCAGGAGGTTGTCAAAACTCCTCCTGCCACCACCAATCACACCCGCTGCCACCTTGGATATCACTTGGTACCACCACCTTCGACCTTCATCACCACCACCGTAAGTCTACCCCACCCTCACCTTCATTATTCTTGTGATTGTGGATAAAAAAAAGCTAGAACTCGTTTTTGTATATAATATTTTGTTGCCTGGCATGCTCAACGACACAAGGTGATACCTCCTAATTCAAACTTCATTTTAAATTAATAAAAACCTACCCACATTTCAAAAATCTTTTCAAAGTAAGCCCTAGCCTCCAAACTTCGATTTAAATTAAATCTTTACAACCCCTCATTTGAATTTCTCATCAAAATTTGTCCTATTTCTCAAAGTGCAGTTAATTTTATTTAAAACGACCCCTTCATTTGATTATTTTAACAAAATTAATCCTATACACAAATTTCCATTCCAAATATTCAAAACTGCCCCTCCTTTGGAAATAGTTAACAAAATCGGTCCCATTTATTTATTAAATCAACCCTTATGGTTTAGTAAATTACGAAACATCCCCACATTTACTAATTCATACCAAAGACATACTTTTGGTTAAATAGGTAACTAAATTAGTCTCATCGGTTCGTTTTAGAAGCGACACATCTCGGTTTCTCGCATCAATTCTCAAAACGATATGACAACCACACATTAAGGTGAGTGTTACGGCCTCACTTTTACATATTTTCCGGGGGTGGGGATACATGTACTACTTGTACTATATTATGTATACATGTGCCTAAATGCTTTGTTTATACAAACAACATCATCATTTTTATGCGATATAAATCATACAAAAGTATTATTTACTACTTTACTACCTACGGTACGAGGAATCTGGTTAGAAGGGTCGTATAGGGTTGTTGGATTTCAGAAAGGCTTAATTGCTAAAATAATCTTGCCCTCTGGTGTTTCATGGTTAGCCCTCGTCTGTACATGCTAGTACGTGCCCTCAGTAATATTTATCATATAAATACACGTGGAATATCATTATTTTGTGTAAACACATTACTAGTTTGAGAAATATTTATATAAAAGCTTATAGGTTATAAGTAAACAAGACAGTTTTAAACCTCAATATCAATATATGTTATGTTGTTAAAATGATACAATTAATAAAAATAACATCACTTTTCCGACAGCAAAAGTGTTATGATTGTAAAGATGGTTATCAAGTTTCCAAATTTAGAACGAAAGAGCAAATGTAAATAAGGATCACTTGTTTATAGTAGATTTCAAAATAAAAACAAGATGTATATGATAAAAGGCGTAATTGAATATATCAAAGTTGACTAAATCAAAATTATGTCTCACGACTATACACGTATTAATCGCTCAAAACGAAAGGGTAGACTTCTAGTCTATATGTGTACGAACATGATACCACGAGAAGCAAAATAGACAAAAACAAAGTTAGACAATGTATTATGTTACTATCATGGGTGTGCGAGATCTAAAATCATAAGGAGAGCGAGAAATCAAGTACGAGGGAAAGAAAAAGGAAGATAGCGACGACAATGATTGTTATTGTTAAAATTATAAGAACAATACCTATAGGTAGATTTAAAACCAGGTTGAGATATATTTCAAACTTAAATATTTGATGTATATTGATGATTAAATAGATATGTGGGAGTTTTAATGTGTTTGCTAAGGATTGCTAAAAATTCACGAGTTATCTATTAAGTTAAACTCCATTTGTAAAAGAGAAGAAACACTAAAACTTGTAATTGAAAATCTGACAGTTTTGACATTTTTGACTGGGGTCCAACAATGGTTAAAACGGATAAGGTAAGGACTTAACATATTTAAAAGAATAATTACTTTTTTTTGAAAATGTACGAAAATGGTAATCAAGGTTTAAAATGGTTTATATGCCCTTAAACGCACATCTATCCATTGAAATGGATTTGAAATGAAATTGAAATAGCAGGATTAAAACAAATATTGGTTAAATTGAGTTTTGAAGAAAAGTGTTAAGTTAAAGCAAGTTGTCAAAAGATTTTAGTGAGTTAAATAAAACCGATGAATTGAAATATCTTTTTGATGGAAGATTAAGAAGGAACAGGTAGATTAGTGTAGCTGATCATACCTAAATACTAAGGCGAGTAACGATGTCTTTTCCCCAAAATAAAGGACAAGAAAAATTGTTTGTAAAACATTTTTAAGTGTCAATGCAATTTTCGACCTTTTATAGAGGTCAAAGTGATATCCTATGTTAAGTTTTAAGCTCAAGGTGGAAACAAACTAAAGCTAAATTCGTAGCGTAGTAGAGAAGTCTCACGTATGGGTTAAACCTCCGTGTCTCCTCGTGAGTCGAACTCGGAATGCCTGCCAATGGTATCCAAGTGATTACTTAGTGGCGACTCATCTACCTCCTTACGCGATGCTCCAATTATCATTTGTGTCGGTATCGAAACGCTTTTTCCTAGTCGTAACTCTAGTACGAAGACGATGAAGAGGTATTGAGGAATAATTGGTATAGGTTTCAACTTAAGATTATTACTAGTGTATATCTAGCTACTAACCTTACATCTAAAGTCAATAGCTACCGAAGAATACTCATTCTCAGTACTAAGTGCATTGCTCCTAGAGTGGCAAGTAATATAACCTAAGTGGTTAACCTAGCACTTGATAAGGGATAAGATTATTTCTAAATAAAGACATTGTTATAAAAGTGCACTTAGTTTCTAAGTGTATCTAGATGAATGCCTATAATATGCAATGCGCATACGCACACCTAAAAATTTTGTTTTTGAAAAGTTTAAGTTGAAAATTGTTTTGAACATAATTCTACTATAACCATTTCCAGCCTCGCATTAATTTTCCTTAATTAAGCATAGTTGGGCAGGCTATACTTAATTAAAGTCCAATAATGCGTACTCCAATTAGTTATACTAGTAGTATGTTCAGTATTTTAAAAACGTTTTGAAATTTTTTGGCTATAGTTGTGGTTCTCCAAACGAAAACCGGTATTCTCTATAACCTTCGGCTCTGATACCATTTCCTGTCACACCCCGCTAAAGCGGAAACACGAGGCGTGGCAGTATAAAGGGTTTCATAGCAAAAGTTAAAAGACAGCACCAACCATAGTATTAAAAATCATTACAAATTTACAATGGGTTTGAACAATTTTAAAAGAAATTACAATGAAAATTGAAATACAACACATGCGAATGCTTCTAAAAGTGATGTGTCCCTAAGTGCCACTTACTCGATGATTCCTGAAAAAGCATGTAAAACGAGCGTCAACTATAAAAATAGTTGGTGAGTACTCACAGATTAAAAATAATATAAGTTTTATGAATCGAAATCAAAGTTTTGATAGAGTTTTCCATAAATAAAAATATATTGCAAAAATGAGTAAATAAGTTTGTATAAACAAAGTTTTGTTGCCATCGTGAGAAATAAAGTTACGTTGCCCAAATGAGATGCAACGTTCATATCCTCATGGAAATAAAGTTCGTTGCTAAAACAAGTAAACAAGTTTCATTGCTATAATGAGCAATCAAGTTTGTTGCTACAAGGAGCAAACAAATTTATTGTGAAGACAAGTAAATAAGTTTCCAGTAATAAAATTTGGTTGCTATAATGAGAAACAAAGTTCATTGCTATAATTAATAAACAAGTGTGTTGCTATAATAAGTAAGAAGTTTGTATGTGTATGAGCAAACAATGAGTTCCCAACCAAGCCTATGATTGGTGCCCTATCAAGATCTATGCTTATCGTTCCATAGATTATATGGTATCATGCACTCCAGCAATCAGGCGAGTGAGGAGTTGTCAATTCCTAATAGCGCTATCCACAATGACCATTGGCTCAAAGAGTTAATGGTTGGAGTAAAGTATAAGGGAAGGGACTTAAGACGATAAGTTCTCATGTTCCGTGTTGCATAGACATACATAGCAGAATATAGCAAATTATAGCAAAATATAGCAATCGAGTTTGATACGAATCAATTTAAATACAACGAACAATAAATAGTTTTTCGGACATGTTTTTCCACCCCAAAACATAAAAACCGGAAATAGGGGAGTGCGTGAATACTCACAATATGCAAAATCTAGCAACCAAGTTTATACGAGTCAAATAAATACAACGAACATAAATAGTTTAGGACATGCTTTTCCACCCCAAAACATAAAAACCGAAAATAGGGGAGTGTGTGAATACTCACAATGCATTGAGATGATGCAAATGGTGCCTTGAACTACGTTCCACGTGTACCACTACCGATTCCTACAATAATGGTATTCGCTAGTGAGTCTCTAATCGAAATCTAACACTAGTATACTTACTACTACAATAGAATTATGTCAATATTGTGTCAAAATTTAATATTGATAAGTTACAAACATTTTTCTGTGAAAATTAAACTTCAATGAATCAATTGTTATATAACAAATTAAATTGGAAAATTCACATTATTAAAATGCTAATATTTAACATTTTAAGAGGTGTTCCAATGATTTAATATTCAAAAACTAAATCAATTTAGTTCTAAAATTTCCCAAACTTTGCATTTCAGTTTTAATTGAAGTCAAAGACCTTAAGATATTTTTTCTTGAATTTTTGATTTGTCTAACTATCTTTCACGATTTTAGCTTCTTGAATAACCATAAAATCATGAAAAATACTAAACATTTAATAAAAACTACCAACTTCAGATTTTAGTTCTAATTACATTAAAACGCTTCCAGATAAATTTTCATGGATTATATATATGTATAACCATTTTCCTTATATTTAATTCTCTAAATAGATAAAAGTTCATGAAAAATAGCAATAGGTTAAGAAAATTTCCCAAACTTCTTATATTACTGGAATTACACATACTTAAGCTGAGAAAAATATAAAAATGGATTTATAAACTGTTTAACCAAATTTTATGATTTTTGTGCATTTATTCTAATAAAAATGGAGATAAATAGAAAACAGTTCCCAAAATTACCCAACCTTTTTATATTACTGTTATTAAACATTCTTAAGTTGGAAAAATATAAAAATGGATTTATAAACTGTTTAACCCAATTTTATGATTTTTGTGCATTTATTCTAATAAAAATGGAGATAAATAGAAAATAGTTTCCAAAATTACCCAAACTTTTTATAATACTGTTATTAGACATTCTTAAGATGGGAAAAATAATAAAATGGATTTATAAACTGTTTAACCCAATTTTATGATTTTTGTGCATATATTCTAATAAAAAATGGATTTAAGTGTATTTAATCTTGGAAAAATAGAAGAAAAATAGCATACAGAAGAGAAAAATCATCAAAAATTTTATGTAGCATCCTAATATATTATAAGGTGTTCTGGTAAATTTTCATTCATATATTTGGATGAGCTCAAATATTTTTCCCATTATTAGTCCATTATAAATACAAAAATCGGAGAAAAATAGGAATGCATTATGAAAAATTATGAAAATATTTTTCTAAGTCTTAAACTTAGGGTATGAGCTGCGAAAATTATTAGATAGCCTTTTCAAATTGTCTAAAGTGGATTTATGATTTATTGGGGATAAATTAAAAGAAAATTCAAAACCATGCTAAACAGTAACAAAAATCGATACAACTTAATGAGAAGTCATTATTTAATATAGGGGTCATCCACGAATTTACCTAGGATTTATAGACATCATAAAGTATTTTATATGATTTATTGCCCTATATTATTGCAATAATTATAATAATTCGAGGAAAATGAATTATTTTCTGAAAATTTTCAGAACATCTCATTTTGTTGGTGGGAATCTGGGAAAAATCGGATTTGGTCAGAAAATGAGTTTTAGATATTTATTTGGAAATAAATCCTTCATGAACATATTTGAAAGCTTTTAACAACATACTTTGATGATCTAGCTTCTAAGCTTAAAGATAATCACATGCATGTTTGTTTGAAGACCATTCATGAGTTTGAAATGTTCAAAATTCGTTTTTGAAAGAAAACTTTGGATGCATGTGGTGATTTTCCACCAAAACTTATAGAAAAGTGCATTTTCATGATCTTGACTTAGGTTTAGGTCATGGATCTTCACCATTTTGTAACATGCAAGATGTTTTTGGTGAAAATCTACCACCATCATCATCAAAACTGAAGTGAATAAACATGCACACAAATTTTCTAAGAGAAATGTGTAGAAGAACAAGGAAATGCAAGAAAATACATGAAAACTTGAAGGAAAATGAAAGGAAATCGTGTTCTACCTTAATGAACACCACTAGATGATGAAGATTTTGAGTTTGAGGTGTGTTCTTGGACTTATTTTCTAGAAAATTTCGTGGGTGTAGAGAGATGAAGAGAGAAATGGAGTGGTGGTGATGAAGAGTGTGAGAGAGAATGAGGGGTAGAGTGAGAGAGAATATGAAGTGGTAGAGTGAATAAGTGAGTGAATTGATTGATTTTGGGGAATAGTGGTTTTGGGAGGGATGAGGCCGACCTTTGAGTGGAGAGATGAGATTTTATCTTGTTTTTCTTATTTATTTTATATTAATTCCTTAATTTTTATAAATTTTCTTTCAATTTATATAAAATATGCATTTTATATAAAATTTGTTCATAACTCTTGGATGTTTAACTTATAAATGTAATGTCAATATTAATGAATTAAATTAATTTCCTTGATTACATTTCAACATTTTAAATATATGAATTTGATATTATAGTGTTTATAAAAAAAATTATAAGATTTTAATATAAAACTTCATAAATTTGAGTTTTTATGACTTTTAGGGTTTTGGAGTTTAATAAACTTTGAATATAAAAATAAATTGAATCTTTGAGACTTCAAATTGTCTTATGGTATTATAACTCTTTTATAGTTATAAATAATGTTTGTAATTTATTTTTATCGGTTTATTGACATTCTATGTAGTGATTCCGAGATTCAAGCGAAATTGAGGAATCAAGTATACTAGTCCTAGTCTTCAACTTTGACCTAATTTCTACTACTAGGTCAAATGCATGATGTGTGTATATGATTCATAAAATGGTGTTCAAGTCAAGGAATGACCCGGGTATGGATAGTCTCTATAGTTAAGTAATTGTAGAATTCACATACCAATGTGAAATCTAAGTACACTATCCTTCGATCCTACTTGTTTCCAAGTTTCTAGTAGGTTATAACTTCGCTTCTAGTTACTAAGTCTAGTATATGTTGTGCCTATATGTGCAACTATGTGCAACTAATTATAGTCAAATTTAGAATCGAATCGAATTCTGACGGTTGTCACATCAAACTTAATGATGGAATACAAATTTTATTTTGTTTATCGTTGCACTTGTGTTATATATTCAATTTATCTGAGATTCGTGAACTTAGTCTCACAGCCGGACATGTTTCGCCTTAGTCGGGGGTGTAACAAAGAATGCGTACCCCGGAAACCTTATGAGAGATTTATGAGTTTTATAAAATCATAGCGGTTATAAAATATAGTCGAAAAACGAAAGTCAAAACAAGCCAAAACGACCAAAAGAAAAGTTGTGGGGTACGTCGAGACCTCGACGGATATATAAGGTTCGTTACAAATGGATTTAGTATCTGAGAGTTACAAAATTTCAAAGTTTTATTTTTTCCGTCGAGCGGGACCGCACGCAACCAGACAATCGATCCGTCTGGATACGGGGTGGCGTGGCACAAGCAGAGGACAACACGTGTCACCCCCTGGCTCACGTGCAATTGTGCGGCATACATTCCAAAACTTTCTATAAATAGAAGGCTTCGATAATCCGTTTCCCTCACAACTCTTTTTCACTCTATCGATCCGTGTGCCACTACCCCCGAGTGCATCTAGAAGTTCGGACTTCTGGTTTCCACCCTACAACAGTATCATAACTCACGGGTGAGTTTGAGGACACATTTTCTAAACCTTTTCGGGCGGAATACATGTCAAAATGAAATTATCACATAATTATTGCTAATTGTATAATATTAGTTAGATAGTTATGCGCATAACAGTAGGATGATATTATACTAGTAGATACTATGCTCAATTTTTAGAAATAATATTATGCCTAGTTGTTATACTGATTCACACTGATAGAAAATATCATGCCTAGTCAATAAGCTGGCCATTTGTCAGGAAACAATGATAATCTAGTTGTTATAGCCACCCTTTGGATAAACTTAGTACCTGGTGGTTATTCTTCCCAAATGCTCTGCTACTCAAAACACACTAAATTGAATATATATATATATATATATATATATATATATATATATATATATATATAAGATGAATAATATATATAATAATTATATCGTATGAATACAAAAACGAATAACAACGCGACTAACCATGGGAGGCCCCACAACAAGAGTTAGATGAGATACGATTCATCAACACAGTGAAGGACTTTTATCTAGCCACTGGCCTATAATCGTTAAATCTTAAATGAGAAGTAAAGATATGTATATATCTATACGGGATTGACACTCCTACATGTGGTTGCTAGTTACAACCTAACTCCATGTCGAAGCAGGCATAACTTTCTAAACACATTTGCGATGTGCGATGAAGCATCATGGTTTTCGGGGAACTCAACAGTCATAGCTCGATTATAGGAACTTATCATAAGATTGCTAAACTAAAACTAACTATCTTAGACTACTACTAGGGAATAACCTAAGAAAGTAGTGATAATACTCTCAACTCGAAGAAGAAAGCTCAGAGTAACTAAGATGAACTATCTTAGATTACTACTAAGGACTAACATAAGAAAGTACTGATACTACACTCAACTCGAAGGAGCAAACTCAGGATAGCTAAGAAAACTTAACAACTGCAATACGTTTTATAACTAATAAAATGTGTGGACTGACCAACATTATGTTGACCTCTCAAACCACATGTATTCTCAGGAGAATGAGCCTTGAGTAGGAGGAGAGAAGAAGCCTCAGTGATGTAGCTCGAAGTTTATATGTTTTATTATTGTACTTTGATTTTTGAGATCTATTTGTACCTCAAAAAACTTTGTAATTAATTTTACTTAATGAAAAAAAGTGAAGTTGTATCATATATCAATGTATTATTCAATGTTTTTCTATGGCCTGAAATCCAACATTCTAACGTCGCACAACCCGGTGTTTCCACTGCCAGCCGAGGGTGTGACAGATTGGTATCAGAGCTTCAGATTATTGTGAACTAGCAATTCCTATTATACCGATAGATACTCTGCCAAAATTTTAGACTGTGCTGACGACGTGAGACATAGGGTCTCACGATGTGAGACATAGGGTCTGCTCAACTTTGGATCTTTGGCTTCAGACTGTGCTCACGACAGTAGACATAGGGTCTTACAACGTGAGGATTGAATGACCCTGTCTCTACTAAGCTTCTGTTGGATTAGTGTCTAAGGCTGTAACTATATTTGGTAAGTACTTGACCCGGTTATGCATGGTCCTTTTGGGTTGCCTTCACCATAGCAACTTGACAGGATGATTTGTTAAGAGAGAAGAGATATTATTGTTAATATATTATGATAATAATATATTAAAGGAATAATAATATTATTTGATTAATATAAGTCATATATTAATTGAAAATTAATTTGGTGACTTAAAGAGGTTAATTGAATAAAGGGCATAAACTGTCAAATGTGTGATAGTTGTATTTTGGGCTATGTATCCTTATGGATTTTATGGTGGACGAAATTTAGGGGCTTGGGAACCTTAAAATCGTCCAAGCCTATAATCTAGAAGGATCTTGGATTGCTTAGGGCCTAAGTCATTCAATTAGGGTTAAAAGTGAAACCCTAATAGCTCATAGTATAAATAGAACCCTTGGGGTGGAGAAATCGACACTCTTGCAAGCCAAGGAACCCTAGGGCCAATTTCTATCCCTCCTCTCTCTCTCTCAATATCATCTTCTTGCTAGTTGGTGTTTGTAAGCCATTAGAGGAGTGACAATTGTGACTCTAAGCTCCAAGAAGAAGAAGTATCAAACAAGTAATTCAAGGTATTCTTTCAGATCTGATTTCATATGATTAGATTCAATATATTACATTAGATCTAGTATTGCAAGTCTTGGATTCAATGCATGTTCAATTAGAGAAACCTAGATCCAAGCAATTAGGGTTTGCATGTGCACATAGGAAAGTTCTTATGGATCAAACCCATCAGTGGTATCAGAGCTTTGATTGATTTCTATTGAATTGATGCATTGGTTGATTGCTTGTTGCTTGAAAAATTCGATTTTGTGATTCTGACTGCTGTACTCGGCGAGTTCCACTGTGGACTCGGCGAGTAGCTCCAACTCGGCGATTCCTTAGAGGTACTCGGCGAGTTCGAGCGTCAGAAGAAGGAAGTTTCGGGATTTCTTGCTGTTTTACTTGAGGATACTTGCCTTAACTGTTTTGGGTCATTAAAATCCGATTTTAATCATATATATGAGTATATTCTTGACCTAACAAAAGATAATTACCAATTAGTTGAATAATAATTTCCTTATATGATAATTGTTGATTATTTGAATTGAATTGGTAAATTGTTTTGCAAGTAACATTAAATAAGATCAAATTGAGATAATCTAATTAGATGATTTACATTATTTGCTATTTGATCCTTATGCTTTGAAAAAGTTCAAAGACTTGTCCTCAAGCTTTGAAATTTTAAATTTTGTGATTAAAAGTTTAATTTGGATAATTTTAAATTTCAATCCCTAGAATTTTACAAGTTTAAAATTCAACCCTATACTATTATATTATTACAAGCTTCTAATATATATATATATATATATATATATATATGTATGATTTACAATGCTAGTCTTACCGTTAGTAGGCCTCATTCACGAAGCCGGTCTATAAGGTGGGTATAAGGTTGCTGCCTATAAAATGGCGCTTAATGGGTGTACATTCACACCCACCGCTTGCTTGACTGGTGGAGGGTCGTTAGCCGAACGGGTAGGATAGGGCAAACCTCCTCTCTTTAATAAGTATAATGAATCTATATAAAGTAACTAAACATGTTTTATAAAATTCCCAATCTTAGTTACTTTAGGAAAAGTGAATTGATGCAATCCCATGAAATTACACTTTGTACCCTTGCTAAGACATTAATGGAGCGCGTGTGGCTAACCGACACATTAATTGGGTTCTAAGCAAAGGTGGCAAAAGGTGACTCATTGTTTGTTATAGTTCAATGGAGCGTGTGTGGTTAACCAGCACATTGAATAGGTAACTGTAACAGTGGGGGCACCTTGTACATTTGCATGGTTATTCACACCCACTTTGTGATCCTCGGCATCCCAGTCACAAACGAGAAGGGCATATCGAGATTTAAACATGTCATTGAAAGGTTCAATGAATCTCAATGAAATCTAGGAATTCTCAATACATTTAAAACTTAAAGCTTATGTTTTTCATGGTGAAGAATTAGTGAATCGTCATTCACTTACCTCCAAATTATTTGCATGTTGGATTACGGCATCCCTTTTCTAATGTGTAAATAATGTTGTTGGGTCCTAGCCCTAATTTTTCATTTTGGGTGTTAATTAGGGACTTAATCTAATCAAACTTTGTTCTTTCTATTTGTAGATGTCTAACGCAAACAACGCAGCTGCTAGCTCATTTCCTTTAATGAGCCTTTGTCAAAAAGTGACATTCGATGGAACGAACTTTAGCGAATGGATAAGATACATTCGCACAATCGCGCGTTACGAGGACAAAGAGTATGTTCTCGATGAGAAGCTCGAAAAGATCAATCTAGAAACTGCTACTCCTGAAGAAATGGCTGTCTTTGAGAACCATGAGTGTGATGCAACGAAGGTCCATTGCATCATGATAGCCACAATGAACTCAGAATTCCAAAAGTCCTATGAGGACATGTATCCTTATGAGATGCATCTAGACTTGATGGAGAGGTATCACCAAAGCGCGAGGCAAGAGCGCTATGAAATCATAACGAATATGATTACTGCTAAAATGGGAAGTGGAGAGTCTCTTACTGTGCACTTGCAAAAGATGCAAAGGTATGTTGATCGTCTTCGCAAGTTGAATGTCAACTTTGGGGAAGATTTGGCTATCGACATTGTTCTTCACTCCTTGCCCTCATGCTACAACCAATTTAGGATGACCTACCACATGAACAAGGAAGAGGTCACCCTAAGCAAACTCCAAGGGCTCCTGAGGACTACTGAGAGCAACCTCAAGGACAAGTCTGTTGCACCAACTCCCAATCCACCCGTTGCTCCTGTTTTGGCTATTGGACAGGGAAGGGGCAAGAAGAGGAAGGCTTTTTCAAAGAACCACCACAAAGGAAAGTCCCAAAATGGTTCCTCTTCTAGTGGGACCAAGGTTGATCCTGCTAAGCCCAACCCAAACCCAAAGGAGGCAGAGTGCCACCATTACCACAAAATAGGGCATTGGAAGAGATGCTGCCCGGAATATCTGCAAGCCATCAAGGATGGGAAGATCAAGCCATCTTTCGCAGGTATTTACACAATTAAATCTAATGATTCATCTCATGCTATTTCTTGGGTTCTTGATACAGGGTGTGGTTACCACATTTGTTCTGATTTGCAGGGACTAGGAAGAAATAGGGATGTGGAGCTTGGAAGAATAAATCTGATCATGGGAAACAGAAGAACGTCGTCTGTCACCAAGATTGGAGTGTATTCTTTAGAGCTTAGGAATGGTTTGAATTTAGAATTAAATAATTGTTGCTACTCGCCAGATATGGCAAGAAACATCATTTCTTTTCATGGTTTATTTAGACAATGATTTAGATATTCGTTTAATAATGAGAATGGTTCGATTTATGCTTATCTAAATGGTGTTTTATATTTTGAAGCAATGCCTTGTAATGGAGTTTATGAAACTGTTATGGTTGTAGATAACCTAGGAAATGATGTGTTGTGTATGGATTCTTCCAATGGTATGGATAAAGCATCCTTGTGGCATTGTCGTCTTGGACATGTCAACAAGAAGCACATAGCCCAACTCCGAAAGGATGGAGTGTTGGAGTCGTTCGACCTTAGGGAAGATGACACGTACGAATCTTGTTTACTTGGAAAGATGACCAAGTCACCCTTCACTGGCACTTGTGCGAGGGGTGAGGGTTTATTGGATCTCATACATACAGATGTATGTGGACCCTTTAGATCCACCACAAGGGATGCAAATCGCTTCTATGTGACTTTCACAGATGATTATAGCAGATATGGGTATATCTACTTAATCAAGCACAAGTCAGAAACTTTTGAAAAGTTCAAAGAGTTTAAACAAGAAGTGGAGAATCAATTGGGCAGGAAAATCAAGATGCTTCGATCTGATCGAGGTGGAGAGTACCTAAGTCTTGAATTCCACGACTACCTCAAGGAATGTGGAATAGTTTCACAATTGACGCCACCTAGGACACCACAATTGAATGGTGTAGCTGAGAGGCATAATCGAACCTTGCTAGACATGGTTCGTTCCATGATGAGTCGTGCTTCACTACCTATCTCATTCTGGGGGTATGCCTTAGAGACTGCCGCCCATATCCTTTATTTAGTACCCACAAAGAAGGTTGCCAAACCACCTCACGAGATGTGGACAGGGAAAGCTCCCTCGTTGGCACATATCAAGGTTTGGGGCTGTGAAGTTTTCGTAAGACGAGAAACTCACGACAAGCTCGAACCTCGTAGTGAGCGATGTATATTCATCGGCTACCCACAGAAATCCTTTGGATATCTCTTCTATAGACCGAGTGACAATGTTGTCTTCGTTGCGAGGAGAGGGGTTTTCCGAGAGCAGGAACTCATAAGCCAAAGAGACAGTGGGAGGCAAGTCGATCTTGAAGAGATTCAAGAGTCGAGCGATGAAGGAACCTCTAACGCTGGCGCTCAACCCGAGGAGGAAACTCCGGTTGAACCAATTGACGAGTCCTTACCTCTTAGACGTTCCGAAAGAGTTAGAGTTTATCCCCAGTTTTATGGTTTTCATATTACTACCGAAGGGGACACGTATATTACTGATGGTACACTAATAAATCTAGATGAACCTAATAGCTATAAGGAAGCCATGGCAGGCCCAGAGTCTGTAAAATGGAAAGAGGCGATGGACAGCGAGATTCAGTCCATGTATGACAACCAAGTTTGGAATTTGGTTGACAATGTACCAGGTCGTAAGACGGTCGGGTGCAAGTGGATCTTCAAGAAGAAGACCGACGTGGATGGGAACGTGCACACTTATAAGGCGCGATTGGTTGCGAAGGGTTTCACTCAGACTCCTGGAGTTGACTACGACGAAACCTTCTCACCAGTTGCGAAGATAAAGTCTATTAGGGTGATGCTAGCCATTGCTGCATTTCATGACTATGAAATATGGCAAATGGATGTAAAAACCGCTTTCCTTAATGGGAAGTTGGCTGAGGATGTTTACATGGCTCAGCCAGAGGGTTTTGTTGATCCAAAGCATCCCAATAGAGTGTGTAAGCTTGAGAAGTCCATTTATGGGCTTAAGCAAGCGTCTCGCAGATGGAATCTTTGCTTCGATGAGAAAGTCAAAGAGTTTGGATTTGTACGAAGTGAAGATGAATCATGTGTATATGTCAAGGCCAGTGGGAGTATAGTTAGCTTTCTCGTTTTGTATGTCAATGACATACTGCTCATAGGAAACAATGTCCCGACTCTGCAGGAGGTTAAGTCCTGGCTCGGGAAGTGTTTTGCTATGAAGGACCTCGGAGAGGCTTCCTATATTTTAGGAATAAGGATAGTTAGAGAACGAAGTAAGAGACTAATAGGACTTAGTCAGAATACTTACTTGGATAAGGTACTAAAACGTTTTAGTATGGAAAACTCGAAAAAGGGAGAACTACCGATACAGAGTATTGCCAAATTGAGTAAGACTCAAAGCTCGAGTACAGAAGCCGAGATAGCTGAGATGAGCCGAATACCCTATGCTTCCGCAGTTGGCTCAATCATGTACGCTATGACTTGTACTCGCCCTGATTTGGCCTTTGCTTTGAGCATGGTCAATAGATATCAGGGGAACCCAGGTAGAGCTCATTGGATTGCAGTCAAGAATATACTTAAGTACCTTCGGAGGACCAAGGAATGTTTTTTAGTCCTCGGAGGGAGTGATGACTTAAAGGTGCGAGGGTATAGTGACGCCAACTTTCAGACCGACAGGGACAACTACCGTTCGCAGTCGGGCTGGGTCTTTACCCTTAATGGGGGAGCAGTGACTTGGAAAAGTTCCAAGCAAGAAACAGTAGCTGATTCAACGTGCGAATCAGAGTACATTGCAGCGAGCGAAACGTCAAAGGAGGCTATGTGGTTGAAGAACTTCATTGGTGATCTTGGAGTTGTGCCTACCATAAAGGAGCCTATGGAAATTTTCTGTGATAATGAAGGAGCGGTTGCCTTGACCAAGGAACCAAGGGATCATGGTAGATCTCGGCATATCGACAGAAAATATCACTTTATTAGACATCGAGTAGAAGAAGGACACCTCATGGTGAAGAGGGTATCGTCAGAGGATAACCCAGCAGATCCGCTTACGAAGGGACTGAGCAGGGTTAAGCATTTGCAGCACGCTAGGAGCATTGGGCTAAAGGACGATATTAGTTTAGATTAGATAGTTTGGAAACGTGTAATAGATAAATGTAATTGACATTTGATGATTAAATAAAGGAGTATTATTTATAAGTAAAGCTACTGTCTTATGTTAATTGTTTAACTATTGTTTCATTTTGCATGTTTTGACTTCCTGAGTAATTAATTATTTGATAATAATCGAATTATTCGAATAGTCCACAGTCGTTCATATGTTGGAAGTAGATATGAATGAAGACTGTCATGAATTGGTGTGTAGATTGTCTAAAGTGTATTAGACATTGCAAAGGTTTGCTGCAACGTTCATGAGTGCTTATGAACTTGATTTGAGCATTGGAATAAACCCGCACTTGCTGGAATCACTTCATGGAATTTATCACGAGTGATCACAAGATGGTAATATCATATAGTCTTAAAACCTAGATATATGGTTTATTGTTTGTTAATTGGTTGTGCATTGATAATACGCAAACACATCAGTAACTTGATGTTATAAAACGTATTGTTGTGTGTAATTTGATTAGTGGATAATAAATGCATATAAGTCGAAGTTTATCTGTTCCTTTTATCCTAAGAGGGTAAAAGCGATATCAGGGCCCCTCGATGATTTGATTTGACTTATGTGTCGGGCCCGGTCAGAACTAAATAGATGTGTTCGATTAAGTTCTATGTCAAATGAATCTGAGATCGAGAAACAAATTGCAGGACAATAAGTATGACCATGTTCCATGTAATTGTCCGCACGATATCTAGAACAGAGGATTATACGATCCCTTATCTAAAGGACAGGATACTGATAAGATCAGAGTTGACAGCGTCTTTGAGAGCTACGATTGCTAATTGGATTGTGTTTGCATATATAGTTACTAGACTTATCCAAGTGGGAGACTGTTGGATTAGTGTCTAAGGCTGTAACTATAATTGGTAAGTACTTGACCCGGTTATGCATGGTCCTTTTAGGTTGCCTTCACCATAGCAACTTGACAGGATGATTTGTTAAGAGAGAAGAGATATTATTGTTAATATATTATGAGAATAATATATTAAAGGAATAATAATATTATTTGATTAATATAAGTCATATATTAATTGAAAATTAATTTGGTGACTTAAAGAGGTTAATTGAATAAAGGGCATATACTGTCAAATGTGTGATAGTTGTATTTTGGGCTATGTATCCTTATGGATTTTATGGTGGACGAAATTTAGGGGCTTGGGAACCTTAAAATCGTCCAAGCCTATAATCTAGAAGGATCTTGGATTGCTTAGGGCCTAAGTCATTCAATTAGGGTTAAAACTGAAACCCTAATAACTCATAGTATAAATAGAACCCTTGGGGTGGAGAAATCGACACTCTTGCAAGCCAAGGAACCCTAGGGCCGATTTCTATCCCTCCTCTCTCTCTCTCAAGATCATCTTCTTGCTAGTTGGTGTTTGTAAGCCATTAGAGGAGTGACAATTGTGACTCTAAGCTCCAAGAAGAAGAAGTATCAAGCAAGTAATTCAAGGTATTCTTTCAGATCTGATTTCATATGATTAGATTCAATATATTACATTAGATCTAGTATTGCAAGTCTTGGATTCAATGCATGTTCAATTAGAGAAACCTAGATCCAAGCAATTAGGGTTTGCATGTGCACATAGGAAAGTTCTTATGGATCAAACCCATCAGCTTCTTGGGGTCACGATGTGAGAGAAGGCTGTTCACGTCGTGAGGTCAGCTAAGATGATTTTTCCTTGACTGAGTTGGCTAGGATGGGTCGAGACGATTTGGAATCAGACCGAATGGAATCTCATGACTTGACCAAGTTCTGGTCATGACGTGAGGATGGAAAGTTGGTATTGTGCATCGTTGAATTTTGGATTGGGTGACCTTTGGGTTAAATTTCTATTTTAGAAGGTATACTTATGGCTTACTTTGTGTGGATTGATAGGAGATTTTTAGCACCCATCATCTAGCGAGAGATCTGTTAGCGGTGGTCGGTGTCGTATTGAGATGAGTGTTAGTCGGCTTCGTGATTCAGGTGAGTCTCTTCTCTATACTTGTTGCTCAAAGGCACCAATGATGGCCCACTACATTATGTCGTAGGATGATAGTTTTCTTTTTGACACTTGTTGATATGCCTGTATGTGGTTGTTGTTTTTGTGACTCTTGCTAATATGACTGTGTGTTTTATGTATATGGGGTCCATATGGACCCGACATAACTACAAGTTATATAAAGTCATTATGGAATCGGGGTTCATACTGACCCAGGGGTTGATACGGACCTGACACAACTACTTACTTTCATATTGTTTGATATGGACCCGGCACAGCTACATGTTGTCATATGGGGTTGATACGGACATGACACATCCACGTGTTGTTATATGTATATGTGTATTTGTTAGGTGATAATTTGTAGGTTTGGGCTAGGCATATATATCTGTATAGGTCTGATAGGGTTTTGGGTCATGTAATGCGTGTTTCCGGTTGTGTTTACGGTCGAGTAGGGTTCACGGCCGTGAACGTGTTTGCGGCTGGTGGTCATATAAATAGTGTGTCAGATGTGTCAGACGTGTATGTGTGTGTTCCAAGTGTACTAAACGTTTACGGATGAATACAATGTGTGTATTGTTGGAACTTCTTTGCTTCTACTCCTTCTTTGCTTATTGTTAACTGCTTGATTATGTGTTTGATCACTGGTTGGTTCGCGTTTGTGGGACTTATAATTGGTATCAGAGCCATACCGGTGTCAAAACGTATTCAAGTTATGTTTTCGATTGAAGGATTCTTCGTTTTCATAATTATTCAAGTGATTTGTGTGTTTTCTGCATTAGATCGTGAAGATTCAAGGCCAAAGGAATCGAAATCAGCTTAAAATCATCTCTTTTAGGCGTTTACGGTTTTACTTGTTGAAGCGTTTACGGCTGTGAACTCTGTGTACGGCCGTGCACCATTCATATACATTGACCGTGATCATATTTTTGACTGTGAATCATTGTTGGACCGTGATCCATTCTTTGACTGTGATCATCTTTTGACCTTGAATCATTGTTGGACCGTGATCCATTGCTTGACCGTGAACTGTTATTGACCATGAATTGACCGTGAACCGTAATCTGTGTACGGACGTGAACTTTCTTGGTTATAATACCTCATCGTTTACGGTTGCTTTTCCTTATAAACCTTTATTTTCAATTAAGAAATCACAGAAAATTAAAAAAATGGAATCACAAACTTTAACAGCTCATCAAAAATTGGACTTGATTATGGGTACCACTACCAGAATCCCACGCTTGTTATCTGCTGAGGGTTTCCTCGCATGTAAAAGTACATAAATATGAAGGGCTTCAAGATTTGGAGAAGCATCTTTAAAGGACCAGTTCGAATCACCACAACACTTGAAGATGGAACATTTATTGACAAGGAGTTTGAAAACTACACCGATGAAGACTTTGAGAAAATGGAAGAGCAAGAGAAAGCACTCGCCACACTAACCATGGCCCTATCTCTAGAGATTGCTCAGGGTTTCAGAGAATACACTTCTGCAAAAGCTTTGTGGGAAGCACTGATTCAGTTATACGAAGGAAATGAGGATGTGAAGCAGAGTCGTCAGGACATGCTTAGGAAGAATTTTAATATGTTCAATCATATTTTGGGAGAATCCTTAGAAGCTCAACTGCAGAGGTTCATGACTCTCACTACTAAGATGAGCTTTGCTGGTATTTTAGTCACAAGGTCTGAGATCAACAAGAGGCTGTTGAACTCACTGCCAAAGTCATGGGACATGAATGACTCAATGATCAAGAAGAGGAAGGACCTCAACCGTCTGATTCTTGCGGAAACCATGGCGATTATCAAAGCTTGCGAACTTTATGACAAGCAGAGGGATATCAATCATGTAAATTCATATTCCACTGCTAACCTTGGGATCTCATCCAATAATGCCTTCTCATCATTCACCACACCACAACCTCAAACCTCTGTTGCTCCACAACCACGATATCATGTTGTTCCACCAATGCATAACATTCAAACATCCATGCCTTATAAACAAGCAGCCTCCTCCTCGAAAGCACATATTCCCACTCCTGATCCCAAAGAAACTGATAATAACATGGCTTTAGCAACCGGACTTGTGAACTTCTACAACGCCTTTGTGGCTGGCGAGCTACCTCCTCAGCTTTCTTTTGCTGACCTTGATCAAATACCTCCAAAGGATGTTGAGGAGATGGACATCACATGCCAGATTTCTATGGCTGTGTTAAGGGCCAAGAAATTCTCCAAGAAAACCGGCAAAAATAACTGGGGAATAAAAGCGGAGAAGAATGTCGGCTTCAACAAGGGCAAATTAAGATGCTTTTAACTGCCATGAACCTGGTCACTTTGCCAGAGACTACCCAAAGCCAGACAGGAGGGAAAATAGTTAACGAACAATGGTGCCAGTCGGAAGCACCAGGGGAGCTACCACCAACAGCCAAACGGTGAATCTGGCAGTGGTGGCTCAGTCATTTGACTAGGAAGATCAGTTTTAGGCCCTGAACATCTCAGGACCTGAAAATGCTCACCTTGCCCAGGTCAATGATGTCCCAAAAGAAAAAGTTGAAGTGGACCCGGAAGAAGAAATGATGGAGCTGCAATTTGCCTTTATGGTACAGACTACCCTATAGTCTGAAAAGAAGGAGGTCAGTGAAATCTCTTGTTCTCAAACTTGCATTAACACTGTTAAATATTTATGTGAGCAAATTGAATTGATAAAAAGGGAGAACGAGAACCTTAAATATGAGGGGTACAACCTTAGGAAAGGCCAGAAACCATTAAAAGCACAACTAGATGCCAAGACTAAGGACTTTAGGAAATTACAGGAGGAGTACAGTAACAAATGTGAGAACTATAATTACATTAAGAGACAACTTGCTGCTGTAACTGAAGAACTTGACACATTGAAGATCCTTTTTGATAATGCCAATTTTAACTTTAAGAAATTCGATGTGTCAAGTGAAAAAGTTGCAACAAATAATTAAAAAACAAATGAAGTGCAAGGACCAAAAACAAGTAGTTATATGATATGATAGTGTCCCTCCCCCACTCAATCACAATTATATTGCTAAACCTTTATATACCGAGAACCATTTATGGTGTATGGTAAACCAGCTGCACAGGTCACAGAAAGTAGTGCTAGGGAAATAGATAGTAACGATTCAACTTCGCATGCAGATTCATCTCTAAGTCAAGGAAAGCAGGAGTATGGAGAGAATAGTGCTATTAATAATTCTGTTATGAAAAATGATGTTTCTGTTTCAGACAATATTGTTTTTGTTTCTAAACCTGATGATTTGATTGGTGATGATTATGTGTCTAATTCTGATGCTTTAGATGTTGATTATGGTGATGTGTCTAATAATTATGATGTTTCTGTTACTAGCACACACACTACACCTACACCTGTCACACAACCTGAATCATGCACTTGTACATGTGGAAAGAGTAAGGGAGTTGATAAGAAAAATAAACTGGAAAAGAGCGGCACCAGTTTTTGCGACAAAAAGCAAACATGTTTTAACTGTGGAATCGCTATTCATATAGCTTGCAATTATCCTAATCGGGCATTTGTTCATTTTTCTGCACCAAGAAAAGAAAATGAGTCACAAGGAAGGTCTCTCATGAGAAAGTACTCGATATCTCGTCTTCGTGATGATGATTGGAATGTTCATAAGGACAGAAAAAGGGCTGAACTTAAAAAAGATAAACAAGTTTTCATTCAAACAGCCACAAGTGCTTTGATGAAATCGAATGCGGCCAAGCCAAGATCGATATCGCCAAAGACAGCGTCTGGATCCTCGACTAATCCTAGCCGGAAATCCAAACACTCAAAACAAAAGAAAACTATTTCAAAATCACCTGTGAATATTTCAAAACCTAAATACCAATGGGTGCCCAAAAATCAAAATATCCAATCATCTCATTCTTCAAATGGTGCTTCTGGTAGTGAATTAAAATCAAAAATTGAAAAAGAAAAAATTGTTGTTAATTTCAAGGGAAAACCCAGTGTTGTTATGACCTTACACAAACCAAAATTGCATGTTATCACTGAGTTGATATCACTTCCCTTTACCCAGCCCAGACATCTTAACAAGATCCCATTGTCGATTCGACTCTAGTCAGAACCACTACAATCGTTGACCGTTTTGAGAAGGAACCAGAGCAAGCTCATCCAAGAATTACAATCATAAGAGCTGGGAAACAGGTCACTTCACAGAAAAGGGGAAGGTTGCTCTTCATGAAGAACTCTGATCAAAATCTTCGTGGAGACCAGCTTAAACTAACAGTGACTGAGCTTGACAAAAAGAGGTTCAAGCACAAATACGGTGACCGGTCAGGGATTCGTATGTGGGGTTTTCATGATAGACAAAATTGCTGGCTGGTGAAACGAAAAAGTAACAATGTGGATTATTACAAAGATAAGAACGATTTTTCTTCCTTCACCAAGGTGGACCTTCCTGAGCTGTCTGAACCTCATTCTCCAATCCTTCCAATGATCCTCGTGCAACTGATTTTAAACTCTTCTTAGAGAGACAAGTGAGGAAAGGATTTGATGGAATGAAGGCCGCCGAATCTTTCTTGAAGACAGCTGAAGATGTGTTTGACCCAATCACCAACAAGTCCATCCAGTATGTAATGTGGCCTCCAACGAAGCAGATGACAAAGATTCCCATTGTCAAGAATTTTTTGTGATAGTTCGTTACGCTATGCGTTTCTTCTTGACATGTCCAAGATGACAATGCCACAAGCATTCTTTATCCAAATCATTGGAAGAATCAATACACAACACATCATTTCCTAAATTGTCTACAACCATCACAGTTTCATATATTCCATTACAAGGCAATGCTTCAAAATATAAAACACTATTAAGATAAGCATAAATAGAACCCTTTTCATTATCAAATGAATATCTAAATCCTTGTCTATATAAACCATGAAATGAAATGAAGTTTCTGGCCATATTTGGCGAATAGCAACAATTATTTAAATCTAAACCTAATCCATTACTAAGCACTAAGGAATATACTTCAATCTTGGTGATAGGCGACGATCTTCTGTTTCCCATGATTAGGTTTATCCTTCCACGCTCCACATCCCTATTTCTTCTTAGTCCCTGCAAATCAGAACATATGTGAAAACCACATCATGTATCAAGAACCCAAGAAATAGCATGCGATGAATCATTAGATTTAATAGTGTAAATACCTGCGAAGGAGGGCTTGATCTTCCCATCCTTGATAGCTTGCAGATATTCTGCGCAACTTCTTTACCAATGCCCTATCTTGTGGTAGTGGTGGCACTCTGCCTCCTTAGGGTTAGAGTTGGTTTTAGCAGAACCAACTTTGGTTCCACTAGAAGAGGTTCCATCTTGGGACTTTCCCTTGTGGTGGCTCTTTCAGGGAGCCTTCCTCTTCTTACCCTTCCCTTGCCCTATTGCCAAGACAGGGGAAGCAGCGGGAGTTGGATTTGATGCAACAGATTTGTCCTTGAGGTTGCTCTCAGCAGTTCTCAATAAGCCCGGAAGCTTGCTCAAAGAGACCTCCTCCTTGTTCATGTGGTAGGTCATGCGGAACTGGCTATAGCAGGAAGGAAAGGAATGAAGGATGATATATATTGCCAACTCTTCATCAAAGTTCACATTCAACTTTAGCAGGCGATCGACATATCTCTGCATCTTTTGCAGATGAGCGGTAAGGGACTCTCCATTACCAATTTTGGTAGTGATTATCGAAGTGATGATCTCGTACCTTTCTTGCCTAGCGCTCTGGTGGTACTGGTCCAGCAGATCTTGATGCATCTCATAGGGGTACATGTCCTCATAGGACTTCTAGAGTTCTACAGTCATAGTCGCCAGCATGATGCAATGGACTTTCGTGGCATCACGCTCGTAGGCCTCAAAGGTCGTGATCTCTTCAGCACAGGCAGTGTCGATGTCAATCTCCTTCAGCTTCTCATCGAGGACATACTCTTTGTCCTCGTAACGAGTGACCATTCGAATGTTCTGGATCCAATCATTGAAATTGGTCCCGTCAAAGATAACTCTCCCACACAAGTTCATGAGTGAGAACGAGCCAGAGGAAGTTGAACCAGAAGCGTTGTTGTTGACGTTCGACATCCGAAAAGAACAAAGAACAAAGTTTGATTAGAAATGAATCCCCACTTAAACACCCAAATGAGAAATTAGGGCTAGGATCCAACAACATTATTTACAAATTAGAAGAGGGATGACGTAATCTAACAAGTAAATTATTTGAAGGTAAGTGAATCACGATTCACTAATTCTCCACCATGAAAAACGAAAAAGATATTAAGTTTTAAATGTATTGAAAACTACTAGATCTTTTGAGATTCATTGAACTTATCAATGACATGTTTAAATCTCGATATGCCCCTATAGTTTGTGACTGGGATGCCGAGGATCACAAAGCGGGTGTGAATAACCATGCAAATGTACATGGTGCCCTCATTGTTTCAGTCACCTATTCGATGTGCCTGTTAGCCACGCACGCTCCATCGAACTATGACAAAAATTGATTCACCCTTTTCCACCTTTTATTAGAGCCCAATTAGTGTGTCGGTTAACCACACACGCTCCACTAACTTCTTAGCAAGGGTACAAAGTGTAATTTCATGGAATTACATCAATTCACTTTTGCCTAAAGTAACTAAGATTGAGAATTTTTTGAAAAACATTTAGTTACTTTTATAATTCATTATACTTTTAATGAGGAAAGGTTTTCCCTATCCTACCCGTTCGGCTAACGACCTTCCACCAATCAAGGAAGCGGTGGGTGAGAGTGGACACCCATTAAACGGCCATTTTATAGGCCATAACCTAATACCCCCTCTTATAAATCGGTTTCGTGAATGAGGCCTACTAACGGTAAGACTAGCATTTTAAGTTATACATATATACATATTAATCATGTAATATTATAATAGTATAAGGGTGTATTTTAAACATTTCAAAATACTAGGGTTTTAATCATATTTAAAATTTTCGAAAATTATAACCTCTTAATTTTAAAATCTTAAATATTAAAACTTTGATTTAACAATTATCCCAAAATTAAACAATTAATTTAAATTATCTTATTTAACCTAATCCCTTAAATCCCCTAAAATTCGAAAATTTGGATGGGATAATTCAAAAATCTTTAAATACCTTATTTAAACAATTAAGGGATAATTACAAGATATGTCATTATCCAAATCCCTAAACTTTAGGGATCTTATCTTGGGAGGAGGCAAATTTCGAAACCCTAGGGTTGGATAACCCTAAATTTCGAAATCTTGGAGGCTAAGGAAAGGGTTTGGGAAACCCTATCAAATTTCGAAATCTAGGGTTTATGAACCCTAATTTCGAAAATCATGCCTTTAGGGTTTATCGGCTATAAACCCTAATATGTCAAATTCATGCTTTTGTATAAAACTAATAGAAAAACAAAAACCAAATGCTCTGATACCACTGATGGGTATTATACAAACAATCCTATGTGTGCATGCAACCCTACTATGGATCTATGTTTTCACTATTAGTCATACAACATTATGAACACAAAAAGAAACCTACCATGCTCCTAGTAATTTCGAAAATCATAAGGAAGAATTAATTACATACCTCTTGTTGTTATATTGTAATAACAACTTCTTTCTTGAATCTTTTTATCTTTGAAAGCAAGTACCACAAGTGTAGTACCTCTAATGGGTCACAAACACCAAGAGCAATTGAAGAAGCAAGAGAGAGAGAGAGGGGAGAGGTAAAAACTTCTTTCTTGAATCTTTTTATCTAGGAACTCTAGGGATCAAGTGGCCGAATTTCTTACACCAAGGGTCCTTTATATAGGTGTAGGAATTAGGGTTTCAGTCTGTATCCTTATCTGTTTGCTTAGCCACCAAGCAGCCCAAAGGATAATTCTAGAACCCTTATCTTGGACGAATTCTAAGGCCTTATCCCCTTGAATTCGTCCACCCTATCATCTAGGGCTCCTTGCCCAACTTTGTAACTATCACATAACTACAGTTCAGTCCCCTAAGTTAAATTAACTTCTTTTTTATCACAAACATCAATTCTTAATTAATTATTGACCACTGTTAATTAACCAAATATGATTTCTCTTTTAATATATTAATCTTATAATATATTAATAAGCAATAATAACCTCACTATCTATTTTCTCCCGTCAAGTTGCTTTGGTGAAGGCAACCCAAAAGGACCATGCACAACCGGGTCAAGTACTTACCAAATATGGTTACAGGCTTAGACACTAAACCAACAGTAAACCCTAATTGTCATGGCTTTCCATATTCCTTAATCCATGGGTTTGTAACCTCCATGGACTATCCATGGAGCACCATATGGGTTTTAGCCCAATTCAACAAACCATGGATCATTAGCCCACTATACAAGAATGAATGATTTACACAATCAACCCCATATATTTAATTAGTTTCTTTTTTATCACTTAATTAATTCCAAATTAATTCTTTGATCAATACTAATTAAATAATATTATTAATATATTAGAACTTATAATATATTAATAAACCTTAAGTGTCCTTTCTCTCATTTTGGTCTATCCAAGTATTGCAATGCCATGAAACCCAAATGGACCATGCCAACCGAGTCAAGTACATACCAGAAATAGTTATGGACTTAGACACCTTATCCAACAGTCTCCTACTTGGATAAGTCTAATAACTATAACTGCAAGTATGACTTCAAGAACCGATCAACAATCGTAGCTCTTTCAAGGTCTCGCGGAACTGACATGATGATGATACACCATTTAAGATAAGTGATCATATAATCCTATGTTCTAGATATCAGCCGGAAAAATACATGGAATAATGTCCTACTTATTGTCCAATAGTTTGTTTCTTGATTTCCGATTTGTTTAACATGGAACTTAATCGAATACATCAATTTAGTTCTGACCGGGCCCGGTACATAGGTCACAACAAAATTACCGAGGGGCCCAGATATCGCTTCTAATACAAGAAGGAACAGATAAACTTCGACTCATATTCTTGTTCTACTACTTGTTGAATTATACACAAATGCACGTTTTATAACATCGAGTTACCAATGCGTTTCTGTATAATCAATGTATAACCATCTCACAGGCAACAACTCATATCTCTAGGTTTGTAGACTTATATGATATTACCGTCTCACGATCACTCGAGATAAATTGCATGAAGTGATACAAGTGAGTGTGGGTTGAATCCAATACTCAGAACTTATGAGCACTCATGAGTGTTGTAGCAACACTTTTCTATGTCCAACAACATAGTCATCTACAAGCCAACTCATGACAATCTTGATTCATATCTACTTCCAACATACGACCGCCTGTGGAGAATTTGAATAATATGATATACCATAACATAATTATTCTGGAAGTCAAAACATGCAAAATGAAATGATAGTATACGATTGACAAAAGATAGCAACACTTTACTCATAAATAAACAACAACTTTTATTCATCATCAAATGTCAATTACACTTTACACATTTCAAAACTATCTAACTACTAAAACTAATATCATCCTTCAGCCCTATGCGCCTCGCATGTTGGAGATGCTTAACCCTACCTAAGCTCTTCGTGAGGGGATCTGTTGGGTTCTCATCCAATGATACCCTGTTTGCCACGAGGAGTCCTTCTTCTATTCGATGTCTGATGAAATGGTATTTTATGTCGGTGTGTCTGGATCTCCCGTGATCCCTTGGTTTCTTGGCTAAGACAACTGCACTTTCACTATCACAGAAAATCTCCATAGGCTCCTTTATAGCTGGTACAACCCCAAGGTCTCCAATGAAGTTCTTTAACCATATAGCCTCCTGTGTTGCCTCGCTTGCCGTTATATACTCTGATTCGCAAGTTGAATCAGCCACTGTCTCCTGCTTGGAACTTTTCCAAGAAATTGCTCCTCCGTTTAAGGTAAAGACCTAGACCAAATGAGAGCGGAAATTATCTGTGTCAGTCTAAAAGCTAGCATCACTATACCCTACTACTCTGAAGTCATCACTCCCACCAAGGGTAAGGACCCAGTCCTTAGTCCTCCGCATGTACTTAAGAATGTTCTTTACCGCAGTCCAATGATCCTTGCCAGGGTTCCCCTGAAATCTGCTGACCATGCTCAACGCAAAGGCTACATCAAGACGAGTACAAGTCATAGCATACACGATCGAGCCTACAACAGAAGCATACGGTACTCGACTCATCTCCGCTATCTCAGCCTCTGTACTCGGGCTTTGAGTCTTACTCAATCTAGCGTTACTCTAGATCGGTAAATCTCCTTTCTTGGAATTCTGCATGCTGAACCTATTCAGCACCTTATCTAAGTAGGTACTCTGACTAAGTCCAATTAGTCTTTTACTCCTCTCTCTCTAAATCCATATCCCTAGGATATATGCAGCTTCTCCAAGGTCCTTCATAGCGAAACACTTCCCAATCCAGGACTTCACTTCCTGCAGAGTTGGGATGTCATTTCCTATGAGTAGTATGTCATCCACATACAATACCAAAAAGCTAACTATACTCCCAATAGCCTTGACATATACACAGGACACATCTTCACTCCTTGAAAAGCCAAACTCTTTTACTTTCTCATCAAAACAAAGATTCCATCTGCGAGGTGCTTGTTTCAATCCATAGATGGATTTCTCAAGCTTACACACTCTATTAGGGTACTCTGCATTGACAAAACCCTCTGGATTACTCATGTAAACATCCTTAGCCAACTTTCCATTAAGGAAAGCGGTTTTGACATCCATTTGCCATATTTCATAGTCATGAAATGCAACAATGGCTAGCATAACCCTAATAGACTTAATCTTTGCTACTGGTGAAAAGGTCTCATCATAATAAACTACCAGAGTTTGAGAAAAGCCCTTTGCAACCAGTCGCGCCTTATAAGTTTGTACATCACCATCCATGTCGGTCTTCTTCTTGAAGATCCATTTGCACCCGACTGTCTTACGACCTGGTACATTGTCAACCAAGTTCCAAACTTGATTGTCATACATGGACTGTATCTCGCTGTCCATAGCCTCTTTCCATTTGGCAGCCTCAGGGCCTGCCATAGTTTCCGTGTAGTTGTTAGGTTCATCCAGACTTACCAATGTGTTATCACTGATAAGTGTATCACCTTCCGCAGTGATATGGAAACCATAGTAATGCTCAGGTGCATTCCTAACTCTCGTGGAACGCCTTAGAGGTACAGACTCTTCTGTCGGATCAACAGGAGTTTCCTCCTCAGGTTGATTGCTAGGGTTTGAGGTTCCTTCACCACTTGACTCTTGAATTTCTTCAAGGTTAATTTGCCTCCCACTGTTTCCTTGGCTTATAAATTCTCTCTCTCGAAAGACTCATCTCCTTGCTACAAAGACCACATTATCACTAGGTATGTAGAAGAGGTAACCAAAGGATTTTTGTGGGTAGCCGATGAAAATACACCTCTCACTACGAGGTTTGAGCTTATCATGAGTCTCGCGCCTCACGAAAGCCTCGCAACCCCAAATCTTGATGTGGTCTATATTGGGAACTTTTCCAGTCCACATCTAGCGAGGTGTTTTGGCAACCTTTTTGGTAGGGACTAGATTAAGAATATGGGCGGCAGTCTCTAAGGCATACCCCCAAAATGAGATTGGTAGCGAAGCTCGACTCATCATGGAACGAACCATATCCAACAAGGTTCGATTGCGCCTCTCAGCCACACCATTCAACTGTAGTGTCCCGGGAGGTGTCAATTGTGAGACAATCCCACATTCCTCAAGATAGTCAAGGAACTCTGTACTAAGATACTCACCACCTCGATCGGATCGAATCATCTTAATGTTCCTGCCCAACTGATTCTCCACTTCCTGTTTAAACTCTTTGAACTTTTCAAAGGTTTCTGACTTATGCTTGATTAAGTAGACATATCCATATCTACTAAAATAATCAGTAAAAGTCACATAGAAGCGGTTAGCATATCTTGTGGTGGTTCTGAAGGGTCCACACACATCAGTGTGTACAAGATCCAACAAACCTTTGTTGGGTCAAAATTTGGTTTATACTTTACTTTTCAAGGAAAATGTATTTTTATGTCTAGGACCGTAAACAGCTTGGTGTTTACGGCTGTATATGTGTTTACGGTTTTGTTTACAGTCGTGAACAGGTTTATGGCCGTAAACCCATTCATGGGCCATGTCTACTATACATAGGGTGAGGAGTGCATGTGTGAAAGTGTAAGGCTAAGAGTGAGAGCATATTGTAGAGAGAGAGAAAGTTAGAGAGAAGAAAGGAGCTTAAGTGTGTGTGTTTGTATGTGAATCTTGTATTTGGATCTTCATTCTAATCAAATCATACAAGATTCATCATCTTCTTCTTCTCCTTCTCTTCTATTTTGATCTGGCATCATCCGTTTGATCGGGATTCCGCACCATCAAACGGATGTGATTGATACACAAGCAGATTGGTGACTTACAATTATCGGGGTATATCGGGAAGTGGAAAACACGTTCTAGTACATCTAAAATTGAACCATTTAATAGGTTGTCTGTAGATCTTGCTGCTTAATTTAAGTGGACAATAATATCATTAGTCGTCGTCAGCTAAATGTCCATTTAGGAATATATATCACAATGACTTGTCACTTATAATATGTCCAAATTGTCAACATCCTTTGTGTTTAAGTGGACCACAATACCGGTGATTGACCAGATCTAGACATTCAGGGTGTGCTGATAAACAATATTGGGTAAATAATTGAGGGGGAGCTTATTGGGTCAATTAGAAAAGAAAGCTATAAACCAAGGGGGAGATTGTTGGGTCAAAAATATTGGTTTATACTTTACTTTTCTAGGAAAAAGTATTTTTATGTCTAGGACCGTAAAGAGCTTGGTGTTTATGGTTGTATTTGTGTTTACAGTTGTGTTTACGGCCGTGAACAGGTTTACGATCGTAAACCCATTCACGACCCATGTCTACTATATATAGGGTGAGGAGTGCATGTGTGAGAGAGTATGGCTAGAGAAGGAGAGCATATTGTAAAGAGAGAAAGTTAGAGAGAAGAAGAGTGTGTGAGAGAGAATCTTATGTGTATTGTTCATCATTCCAATCTTGAATACATCATAGATTCATCATCATCTTCTTCTTCTCCTCCTTCTCTTCTATTTTGATCTGGCATCATTCGTTTGATTGGGATTCCGCACTATCAAACGGATCTGATTGATACACAAGCAGATCAGGGCCTTACAAGAAATACATGAAACTTCATTTACTGGAATGGATGAGGAACTCATTTTTATAAAAGATATGCCCTTTGAGTAAAAACTCAAAAGTCAACCTTAAAAGTCAAATTTAAAAAGTCAAACTTAAAGGTCAAACTTAAAAATTCAAACTTAAAAGTCAAACCGAAAAGTTAAATTTGAAATTTTTAAAGTTAAACGAGAAAGTCAAAGTTTAAAGTCAAAGGTCAAACTTTAAAGTCAAAGTCAAAATTTTAAGTCAAAATTGAAAAATAAAAGTCAAAAATTATAAACTAAAATTTTTGGAAGAAAATAGAATTCAAAAATAAAAAGAAATTGATTTTTTGGGTTAAAAGTGTTAAATTTGCGAAATTAGGAACCGGTGAGGTGTCCTTTTGAATTAAATTTCGAAGTAATGAAATGTGTGGCTTGGTAGTTCAACTGGTAAGGCGCTGAGTTGAAGATGCAGGAGACTCGGGTTCGATCCCCAGCACCCCCAATTTTTTTTAATAAGACGCTGATGCGAAGACTCCGGTTGGCCGAGATTGCGATGCGAGGACGAGGATCAACTGCAAACGAGGCTAAGCCGAGAACTCTGAGGACCGCAAACGAGCAGGCCGTAAACTCCGAAAGCCGTAAACCCGCCTGACCAAACACGTGTCTTCGGACCGTAAACTCGCGAGACCTCGGACCGTAAACCATCAGACCGCAAATCGTTTCCGGCCGCAAAAGCTTCGGAAACCCTACCTGCTGGCCATACACGCCGCCACGCCCTCGCTGGTTACGACCAAAAACAGCGTTTTTTCGACTTTGTAGCTCCAAAACTCGATCAGAAAGTCATTTTATCAAAATCACGAAGAACAAACCCCCCTATTTTGCCAAGATCTATCCAAAAACGCAGAAATCCTTCAAAAATAAGATCAAATACGCTCCAGATCTGACAAAAATGATTGATACAATCCAAGCTCTGATACCACTTGTAAGGTCCTGATCTGCTTGTGTATAAATCAGATATGTTTGATGGTACGGAATCCCAATCAAACGGATGATGCTAGATCAAAATAGAAGAGAAGGAGGAGAAGAAGAAGAAAATGATGAATCTATGATATATTCAAGATTGGAATCATGAACAATACACATAAGATTCTCTCACACACACTTCTTCTCTCTAACGTTCTCTCTCTAAAATATGTTCTCCTTCCTTAGCCTTACTCTCTCACACATGCACTCCTCACCATATATATAGTAGACATGGGTCGTGAATGGGTTTACGGTCGTAAACCTGTTCACGGCCGTAAACACAACCGTAAACACATATACAGCCGTAAACACCAAGTTGTTTACGGTCCTAGACATAAAAATACATTTTCCTAGAAAAGTAAAGTATAAACCAATATTTTGAACCAACAATATTGAAAGGTCTAGTTTATCGTTTAGGCTAGGCTATCTGATGTATAGGTCTTAATGGGTCTTTTGTCATGTAATAGAGTTGTTTGGAAGTGTTTACGGCCAAAAGTCTATTTACAGCCGTGAACAGGTTTACGGCCGTAAACCTGTTTACGGCCAGCCTTTCCCCTTTATATAGGGCTTGTCAGAGTCTGTCAGATTTGTTGTCGAGTCATAGAGTTTACGGTCTATGTGTGTTTTTCCAGGTTGTACCTGACGTTTCTTTGATATAAACATGTGCAAAGCTTGGTTTAATCTTCTTCTACTCCATTCTAATCTTGTTTGATTATTATTTGTTTGATCACTGGTTTGGATCCTAGATTTCAGGGCCTTACAATTGGTATCAGAGCGAATCTGGTGTCAAATCATCTTACAATCAAGTTCACGGTCAAAGGAGCTTAGTTTCGTCATTGTTCGAGGCCTGATTTGGTGTCTTCGTAGCAAAAGGGGATCAGATCTGCTTAAAATTCGTGTTTTCGTCAAAATCTGGGCATTTACGGTCAAGAGTTCACGGCCATAAACTCCTATTCATGACCGTAAACTAGCAATCTTCAATAATCGTATACTGTGTATCTTCAAAAACCGTAAAAAGGTAATCTTCAAAGACCGTAAACTACCAACCGTAAACTCCTCAACCGTAATCAGCCAACCGTAAACTTGTTTACGGTCGTAATCTTGTGCCCGTAAACTAGATTTTTGGTGTTTTAGTTTATTTTTTAAGTCATTTTCAATTTAAAAAAAACAAAAAACAAAAAAAAAATGGATTCTCAAAGCCCAGCAATTCATCATGAATTGGATTCAATCATGGAAACAACCACTCTCATTCCACGCTTGTTATCTGCAGAAGGGTTCCCGGAATGGAAATATCGGATCCAGAAATACATCAAGATGAAAGATTTTAAGGTTTGGCGAAGCATTCTCAGAGGAACAGTCATAATCACTACTACTCTTGCGAATGGACAAATAATTGACAAAGTGTATGCTGATTACACTGATGAAGACTTCGAAAAGGTTGAAGAACAGAAAAAGGGCGTTGGCTACTTTAACTATGGCTTTATCTCCTGATATTGCTCAAGGGTTCAGAGAGTATGATTCAGCCAAGGCATTGTGGGAAGCTTTAATTGAGGTCTATGAGGGTAATGAAGACATGAAACAGAGTCGCCAAAACATTTTAAGACAGAAATTCAATATGTTTAATTACGTTCTTGGAGAAACTCTAGAAGCCCAGTTGCAGCGTTTTACCACACTCACCACTGAAATGAGTTCAGCTGAGATTTATGTGACTAAGTCTGAGATAAAGAAAAAGCTGCTGAATTCACTTCCGAAGGCATGGGATATGAACGTGGCTGTCATCAAGAAGACGAAAGATCTCAATTGTGTCAGTCTTGTTGAAACTATGGCAAATATCAAAGCCTGTGATCTTGATGATAAGCAAAGAGAGATCAATCATGTGAATTACTACTCGACTGCAAATCTTGGGATTTCTTCAAATAATGCCTTTTCATCTTTTACCTCCTCTCCACGTCAAGGTTTTTCCGTTCAACAACCTCAGAATCAAACCTTTTTTGCTCCATCAGCTGCACCATTTGTTGCTTCATCATCTATGTCTCATCCACAAAGTCAGTCTTTTGTTGTTCCAAAAGCTGTTTCCTCCTCCAAAGCACCAGTTATGGTTCCTGCTCCCTATCCCAAAGAAAGCGATGAAAACTTAGCTCTTGCCACTGGACTTGTCAATTACTACAATGCTTTTGTAGCTGGAGAGCTTCCACCTCAACTCTCATTTGCTGATCTGGATCAAATTCATCCAGAAGGTGTGGAAGAAATGGATAATACTTGGCAGATAGAAATAGTAGTGTTCAGGGCAAACCAATTTGCAAAGAAGATGGGAAAGAACAACTAGGGGATGAATGCTGACAAGAAGGTTGGGTTTAACAAGGGCAAGCTTTGATGTTACAATTGCCACGAGCCAGGTCATTTTGCTTGTGAGTGTTCGAAGCCAGACAGAAGGGTAAGCAATGATAGAACAATGGTTCCAAAGGTTCCAGCGGCTGCTCCCGGCATATGACAAGAGACATCTCCCAGTTGAATGACATTTAAACTTTTAATGGGGGATTCGTTTCCTTTGCGGGCGGAGAAGGCTGAAAAATCACTCAGAAAGGAACTGTGTCAAATGGAGTGCTGAGTTTCGAGAACGTCAACTATGCTCCCGAGTTAAAGCATAGCCTGTTGAGTGTCTCCCAGATTTGTGACAAGGATTATTTAACTCACTTCACTGATAAGGAATGTCTGATTCTGAAGCCAGGCGGTCATCCCGTATAAGTGGATTCTTGTTAAATCAAAGCGGGATGGAAATGCATACATCATCAACATGAATAGCAACATTCCTGAACAAGTCACATGCCTCTTTTCAAAAGTCTCAGAACAAAATGCTATGCTGTGGCACCGATGACTCGGTCATGCGAACGCCAAGAATCTGAATCGTCTTGCTAAAAATGAAATGGTGCGTGGCCTACCTGTCAGAGACTTCATAACATTTGAAAAGTGTATGTCGTGTGCCCAGGGAAAGCATCACAAAAAACCACACCTGCCAAAACATGTCAATTCAATCAGCCAGGTGCTCTAATTATTGCACCTGGATTTATTTGGTCCGGTCAATGTACTAAGCATCAACATAAATTCATACTGTCTAGTTGTGATCGATGACTTCTCGCATTTCACATGGGTATTCTTCTAATCCAACAAAGCTGGGGTATCTGATCTGATTAAGAAGTTCATCGTAATGATAGAGAACCAAACCAATAACCGGGTGAAGGCGCTTCGAACTGATAGGGGAACAGAATTCAAGAATGCGGTTCTTGATCACTTTTGCGCAGAAAATGGAATCGTACGTCAATATAGTTCCGTTCGCACGCCTCAACAAAACGGTGTTGTTGAACGGAGGAATCGAACATTACAAGACGCTGCAAGGACGATGTTGTGTGACTCAAAGTTGCCAGTTTTCTTTTGGGCTGAGGCGATCAACACAACATGTTATGTTTAAAATCGTGTTCTGATCAACAAAGCTCAGGTGAAGACTCCGTACGAAATTCTATATCGTCACAAGCCATCTGTCAGTCACTTCCGCGTATTTGGCTGCCCTTCTACCCTTCTTCACCTGGAGTCCAACCCGAAGTTCAATGCCAAAGCTGATGACTGCTATTTTATGGGGTATGCTGCTCGCACTGCGTACAGTGTCTAAAACAAAAGAACAAAGCAAATCGTAGAATCCTTCGATGTGCACTGGTTGGAGGAGAATGAAACGGATGCTAGAGTGGGTCCTGATTGGCTGTTTGATTACACATCTTTGTTCAAATCGTTCAATGTGTGTTCAGATAGTTTATCTGGTTCTACTTCTGGTTCGAAGAATGTACCTGAAGAAGAAGATCAAGAAGTTGTTTACAGACCGCCGATAGTGCCTTTTGCAATTCCTACGGTGGAGTCATTTGTTCCAATTACTTGTCCAGAATCTCCAAGTCAACAACACGCTCCAGATGCTGATGCCACACCTCTTACTCCTATTGAAAGAGAGTTCATGTCCAGAGATGCTTTCGCTGCTACTCAAACTTTTATGGAGCTTCTCTTTCCTGAGCAAATTGCTAATGAGTTTGTGGCAAATCCTTCTAACTAGACAGGTTCGTCTGAAGTGGATCATTCGGCAAATGATGGAGTTATCAAGATTCACAATCTTCCCGTTTCAATCAATGACATCAGCCAGGAGATAGCTTCTCGTCTTCAACGCGATTATCCGATCAAAAATGTCATTGGTCAGCTGGGTGATGGTGTTAGAACAAGAAGTCAGAGTAGAGATGTTAATACATGTCTCTATTCTTGCTTTATCTCTCAAATTAAGCCAAAGTATGTTGAAATGGATTTGAATGAGCCCAGCTAGGTAGATGCTATGCACGAAGAGTTAAATCAATTTGAAAAGCTCGGGGTTTGGACGCTGGTTGAACTACCTAAGGGCAAAAAGACTCTTGACACACGCTGGGTATATCGCTATAAGCAGGATGATTCCGGAGTCATAATGCGCAATAAGGCGAGAATGGCGGTTCGTGGGTTTAGACAGATCAAGGGTCTTGACTACACCGAGGATTATTCTCCGGTGGCTCGCTTGGAGGCTATCCGTATCTTCCTTGCATACGTTTCCTACATGAACTTCACGGTTTACCAGATGGATGTCAAGACAACCTTCTTATATGGCGCGGTGAAGGAAGAAATCTACGTTGATCAACCCCCTGGGTTTGTTAACTCGAAGTTTCCCAATCATGTCTACAAGTTGGACAAGGCGTTGTATGGGTTACATCAAGCTCCTTGAGCGTGGTATGCAACTCTCTCAAAGCACTTGGTCGAGCATGGATATTCTTGTGGCACTATCGATCAAACCTTGTTCATTAAACATGTGGGTAATGATCAGATTCTAGTTATCTTCGGGTCTACAAGTCCGCAGCCATACAAGGAGTTTGAAGGCGTTATGAAAAAGAGGTTTGAGATGAGTTCGTTGGGTGAAATGACCATGTTTTTGTTGGATTAATGTCTAAGTCCATAACTATATTTGGTATGTACTTGACCCGACCCGGCATGGTCCATTTGGGTTGCACTTCACCGACACAATTTATATGGATAGTCTTTTGAGAATAGTATATTTATGATTTATATTAATATATTTTAAGTTCTAATATATTAATATATAATCATATTATTTAATTAGTATTGATCAAGAATTAATTTATAATTAATTAAGTGATCAAAAGGAACTAATTAAATATGGACTCTTAGATATATATGTGTAGTGGGCCAAGTTCATTTAGGTTGGGCTAAGTCTTCATGGATAGTCCATGGAGATTTAACCCATGGATCCTAGGAAATGAAAGGTCATGGGTATTAGGGTTTAACCCTAATCCTCCACACTATATAAAGGGTCTTATGGTTCATGAAATTAGGCTAGTGGCTAGTGTGGATACACTAAAGAGGGCAATAACCGATTTCATAGTGTGAGCCAAGTATCCATATTCTCTAAAGGTTTTCCAAGGTGTTTTGGTGATTTGTGATTCCACTTGAGGCTTCCACACTATTGGGGCTAAGCTCTTAAAGCTTGAAGACATCATGCTACATCAAAAGGTATGTCATCTAACTAGAACTTTGTAGTATAGGTGCTTCATAATATGCTAGTTAGGATGAAACCTTGGAATATTTAATATTTGCATGTATAATAGAGAAAACATAGATCCAAGGTTTATAGGGTTGCATGTACACCATAGGAGTGTTAGAATGCTCAAAACCCAACAGTGGCATCAGAGCCATGGGTTGTTTTCTGTTATATTGATGCAAATGTATTTTTTTTTCAAGTTGAAGGGAAAAAAAAGAAAAAAAAAGCATGAACTTTGTCAAATTTTATGATAATTACTTGATTTTATGAAAAAACTAATTATTTATAAAATTTGAGTCACTTTACTACAAGAGTTGAATTAGGTCAATTTATTAAAAGATAGAATGATATGATTATTTTATTTGTTTTAAAAGTTTGATCTAAATGGTTTTAAGGAGTTACAAATTTTGTCATAAAATTTTGGAACTCAAAAGTTTTTTTTAAAGTTATGATCTTAAAAGTTTTGAAACTTCCATAAGTTATGGATGTGAAATGTCTCATTTATTAACTCTTTAGGTTATGAATTCCAAGAGTCTTCAAAGGATAATTGTCAAAGTTTCAAGATTTGTATTAGTTTATATGATTATCTAATTTCTTGAAAATTGTTGATGTGAATTATCTTTACTTATGAGTTTAATCTAGATCATAGAAAAATTATTTGATTATTGTGTTAATTGGAATATTTGATCTTAATGGTTTTTATGAACTCCATAACTTGTCCTCAAGTTATGGAAAGTGAAGAGTTTTTCTTTTTAAAGTGTCATTAAGTCTCATAGGTTATGAAAATAGAAGAGTCACTATTTTTAATATCATCATTAAATGATTTAATGTCTTCCATAACTTGTCCTCAAGTTATGGAACTTGATTTTTTTTTTCATTAAACCTTAATTAAACTCATAAGTTATGAAATGAAAAGTTTTGAATAGTTTCAAAAACTTGCCCTCAAGTTTTGGAATTTGTAAAGTTTTCACTTATGAATATTTTAATTCCAAGTTAAGCCCTTAGAATTTTAAAAGTTAAAATTCAACCCTTATACTTTATAATATTATAAGTTAATAATATTTATATATATGTATAAGAGTAAAGTCGTCTTACCATTAGTAGGCCTCATTCACGAAGCCGGTCTATAAGGGGGGTATAAGGTTACTGCTTATAAAATGGCAGTTTAATGGGTGTCCACTCTCACCCACCGCTTCCTTGACCGGTAGAGGGTCGTTAGCCGAACGGGTAGGACAAGGACTATAATTCTCCCTTCATTAAAAGTATTAATGATAAATACTAAGTAACTAAACTATTATATACCCAATCTTAGTTACTTAGGAAAATGTGAATTTGGTGCTAACCCATGAAATTACACTTTGCACTTTGCTTAAGTCAGTTAGTGGAGCGTGTGTGGTTAACCGGCACACTAGCTTGATTTAACAAGGTAGGCAAAGGGTAACTTAATGTTTATCATAGTATCGGTGGAGCGTGTGTGGTTAACCGGCACATCGATTGAGGGGTAAATATTAAGGGTACCAAGTATATTTACATGGTTATTCACAACTTGTTTTGTGATCCTCGGCATCCCAGTCACAAAACCTGAAGGGCACACTCGAGATTGAAACATGCCTTTGAAAAGTTCAATGAATCTCAAAAGAATCTAGGAGTTTCAAAACCAATTAAAACCTAATAATACATTTCGTTTATCTTGGTGGAAATTGGTGAATCGTCATTCACCTACCTTCAAATATTTTATAGCTTGGATTACGGCATCCCTTTTCCAAGTTATAAAATAGTTTGATGGGTTCTATCCTTAATATTTCATATTGGGTGTTATATTAAGGACTTTAAATCAACTATCTTGAATATCTCCCAAAAAGATGTCTGGTTCAGACATCTATGATCCTCCCAAATCTCTTGGAACTTCACTTCCTCCACCTCCTCCAACTATTCTCCCTAACCCACAAGTTCAAGGTCACTCAAGCCCTATTGGCAAGCAAGGCCTATGTGTGATCGCATCTTGGAGATGAAGTCACATATTGACAAGCCGGGAGAGTTGGGTGTCAAACTCTTGAGAAAGTTGGTGGTTCAATCACTTTCTAAGTCACATAGTGAATTCCTTTGGGACTACTATGAAACAGACTATGACATGACCCTTAATGATCTTAACTATTTGCTTGGTGCTGCTGAATCAGCAATAATTTAGAGCACTGGGAGAGCATATTTGATTAGTAGATCAACTTCCCAAACTACCATGGACATTGACAATGGTAACATTGGATATCTAGAAAAGCCTTCTCTTCCCAATGAAAGGGATTAACCATAGTCAACTAGGTTGACCAAATGGTAAAGAGAAAGGCTAAGTCTGAGATAGTCCCATTACCAAAGGGTCCATGTGTTTATTTTGCCAAAGGAAGGGGCGTTGATTGCAAAGCTTCCAAATTTACCTAAGGATGTTAAAGTCAATAAGTTTGACTCTACATCAGGTAGAGCCGATTATCTAACTCTGTTAAGTTCTATTTTGAGATCCTCATTACATGATGTGACTGGGTTACATGTTGATGTTTTAAGAATCAAATAATAGAGAGAAATCTTAAAGGAAGTATATGCTGATTCTGATCGCGAAGGTGGATTTCTATCGCATCAGAATTTTGAGCAGTTGCTTAAGAAGTTATGATATATTGCTAAGGAATAGATAACAAGAATTTTCCATGTGGGTTGTAAGGATAAGTTTTTCCGCAAAGTTTTAAAATAAAAGAAAATTGTTTAATTTTATTTATTTGAAGTATCCTTACAATGGCATTTGTGGAAAATTGTTGCTTATATGATTCCACTGACAGCAATATTGGAAAATGGATTTGATTCTTTCATTTGTGGTAGTGTCTAAATTTACCAAATCAGGAAAGTTCCTCATCACCCAAGTTTCAATTGGACCGAAACTTGGAATCATGCAAGTTGAATAGTATGATGGATGAGAACTTTCAAGCATTGGAAAATCAAGACTAATTACTTGTTCACATGGATGTGTGAGTCAAGTGAAGGACTAAAGGGATCGAGTACACATTCTTGTGCACTGGTCATGTCCACCACAAATCTCGTTAAGACTATTTGATTTACTAAAGTTTAGTAAATATGATTATACTTACAAGTTTTAGTATAATTCTGAAACATTGGAAAAGTCTCAATGTATGGCAGAACGAATGGGAAGAATCAAATTAGGCAGAAAGGTAAAAGTTTCTCAAATCTGAAAAGATGGGAGAGTACTTTAGTATCATGTTTGTGATCATCTTAATGATTTAGAAATCATATCACAATTAGTCCTCTAAAGGTCATCTTAGTGCATTCTTATGACTAAGAAGAGGAGTCATGAATTGTTGAAATGGTTAGATCAGGAAGATGAGTCATACTTCGTTCTAAAACAATTCTTAGAGTCATACTCCAAGATTATAACTTGAGTGACATATCTTAAAGAAAGGTTTAAAACACTTGTCAAATGTAAGAGTAAAAGTGTCCTACTCTTGTACATTTGAAATTGGTAAGTTGTGATGTTTTGGATAAAACAAAGACCAACTAAGGCCAATTGTGTGAAGTGTTTGTCTTGATAAAGAATCCGCACTATCTCTTGAATATTTGGCAAGATAGTCTTATATGTCAATAGGATAGTGGGAGTCTTAAAGATCCTAAAAAGAATTTCAAGAACTAATCAAGAATAAAACCTGAGGTTCTTCACTAGCACACAACTTGAGGTTTATAACCTATCGTGTTAACATATTTTGTGCCCATTCCAGTTAAAGTTGGCTTTGCATAGGAGTTCTGAAAGTTCTCAATTGGTTGCATAACAACTTGGAAGCAATGGCAGGCCCTGTACTGCCAGGTGGCAAGAAGTTAAGATTGCATAAGTTCAGTCCATATGAGTTTGGATTTGTCATTATCCTTGTCTTATGACTATGGTTTTGACGATTCACATGGATAAGAACACATACACCATAAAATCTAAGGGTCATAAGGTTTCTCTCTGATTCATGAAAATGATGGTGAGGAAACACTTCCACCAAGTAGATTTGAAGCAGATGGCAAAAGCTCTAAACAATTGAGACTATGATTACGGCATCCCTTTTCATAGTTCTGAAATTGTTTAGACACACATGCATGCTATCTAAGGAAAGGTGTATGATTTTGATAAAGTTTTATCAAAGCATCTCGTATCAGGAATCTGAACTTTGGTAAGAAAGTCAATAAAGTATTGATTTCTAGAAGTCCAGCTGATTTCTGAGTACATGTGAAAGCTAGTGGGAGCATAAGTGTTATGCTAATAATCATCATGTTAGTGGGAGCATGATAATTATTGTTAGTGTTGCAAGTTAGCAATGTTAATTATAGAAAACAAAAGTTTCATTTCGTGAGGCTGCAGGGATTGAAAAAGTTGTTTTGCTATAATTAAGGGAGAGGATATACTTCATTTCAGTTCTAAAGGCTTAGATTGAGACCTTAATCATCTTTAGTCAAGAATATATATATGAATTTCATGTTGGATTGGTTCAACTTAAAGAAATTCTATACATTCTGTTCTCAAAATTCGATTATGATTACAGCATCCCTCTTCATAGTCAAATTTTGAAAACATGGCAAATAAAAATGTTGTAGCAAAAGACTGGTCTAGAATCATGTCTTTATGTGAGACATCATGAATCGTGTACTATTTGCTTTGGGTACAGGATCGATTGCATGTGCTATAATATTTGTCATTTCTAAATTTTTCCAAATGCCCAGAGGCATTAAGAAGGGAAAAGGTCTAGAATTGGATATGACTAAAATGATTAAGCAATTGTCGAGGAGAATCTGAGGTTTACCAAAGATTGGTTGCTCAGGGACAGTTGGAAGTATAGTGCTAATTTTGGAAGGACCATATTGACATATTCTGAAAAGTGGCATCTCTTATTCAGAAGTGATAGTCAAAATGAGAATATGGAGTTGTCTCCATAGGTGGAAGTTATCTGTGTAAGATTAGAAAACTTAATGCAAGAAGCATGTCCAAAGCAATGTACTTTGAATATGAGACTTAGTTTCCATGGAGTTGATCTCCATTGGAATACCTTATAATGACTGTTGACAAGTCTTTGTGACTTTGTACATATTCATTACAGGAGGGTCAGTGCATATAAGTTTAAAATCTAAATAGATTTCGATAAATGATAGGAATTTGATATTCTCACATTTGTCGATAAGGATTTGGGAGTGTGAAATTAGAATCATTGAAATTATGTTCAATTGGTTTATTTCACAAAGTAAGGATCATAGACAAACATAGAGTGCATACTTGGTGTATGGCAAAGCTATTGTTTAAGAAAAACATAGTGTACATGCTTGGAGCATGGGACAACTAGTGTTTTTAATTCAAGTCTAAAGTTGATAAAACCGAAACAATGAATAATGAGTAATCGGTATGGTGATAAATAAAAGTGTTTATTTATATTCATAGGGTTTGATACCATATTTGATTCATTTATTCTTGTGTTTCACTTTGCTTGTTTTGACTTCCAGAATAACTAAGTCGCTCTTCCTGAATGATTAAGTTATTCAATCCATCCACAGTCGGTCATATGTTGGAAGTAGATATGAATCAAGACTGTCATGGGTTGGTTTGTAGAGGTCCAAGTAGGTGGACAAAGTGGTGCTACAACACTCATGAGTGCTCATAAGTTCTGAGTATTGGATTCAACACGCGCTCATTTGAATCACTTCATGGAATTTATCACGAGTGATCATGAGACGATTATATCTTATATTCTTCAAACCTAGAGATATGAGTTGTTACTATGAGTTGGTTATACATTGATTGCACGAAAACGCATTTGGTAACTCGATGTTATAAAACATGCCTTTGTGTATGATTAACAAGTAGTAGAACAAGCCATATGAGTCGAACTTTATCCATTCCTTTTACCTTCGGGATAAAAGCGATATCTGTGGGCCCCTCGATGATTTAGCGATGACACATGTGAGTGCTTGGCCAAGCCAGGACTGATTTGATTTGTTCAATCAGTCAGTCATCATAAATCAAAAAATCGGGAAACAAAAAATGGACAGAGAGAATGATTATAATCCATGTCTCAGTCCATATGATATCTAGAATGGAGGAATATATGATCCCTTATCTAATGGACAAGTCATTGACAAAGGTCAGAGTTCATTGACAAGATCAGACTTCGACAGCGGCTTTAAGAGCTACGATTGCCAGTTGGTTTTTGAAGTCATACTCAATAATAGTTTTAGACTTATCCAAGTGGGAGACTGTTGGATTAATGTCTAAGTCCATAACTATATTTCGTATGTACTTGACCCGACCTGGCATGGTCCATTTGGGTTGCACTTCACCGACACAATTTATATGGATAGTCTTTTGAGAATAGTATATTTATGATTTATATTAATATATTATAAGTTCTAATATATTAATATATAATCATATTATTTAATTAGTATTGATCAAGAATTAATTTATAATTAATTAAGTGATCAAAAGGAACTAATTAAATATGGACTCTTAGATATATATATGTGTAGTGGGCCAAGTTGATTTAGGTTGGGCTAAGCCTTCATGGATAGTTCATGGAGCTTTAACCCATGGATCCCAGGAAATGAAAGGTCATGGTTATTAGGGTTTAACCCTAATCCTCCACACTATATAAAGGGTCTTATGGTTCATGAAATTAGGCTAGTGGCTAGTGTGGATACACTAAAGAGGGCAATAACCGATTTCATAGTGTGAGCCAAATATCCATATTCTCTAAAGGTTTTCCAAGGTGTTTTGGTGATTTGTGATTCCACTTGAGGCTTCCACACTATTGGGGCTAAGCTCTTAAAGCTTGAAGACATCATGCTACATCAAAAGGTATGTCATCTAACTAGAACTTTGTAGTATAGGTGCTTCATAATATGCTAGTTAGGATGAAACCTTGGAATATTTAATATTTGCATGTATAATAGAGAAAACATAGATCCAAGGTTTATAGGGTTGTACGTACACCATAGGAGTGTTAGAATGCTCAAAACCCAACAGTTTTTGGGGCTGCAGGTCCAACAGAAGTCAACCGGAATCCTGCTCCATCAAGCCAAGTATGTGGAGGATATGTTGGAGAATTTTGGGTTCCGAGACGCTAAACCTGCATTGACACCGATGGCCGAAAGACCCCTGCTGACTCCGGATACTGATGGCGAACCCGTAGATCAGACCGACTACAGATCGATAATCGGATCGTTGATGTATCTAACTGTAAGCAGATTAGACATCATGTTTGCATTTTGTCAGTGCGCTCGATATCAGGCCAATCCTAAACTTTTACATCTTATTGTCAAAAGAATCTTTCAGTATCTCAAAGGCAACCCAAAACTGGGTCTTTAGTATCCGAGAAATTCTAAATTTGATTTATATGCTTTTGCTGACAGTAATTATGGAGGCTGTGAGCTTGACAGGAAATCAACTTTAGGAGGATGTCAATTTCTCGATGATCGTCTGGTGTCGTCACAGTGCAATAAACAGCACACCGTCTCAACCTCAACAGCAGAAGCGGAATACTTTGCTGCCTCTGCTTGTTGTTCTCAAGTTATCTGGATCCAACATCAGCTGTTGGATTACGGTTTGAACTATCTAGAAACCCCTATTTTTTGTGATAATGAGGCTGCAATTCAGATTGCTAAAATCCCAGTCCAGCATTCGAAAACCAAGCACATTGATATCAAAATTCATTTCATCAGAGATTGTTTTGAGCGTTCGCTCATTCGGGTGGAACAGGTTCCTACTGCTAATAATGTGGCGGATCTGTTCACAAAGCCGTTTAACAAAGCTCGATTCGATGTGCTTGTGAGCTTTTTGAAACTGATACGTTTTGAGGACTAACTTTTGCTTTAGGTTAGTTTAAATTTGCGCATTTTAATTTCATTCTCTCCCATGCACAAATTTAGGGGGAGAAATAAACATAAACCAAACCAAAATTTAAAAAATTCAAAATCCAAAAACATTAGAAAATCAGATAATCAAAAATATGTTGCTGATAGTTTTTGTTTGTAGGTGATGTGTTGGGAAGTGATATAATCATGTGATAACAGGCAATCTGAATCTGTGTAAGGTACCAAAGTTGAATTGTCTAAGCTCTGTGTTCGATGCGCTGGTAGGCACGAAAGTTTTTAAAATGGACTTGACTAGGATCAGATGAACTTAAGGAATTTAGAGACCTGACAAATCTTGACCTAGATAGTTCCATTTAGCCTGACAATACGACGCTTGGGTAGGTTGAGCAGAGAGATAAACATGGGAATCTAAGGATACATTAAATGATTTGTATCTAGAACTGTGGATTAACTTTTCCTCGATGTGCGGACTTTGTCCTTAATTCCAGTATTGATGGGGCAACTGGGGAATTCTGATAAATTAGGTCTGTAGAAAGTTATTTTCTTTCTTTCTTACAGTTAGTCATATGTTACCTCTTCTGTGTGATCGAAAGATCCGACCTGGACTGCAACATATGCATTCTAAATCTGACTTCTTCCTTAATAATTGTCTGCTCATCTGAAGTAAGGAGCATTCTGGAAGTCCTTGATTATTGGGTATATCAGGAAACCGGAAACACGTTCTAGTACAACTAAAATTGAACATTTATAGGTTGTCTGTAGATCTCGCTGTTCAATTTAGGTGGACAACAATATCATTGGTCGTCGTCAGCTGAATGGTCCTTAGGAAGTTTATCTAGGAACATAGGATCAAAATGTCTTGTCACTTATAGCATGTCCAAAAATTTGTCACAATTTTTCGTGCTTAAGTGGACCACAATACCGGAGATCGACCAGACATCGACATGAAGGTAGAAGTACCGATAAGTGGATTAAGGCTGTCTAACAACTTTGATCCCAATATCACAAAAATATTATTAGCGTTAGTTGAGGTGAAATTAGTGTTGATTCATTTTAATTGCAATTTTATTTTTAATTTTTATTTTTATTTTAATTTCATTTTTTTCAAATATTAAAAAAAATTAATGAAAATTTTTTTTATAATATTTTAGTTTGATTTTTAAATTTGTTTCATTCTTTTTTTATTTTATTTTATTTTTATTTTTTTTGTCCTCAAAATGCATTATTTTTAAAAGCCTTTAAATTTTTATTGGGCTTTATTTTTATGCATTGTGGATTGTAGTCCATGGATCTTTTCTTGGGTATGGATCGGGTATATAAGGAGGAGTGTACAACCAATATCCTTTTCACTCCTCATTTCTTGTTTACGGCCGTATTCTTTTTTTTTTCTCTCTCTCTCTCTCTAAAAAAAATTTTGTGATTTTTCGTGAAATTGATCGTTTGAATCTGAAGGTATGCTATTTTCGATCCTCAATAGGCTATTCGCACATCAAATCCACTTGTATTAAGGATTTAATCGACAAAATTCGAACTGTCGGAGTTTACATCCAGCCCGTTTACGGCCAGGAGTTAACGGCCAGGTGTTTACGGCCATGACTGTTTACAACCATTGACTGTTTACGGGCAATGGGCTGTTAACGGTCATTGACTATTTACGGCCATTGACCACTTGACCGTAAACACAGTTTTGGTCAACAAAATTTGATTTTTCATCATATGTTTCATTTAGGAGTCTAATTAAACTGTTTCAAGAGTAAAACACCAATTTTAAATGTTTAAATAAATTGTTTTCTCACTTGGCTTGGTTTGTGCAGGTTGAAATGGCAGATCTAAAATTCGCTGACAGTTACAACTTGGGAATTCTTTTGGCTGATCCTCCTGTTGCTCATGGAGAGGTCAAGTCAATGATACATGGATTAAGGGAATGTTGCCTGACCACTTCTCTTACTGTGAATCCAACAATTTATCAAGGCATAATCAAAGAATTCTGGAGGTCAGCTGACGTAAAGAAAGGAGAAGATGGATCTGTATCTGTTGAGGCTACTGTAAAGGGTTGCAAAATCATCATAACAGAACAATTCATCAGGGAAGTTCTGAAAATCGACGATCAATCTACCTTCCCTACTGTAACACCCATCAAAAGTAGGTCAATAACAATCACATGTGATTATATCAATAATGTAATGTGATGTTGTTAAACTAGTAATGTAGTAAACTCACTATGTATTTCATGATAATTCTAATATAAATATGAACTTTCTTTATGTTACAACTCAAAGTATATGTCCATACGATTCCAAAAATGTAGAGAACGTCGAAATATGGCTTCGTGTGAAGAAGTTATGATAAACCGAACACTATAAAATCTTTATAACAAGAGTAATTCAAAATAAGCTTAGAATTAGCTATTGTAATCTATTAGAGAGTTATAGTACTCGTAATTACCTACGCGTGGATATAAAGAACGTCAAAAACGGAGTTCGTATGCAAAAGTTATGGCCTTCCGAAGATTTTGCTGTCAGAAACCCTAATTTGACTGAACTCACGACGTGAGCACAAAAAAACTCACGTCGTGAAGAGTCAAACCGCCATATTTCGGATCTTGAAGGTGTGACGAGGCTGAGAGGGGATAAGATCCAAACTCACGACATGAATATTGAGATTTCACGACGTGAGGGCTCATTTTGCCACCTTCGGAAGCTAGAAGACGGATGGCAAGTCTACGAAGAGATAAGATCCAAACTCACGACGTGAACAATGAGTTTTTCACGTCGTGAGGGCCAAAAATCTTACTATAAATAGCAAGATCGACCCCAGCCATTCTTACACCTGAACTTCTTTATCCTCTCACCTTTGCTGAAGCCCTCTTGCATCCCGAGCCCCGACGACCTCGTACCGCTGACCGTTTCTGCTTAGATTACATAAAATCACGCTATTAAGGTGAGTTTCACAGCTCCACTTTCTAATATTTTCGGGGGAAAACGCATGCTAAATATTATATATACGTTATTATTATGTCTATATGATAGTATATTAGTATCAACGTAGATAGTTATAATAACCGGGATATAGTTATTTATAATAACCGGGATATAGTTATTTCGTATTTGAAAGTATACAACTATCGTAAAGTTGTTAGCATCTTATTGTTATAGTAGTATACTAATGTAGATCTTGAGTTATACATAGGATTCTATATATATTTCCTGTGCGATATAGTTCCAGAGTTATACTCAGAAGTTCTATATGTTAAGTTATAAAGTATGTTTTTATTATTGGTTTTATGTTAAGATAAAACCTGGTTTTAATTCTGATTTTAGCTGTTGTACTGCCTAAGTATTATAAATATTAGGAGTAATGTTAAAAGCATAGTCTAATAACTTAGGGTTTTAGACACGAATATGATTTTACTACTAGAACCAACGGAACTCGACAAGTCTACATTAGTTATTGTATTCATCAACTAAGATTGGAAATCTTAGGGAAAAATCCTCTGAACTGTAACCGTTAATCCCGTGTGAGCGAGGAAGTCGTGTATGAATAAGATACGGGTTGACAAGCCCACTCGTGGTTGCTAGCTACAACAAAACCGTGTGCGAGTGACGAACTGTCCTTTTGTTTGTTTATTGTTCCGACGTTGATGAAGCGTGTGGAACTTATCTCAAGATGCGAAACTTGTAGCATCAAGCAGAGGTTTGAAACTAGTCATATAGCCGTGGTTACGGACTCATGGTAGCAAATTGGTAGAAGCATTATACTTTGTCGTTACACAAGTATTAATGTTAAGTATAAGTTTCCCAAACACTTATACTCTAGGTACAAGAAACTGGTAGGTATACTACTTGTATATTAAGTAGATAATTATACCTAACACACATACTCGTATAGAATTGAAATAGATTTATACATAGCGGTTTTACTCGTATAGAATTGAAATAACATTTATACGTAGCAACTTTCGTTTGTATGGAATTACAAACACTTATACATAGTATATGAGACTTATAGGTAAACTACTTATTTAGTAAGTAAACTTTTATACCTAGGTTATACATGCTAAACGTTGGAGAGTCAAAATGATACCTTCAAAACTATACTTTTGAACTTGGAAAATGTATTATTTTTATATGGAGTCAAAACCTGTGGACTCACCGACTTTATGTTGACGTATTTTAAATTGCATGTGTTTTCAGGAAATTGATAACTATGATACGTGAAATGACATTACACCGCCCGGTGTTTCTGCCGACGGCCGGGGTGTGACACCTACTGAGTTTGAAACCGATTAAGGTCAGGAACTTATCAACAAGATGGGCTATGAAGGCGAATTTCCTCCGACAATGAAGAAGTTGCTACCACCTTACTGGAGGTTCTTAGCTCATGTCTTTGTGAGCTGCATATCATGAAGAAAATCTGGGACGGATGAAATTTCTTTAAGGAAGATAGTTTCCATCATTTCATTTGCTGCGGGACTGGGTTTCAACTTCTCCAAGTTCATCCTTGACGACCTGATTGTAAACTGATGGGTTTTGAGCATTCTAACACTTCCTAAGTGTACATGCAACCCTAATAACCTTGAATCTATGTTTTCTCTATATACATGCAAATTTCTTTTTCAAGGTTATTTCCTAACTAGCATGGCATGGGGATTACATAAAACATAAAACTAGTAGAAATACATACCTTGTTGTTGCTTGGATTCCTTCAAGACTTTGTGAGCCTAGCACCCCAAATGTTGTGCCTCAAATGCTTCACACAACACCACAAGACTTGGAATAACTTGAGAGAATACTTCTGGCACTCAAAATCGGTTATGCCCTCTCTAGTAACACTATGTCCACTAGGTCACCATTTTGCTAGCCATAGGGTTTACACATGAATGCCCTTAATTGTCATGACTCTTGATTTCTCATGACCCATGGGTTTGTAACTCCCATAGACTATCCATGGAGCTCCATATGGTTATAACCAAACCCATAAACCATGGATCATTAATCCACCATAAAAGAATTGATGATTGTCATAATCAACCCTATATATTTAATTAGTCTCACTTTGATCACTAGATTAATACTAGATTAATACTTGATCAATACTAATTAAATAATACTATTATTAATATATTAGAACTTATAATATATTAATAATCATAAGTGCCTTATTCTCTCATTTAGTCTATCCAAGTATTGCAATGTCATGCAACCCAAATTGACCATGCCGGGTCGGGTCAAGTACATACCAAATAAAGTTATGGACTTAGACACTATATCCAATAGTCTCGCACTTGGATAAGTCTAATAACTATATTTGCAAATATGACTTCAAAATCCGACTAGCAATCGTAGCTCTTTCAAAGTCTCTCGGAACTGAGATGATGATGATACGCCATTTAAGATAAGTGATCATATAATCCTCTGTTCTCATGATATCAGCCGGACAAACACATGAAACATGGTCTTACTTATTGTCCAACATTTGTTTCTCGATCTCTGATTTGTTTCGACATAGAACTAAATTGAACACATCAATTAGGTTCTGACCGGGCCCGGTACATAGGTCAAAACCAAATCATCGAGGGGCCCAGATATCGCTTCTATTTCTAGAAGGAACAGATAAACTTTGACTGATATGCTTGTACTAACTACTTGTTGAATTATTCACAAAGGCACGTTTTATAACATCGAGTTACCAATGCGTTTTCGTACAATCAATGAATAACCAACTCATAGTCAACAACTCATATCTCTAGGTTTGAAGATTTATATGATATTACCGTCTCACGATCACTCGAGATAAATTCCATGAAGTGATGCAAGTGAGCGTGGGTTGGATCCAATACTCAGCCCTTATGAGTACTCATGAATGTTGTAGCAACCATTGCATTGTCCAAAGCACTTTTAGACAAATCATACAAGCCAAATTCATGACAGTCTTAAATCAATACTTACTTCCAAAGTTTGACTGACTGTGGATGGTTTGAATAATAACATAATTATTCTGGAAGTAAAAACATGCAAAATTGAAACATAGTAAACAATCAACACAAGATAGTAACACCTTACTCATAAATAAATAACAACTTTTATTTATCATCAAATGTCAATTACATTTTACAAGTTTCAGGAATCTAATTATTGAAACTAATATCATCCTTCAGCCCAATGCGCCTTGCATGCTGTAAATGCTTAACCCTGCTCAGTCCCTTCGTGAGGGGATCTGTCGGGTTCTCATCTGATGATACCCTCTTAGCCACGAGGAGTCCTTCTTCTATTCGATGTCTGATGAAATGGTATTTTCTGTCAATGTGCCTAGATCTCCCGTGATCTCTCGGTTCCTTAGCCAAAGCAACCGCACTTTCGCTGTCACAGAAAATTTCCATTGGCTCTTTTATAGTTGGTACAACTCCAAGGTCTCTGATGAAGTTCTTTAGCCATATCGCCTCCTTAGCTGCTTTACTTGCTGCTATGTACTCTGATTCACAAGTAGAATCAGCTACTGTCTCCTGCTTGGAACTTTTCTAAGTAATTGCCCCTCCATTTAGGATAAAGACCCAGCCTGACTGAGAGCAGAAATTATCCCTATCAGTCTGGAAGCTAGCATCGCTATATCCTTCCACTCTCAAGTCATCACTGCCTCCGAGGGTAAGGACCCAATCCTTAGTCCTCCGCAGATACTTGAGAATGTTCTTTACCGCTGTCCAGTGTGCCTTGCCAGGGTTCCCTTGATATCTACTGACCATGCTCAAAGCAAAGGCCACATCAGGGCGAGTACAAGTCATAGCATACATGATCGAGCCCACAGCGGAAGCATATGGTTTATGACTCATTTCAGCTATCTCAGCCTCTGTACTCGGACTCTGAGTCTTACTCAGCTTGGCATTACTCTGGATTGGTAATTCTCCTTTCTTGGATTCTTGCATGCTGAACCTCTTCAGCACCTTATCCAAGTAAGTACTTTGACTAAGTCCAATTAGTCTCTTACTCCTATCTCTCAATATCCTTATCCCTAGGATATAGGCAGCTTCTCCAAGGTCCTTCATAGCGAAACACTTCCCAAGTCAGGTCTTAACCTCCTGCAAGGTTGGGACGTCATTTCCTATGAGAAGTATGTCATCCACATACAACACCAAGAAGCTAACTATGCTCCCAGTAGCCCTGACATACACACAAGACTCATCCTCACTCCTAGAAAAGCCAAACTCTTTGACTTTCTCATCAAAGCAAAGATTCCATCTGCGAGATGCTTGTTTCAATCCATAAATGGATTTATCAAGCTTACACACTCTATTAGGGTATCTTGTATCGACAAAACCCTCTGGTTGAGCCATGTAAACATCCTCAGCCAACTTTCAATTAAGGAAAGCGGTTTTGACATCTATTTGCCATATTTCATAATCATGAAATGCAGCTATGGCTAACAATACTCTAATAGACTTAATCTTAGCTACTGGTGAGAAGGTCTCATCATAGTCAACTCCCGGAGTTTGAGTAAAGCCCTTCGCAACCAGTCGCGCTTTGTAAGTATGTACCTTCCCATCCATGTCGGTCTTCTTCTTGAAGATCCATTTGCACCCAACTGTCTTACGACCTGGTACATTGTTAACCAAGTTCCAAACTTGATTGTCATACATGGACTGAATATCGCTGTCCATAGCCTCCTTCCATTTAGCAGACTCAGGGCCTGCCATGGCTTCCCTGTAATTATTAGGTTCATCCAAATCTATTAGTGTACTATCACTAGTAAATGTATCACCTTCAGTGGTGATGTGATAACCATAATAAAAATCAGGTGTGTTCCTCACCCTAGTGGAACGTCTTAGAGGTACAGACTCATCTATCGGATCAACAGGAGTTTCCTCCTCAGGTTGGTCGATAGCATTTGAGGTTCCTTCACCACTTGACTCTTGAAGCTCTTCAAGGTCAATTTTCCTCCCACTGTCCCCTTGGCTTATGAATTCTCTCTCACGAAAGACTCATCTTCTTGCTACAAAGACCACATTATCACTGGGTCTGTAGAAGAGGTAACTAAAGGATCTCTGTGGGTAGCCGATGAAAATACACCTCTCACTTCGAGGTTCAAGCTTATCATGAGTCTCACGCCTCACGAAAGCTTCACAACCCCAAATCTTCATGTGGTCCAAATTGGGAACTTTCCGAGTCCACATCTCGTGAGGTGTTTTGGCAACCTTTTTAGTAGGGACTAGATTAAGGATATGGGCGGCAGTCTCTAAGGCATACCCCCAGAAAGAGATTGGTAACGAAGCTCGACTCATCATGGGACGAACCATATCCAACAAGGTTCGATTGCGCCTCTCAGCTACACCATTCAACTGTGGTGTTCTGGGAGGTGTCAATTGTGAGACAATCCCACATTCCTTAAGATAGTCAAGGAACTCAATGCTAAGATACTCTCCTCCTCGATCGGATCGGAGCATCTTGATGTTCCAGCCCAATTGATTCTCCACTTCCTGCTTAAACTCTTTGAACTTTTCAAAGGTTTATGACTTATGCTTGATTAAGAAAATATATCCATATCTACTGTAATCATCAGTGAAAGTCACATAATAGCGATTAGCATCCCTTGTAGCAACTCTGAAGGGCCCACACACATCCGTGTGTACAAGGTCCAACAAACCTTCACCCCTATCACAAGTACCTGTGAAGGGTGACTTTGTCATTTTTCCAAGTAAACAAGACTCGCAACTATCATCTGACTTGAGGTCAAATGATTCCAAGACTCCAGCCTTTTGGAGTTGGCCTATGCGCTTCTTGTTAACATGTCCAAGACGACAATGCCACAAGGATGCTTTATCCAAGCTATCTGAAGAATCAATATACAACACATTATTTCCTAGATTGTCTACAACATTCACGGCTTCATATACACCATCACAAGGTAATGCTTTAAAGTAAAATACATCATTGTAATAAACATTAATAGCACCATATTTATTATCAAATGAAAATGTAAAACCTTGTTTGTACAAGCCATGAAAGGAAATAATATTTCTCGCCATTTCGGGCGAGTAACAACACTTATTCAAATCTAACATTAACCCATTATTAAGCAATAAATAATAAACTCCTATCTTGGTAACAGGTGATGCTTTCCTGTTGCCCATGACTAAGTTTATCTTCCCGTGCTCCACTTGCTCACTTCTTCTTAGTGCCTGCAAATCAGTACAGATGTGAATACCACAACCTGTATCAAGCACCCAAGAATTAGCATTAGATGAGTTATTAGACAATATTGTGTAAATACCTGCATGGGTGGGTTTAACCTTCCCATCCTTTAGATCTTGCAGATATTTGGGGCAGCTTCGCTTGAAGTGTCCCTTATCCTGGCAATAGAAGCACTGTGCTTCCTTTGGGTTTGAAGAAGGAGTAATGGGACCTTTCTTTGTCCCACTTGAAGAGGAACCATCAAGAGTCTTACCCTTGGTACCATTCGAAGGGCTTTTCCTCTTCTTACCCTTTCCCTGCCCAATAGCCAGAACAGGGGCTGTTGAAGGAGTAGAAGTAGCAACCGCTTTACCCTTAAGGCCATTTTCAGCTGTCCTTAAGAGTCCTTGAAGTTTGCTAAGTGTGACTTCCTCCTTGTTCATATGATAAGTCATACGAAACTGATCATAACTTGGAGGTAAGGAATGGAGAATGATGTCAATCGCCATTTCCTTAGGAAAGTCAACATTTAGCTTAGCAACCGGTCAATGAACCTTTGCATCTTCTGCACGTGACCGGTGATGGGTTCACCATCCTTCATTCTTGCGGTTATCATGGAGGAGATGATTTCATACCTCTCCTGACGCGCGATCTGATGGTACCTTTCCATCAGATCTAGGTGCATCTCATAGGGGTAGAAATCTTCATAGGATTTTTGAAGTTCAGGAGTCACGGTGGCCATCATGATGCATGCTACTTTAGTAGCATCCTTTTCATGTGCAACAAACTCCGCAAACTCTTCAGGAGTAGCAGTGGCTTCACTCACAACCTTAAGCTCCCTATCGAGGACATATTCTTTGTCCTCATAGCAGGTAATCATTCTGATGTTTCTGATCCACTCATTAAAATTGGATCCATCAAAGATGACCTTACCACACAAGTTCATAAGGGAAAAGGAGCCTGTTGGGTTTGAGCCAGAAGCATTGTTGGAAGACATCTTGAAAGGAAAGAAAGACAAGTTTCATTAGATTAGGAATCCTTAATAATTCACCCAAATGAAATATTAAGGCTAGGATCCAACAAACTATTTATAGTTGGAAGAGGGATGCCGTAATCCATACTATAAAATATTTGAAGGTAGGTAAATGACGATTTACCAATTTCCACCATAAGAACGAAATATTTTATTATTAGGTTTTATTGGTTTTGAAACTCCTAGATCTTTTGAGATACATTGAACTTTTCAATGGCATGTTTGAATCTCGATTGTGCCCTCTCAAGTTTGTGACTGGGATGCCGAGGATCACAAACAAGGTGTGAATAACCATACAAATTGACTTGGTACCCTCAACAATATTACCTAATCGATGTGCCGGTTAACCACACATGCTCCACCGATCTATAATAAGGTCAAGTCACCCTTTGCCACACTTACTAGTCCATGTTAGTGTGCCGGTTAACCACACACGCTCCACTAACGACTTGGTAAGGTACAAAGTGTAATTTTATGGGCTAGCACCAATTTCACATTTTCCTAAAGTAACTAAGATTGGGAATTTATAATGTATAGTTACTTTATAATTCATTATACTTTTAACGAGTATTTAAAGTCGTATCCTACCCGTTCGGCTAACGACCCTCCACCGATCAAGGAAGCGGTGGGTGAGAGTGGACACCCATTAAGTCACCATTTTATAGGCAACAACCTTATACCCCCCTTATAGACCGGCTTCGTGAATGAGGCCTACTAACGGTAAGAATGACATATTCTTATACATATCTATATAATAAAATTATAATAATAGTATAAGTGTTGATTTTTAAACTTTTTAAAAATCTAAGGTTTAATTTGGAATTAAAGTATTAGAGTGTAAGACTTTTCAAATTCCAAAACTTGAGGGCAAGAATTGAAACTATTCCAAGTCTCTTCAATTTGTAACTTACGAGTTTTAATGGTTCATAAAAATGAAGACTCTTCATTTTATGAAACCTCTTTAGTTCTTTAATCATAATTAAAAGAAGTGACTCTTGGTTATCCATAACTTGAGGACAAGTTATGGACACCATCATAGCCATTAAGATCATGAATTGAACACACATGGTGGTTACATATAATTCCTATGATCTTCTAAAAACTCATAAGAACACAAATTCATGTCAAGCAATTTCAAGAAATCATATAACTATATACAATACTTGAAAATTGATAAAAGCCATGCAAAATGGGTTAACATAATCATTATCATTTTGAAAAACAGATTTTACAAGTCCAAAACAGATTGGGATAATGATATTAATCCATTTCCAGCAACAAAACTCAAAAAAAAACTGCCCAGCACGCTCCTACTCGCCGAGTGCACTATTCTACTCGGCGAGTAGAATGAATTTGCTCATGGACTCGGCGAGTCCTCCCCATGGACTCGGCGAGTTCAGTCGTCAGAGTGCATAATTTTTGATTTTTAAGCAGTTTTGCATCAAGTATACAGAAAACAATCCTAGGCTCTGATACCACTGATGGGTTTTGAGCATTCTAACACTTCCTAGGTGTACATGCAACCCTAATAACCTTGAATCTATGTTTTCTCTATATACATGCAAATTTCTTTTTCAAGGTTATTTCCTAACTAGCATGGCATGGGGATTACATAAAACATAAAACTAGTAGAAATACATACCTTGTTGTTGCTTGGATTCCTTCAAGACTTTGTGAGCCTAGCACCCCAAATGTTGTGCCTCAAATGCTTCACACAACACCACAAGACTTGGAATAACTTGAGAGAATACTTCTAGCACTCAAAATCGGTTATGCCCTCTCTAGTAACACTATGTCCACTAGGTCACCATTTTGCTAGCCATAGGGTTCCTTTTATAGTGTTGTCACAATTAGGGTTTACACATGAATGCCCTTAATTGTCATGACTCTTGATTTCTCATTACTCATGGGTTTGTAACTCCCATAGACTATCCATGGAGCTCCATATGGTTATAACCAAACCCATAAACCATGGATCATTAATCCACCATAAAAGAATTGATGATTGTCATAATCAACCCTATATATTTAATTAGTCTCACTTTGATCACTAGATTAATACTAGATTAATACTTGATCAATACTAATTAAATAATACTATTATTAATATATTAGAACTTATAATATATTAATAATCATAAGTGCCTTATTCTCTCATTTAGTCTATCCAAGTATTGCAATGCCATGCAACCCAAATGGACCATGCCGGGTCGGGTCAAGTACATACCAAATAAAGTTATGGACTTAGACACTATATCCAACATAAACATCAAAGGAAAAACAAGGGACAAGTTCTTGATGTATCCAAGGTACATTCAAGTGTTCATCAACGAGCAATTTCCTGCGATGGTTAAAGAAGGAGAAACTCTAGACATGAAGTCTCTTGGGTCAAACACTGTCGGGCTTATCAAGAAAAACCGAAGGGGAAAAGTTACTTTTCAAGGAAAGTATCCCTTAGTGAAGTTTGGAATTCAAGCAAGGCATTTGAGTCTCATGAGTCTTCAGACCGCGTAACTTCTGAAGACGATGTCACTCCCCAAGAAGATGTTATTCCTGTATCAGATCATGAAGATAATGTAGTTACACCTGTTGCTATAGTGGATGAAGAGCATAACTTGCAATATGTGCCTGTTGAGAGTGACTACAATGAGGAAACGATGGAGGATGCAACTGAAAATAAAGGAGATGATGATGATTCATTTAATGATATTGATCTTTGAGGTTTTGACAAGGATGGCATTTCTTTGAATTTTGGAGGCAATGATAACCTCTTGTCCAATGACGACCTTGACTCGTTTTTTGACAGTATCTGTGATGTTGCTCATCCAACAACAAAAATAAATGATACAGAAGATGTTCTTGAAACAACGCCTCCTACTTCCAACCAAATGGCTGACACTACAACACCTATGGAGACAACTTCAGGGATTCCTCCCCTTGAGGATGTTATTCCTACTACTGAGCCATCTGTGAGTGAACTGTTGACGACTCAGACCTCCCAGTCTCCGTTGAAAAGGAGAAGATGTGATCTGAGGCAGGGAGTATTCATTCTAGAACAATCTCAAGGCCATATGACTCAATCAACAACTACTACAACAACTACTTTTGCTGCCGATTCATTTGTACCATCCCACGAAGGACCAAGCACCATTTTTTATGTTGGTGGTTCATTAGCTCCCCCGGGATCATCTCCTCCTAGGCCTTTTCATGATGCTGCCTCTGAGAGGCTTGCTATGCATCTGGCCCAACATCAAAGCTCAGTGCCTTCCTCCCGCGCTAAAGGAATTTCTATAGAGGAAAGCCACTCAGGAGAGGATCATTCCACCATGCACGAACTTCGAAAGGAGATCGGCGTGGTAAACCAGAAAAACATTGAACTTGATATTCGTGTAGCTGATCTTGAAGCCGAAAAAGCTCAGCTTAACATTCGTGTTGCAAATCTTGAAGCAGATAAGACTCTAAAATCGAAGCAAATCTCTGATCTGCAAACACACCTAGGAACCATAACTGCATGCTACTTTGACTTGAAGAAGAAACTGGAAGAGGAACTTGGCGTAAATTTTAAATCATCTGTTCAAGAATTCAATGGTGGCCAGTCATCTCAAGATCCCCCTGTTGACCCGCCCGCTGAAAGAAGAACTCGGATCGTTGATCGTTTTGAAAAAGAACCAGTTCAAGCACCCAACGTTGCTGCACTAAAACGTGCCAAATTAGCAGCATCCACCAAGAAAAAGTAACTATTGTTCAAGAAGAGCTCACATCAGAACGCTCCTGGAGATCAACCCAAAGTCACCATCACTGATCTTGAAAAGAAAAGATTTGGACACAAGTACGGTGATAGATCAGGAATTGTCTCATGGGGCTTTCATGACAGGGTAAACATGTGGATTGTGAGACGCAAAAGCTTAAAAGTGCAGTATTACAAAGACTTCCATGATTTCAGTTCATGGACTAGGGTTGATCTTTCAGAACTATCCAATGCTCCATTTGCAAATCCATCAGGTGATCCACGGGCAACTCATTTCAAGCTTTATTTGCAGAACCAAGTAAAGAAGGGATTTCCTAACATGAAGATTGTTGAGTCCATCATTAAAAGATTCCCTGACATACTAGATCCCAAGACAAATCAGCCTTTCCAGACTGTGATGTGGCCACCGACCAACCAAGTTAGGTAGATTCCTGTGTTGCAGAACTTCTGTGATGGATCTCTTGCGAATATGCTTTACTGGGTGTATGATGAAACCACTGCGTCTGCTATCATTAAGTTTTAAGGTGGTTGCCTTCGGCTTTCGACAAAAGAGACCTACTTAAATTTGGAAAGTGGGATATTCGTCATTTGGCACAACATCAGATCAAAGTGGCTGAAGAGATCTTCGAGAGTGCTGCTAAAGAATACTCGTCAATGGTTGTAGAGATCTTCGCAAAAGAGATGTGGAGTGGCGCGATGGGGGGGGGTCTGATGTACTTATCATTGAAAAGGACTAAGTCAAAGGTAGCCTCAAACCAAGGGGGAGATTGAAGGGTCTTGTTTATGGTTTGGGCTAGGCTATCTGATGTATAGGTCTTAATGGGTCTTTTGACATGTAATAAAGTTATTTGGAAGTGTTTACGGCCAAAATTTTGTTTACGACCATGAACAGGTTTACGGCCGTAAACCTGTTTACGGCCAGCCTTTCCCCTTTATATAGGGTTTGTCAGAGTCTGTCAGAGTTGTTGTCGAGTCATAGAGTTTACGGTCTATGTGTGTGTGTCCAAGTTGTACATGACGTTTCTTTGATATAAACGTGTGCAAAGCTTGGTTTAATCTTCTTCTACTTTATTCTAATCTTGTTTGATTGTTATTTGTTTGATCACTGGTTCGGATCCTAGATTTCAGGGCCTTACAATTGGTATCAGAGCAAATCCGGTGTCAAATCATCTTACAATTAGGTCTTAATGGGTCTTTTGTCATGTAATATAGTTGTTTGGAAGTGTTTACGGCCAAAAGTCTGTTTACGGCCGTAAGCCTGTTTACGGCCAGCCTTTCCCGTTTATATACGGCTTGTCAGAGTCCGTCAGAGTTGTTGTCGAGTCATAGAGTTTACGGTCTATGTGTGTGTGTCCAAGTTGTACCTAACGTTTCTTTGATATAAACGTGTGCAAAGCTTGGTTTAATCTTCTTCTACTCCATTCTAATCTTGTTTGATTGTTATTTGTTTGATCACTGGTTCGGATCCTAGATTTCAGGGCCTTATAATTTGTATCAGAGCGAATCCGGTGTCAAATCATCTTACAATCAAGTTCACGGTCAAAGGAGCTTAGTTTCGTCATTGTTCGAGGCCTAATTTGGTTTCTTCGTAGCAAAAGGGGATCAGATCTGCTTAAAATTCGTGTTTTCGTCAAAATCTGGGCATTTACGGTCAAGAGTTCACGGCCATAAACTCCTATTCACGGCCGTAAACTAGCAATCTTCAATAACCGTATACTGTGTATCTTCAGAAACCGTAAAAAGGCAATCTTCAAAGACCGTAAACTACCAACCGTAAACTCCTCAACCGTAATCAGCCAACCGTAAACTTGTTTACGGTCGTAATCTTGTGCCCGTAAACTAGATTTTTGGTGTTTTAGTTTATTTTTTAAGTCATTTTCAATTGACAGTCGTAATCTTATGCCCGCAATCTTCGTCCGTGATCATTGAAGAATTCTCATTCGAAGGAGCAAGAAATGAAGAATATTCTTTCATCATTTAATCCTTCAACCCCAGAAGCAAGGTGAAGCTGTTCTTGAAGATTATGTGACAGATTGCATTGAAGCCTCCTCAATCAATTTGCTGCTATCTTGTACCTGCTGAAGTGATCCAGGAGATTGTTTCTATCTGATATTCTCTCTGAAGATTCTCAAGCTGAAAGCGCTATCTTTCAAGAATCTTTTCAAGAAGCCTCCTCACCCAACGTGCGTTCAATGCCAAATTCTAAAGAAAAGCCCAACTGCTCAAGATGAAGTCATTTATTGAAGTTTCATTAAGTTCATCTTGAAGTTGTGAAGAAATCGAAGATTAATGCTCAAGCCAAGCCCCCAATGAAGATTAACAAGAAAAGCCAGCTACTTTTCAGGGGGAGCTTGTATGGTCAATTAGAAAAGAAATCTATAAACCAAGGGGGAGATTGTTGGGTCAAAAATATTGGTTTATACTTTACTTTTCTAGAAAAATGTATTTTTATGTCTAGGACAGTAAACAGCTTGGTGTTTACGGCTGTATATGTGTTTACGGTTGTGTTTACGGCAATGAACAGGTTTACGGCCGTAAACCCATTCACGGCCCATGTCTACTATATATAGGGTGAGGAGTGCATGAGTGAGAGAGTAAGGCTAGAGAAGGAGAGCATATTGTAAAGAGAGAAAGTTAGAGAGAAGAAGAATGTGTGTGAGAGAATTTTATGTGTATTGTTCATCATTCCAATCTTGAATACATCATAGATTCATCATCTTCTTCTTCTTCTCCTCCTTCTCTTCTATTTTGATTTGGCATCATCCGTTTGATTTGGATTCCGCACCATCAAACGGATCTGATTGATACACAAGCAGATTAGGGCCTTACAAGAAATACATGAAACTTCATTTACTGGAATGGATGAGGAACTCATTTTTATAAAAGATATGCCCTTTGACTAAAAATTCAAAAGTCAACCTTAAAAGTAAGATTTAAAAAGTCAAACTTAAAGGTCAAACTTAAAAAGTCAAACTTAAAAGTCAAACCGAAAAGTTAAATTTGAAAATTATAAAGTTAAACGAGAAAGTCAAAGTTTAAAGTCAAAGGTCAAGCTTTAAAGTCAAAGTCAAAATTTTAAGTTAAAAATAAAAGTAAAAAATTATAAACTAAAATTTTTGGAAGAAAATGGAATTTAAAAATAAAAAGAAATTGATTTTTTTGGTTGAAAGTGTTAAATTTGCGAAATTAGGAACCGAAGAGGAGTCCTTTTGAATTAAATTTCGAAGTAATGAAGTGTGTGGCTTGGTAGTTCAACTGGTAAGGCGCTGAGCTGAAGATGCAGGAGACCCGGGTTCGATCCCCGGCACCCCCAATTTTTTTTAATAAGACGCTGATGTGAAGACTCTTGCTGGTCGAGATTGCGATGTGACGACGAGGATCAACTGCAAACGAGGCTAAGTCGTGAACTCCGAGGACCGCAAACGAGCAGTCTGTAAACCCGCCTGACCAAACACGTGTCTTCGGACTGTAAACTCGTGAGATCTCGGACTGTAAACCCTCAGACCGAAAATCGTTTCCGGCCACAAACGCTCCGGAAACCCTAGCTGCTGGTCGTGCACGCCACCACCCCCTCGCTGGTTACGACCAAAAACAATGTTTTTTCGACTTTGTAGCTCCAAAACTCGATCAAAAACTCGTTTGTATCAAAAACACGAAGAACACCCCCCTATTTTGCCAAGATCTATCCAAAAACGCAGAAATCCTTCAAAAATAAGATCAAATACGCTCCAGATCTGACAAAAATGATTAATACAATCCAAGCTCTGATACCACTTGTAAGGCCCTGATCTGCTTGTGTATAAATCGGACCCGTTTGATGGTGCGGAATCCCAATCAAACGGATGATGCCATATCAAAATAGAAGATAAAGAGGAGTTGAAGAAGAAGATGATGAATCTATGATGTATTCAAGATTGGAATGATGAACAATACACATAAGATTCTCTCACATACACTCTTCTTCTCTCTAACTTTCTATCTCTACAATATGCTCTCCTTCTCTAGCCTTACTATATCACACATGCACTCCTTACCCTATATATAGTAGACATGGGCCATGAATGGGTTTACGGCCGTAACCTGTTCACGGCCTTAAACATATATACAGCCGTAAACACCAAGCTGTTTACGGTCCTAGACATAAAAATACATTTTCCTAGAAAAGTAAAATATAAACCAATATTTTTGACCCAACAATATTGAAGGGTCTAGTTTATGGTTTGGGCTAGGCTATCTGATGTATAGGTCTTAATGGGCCTTTTGTCATGTAATAGAGTTGCTTGGAAGTGTTTACGGCCAAAAGTCTGTTTACGGCTGTGAACAGGTATACAGTCGTAAACCTGTTTACGGCCAGCCTTTCCCCTTTATGTAGGGCTTGTCAGTGTCTGTCAGTGGTTGTTGTCGAGTCATAGAGTTTACGGTCTACGTGTGTGTGTCCAAGTTGTACCTGACTTTCTTTGATATAAATGTGTGCAAAGCTTCATTTAATCTTCTTCTACTCCATTCTAATCTTGTTTGATTGTTATTTGTTTGATCACTGGTTCGGATCCTAGATTTCAGGGCCTTACAATTGGTATCATAGCGAATCCGGTGTCAAATCATCTTACAATCAAGTTCACGGTCAAAGGAGCTTAGTTTCGTCATTATTCGAGGCCTGATTTGGTGTCTTCGTAGCAAAATGGGATCAAATCTGCTTTAAAATCGTGTTTTCGTCAAAATCTGGGCATTTACAGTCAAGAGTTTACGGCCGTAAACTCCTATTCACGGCCGTAAACTAGCAATCTTCAATAACTGTATATTGTGTATCTTCAGAAACCGTAAAAAGGCAATCTTCAAAGACCGTAAACTACCAACCGTAAACTCCTCAACCGTAATCAGCCAACCGTAAACTTGTTTACGGTCGTAATCTTGTGCCCGTAAACTACCAACCGTAAACTCCTCAACCGTAATCAGCCAACCGTAAACTTGTTTACGGTCGTAATCTTGTGCCCGTAAACTAGATTTTTGGTGTTTTAGTTTATTTTTTAAGTCATTTTCAATTTAAAAAAAAAACAAAAAAAAACAAAAATGGATTCTCAAAGCCCAGCAATTCATCATGAATTGTATTCAATCATGGGAACAACCACTCGCATTGCACGCTTGTTATCTGGAGAATGGTTCCCGGAATGGAAATACCGGATCGAAAAATACATCAAGATGAAAGATTTTAAGGTTTGGCGAATCATTCTCAGAGGACCAGTCAGAATCACTACTACTCTTGCGAATGGACAAATAATTGACAAAGTGTATGATGATTACACTGATGAAGACTTCGAAAAGGTTGAAGAATAGGAAAGGGCGTTGGCTACTTTAACTATGGCTTTATCTCCTGATATTGCTCAAGGATTCAGAGAGTATGATTCAGCCAAAGCATTGTGGGAAGCTTTAATTGAGGTCCATGAGGGTAATGAAGACATGAAACAGAATCGCCAAGACATGTTAAGACAGAAATTCAATATGTTTAATTATGTTCTTGGAGAAACTCTAGAAGCCCAGTTGCAGCGTTTTACCACATTCACCACTGAAATGAGTTCAGCTGGGATTTATGTGACTATGTCTGAGATAAACGGAAAGCTGAATTCACTTCCGAAGGCATGGGATATGAACGTGGCTGTCATCAAGAAGATGAAAGATCTCAATCGTCTCAGTCTTGCTGAAACTATGGCAATCATCAAAGCCTGTGATCTTGATGATAAGCAAAGACAGATCAATCATGTGAATTCCTACTCGACTGCAAATCTTGGGATTTCTTCAAATGATGCCTTTTCATCTTTTACCTCCTGTCCAAGTCAAGCTTTTGCCGTTCAACAACCTCAGAATCAAACCTTTGTTGCTCCATCAGCTGGACCATTTGTTGCTTCATCATCTATGTCTCATCCACAAAGTCAGTCGTTTGTTGTTCCACTAGCTGTTTCCTCCTCCAAAGCACCAGTTATGGTTCTTGTTCCCAATCCCAAAGAAAGCGATGAAAACTTAGCTCTTGCCACTGGACTTGTCAATTGCTATAATGCTTTTGTAGCTAGAGAGCTTCCACCTCAACTCTCATTTGCTGATCTAGATCAAATTCATCCAGAAGATGTGGAAGAAATGGATATTACTTGGCAGATAGCAATGGCAGTGCTCAGGGCAAAGCAATTTGCAATGAAGACGGGAAAGAACAACTGGGGGATGAATGCTGACAAGAAGGTTGGGTTTAACAAGGGCAAGCTTCGATGTTACAATTGCCACGAGCTAGGTCATTTTGCTCGTGAGTGTGCGAAGCCAGAAAGAAGGGTAAGCAATGATAGAACAATGGTTCCAGTGGGAAATAGTCGTGGAAGTGCTGCTATCAACAGTGAGACTGCTAATATGGTAGTGGTTGCTCAGTCCTTTGACTGGGAGGACTAGATTCAGGCACTAAATATTTCAGGACCTGAGAGTGCTCACTTTGCTCAAATCGATGATGCTCAAGAAGAGAAAGCTGAGGTTGATCCTGAAGAAGAGATGATGGAGTTGCAGTTTGCCTTTATGGTATCTTCTACTCCAGAACCTGAGAAGAAAGAGGTAAGTCGGTCTTCCTGTTCTCAAACATGCATTGATAATGTCAAAATTTAACTTGAGCATATAGAATTATTGAGTATAGAGAACGAGGACCTAAAATATGAAGGGTATCAACTTAGGAAAGGACATAAACCTCTAAAAGCTCAATTAGAAGCAAATACAAATGATTTTAGAAAACTTTAGGAAGAGTATAGCAATAAGTGTGCCAATTATAGATTTGTGACTGAACAACTTGATGAGTTAACTGCTGAGCTTGAAACATTGAAAAACAAATTTGAAAATGCATATTTTAATTTTATAAAATTTGACGTCTCAAGTGAAGTAGTTGCGTCCATGATAGATCATAATTTGCAATTCAAAAATAACCAGCAAAAGGGTTTAGGATATGATAAAGTGCCTCCTTTTAATCATAATTATCAGTTTAAGCCATTGACCGAAGAAGAGATGGACAGAGAGCCATTTCTTAAATATGTGTTTGTGTTAGGAGGTAGTATTAATATTGAAAATATTAATGTTTCTACTTCCCATGCAGATCAATCTTTACGTCAATCAAAGCAAGAAGCTGAAGGATGTTTTTCTGAAAATAAAAATGTTTCTGAACCTGCTGTTTTTATGTCAAATGATAACACTTTTGTTTCTGATGTTAAAATAAATTATGTATCTTGTGATGATTCTGCATCACAAAATGATAACTCAAACTTTTTTGATATATTTGATGATTTGTTTGACAATACCAATGTTTCTGTTTCAAGCACATCCACTTCACCAATCACACAACATGGTTCACCCTCATCAATCACACAATCCGATTCTCGCACATGGTCTTGTGGGAAAAGTAAGGGTGTCAGTAAAGAAATTAAATCAGACAAAGGCAGTACCAGTTACAATAATAATAAGCAAATTTGTTTTAGCTGTGGTACTGTCAGTCACATCGCTAGGAACTGCCCTAATAGGGCATTTGTGCATTTTTTGTCTCAAAGAGGAGAGAACGAGTCTCGAGGAAGGTCTTTAACTAGAAAGTCCTCGAGATCTCGCCCTCGAGATGATGATTGGAAGGCTAATCAAAACAAGAAAAGGGCAGCTTTTGCACAAGAACAAACAGGTTTTCAATAATAAAGTCACAAATTGTTTGCCAAAATCGAACAAGGCTAAGCCGAGGTCGGTTTCGTCAAAGAGCAGATCTGGATCTTCAACCACTTCTGGTAGAAAATCCAAATGCCCAAAGCAAACGGGAAGGAAAAATGTTTCAAAAACACCCGTGATTTAAAAAAAAAACTAAATACCAGTGGGTGCCCAAATTAAGTTCCAACCAATCATTGTCATCCTCTAAAAGTGTTTTAAATGATGATTCAAAAAAAAGTTCAAAACATAAATCTGTGATCGTAAAGGGTCAACCCAAGAAAGTAATGACTTGGGTCCCTGTGACAACTGTCAATTCAGGTCATTCTCGGACTCATGCATCTTTATAAAAACCATTCATGCACAACATGACATGGCCTAGTAGTATAAATTAGGTCAAAATCTTGCATAAACTAGGATCCAACTAAGATCTAGGACTAATATACTTGACTCTTACGATTCTAGTAAGTTGTTTAACTACAATAGGAAATGCCAATACCATAATTAGAATGAAACTTCAAACTTTGTTACAATTGAAAAAGGGTATAAAACCCTAAAAATAAATTAAAATATTCTAATTTCATTCCAATATGATGGTGAATATCAAACAATGTTCCAAAAACTCTAAAGAGCCCAAAAATCCAAATTTATAAACTTTAAAGCTTAAAAACTTTATAAAATTTGCTATAAACTTCCTAATATAAAATTTTTATTAATCAAATTATAGATTATAATCAATGAAATAGAAATTTAAATTATCATACATTAATCATAATTTATTAGTTAAAAACAAGATTTTTAAATAAATCAAAAATTGCTTAAAGAAACATTTTTATAAAAATTTAGGTTTTATAAAAATTGAAGGGAAATTTATTTAATTTGAATTAGGAGAGAGAGGGCCTCTCTTATACTCATAAAATCCGTCACCCTCTCTCCCATGCTCTCTCTTCCCAAAAACTTCAATCATTAAACTCATTCTTACACTTCAAATTCCCTCTTCATTCTCTCTCTCACACTCCACCCTTTCAACTCTCAAACTCTCCTCCTCTCTCTCTAAACTCACGAAAATATTCAGTCAAGAACACCTCTCCACACTCAAATCTTCATCTTCTAAGGCTATTCTTCAAGGTATTCACGAAAATCTTTCACCCTCCCTTACTTTTCCTTCTTGTTTTAAAGGGTTTTCTTGTACTTCTCTTCCTTCTACACCATTCTTTATGAACATTCATGAACATGTTCATGAATGTCGAGTTTGATGATGATGGTGGTAGGGTTTCACCCAAGAACAACATGCATGTTGTTTAATGGTGAAATCCAAGGACCAAAACCTATGTCAAACACTAAAGTTCGGATTTTTACAAGTTTTAAAGGCTCATACACCTTATGCATTCAAGTATTTCCTTTAAAAACATCACTATGACAAACATATGTCCATGCATGGTCTTCAAACCGTGATGCATGGGATGAACACCAAGCTAAAGAGCTTGATGATCAAAGTACATTGTTAATAGTGCATGTAAATGATTTTGTCTATAAAAATATCTAAAAGTTCTTTTCTGTTCAAAATAAAATTTTTTTCCAGATTCCCATTAAGGTAATATGAACATCTGGAAAATCCCAAGAGTTTTTATCATTTCCTTGATTTATTAAAATTGTTATAAGAAAACAAAGGCATAAATTACATAAAATATTTCCAGAGGTCTATAAATCCTGAATAAATTCGTGGATGACCCCTATAGTGAATAATGACCTCTCATTAAGTTTCATCGATTTATGTTTCTGTTTAGTATGACTTTTGATTTTCTTTTTGTTTGGTTCCAATAAATCGCAAAACCACTTTAGAGAGTGCGAAAATTGTATTTAACAATTTTCGCAGCTCTTACCTGAGGTGGGAGACTCAGAAAAATAATTTCAGAATTTTGCATCATGCCGTTCTATTTTTCTCAATTTTTGGTAATTATAATGGCCTAAAAATAGGAAAAATAGTTCTGATTATCCAAAATTCATGAAAATTTACCAGAACATCATGGTGTACATTAGGAGGTTACATAAAAATTTTGAGGATTTTTCTCTACTGTATACTATTTTTCTCCTATTTTCTAAGGCTAAATACACTTAAATACATTTAAATACAAATGAATACCCAAAACCGGATTATACAATATGAAAACCACCTTTGGTATTTTTCTCAGGTTATTTACACTGTAAATGATGTTACAAAAAGTTTTGGTAATTTACTTTAACTGTTTATTATTTATTCTCCAATTAATGATTATTTAAGAGGATAAAACAAAGAAAAATAGAAAGACCAACTGTTTATATTTTTCAGAGTTTCTATATGTATAATAACAGTGTTACAAAAAGTTTGGGTAATTTTGGAAACTGTTTTCTATTTATTTCAATTTTTATTGGAATAAATGCTCAAAAATCATAAAATTGGGTTAAACAGTTTAGAAATCCATTTTTATAGTTTTCCCAGCTCAAGTATGTCTAATGGCAGTATTATAAAAAGTTTGGGAATTTTTATGCTTTTAATACTATTTTTCATGAATTTATGTTGTTTTGAAGGCTTAAAAATTTAGAAAAATAGTTAATCATATCAAAAATTCAAAGGTAATTTTCTGGAAGACCTCTACTGTATTTAGAATGAAAATACAAGGTTTGACAATTTTTGGAAACTGTTTGATAATATTTTACATTTTTAGGAATTTAAAACACCTTTAAATGTGTTGAAATACCCTAAATTAATATTACTAAATCTGGAAAATTAATATCCAAAATTGTCTTAATCACATGAGTTATAGAATTTCACCATTTCAGAAAAATTGTAACCAATTAATATAAAACCAATATTAGAACATAAATTTGGCATTTCACTATATGTAGAGTTTAGTATATTAGCATTAGATTTCGACATGGAAACTCACTAGTGTGTGTTTGATGTCGTAGGATCCCGGTAGTAAGACGTTGGTGTATTCCGAGGCACCACTTGTACCTACTCGAAACATTGTGAGTATTCACGCACTCCCCTATTTTCAGTTTTTTTTTATGTTTTGGGGTGGAAAAGCATGTCCCGAAAAATTATTATTTGAATGTTGTATTTAAATTGATTTGTATCAAACATGATTGCTATTTTATTGCTATGTCTCTCTATGTATGTCTATGCAACACGGAACATGAGAACTTATCGTACTAAGGCCCCTCCCTTATCTCTAACCATTAACTCTTTGAGCCAATGGTCATTATGGATAGCGCTATTAGGAATTGACAACTCCTCACTCGCCCTATTGCTGGAGTGCATGATACCATATTCATCTATGGAACGATAAGCATAGATCTTGATAGGGCTTCAGTCATAGGTTTGGTTGAGACTCATTGTTTGCTCATACACATACAAACTCGTTTCTCGTTATAGCAATAAACTTGTTATCAATCGTAGCAATCAACTTTGTTTCTCATTAAAGCAATGTACTTGTATTTATGAAAAGCCTTATTACAAATCTTGATTTTATAAACTTGTGAACTCACCAACTATTTTCATAGTTGACGCTTGTTTTACATGCTTTTTCAGGAAATAATTAGTAAGTGGATATAAAGATTCATCATCATAGAGCATGCTGCATCGTGTTGAAGTTATTTATGAAGTTATATTTTGAACAATGTTATTTTGGAAAAACTTGTACTTGTTTCTAAAGTTATAGAGAACATCAGTTTTCCTTTAAGAAAACACAACCTATAACCAAAACTTATAAAAAAAATTCTTTTTACATCAAACATATTACTAATATAATTAGGTTGGGAATTGTATCGTTGGACCTCAATTAAACATTGCCTGATGACCTATGTTTAATTAAGGAAAGATTTATACAAAGCTTGAGCTAATTATAATAGGAATATGTTCAACAAAATTTTTGAGAAAACTTTATTTCAAAAAAAAATTCAAAAAGGTTAATTTTGGTGTGTGTAAGCATTGCATATTATAGGCATGGATTGTCATTTATTTCATATCTCATTGAATCTATGTCTCAGTCCACTATGTCGACATCGTCATCTTCTCACGCTACCGCCTCAGCTGATGAGTCCGGCTACGTCACTGTTATCCCTCGACGTGATCCCCCCGCCTCGGTGGAGGAAGACCCCTCGGAAGACACAGAAGATACAGGAAACTTGGTGGAGATCAGCAATGAAAACGCCCCGAGTCAGCAACGCGAGGCATCTCCTACATCGGTGTTGCCACAGCCACCACTTTATGGGCTTCGTATTCGGAGGACGACGAGGAAGAGTGTTCCTATTCCAGGAAGGATAGCAACCAGTACAGCAGGACTTGGCACGGCAGGACCCAGTAGGGTAGGACCCAGCAATATAGGACCGAGAGCACCCCCACTACAGCGAGTCATAGGGATACCTGTCAGGCAGCCAGGTATGACCCCGGAGGAGTCCCGGAGAATGCAGTCGATGGCAACGGGCCTACGTCACAGTCTCGCTGTGATAGCTGGGCATCGGGAAGTTTTGGATGAAGTGTTGACAAGGATGGAAATCTTGTTTCAGCATTCGATGGAGGCTGCTGACACTGCTAGTGCTGCTAGACGAGTGGCAGGTCGTGCGATGACCGCATATTATGTGCTTGGAGGGCTATTACTGATTGTGGTGTTGATGTTTCTTGTTGGGATAGCGATTAGTATTTGGTTCTGATTTCAGTATTTTATTTTATTTTGTCATGAAACGAAAACCCATGTTGGGTGTCTTTTGGGGAAAAACATTTAAAACTTTATTTTGGGAATTGATGTATTGCTTTGGTTTTAAGACTATTTCAAATGGTGATGAGAAGTTTATTTTATGTTTCAAAACTTTTACTATGAGGTCAAACCCTAGAATTTTCTTAGTCAATGGTTGAATAAAAAGATTTTTCTTTTCTTTCCTTTCTAAAATCTATATGCCTAGTATTAATGCAAACCATTAATTTGACAACACTTACGGTTTTCAAAATAGTAGTGGACTAAATATTATACATTATTTTATGTATTTATACGTACTTCTTCTCTTGTGTCTTAGACCCATGTCAGGAAGGCCTAATCGCGGGCGCCCACAGAACGAAACACCCGATGTTGCTCAAATTGTAAAACAACAGCTCTTGGAAGCAAACCCAAACATTGTTACTCAAGTAACTGCGGGACTTAATGCTAACCAACGAAGTAGTGGAGGAAACCGGGGAAACAATGAAAGAGAATGCAACTACAAGTCCTTTATGGCCTGTAAACCTAAGGAATTCCATGGAAAGGAAGGTGCGGTCGGGTTGCTGAAATGGATTGACAGTATGGAGTCGGTCCTTCACATTAGCAAATGTCTCGAACGCAACAAAGTGGAGTATGCAACTTGTCTACTTCAGGATAGGGCATTGACCTGGTGGAATACTTTAGTGCAAACCCGAGGTCGTGCAGCGGCATATCAGCTAACTTGGGAAGACCTAAAGAAGCTGCTGATAGAGGAGTATTGTCCCAAGGATGAAATTCAGAAGCTTGAATCTGAGTTCTGGAACCATTCTATGGTTGGAACACAAATAGAGAAGTACTCAGTCCGATTTCATGAACTAGCAAAACTGGTACCTCACATGGTTACGCCTGAGGAGAAACGGATAGATCGTTACATCTGGGGTCTGGCACCAGAGATTCGGGGAATGGTTACTTCAGCAAATCCAACTACTATTCAGAGTGCAGTAAGTCTAGCAAATCGACTAACCAATGATGTGATAAGGATGGGAGCATCGACAAAGGAAAACTCTAGTAGCAAGAGGAAGCCAGCAGATCAGGTAGAGAAGAAGTATGGAGGCAAGTCAGGGAGGAAGCAGAAAGTCTCAAGAAACTTTATGGTAAGAGCCCAGGAGCAAGAACCAGTGAAAACTCAGGAATAGAAAGTCATGGAAGTGCAGGAGCGAAAGCAGTACTCAGGACCGCATCCGAAGTGTAATAAGTGTAACTTCCATCACAAGGGAGCTTGCCCAGTGTGCCAAAACTGTAAACAGACAGGCCATTACTCGAAGTATTGTAAGCTGAATAAGGATGGAAAAAGGGCATGTTACGAGTGCGGGAGTGCTGATCATCTCCGTAGAGCATGTCCCAAACTGAACAAGGGGCCTGGTAACAATGGACAAGGCCAAGCTAGGCAAAATTTCCAAGGAAATCTAGGTGGGCGGCCAAGAGGTGTAGCCTTTGTGATTGGTGCAGAAGAAGCTCGTCAGAACCCTGAAGTGATAACAGGTACGTTTCTCGTGAACAATCATTTTGCATCAGTAATATTTGATGCGGGAGCAGATAGGAGTTTCGTTTCTTTAGCATTTAGACCGTTAATTGACTTGAAATCAAGAAAGATGAGGAATACTTATACTATTGAACTTGCTGAAGGGTATGAAATTAGGGCTAATGAAATAATTCCTGGCTGTACTCTGAATTTAGCTGATAAACTCTTTAGCATTGACCTAATTCCTATAGAGCTAGGTAGTTTTGATGTAATAGTAGGAATGGATTGGTTATCCAAAAATAGAGCGGACATTGGTTGTTACGAGAAAGTCATTGTGGTACCTCTCCCCAATGGAGAAACCCTTATCATACATGGTGAGAAGCCAGGAAGAAGTTTAAACATTGTATCAAGCATGAAGATTCACAAGTATCTGAAGAAGAATTGTACTGCATTCATGGCCCACGTGCTAGAAAAAGAACCTGAAGCTAAGCAACTCAAGGAGATTCCAGTGGTTCAAAACTATCCCGAAGTGTTTCCGGAGGAATTACCTGGTCTACCCCCTCACAGACAGGTCGAATTTCGGATAGACTTAATTCCCGGAGCGGCACCGGTAGCAAAAGCACCATATCGCCTCGTGCCATCCGAGATGCAAGAACTATCCGGACAACTTCAAGAACTTCTAGACAAAGGGTTTATACGACCAAGTTCTTCACCTTGGGGAGCCCTCGTGTTGTTCGTCAAAAAGAAAGACGGGTCATTCCGAATGTGTATTGATTAGAGAGAATTGAACAAGTTGACAATCAAGAATCAATATCCTCTTCCTCGAATTGATGACTTGTTCGATCAGTTGTAGCGCGCTTCATACTTCTCAAAGATCGACCTCCGATCAGGATACCATCAACTAAGAGTTCACGAAGGAGACATTCACAAAACAGCATTTAGAACCCGTTATGGACATTATGAGTTCTTAGTCATGCCTTTTGGACTAACGAACGCACCCGCTGTTTTCATGGATTTGATGAATAGGGTCTGTAGACCATACCTAGACAAGTTTGTAATTGTATTTATCGATGACATACTTTTTTACTCACAAACCAAAGAAGATCATGAGAGATATCTGAAGCTAATGTTGGAGCTGTTGAAGGAGCAGAAATTGTATGCCAAGTTCACTAAGTGTGAATTTTGGATTCGGGAAGTACATTTCCTTGGTCATGTAATCGGCGAAAGAGGAATTCATGTAGATCCAGCTAAGATCGAGGCAATCAAGAAATGGGAAGCCCCCAAAATCCCGACAGAAATACGACAGTTCCTAGGATTAGCTGGGTACTACAGACGCTTCATTGAGAATTTCTCTAGGATTACTCAACCATTAACATCTTTGACCCAAAAGGACAGAAAAATTCTCTGGGAAGAGAAACACGAAGAAGCGTTTCGAATCCTGAAAAACAAGCTGTGCAATGCACCAATTCTGGCCTTACCAGAGGGATCAGAGAACTTTGTAGTGTATTGTGATGCGTCTCATCAAGGATTAGGATGTGTGTTAATGCAAAAAGATAAGGTCATTGCGTATGCTTCCAGACAACTCAAACCGCATGAGAAGAATTATACAACCCATGATCTAGAACTAGGAGCAATAGTTTTCGCTCTAAAGATATGGAGGCATTATTTGTATGGAACCAAGTGCACCATTTATACCGATCACAAAAGCCTTCAGCATATCCTAGATCAGAAAATGTTAAACATGCGGCAGAGGAGATGGGTAGAGTTGTTTAGTGATTATGACTGTGAGATACGATATCACCCAGGGAAGGATAACGTAGTAGCCGACGCTCTAAGTAGGAAAGAAAGAGTGAAACCTTCCCGTGTGAGAGCTTTGGGAATGGTAATTCAGACAAGCTTGAAATCTCAAATCATTGATGCCCAGGAGAAAGCGCTATTCAAGGAACATCTTCCACGCGAAACCTTACATGGTTTGGAAGTGAGATTTGAAACCAAACCTGATGGAGTTCGTTATTTTAAGGACAGGGTCTGGATTCCAAGGGTTAACGATCTGAGAGACATGGTACTAGAGGAGTCTCATCGATCTAAATACTCAATGCACCCTGGAGCGGATAAAATGTAAAAGGATCTTAAAGAGTACTATTGGTGGCCTGGAATGAAAAGGGATATTGCCTTATATGTTGGGAAGTGTTTAACTTGCTCAATAGTCAAAGCTGAACATCAAAAACCATCCGGCTTATTGCAACAACCTGAAATTCCCCAATAGAAATGGGAGCAGATATCCATGGATTTCGTTACCAAACTTCCTAGAAATGCTAAAGGTCATGACTCAATTTGGGTCATAGTGGATCGACTGACGAAATCTGCTCACTTTCTCCCCATTCGGGAAGACTTCAAGATGGAAAAATTGGCCCAAATCTACATCGACAAAATTGTTTCTCTGCATGGTGTACCCCTATCCATCATTTCTGATAGAGATAGTCGTTTTACATCACGATTTTGGTGGATGTTACAGAAGGCACTAGGAACCAAGATAAATTTGAGCACAGCTTAACACCCTCAGACAGATGGGCAAACAGAGAGAACGATACAAACATTGGAAGACATGCTACGGGCGTGTGTCATTGAGTTCAAAGGAAATTGGGATACTCATTTGCCTCTAATTGAGTTTTCCTACAATAACAGTTACCACACGAGTATCCAATGTGCCCCATACGAAGCATTGTATGGACGCAAGTGTCGTTCTCCATTGTGTTGGACAGAAATCGGAGACAGACAATTGACTAGACTCGACCTTATCCAGGAAACAACTGACAAGATTGCTATCATCAAAGATAGGCTTAAAGCCGCCAGAGATCGTCAGAAAAGTTATGCGGATAATCGTCGAAAACCATTAGAATTCCAAGTTGGAGACAAGGTACTTCTAAAGGTGTCGCCTTGGAAAGGGCTTGTACATTTTGGTAAGAAAGGAAAACTAAGCCCGAGATATGTTGGACCCTTCGAGATCATTGAAAGGATTGGTCCAGTGGCATATAAACTCCGATTACCCCAAGAGTTAAGCGCCATTCACGACACATTCCACGTCTCCAATCTTAAGAAATGTTTAACCGACGAAGCATTGATAGTACCTCTGGAGGAAATTAAGATCAATGATAAGCTAACCTTTGTTGAGGAACCGATAGAAATCCTTGACAGAGAGGTGAAACAACTTAAGCGGAGTAAGATTCCGATTGTGAAAGTTCGATGGAACTCAAAAAGCGGGCCGGAGTACACCTGGGAGCGTGAGGACTTCATGAAGGAAAAGTATCCACAACTTTTCCCATGCGATGACAAACGATGACATAGAATGAATTTCGGGACGAAATTCTTTTTAAGTGGGGGATACTGTGACAACTGTCAATTCAGGTCATTCTCGGACTCATGCATCTTTATAAAAACCATTCATGCACAACATGCCATGGCCTAGTAGTATAAATTAGGTCAAAATCTTGCATAAACTAAGATCCAACTAAGATCTAGGACTAATATACTTGACTCTTACGATTCTAGTAAGTTGTTTAACTACAATAGGAAATGCCAATACCATAATTAGAATGAAACTTCAAGCTTTGTTACAATTGAAAAAGGGTATAAAACCCTATAAATAAATTAAAATATTCTAATTTCGTTCCAATATGATGGTGAATATCAAACAATGTTCCAAAAACTCTAAAGAGCCCAAAAATCCAAACTTATAAACTTTAAAGCTTAAAAACTTTATAAAATTTGCTATAAACTTCCTAATATAAATTTTTTATTAATCAAATTATAGATTATAATCAATGAAATAGAAAGTTAAATTATCATACATTAATCATAATTTATTAGTTAAAAACAAGATTTTTAAATAAATCAAAAATTGCTTAAAGAAACATTTTTATAAAAATTTAGGTTTTATAAAAATTGAAGGGAAATTTATTTAATTTGAATTAGGAGAGAGAGGGCCTCTCTTATACTCATAAAATCCGTCACCCTCTCTCCCATGCTCTCTCTTCCCAAAAACTTCAATCATTAAACTCATTCTTACACTTCAACTTCCCTCTTCATTCTCTCTCTCACACTCCACCCTTTCAACTCTCAAACTCTCCTCCTCTCTCTCTAAACTCACGAAAATATTCAGTCAAGAACACCTCTCCACACTCAAATCTTCATCTTCTAAGGCTATTCTTCAAGGTATTCACGAAAATCTTTCACCCTCCCTTACTTTTCCTTCTTGTTTTAAAGGGTTTTCTTGTACTTCTCTTCCTTCTACACCATTCTTTATGAACATTCATGAACATGTTCATGAATGTCGAGTTTGATGATGATGGTGGTAGGGTTTCACCCAAGAACAACATGCATGTTGTTTAATGATGAAATCCAAGGACCAAAACCTATGTCAAACACTAAAGTTCGGATTTTTACAAGTTTTAAAGGCTCATACACCTTATGCATTCAAGTATTTCCTTTAAAAACATCACTATGACAAATATATGTCCATGCATGGTCTTCAAACCGTGATGCATGGGATGAACACCAAGCTAAAGAGCTTGATGATCAAAGTACATTGTTAATAGTGCATGTAAATGATTTTGTCTATAAAAATATCTAAAAGTTCTTTTCTGTTCAAAATAAAAAAAATTTCCAGATTCCCATTAAGGTAATATGAACATCTGGAAAATCCCAAGAGTTTTTATCATTTCCTTGATTTATTAAAATTGTTACAAGAAAACAAAGGCATAAATCACATAAAATACTTCCAGAGGTCTATAAATCCTGAATAAATTCGTGGATGACCCCTATGGTGAATAATGACCTCTTATTAAGTTTCATCAATTTATGTTTCTGTTTAGTATGACTTTTGATTTTCTTTTTCTTTGGTTCCAATAAATCGCAAAACCACTTTAGAAAGTGTGAAAATTGTATCTAACAATTGTCACAGCTCTTACCTGAGGTGGGAGACTCAGAAAAGTAATTTCAGAATTTTTCATCATGCCTTTCTATTTTTCCCAAATTTTGGTAATTATAATGGCCTAAAAATAGGAAAAATAGTTCTGATTATCCAAAATTCATGAAAATTTACCAGAACATCATGGTGTACATTAGGAGGTTACATAAAAATGTTGAGGATTTTTCTCTACTGTATACTATTTTTCTCCTATTTTCTAAGGTTAAATACACTTAAATACATTTAAATACACATAAATACCCAAAACTGGATTATACAATATCAAAACCACCCTTGGTATTTTTCCCAGGTTATTTACACTGTAAATGATGTTACAAAAAGTTTTGGTAATTTACTTTAACTATTTATTATTTATTCTCCAATTAATGATTATTTAAGAGGATAAAACAAAGAAAAATAGAAAGACCAACTGAAAAATATCTTTTATATTTTTCACAGTTTCTATATGTATAATAACAGTGTTTCAAAAAGTTTGGGTAATTTTGGAAACTGTTTTCTATTTATTTCAATTTTTATTGGAATAAATGCTCAAAAATCATAAAATTGGGTTAAACAGTTTAGAAATCCGTTTTTATATTTTTCCCAGCTCAAGTATGTCTAATGGCAGTATTATAAAAAGTTTGGGAATTTTTATGCTTTTAATACTATTTTTCATGAATTTATGTTGTTTTGAAGGCTTAAAAATTTAGAAAAATAGTTAATCATATCAAAAATTCAAAGGTAATTTTTTGGAAGACCTCTACTGTATTTAGAATGAAAATACAAGGTTTGACAATTTTTGGAAACTGTTTGATAATATTTTACACTTTTAGGAATTTAAAACACCTTTAAATGTGTTGAAATACCCTAAATTAATATTACTAAATCTGGAAAATTAATATCCAAAATTGTCTTAATCACATGAGTTATAGAATTTCACCATTTCAGAAAAATTGTAACCAATTAATATAAAACCAATATTAGAACATAAATTTGGCATTTCACTATATGTAGAGTTTAGTATATTAGCATTAGATTTCGACATGGAAACTCACTAGTGTGTGTTTGATGTCGTAGGATCCCGGTAGTAAGACGTTGGTGTATTCCGAGGCACCACTTGTACCTACTCGAAACATTGTGAGTATTCACGCACTCCCCTATTTTCAGTTTTTTTTTTATGTTTTGGGGTGGAAAAGCATATCCCGAAAAATTATTATTTGAATGTTGTATTTAAATTGATTTGTATCAAACATGATTGCTATTTTATTGCTATGTCTCTCTATGTATGTCTATGCAACACGAAACATGAGAACTTATCGTACTAAGGCCCTTCCCTTATCTCTAACCATTAACTCTTTGAGCCAATGGTCATTATGGATAGCGCTATTAGGAATTGACAACTCCTCACTCGCCCTATTGCTGGAGTGCATGATACCATATTCATCTATGGAACGATAAGCATAGATCTTGGTAGGGCTTCAGTCATAGGTTTAGTTGAGACTCATTGTTTGCTCATACACATACAAACTCGTTTCTCGTTATAGCAATAAACTTGTTATCAATCATAGCAATCAACTTTGTTTCTCATTAAAGCAATGTACTTGTATTTATGAAAAGCCTTATTCCAAATCTTGATTTTATAAACTTGTGAACTCACCAACTATTTTCATAGTTGACGCTCGTTTTACATGCTTTTTCAGGAAATAATTAGTAAGTGGATATAAAGATTCATCATCATAGAGCATGCTGCATCGTGTTGAAGTTATTTATGAAGTTATATTTTGAACAATGTTATTTTGGAAAAACTTGTACTTGTTTCTATTAAGCTATGGGTTGTAAACTTTTGAATATTGCTATGGTGATGTATCTTTATCTTTTGCAATGAAACCGTTATCGCTGTCATATCTTGCGTTTCCGCTTTAGCGGGGTGTGACAGTCCCCAAATCAAAATGATCCCGCTCATTTTACAGGGACAGTTGCGGAGGAATTTCGTCAGACCTTGGTATGTCGACAACGGTTGCTCCCGACATATTACAGGAGACATCTCCCAGTTGAACGACATTCAAACTTTTAATGGGGGATTCATTTCCTTTGCGGGAGGAGAAGGCGGAAAAATCACTCAGAAAGGAACTATGTCAAATGGAGTGCTGAGTTTCGAGAACGTCAACTATGCTCCCGAGTTAAAGCATAGCTTGTTGAGCGTCTCCCAGATTTGTGACAAGGGTTATTTAACTCACTTCACTGATAAGGAATGTCTCATTCTGAAGCCAGGCATTGTCATCCCGGATGAGTGGATTCTTGTTAAATCAAAGCGGGATGGAAATGCATACATCATCAACATGAATAGCAACATTCCTGAACAAGTCACCTGCCTCTTTTCAAAAGTCTCAGAACAAAATGCTATGATGTGGCACCGACGACTCGGTCATGCGAACGCTAAGCATCTGAATCGTCTCGCTAAAAATGAAATGGTGCGTGGTCTACATGTCAGAGACTTCATAACATTTGAAAAGTGTGTGTCATGTGCCCAGGGAAAGCATAAAAAAAACCACACCTGCCAAAACAAGTCAATTCAATCAGCCAAGTGCTCCAATTATTGCACATGGATTTATTTGGTCTGGTCAATGTCCTAAGCATCAACATAAATTCATACTGTCTAGTTGTGATCGATGACTTCTCGCGTTTCACGTGGGTCTTCTTCTTATCCAACAAAGCTGGGGTATCTGATCTGATTAAGAAGTTCATCGTAATGATATAAAACCAAACCAATAACCGGGTGAAGGCGCTTCGAACTGTGACAACCCGAAATTTCTATTATGTACAACCATTCACTTCAATAGAAGTCAGAACTGTTTCTGCTAACTTTAAAGCAGTTTGTAGTCAGTTTGAGTGTTCTAAAGCGTAGTACTGCAAGAGATAACTGGAGAGAGGATACTCTAGGGTTTATTGTGCATCAATAAAGTTCCAAAACTCCAAGAGTTTGGAGTTTACGGCCAAAACATGGTGTTTACGGCTTTAAACTCTAAGCAGTATAAATATGACACTTAGTCATTTTATACACTTTTTCACCATTTCAAGCCTAGAAACTCATTTCTCTCTCAAGTAGCATCCGATTTTCCTTCTTGATCTTCAACTTTGTAAGTGTTTCTTGCCTCAATTAGTTGATATCCTTCGTTATCTAGAGATTTTACATGATTCCATCCATGAAATCATTCCATTTTCATAGATCTTCAAGTGTTCTTCAATTCACCAAGAACACCAAGAACACACACTAGTGTTCTTGGACTTTTAACACCCTTACAAGCTTCTATATTGTAAGTACTCTTACTTTAGCTTGTTATAGGCTTGATACACTTGTTAAACAACTAGAAAACAACAAGAAACATAAGATCACAAGAGTTTACGGCCAAGGCAATCTCCTTGGACCGTAAACTCAAATGAAAGGGCCATTGTGAGCCCTAGTCCCTTACTAAGCCTTGGATACTAGTCTAGATCACTACCTTGAAGTGTTTAGGACCTTAAACATCAAAAAGACCAAGAACCCATAGAGTTTACGGCCGTAAACTCATGGAGAAATGGTCCATGGGCCGTAAACTCCATAAAGTGGTGCAATGGTGCCACAATCACTTCCTAAGGCTTAGACTTGACTACAAGATGCTTAACCTTGACTTAGAAGACCTTAAAACACCAAATGGTAGAAGTTACCATGGGCTTACGGCCGTAAACCCATTGGGACCGTAAACCCAAAAACCGTAAACTCATGAGGAGTTTACCCTTGGACCGTAAACTCAAAAGCCAAGCCCTACAACCCTTAGATGCAATCCTTGGTACTTATAACACTTGAATCAAAGTGTTTTCCATGTTCTAGGTTGTCTTAACTTGGTAAATTAGTTGTTAAGTGACTAATTGGATACATATATGTGTTATTATATGATAACTAGGATCCTTGTGTGTGTTCAAGTCTTCACTTGACACTTAGCATCCTATACCATCCGTTCATCCAAACCACTCACTACAGGTGAGTTCATACCCCTTAATCAACCTTTTAAATGATTTTAAATGCTTTTATGGGGGGATACAAGTTGAACTATTATAGTTATTATATCAATCACATGTGATTAATAACTACCAAACAAGTGGATTTCTTACTTTTCAAACTGTATTATCAAACAAACTACTTCAAACTATTTTACAAACTCTGTTACATGTCAAATACATTTATTAAGGACTTAGGACTGATAGCTCACCTTACCTCCTGTTCCTTGTTTGGTTGTGGACTTAGGGTATCGGTTGTTTGTCTGAAGGTCGTTTAAATCCTAGTTATATATTATGTATATGTATATAGATATAAAAGTTCCTTCTTTCTATTCAATACCTTTGGGTAGCAAAGGTATACAAACATGTTCATACATACAAACAATATTTCTAGTAAACTATAATAGGTATAGTTTAGGAAGTTACTAATACTATTACTAGAACAATGAAACATACAATGAGTCAGTTCATACATGAGTCAACACATACTATTATGAGAAACAGAGAGAACATACATACATACTAGACAGAGAGAGAACATACAATACAGCTAGTACATACTATACATTATACAAGAGAACATACTATTATGAGAAACAGAGAGAACATACATACATACTAGACAAAGAGAGAACATACAATACAGCTAGTACACACAATATATATACAAGAACACTATTACAGTTATGTGAGCCACGTAACGGGGCATGGCATCACCTGTCATGGCTCGTTTTGTGTCCAGAATCTCCTTAAGTGGAGAGCGTTGAGTTTGTGTATAGATCTATACTGGATTAACTATCCTACACCTTGCTGCTCGCTATAGTGGGACATGCAAGTCTACGGGTGCCAAACGTCATTTCTTTCGACGTCTTACATCGTCGTGTTTCTCGTCGGTAGTATGGTACAGGCAGATCACATGGTACTTTAAATAACAATTGGTTTAAGGTAGTTAGTACATCAGTAGTTACTTAATACAACACTACAGTACTATTTTATTTCCCCATTGCATTCACTTTGTGATCTTCATATAATGAACAATAATGTAAAAACTATATTTTTGGTTAATGATAGTCAGATTTGGGAAAATACATACTCTTACAAGAGACTTATATACAAACATTTGATGCCTTGGTAGAAGGCTGGTTTTAGTAGAAAATATAGGGTTTTCTAGGAGAGTTCAAACAATTACAAACATTTACAAACATTTACAAACATTTACAAACATTTACAAACTTATACATCAAGTACTTACAAACACTTTCATACAAACACAGACACTAAAATACTTATGATCTCACCAGCTTTAATGTTGATACTCTCTTTCAAAATAACTTGTATTCTCAGGTCACCAGTAGACAGGTACCGGTGCCAGGTTTTGAGAAGATGGAGCTCGTTCAAGACTCATCTTTTATTTTGATTTACTTTTTGGTGTCTATTAAACTTTACAGAACACACTTGTATGAAATTATACTATTAATGCAATGGATGATGTTGTTGCTTGTTTACTACTATGCATTGTTGTGATACTAAACATCACGTCCTCTACCCCCGAATGAGTTTCGCCGTTCCGGTTTTGGGGTGTGACACAACTGATAATGGAACAGAATTCAAGAATGCGGTTCTTGATCACTTTTGCGCAGAAAAGGGAATCATGCGTCAATATAGTTCCGTTCTTACACCTCAATAAAACGGTGCTGCTGAACAGAGGAATCGAACATTGCAAGACGCTGCAAGGACGATGTTGTGTGACTCAAAGTTTCCAATTTTCTTTTGGGCTGAGGCGATCAACACAACATGTTATGTTCAAAATCGTGTTCTGATCAACAAAGCTCAGATGAAGACTTCGTACGAAATTCTATATGGTCATAAGTCATCTGTCAGTCACTTCTACGTATTTTGCTGCCCTTGTACCCTTCTTCACCTGGAGTCCAACCCGAAGTTCAATGTCAAAGCTGATGACTGCTATTTTGTGGGGTATGCTGCTCGCACTGCGTACAGGGTATACAACAAAACAACAAAGCAAATCGTATAATCCTTCGATGTGCGCTGGTTGGAGGAGAATGAAATGGATGCTAGAGTGGGTCCTGATTGTCTGTTTGATTACACATCTTTGTTCAAATCGTTCAATGTGTGTTCAGATAGTTTATCTAGTTCTACTTCTGGTTGGAAGACTGTACCTGAAGAATAAGACGAAGAAGTTGTTTACAGATCGCCGATAGTGCCTTCTGCAATTCCTACGGTGGAGTCATCTGTTCCAGTTACTTCTCCAGAATCTCCAAGTCAACAATACGCTCCAGATGCTGATGCCACACCTCTTACTCCTGTTGAAAGAGAGTTCATGTCCAGAGATGCTTCCGCTGCTACTCAAACTTTGATGGAACTTTTCTTTCCTAAGCAAATTGCTAATGAGTTTGTGGCAAATCCTTCTAACGAGACTGGTTCGTCTGAAGTGGATCATTCGGAAAATGATGGAGTTATCAACATTCACAATCTTCCCATTTCAATCAATGACATCAAGCAGGAGATACCTTCTCGTCTTCAACGCGATCATCCGATCGGAAATGTCATTAGTCAGCTCGGTGATGGTGTTAGAACAAGAAGTCAGAGTGGAGATGTTAATACATGTCTCTATTCTTGCTTTATTGCTCAAATTGAGCAAAAGAATTTTCAAATGGCTTTGAATGAGCCCAGCTGGATAGATGCTATGCACAAAGAGTTAAATCAATTTGAAAAGCTCGGGGTTTGGACGTTGGTTGAACTACCTAAGGGCAAGAAGACTATTGACACACACTGGGTATATCGCAATAAGCAGGATGATTCCGGAGTCATAGTGTGCAATAAGGCAAGATTGGTGGTTCGTAGGTTTAGAAAGATCGAGGGTCTTGACTACACCGAGGTTTATGCTCCGGTGGCTCGCTTGGAGGCTATCCATATCTTCCTTGCAAACGCTTCCTACATGAACTTCACAGTTTACCAGATGGATGTCAAGACAGCCTTCTTTTATGGCGCGGTGAAGGAAGAAATCTACGTTGATCAACCCCCTGGGTTTGTTAACTCGAAGTTTCCCAATCATGTCTACAAGTTGGACAAGGCGTTGTATGGCTTACATCAAGCTCCTCGAGCGTCGTATGCAACTCTCTCAAAGCACTTGCTCGAGCATGGATATTCTCGTGGTACTATCGATCAAACCTTGTTCATTAAACATGTGGGTAATGATCAGATTCTAGTTCAGATCTATGTTGATGACATTATCTTCGGGTCTACAAGTCCGCAGCTATGCAAGGAGTTTGAAGGCGTTATGAAAAAGAGGTTTGAGATGAGTTCGTTGGGTGAAATGACCATGTTTTTGGGGCTTCAGGTCCAGCAGAAGTCAACCGGAATCCTGCTCCATCAAGCCAAGTATGTGGAGGATATGTTGGAGAAGTTTGGGTTCCGAGACGCTAAACCTGCATTGACACCGATGGCTGAAAGACCCCTGCTGAATCCGGATACTGATGGCGAACCCGTAGATCAGACCGACTACAGATCGATGATCGGATCGTTGATGTATCTAACTGCAAGCAGACCGGACATCATGTTTGCAGTTTGTCAATGCGCTCGATATCAGGCCAATCCTAAACTTTCACATCTTATTGTTGTCAAAAGAATCTTTCGGTATCTTAAAGGCAACCAAAAACTGGGTCTTTGGTATCCGAAAATTCTGAATTTGATTTAGATGCTTTTGCTCACAATAATTATGGAGGCTGTGAGCTTCACAGGAAATCAACTTCAGGAGGAAGTCAATTTCTCGGTGATCGTATGATGTCGTGGCAGTGCAAGAAACAGTACACCGTCTCAACCTCAACAGCAGAAGCGGAATATGTTGCTGTCTCTACTTGTTGTTCTCAAGTTATCTGGATCCAACATCAGCTGTTGGATTATGGTTTGAACTATCTAGAAAGCCCTATTTTTTGTGATAATGAGGTTGTAATTCAGATTGCTAAAAATACAGTCCAGCATTCGAAAACCAAGCACATTGATATCAAAATTCATTTCATCAGAGATTGTTTTGAGCGTTCGCTCATTCGGCTGGAACAGGTTCCCACTGCTAATAATGTGGCGGATCTGTTCACAAAGTCGTTTAACAAAGCTCGATTCGATGTGCTTGTGAGCTTTTTGAAAATGATATGTTTTGAGGACTAATTTTTGCTTTAGGGTAGTTTAAATTTGCGCATTTCAATTTCATTCTCTCCCATGCAAAAATTTAGGGGGAGAAATAAACAAAAACCAAACAAAAGTTTAAAATATTCAAAATCCAAAAACATTAGAAAATCAGAAAATCAAAAATATGTTGCTGATAGTTTTTGTTTGTAGGTGATGTGTTGGGAAGTGATATAATCACGTGATAACAGGCAATCTGAATCTGTGTAAGGTACCAAAGTTGAATTGTCTAAGCTCTGTTTTCGATGCGCTGGAAGGCACGAAAGTTTTTAAAATAGACTTGACTAGGATTAGATGAACTAAAGGAATTTAGAGACCTGACAAATATTGACCTAGATAATTCCATTTAGCCTGACAATACGACGCTTGGGTAGGTTGAGCAGAGAGATATACATGGGAATCTGCGGATACATTAAATGATCTGTATCTTGAACTGTGGATTAACATTTCCTCAATGTGCGGACTTTGTCCTTAATTCCGGTATTGACGAGGCAACTGGGGAATTCCGATAAATTAGGTCTGTAGAAAGTTATTTTCTTTCTTTCTTACTGTCAGTCATATGTTACCTCCTCTGTGTGATCAAAAGATCCGACCTGGACTGCAACATATGCAACTCTGTCTCTCTGCATCTTCTTCTATGCTATTCTTCCTACCTGTTAGCTATATGTTGTCTCCTTTGCGTGATTAATAATCTGACCTGTTACACATCATATGTAACCTTCAACTTCTCAATCCCTCTAAACTCTAGTTAGTCATATGTTTCACTCTCTGCGTGATTGGAAGAGATCTGGCCTGAGTGTACAACATATTCATTCTAAATCTGACTTCTTCCTTAATAATTGTCTGCTCATCTAAAGTAAGGAGTATTATGGAAGTCCTTGATTATTGGGGTATATCAGGAAGCGGGAAACACGTTCTAGTACAACTAAAATTGAACATTTATAGGTTGTATGTAGATCTCGCTGCTCAATTTAGGTGGACAACAATATCCTTCGTCGTCGTCAGCTGAATGGTCTTTAGGAAGTTTATCTAGGAACATATGATCAAAATTTCTTGTCACTTATAGCATGTCCAAAAATTTGTCACAATTTTTCGTGCTTAAGTGGACCACAATACCGACGATCAACCAGACATGGACATGAAAGTAGAAGTACCGATAAGTGGATTAAGGCTGTCTAACAACTTTGATCCCAATATCACAAAAATATTATTAGCGTTAGTTGAGGTGAAATTAGTGTTAATTCATTTTAATTTCAATTTTATTTTTATTTTTTATTTTTATTTTATTTTCATTTTTTTCAAATATTAAAAAAAAAATTAATTATTTTTTAAAATTTGTTTTAGTTTATTTTTATTTCATTTTATTTTATTTAATTTTTATTTTTTTTGTCCTCAAAATGCATTATTTTTAAAAGCCTTTAAATTTTTATTGGGCTTTATTTTTATGCATTCTAGATTGTAGCCCATGGATCTTTTCTTGGGTATGGATCAGGTATATAAGGAGGAGTGTACAACCAATATCCTTTCCACTCCTCGTGAACTTGATTGTAAGATGATTTGACACCAGATTCGCTCTGATACCAATTGTAAGGCCCTGAAATATAGGATTCGAACCAATGATCAAACAAATAACAATCAAATAAGATTAGAACGGAGTAGAAGAAGATTAAACCATGCTTTTCACACGTTTATATCAAAGAAACCTCATGTGCAACTTGGACACACACACATAGACCGTAAACTCTATGACTCGACAACAACCACTGATAGACTCTGACAAGCCCTATATAAAGGGGAAAGGCTGGCCGTAAACATGTTCACGACCGTAAACAGACTTTTGGCCGTAAAAACTTCCTAACAACTCTATTACATGACAAAAGAGCCTAGCCCAAACCATAAACTAGACCCTTCATCCTTCACCCCTAACACAAGTACCAGTGAAGGGTGACTTTGTCATTTTCCCAAGCAAACAAGATTCACAACTATCATCTGACTTTAGGTCAAATGACTCCAAGACTCCATCCTTTTGGAGTTGGCCTATGCGTTTCTTGCTTACATGTCCAAGACGAAAATGCCATAATGATGCTTTATCCAAGCTAGTGGAAGAATCGATACACAACACATTATTTCCTAGGTTATCTACAACCGACACAGTTTCATACACACCATCACAAGGTAATGCTTTAAAATAAAGAACATTATTAACGAAAGCATTAGTACCACCACATTCGTTATCAAACGAAAAGTTAAAACCTTGTTTGTACAAACCATGAAAGGAAATAATATTTATTGCCATTTCAGGGGAGTAACAACATTTATTCAAATCTAATGTTAAACCACTACTTAGCAACAAAGAATAAACTCCAATCTTGGTGACAGGTGTAACTTTCCTATTCCCCATGATCAAGTTTATCTTCCCATGCTCCACATTCTCACTTCTGCTTAGTCCCTGCAAATCAGAACATATGTGAATACCACAACCTGTATCAAGGACCCAAGAATTAGAATAGGGTGAGTTATTAGACAATATAGTGTATATACTTGCATGGTTGGGTTTTACTTTCCCATCCTTAACATCTTGCAGGTACTTCGGGCAGTTTCGCTTCCAGTGCGACTTTTCATGGCAATTGAAGCATTCAGCCTCTTTAGGGTTGGCAGAAGGAGTGACGAAACCTTTCTTGGTTCCACTTGAAGAGAAGCCATCAAGGTACTTTCCCTTGGTACCCTTCGAAGTGCTCTTCCTTTTCTTTCATTTGCCTCCCCCGATTGCCAAGACAGGGGCCGCGGTAGGAATAGGAGTAGTAACAACCGACTTACCTTTAAGACCACTTTCTGCTGTCTTCAATAGTGCTTGAAGTTTGTTGAGTGTAACTTCCTCCTTGTTCATGTGGTATGTCATGCGGAATTGATCATAACACGAAGGTAAGGAGTGCAAAATGATATCAATTGCCAACTCCTCTGGGAAGTTCACATTTAGTTTCAGCAAACGGTCCACATACCTTTGCAGTTTCTGCATGTGGCCCGTGATGGGTTCACCATTCTTCATCCTGGTTGTTATCATGGAGGAGATGATTTCATACCGCTCTTGACGAGCACTCTGATGGTAGCGGTCCATCAAGTCTTGGTGCATCTCAAAAGGGTAGAAGTCCTCATAGGACTTTTGGAGCTCGGCTGTCATTGTGGCCGACATGATACATGCCACTTCGGTGGCATCTCTCTCATGTGCATGGTATTTAGCGATCTCCTCAGGAGTAGCAGATGACTCATCGAGTTCCTTAAGCTCCTTGTCGAGGACATATTCCTTGTCCTCATAACGAGTGACCATCCTGATGTTCCTGATTGGATGCATCAAAGATGACTCTCCCACAAAGGTTCATGAGAGAGAAGGAGCCAGAAGCAGCATTGTTAGAAGACATCTAAAAAGAATAAAGACAATTTTAGATTAGATATAAAGATAGTCCTTAATAAAACACCCAAATGTAATATTAAGGCTAGGACCCAACACAATATTTTATAACTTAGAAGAGGGATGCCGTAATCCAAGCCATAAAATATTTGAAGGTAGGTGAATGATGATTCACCAATTTCCACCATGAAACACGAAATAAATTATTAGGTTTTAATTGGTTTTTGAAACTCGTAGATTCTTTGAGATTCATTGAACTTTTTCAATGGCATGTTTCAATCTCGAGTGTACCCTTCAAGTTTTGTGACTGGGATGTCGAGGATCACAAAACAAGGTGTGAAGTAACCATGCAAATTACTTGGTACCCTTAATGTTTATCACTCAATCGATGTGCCGGTTAACCACACGCGCTCCACCAACCTATGATAAACCTTAAGTCACCCTTTGCCTACCTTGTTAAGTCCACGTTAGTGTGCCGGTTAACCACACACGCTCCACTAACGACTTAATCAAAGTGCAAAGTGTAATTTCATGGGTTAGCACCTTATTCACATTTTCCTAAAGTAACTAAGATTGGGAATTTATAAAAACATTTAGTTACTTTACATTCATCATACTTTTAATGAGGATTTAAAGTCCTTGTCCTACCCGTTCTGCTAACGACCCTCCACCAGTCAAGGAAGCGATGGGTGAGAGTGGACACCCATAAAGATGCCATTTTATAAGCAACAACCTTATACCCCCCTTATAGACCGGCTTCGTGAATGAGGCCTACTAACGGTAAAACGACTTGATCTTATACATATATATATATATATATATATATATATATATATATATATATATATATATATATATTATATATATATATATATATATATATATATATATATATATTATTAATTTATAATATTATAAAGTATAAGGGTTGAATTTTAACTTTTAAAATTGTAGGGGTTGGAACTAAAGTTTTTTAAAGTGACTTTACAGGTTTCAAAACTTGAGTGCAAGTTTTGTAACTTTCAAAACTTTTCATCTTTCAAAACTTATGAGTTAATGATGTAATAAAATGAGTGACTTTTCATTTTATGTAACATATGTGTTTAATAATGGATTTTAAAAGAGTGACTTTTGGTAATCCATAACTTGAGGATAAATTATGGATTCCACTAAAACACATCAAGATCAAGAATTAAACTAACAAGCAAGTTACAAATAATTCCTATGATCTTCTAAAGTCATAAGTTCATAAATGTTCATATCAACAATTTCAAGAATCATAAGTAAACCATATAAAACTTGAAATTTTGATAATAGCCATTGAAAATGGATTAGCATAACCATTACACCATCTAAAACAAGTTTTATAGCAGCAAAACAGTTTAGGGTAATGTTTCTAGTCCATTTCCAGCAGCAAAAGTCGAAAATCTGCATTCAGGGGCTCCTACTCGTCGAGTGCACGAACCTACTCGACGAGTAGGATGAATTAACTCATGGACTCGTCGAGTCCCCCCATGGACTCGGCGAGTTCATGCTGCAGAATGCAGAAAACTGAGTTTTTTCAACAAGTTTGCATCAAGTATCAAACAAACAAGCCTAGGCTCTGATACCACTGAAGGGTTTTGAGCATTCTAACACTCCTATGGTGTACATGCAACCCTAGAAACCTTGGATCTATGTTTTCTATGATACATGAAAATCTGATTTCCAAGGTTCATAACCTATCTACTATAGCATGGGGAACTTTTAAACATAAATGCTAGTTGTAGAACATACCTTATGTTGTTTGGATTCCTTTACAACCTTGTGAGCCTAGCACCTCAAGTGTGATTCCTCAAATGCCTCACACAACACCACAATACTTGGAATAACCTTGAGAGAAGTTCACTAACACCTCAAAATCGGCTAGCCCTATTTCTTGCTTGTACAAGTGCCGATTTTGCTAGTCTAGGGGCCTTTATATAGTTGTGGCACAAGTAGGGTTACAACATGTAAACCCAAATTGTAATGGCTTTCCATATTCCATGATCCATGGGTTTGTAACCTCCATGGACTATCCATGGAGCACCTTATGGGTTTTAGCCCAATCCAACAAACCATGGATCATTAGCCCACTATACAAGAATGAATGATTTACACAATCAACCCCATATATTTAATTAGTCTCTATTTGATCACTTAATTTATTCCAAATTAATTCTTTGATCAATACTAATTAAATAATATTATTAATATAATAGAACTTATAATATATTAAAAAACCTTAAGTGTCATTTCTCTCATTTTGATCTATCCAAGTATTGCAATGCCATGCAACCCAAATGGACCATGCCAACCTGGTCAAGTACATACCAGAAATAGTTATGGACTTAGACACCTTATCCAACACCTATCACCCGTGGTTGCTGAGGAGGCAGAGCCAAGACTTCAAGACCTCGCGGGTATGTATTCCTTCATTCTCTTATTATTTGTGTTTGTGAGTATATGTTGTGTGTGAGACGCTATGTATGGTTTATCTAAGTCTCCACCTGATTAGAATTTTTCCTCATGATGGTCTAGACATTTTATTTTGAGAATATTCCTACTCCATTTTACATACCGAGATCCGTGCTTAGATGATTTTCGGGTGAGATGTTTTGGAATCTCAATGTAGGAGACATTTACCATAGTTAGAACAAGCTTTACATAAGAGAAGACCAGCAACCAGTTTGATCTTTGGTGGTATCAGCAAGGATCTCAAGGAATCTGTAAGGTGGGCATGCCGGGTGTTAATGAAGGATATATAGGGTCTTTTGGTGTTACGAGTCAATGATGATTTGGTTTGATCGTGGGTGGAAGATCGGTAGTTGTCAAGTTCTTACCTTCGTATTGTGGTCAGTCGCAGATTCTCATGGGAATTGCTCTCGTGAAAGTAGGTCATTGAATTGTTTGGATACCCGTTTCGATAATTGATATATTATTATTCGTCATCCAATAAAGCCACCGTGGATTTTGAAGTGGAATTAGTGGAAGGTGCTTGAGGATCTTAAGTTTGTTGAGATTTCTAGAGTGTATTCGTCCATCCGTGGAATGTGAGTGTATGTATACTACGGTTGACTGGTCAGTGAATGCTAGTCCTCGTAAACTCAGGTTTTCGACTGTTACTATTCGTAAGGTATGAGCGGTGGTGACATATCACTCTTAGGTAAGGATGACACATTGTTTGCATGGGTTGTTTTAGCCATTGGGACTGTCAGCAGAAATCGAATGGTATCTTTTGTTGACAGTTTGAGTACATCGATCTTTCGGCAAGTGAGTTGTTGAGTTAGTGATCCGTCAGATTTGATAAAGAGTTTATTTATGCTTGTCGTCAGTTGGGGTTATGAGATGGTTCAGAAATCCAGTGATTATGAGATTTGAAATGTGTAGTTAAATGTAAATGAGGGAGAACTGATTGGATTAATGTGAATTATTCAAGGCATGAAACAATGAGGGGTTCGATACCCTAGGCAAGTAGAGAGCCGGTTCTAAGGGTGGTTTGAGTTGAGGTTTACTCAAGTGGTTATGTGAAGTGGTCTGCTATCATCAGGAAAGCATATGATGGAAATTCAGGTTATGTTGTCCCAGAACATATAGTATTAGTGGTAACGTAAGTTGGGTTCGTGTCTAGTCTCAGTTTGAGGGTTGTGTTAGAGCCTCTCTGGTTGCTCTTGCCAGATAAAGGCTTAAGGACTTGAAGCATGACCCGAACACCTGATTGGGGTATATGTGAATGAGTCTTTGACCCAATATTTACTTTGTTTGGATATTTTGGATGGATGGTTGTTAGAGAAGTGTTGTAAGACTGTGGGGTGGTCGTAGCATTCACTAGGTTGGCAGGTAGTGGTTGAGGCATTGTAAGAACGTAGGCTGGCATGTAGCATTCACCTGGTCAATGAGCAGCTGTGAGGGTGTTACGAATCTACGATTTGGCTCATATTTTTCTCTAGGTAGAGTAGGACCCCGACTTGATGGGGTTGTGAGATTGTGGGAAGACCCCATCATTCATGGGGTTGAGGAAGGTTGTAGGCCAATCTGGGGTTACATATGGACTGATAGCATTCACTTAGAGAAAAGTAGGTCATTTCATCTGTGTGAAGGTTGGTTATCTTGCACCTGGATAGAACAGGAGGGTTGTTGGAGCTTTATATTCAAGCAGACTAGAGTACTTTTACCCGATAGACTCTTCGATAGAGTCTCATGGTACGGTCGTTTGAGAGGATGTCAGTTTAAGAGACCGGTTGGGAATTCGGCACTTCAGATAATTGGTAGACCAGCTCAGAGCTCAAGAGATCTTGCATAGATCGAAAATGCTAATGTTGGTTAGCGGGATGTGATTGTGCATTGGTTGGGCACTAATGATTGAGACTCGTGCTGAGAGTCGACTTTGCTTCGGGTGCAAGGTACAGAGACGTTGTCATGAACGAGGCTGACAAGAAAAAATACTCGGTTCATCCCGGTTCAGACAAGATGTATCTAGACCTCAAGAAACTTTATTGGTGGCCAAACATGAAGGCAGAGATCGCTACCTATGTAGGCAAGTGTCTGACTTGCACCAACGTCAAGGTAGAATATCAAAAGCCTTCGGGTTTGCTTCAGAAACCAAATATACCCAAGTGGAAGTGGGAACGGATAACCATGGATTTAATAACCAAGTTACCCAAGACGACGGGTGGATTTGACACTATCTGGGTGATCTTTGACAGGTTAACCAAATTCGCACACTTCTTACCAATAAAGGAGACCGACAAAATGGAAAAGCTCACAAGGACGTACATTAAAGAAATTGTATGACTACATGGTGTACCAATATCTATTATCTCTGACAGGGATATTAGATTCACCTCACGGTTTTGGCAATCACTCCAAAAGTCCTTGGGAACCAAGCTCGACATGGGTACGACTTATCACCCTCAAACACACGGTCAAAGCGAAAGGACCATTCAGACGATGGAAGAAATGTTGAGAGCATGTGTGATAAACTTTGGTAAGGACTGGGATACCCACTTACCACTCGTCGAATTCTACTACAATAACAGTTATCACACTAGCATTAAAGTCGCGCCATTCGAAGCCCTTTACGGACGCAAGTACAGATCACCGTTGGGCTGAAGTGGGTGACACACAACTAGCAAACATGCAAGTGCCGGATAGCAGACTCACCAGCCCAGACATCATACGAGAAACTACGGAAAAGATCGTTCAAATCCGTGAACGATTAAAAGCATCCCAAGTTCGGCAAAAGAGTTATGCTGATAAGCGACAAAAACCCTTGGAATTCCAGGTTGATGACCGCGTTCTGTTGAAGGTCTCACCCTGGAAGGGAATGATACGTTTTGGAAAACGTGGAAAGCTGAATCCAAGGTATATCAGGCCATTCGAAATCCTTGCTAGAATCGGCCTGGTAGCTTACAAACTCTGACTACCATAAGAACTTAGTAACATACACCCTACGTTCCACGTATCCAACCTAAAGAAATGTCTATCCGACGAAACTCTTGTAGTCCCACTCGATTAAATCGATGTAAAAGAGACTCTACACTTCATAGACGAACCTGTGGAAATCATGGACAGGGAGGTCAAGAGAATGAAACAAAGCCGATTACCAATAGTGAAAGTCCACTGGAACGCCAAGCGAGGACCCGAATTCACTTGGGAATGAGAGGAGCAAATGAAATAGAAATACCCACAACTTTTCCTCTAGTTACAAGAACCCGTTCAAGATGCAAATTTCGGGACGAAATTCCCTCTAACGGGGGGATGATGTGACAACTGGAAAATTTTGGAACAAGCAAGGTCTAAACTATAACCGTGTACAAGTAAATTCACAACGTAATTTGTTGCAATAAAATTGTGAAAGCCAAAAGGGCATTATTTGTATAAGTACGTATGTATATATACTTTGAAAACTATATTCGTAATAAAGCTTTAAAAGTTAAAGTCAAGATAAATCAAATATTTATAACCAATCATAAATTACATGTTTCTTTATAGATTTCGGCCTAGTACCCCACCACAAAAGTGATTTCGGTTTGCACTAGGAACAAAATCACAAGTGATTTCGGTTGGTGCATGGGGCGATATCACTTGTGATTTGGTGTGCTCTATGGTGATTTCGGTGAGAATAAAGAGAAAAGGGAGTTTGACTTTATGACTTGATGCTTCACCAATTTCCCATGTAATACCCAACAGATCACAATGCAAATGTCACCTCATTTTCCTTTCTTATATTTGGACGAAATCACTTCCAGAACCCTCACCCTTTCCATTTTCACTAAAGATTACTCCATATTATCTCAAAGAACAAGTTCAAGCTCTTTCTAGATAAATTCCTCCAAGCTTATTCCTAGAATTTTGGTAAGATTTTCTTGTTAATCTAGTGTTTTCATACACTTTCATGCTAGTTTCATCTTATTTACACATATTATTATGTGTTAAAACTCTTAGGATAATATCACCTTCAAAGAGTTCATCAACCACATTCAAGTGTTTAGGCTTGGAAATCTTCACACCATCTCTTCAAACAACCTACAAATCCACTCAAGGGGAGTTCATACCCCCACATTTTCGAGTTTTTCATGTTTTAGGGGGACCGGGGGGGATACAAGTAAAACTTGTTTTATCACAAAAATACTTGCAATGTTTCATCTTTATGTTAAAATAAGATATTATTTTCATGAGTATGGTTGTTACTAGCTTTTATCCAAATATTGGTGATATACTAGTTTTCAAATACAAAACTAACAAGGACAAAATACATTCCATGTCTTGAAATCATAAGAAAAATTACTATAGCTTTTCTAACAAAAAGGAGTACATTCTAGTTATTTCACTATTTTATGGGTTACCACCCAAAAATATGATGTTTGATCTTACATTTTGATATTAGACAAGATCTTTACAAGGTATTTATATAAATGATTATATAAATGGTCTCAACAAACAAACAAGATAAACTATAATTTGTACAGTTTGGGAGTCACAAACACTACACTATCATTTCAGAAGAAACATATAATTATTTAAAGGTATAATTATTACATTTACAAGAAAAGGAGTTTTACAGTTCACGTAAATCGGTTGATACTGGTTGTGAGACATTTGGCTTCACCGTACCTACTAGAGTACACTATAAAGTCATGAATTATAACTAGACTCTCTTGTAAGGAGAGCGTGACACTTGTGTATAGATCTATACGGGATTGACAACCCCCGCACCTAAAATGTTAGCTACAGTTAGACCGGTAGGTGTGGGGTGACAAATGTCGTAACAATTCCGACGCCCAAAGCACGTCGTTTAGGCCACTAGTCGCATTAGTGTTATAATAACTCACATAGGGTATCGAAAACACATTTAATTTACGGGTTAACATAACTGCAAGTAGTTTTATATAATGATAAAACTTCATAACACTACTCTTTAGTACAACATTACTTACATTTTTAGTCTTTGTATTAAGACTTACAGCTAAGTTATAAAGAAAATATTGGATATTCTGGATGTATACACTATCATTTTACTCGAAATAGTTACAAATTCTTCGCATACAAAACGCTTATGAACTCACCAACTTAATTGTTGACACTTTTCAAAATCACTTGTATTCTCAGGAAACCAGTAAACAGGTAACCACAAGAGCTTTTGGTGAATGGGACGTCGTCGCATCACGTTATTCATTTTTGTCATAAGCATTTGATATCATGTAAACAATGTTTTTGAACACAACGTAAACTTGTTAAATATTCAATACAATGGTTGTAATGCTTTGATTTCTATTATTTAAATGTTACGATATTGTACATGAAGTCATCTGCCCCAAGTCGTTTCTGCCGTTCTGGTTTCAGGGTGTGACAAATTGGTATCAGAGCATTGTTTATAGTGAACTAACTATATCAACCCATGTATGATATACAACTATAAATACAATTGGGCTAAACACTCTGAATAAAGGTATACTTTTAAAATATAAGTATTTTTATAAGAGTATACATACATGCATACATACTAGGATAGTGTCGTAATAAGAACCATATAAAAAGTATTTAAATAGGTTAAACACTACGATTAAGCCTGGGCAGTTATGTAATCATATATGGGATAAATATAGCCTAATCAACTATATTTATAGGAGATATGACCGACATGTGTTTAGGAATGGTCGCGGAGGGCAACGAATCTAGAACTTACCAACCCTATATACCAAGAAACTCTAGAACCAGACATAAAGTTAAAATACTATATGAGTATTTTAGGATACTATATAATCATACACTTAAGCCTTCCATATTTTTCTCATATCTCTATTCTTGCATAGACTTCATGGCAGGATTTCATATGCCCGGAGACCCCTATTTCTTTAGCCAGGGAAATAGTGGGTGGATCGAAGAGGACCCCGAAGAGGATCCTGGGGAACTAATGGAAGAACCCGTGGAAGAACCCAAAGAGGATCCCGAAGAGGATCAAGATGAGGAGGAAGAAGAAGACAAGAAAGAGGAACAGGAGGTCTCGGATGTAGAGTATGAAGTCATTAATCCACCCTACATCGCCCGGCTCCCCGCAAATCATATGGGCTACCAGGGACCCACGCCTCACTTGGCAGAGGAACTGAAAAGGTGCAACAGGCAGCAACACCAGAGTTCACCATACGAAATGCAACGAGGTTTCTATAACCTCAACCATGGAGGACTGGCAGACAGGGCCCTCCATGTCATGCTTAAGCAAATCACACACGTCAGAGACCAGACTAGGGCATCGGAAATCGGATCATGGTGCTAGGAGCCGCTGCTGAGACCACTAAGGCACAGACTCAATTTCTGGAGAGGGACTACCCCTGGACATGCCACCTCATCGATAGTCTCTATGAGGACCTTACCACCGCTCGAGCGGAAGTGAAAGAGTACCAGAGAGGCACTCGGCTCTTGAGGAGAGGGTGATTGCAGTAAAGCAATGGATAGCAGAGATACAGGGTCCCTCAACTTCATCTCATGGCCGACAGATGACTACCCGCCGTGAGTAGGGCTTATCCTACTCTCGTCTTGATTTTATTTACAAGTAAGCATTGGTGCTACGATGTCATGTAGACCTTCTTAAAGGTCAAATTTTCAAAAACTATGTACTAATACCATATTATCAATGAAATGGGTATGTATTTTATTTCATTGGATGTTGTTATACAATTGTTTACTTGTTATAGTAAAGTTCATTATGAATTGCTTGCAAATTTCAATAACAACTAGACTTGATACATATATAAAACAAGGCATTTCTTTGTAGTGATGCTCCACTCATAACTTTTCTCAAAAATTACCGCCATTCCACCTTTACAATTGGTGGCAAAAGTATGCCACAAAGGAAGTCCAACAAGCGCAACAACAACACACCAACAGCCCCACCACCGCCACCACCTCCACAACTAGATTCCGCTGTGTTCCAGGCTGTCGTAACAGCCACTATGGCCCAAATCAGCAGCAACGGAGGAGGAAACAAGACTGGCAGTTCCGATTAGGGAGAAAACTAGGGGTACCAGCGGATGTGCTCATACAAAGAATTCATGAACTGTAAGCCCACGACGTACCATGGTGACGGCGAAGTCGTTACTCTGACGAGATGCTTCAAAAAGACCGAGTCCATCTTCAAAATATATGCCTGCCCAGATGATTTTAAGGTCAAATATGCCGCATGAACATTTACATTCTAAACCTTGTCGTGGTGGAATAGCCACGTTAAAACTTTGACTCTAGTTGTTGCCAACTCTATGAGTTGGGAGGACTTGAAAACAATGATGCTCGAAGAATATTGTCCAAGGAGCAAGATGCAGAAGCTTGAACAGGAACTGTGGGAACACTCCATGAAGGGTTCTGATATTGCCACTTACACTTCCTGATTTAACGAATAATAACTCTATGCCCAGGAATGGTCACTTCGGAGGCCAAGAAATTGGAACGTTCCATTTGGGGGCTATCCCCTCAGATCTAGGGAATGGTCATATTGTTGGGTTTTATACAAACAATCTGTCACACCCCGGCCGTCTTATACAAACAATCTGTCACACCCCGGCCGTCGGCGGAAACACCGGGTGGTGTAACGTCATTCTTCGTATCACGGTTATATAACATACACTGAAAAGTACTAAAGAAAATACATACCTTTATTGATGATTGAAAGTTACATTATTGTTTTCCTAGTACTTATTACATAATATCCGACTATGGCATACTTCTTAATGAACAGAAAGGTAATAGGAAAACTTCTCCTGTTCGGATACATACCAGCTTTTCAAGTTCTTGAAAACGCATGCATTTTAAAATACGTCAACATATAGTTGGTGAGTTCACAGGTTTTGACTCCATATGAAAATAATACTTTTCCTAAGTTCAAATGTTTAGTTTTTGAAAGTATCATTTTGACGCTCCAACATTTAGTATATATATTAGGAATAATAGTTTACTTATCAAATAAGTGTTATACCTAAACGTTCCTTGAACCTAGGGTATCAGTAGGGGAAACCTATACATAACACTAATACTTGTATATGACAAAGTATAATGTTTCTAACAATTTGCTACCATGAGCTTGTAACCGTTGCTATGGCATAATACCTCTGATAAAACACACTCATGATTTCCATGAGAAACAACACACTCATGATTTCCATGAGAAACAACACCGCACGCTTCATCGACGCCCGAACAATAACAAGTAAAAGGATAGTTCGTCACTTGCTTATGGTTAACTGTAGCTAACAATCACAAGTGGGGTTGTCAACCCGTATACTAATTATACACGACTTCCTCGCTCACACGGGATTAACGGTTACAGTTCAGAGGATTACCGATAAGATCCCCAATCTTAGTTGATGAATACAATTACTCATGTAGACTCCGACGGCTTCCTATAGCTCTAACAACTAAAGCATTTTCATGTCTAAAACCCTAAGTTATTAGACTATGCCTTTAAACATTACTCCTAAGTTCATATTACTTTAGGCAGTACAACAGCTATAACTTGAGGAAAAACCAAGTTTTATCTTAACATAAAACCAATAATAACAATATATAACATATCAAGTTTTATCTTGTCTTAAAACCAACAATAACAACCTATAGCATACCAAGTTTTATCTTGACATAAAACCAATAATAACAACATACTTTTTAACATATAGAACTTCCGAATATAACTTCGGAACTATATCGCACACAACATATATATGGAATCCTAAGTATAACTCAAGATCTACATTAGTACAACAACATGCTAACAAGTTGATAATAGTTGTATATATTCAAAATATTATATTTAGAACAACTATATTCCGGTTATTATAACTATCTATGTTAATACTAATATACTATCATATAGACATGTATATACAATATTTAGCGTGCGTTTTCCCCTGAAATACTAGAAAGTGGGGCCGTGAAACTCACCTTAGTAGCGTGATTTTATGTAATCTAAGCAGAAACGGTCAGCGGTACGAGGTCGTCGGGGCTCGTGATGCAAGAGGGCTTCAGCAAATGAGAGAAAGGAAAGAAGTTCAGGTGTAAGAATGGTTGGGGTAGAACTTGCTATTTATAGTATGTTTTGGACTCTCACGTTGTCAGTTTTATAAGATTCACGTCGTGATTGAAGCATGATCATCTCGTAGACTTGCCAATATTATCCCTAGCTTCAGAAGGTGGCCAGATGAGTCCTCACGTCGTGAGATATCCTTACTCATGTCGTGAGTTTGGAACTTATCCCTTCGTAGCCTCATCACGCACGTTCTAGATCTGAAATGTGGCAAATTGACTCCTCATGTCGTGAGATTCTATGCTCACGTCATGAGCTCAATCAGATTAGGGTTTTTGACAGCTGTATCTTCGGAAGGTCGTAACATTCACATACGAACTCCGTTTTTGACGTTCTTTATATGCACGTGTAGGTATTTACAAGTACTACAACTCTCTTTTAGACTCCAATAGCTAATTCTAAGTCTATTTTAAATTCATCTTATTATAGAGATTTATAGTGTTCGGTTTATCATAACTTCTTCACGCGAAGTCAGATTCAGACGTTCTCTCATATTTGTTTAAGAATTTATCATGAACTACATGCAATTTTATCACATTACTAGTTTAACAAAATCACATTACATGATTGGCATAATCACATGTGATTGTCTATTAACCTATTTTGACTGGTGTTACATTCTCCCCCCGTTAGAACAATTTCGTCCCGAAATTTATCTTATGGATGGGGTTTTGTCAAACAGTTGGGGGTATTTTTCTTTCATCTGATCTTCACGTTCCAAAGTAAATTCAGGTCCTCGTAAAGAGTTCCATCAAACTTTCACTATGGGAATACGACTTTGCTTTAATCGTTTGACTTTTCGATCCATGATCTAGACAGGTTCTTCTACAAAGTTGAGTTTCCTATTGACTTGTATCTCGTCGAGAGGTATAACAAGAGTGTCATCGGATAGACATCTTTTGAGATTTGATATGTGAAAAACATTGTGCACATTACTTAGCTGTTGAGGCAACTTGAGTTGGTATGCGAAAGAACCAATTCTTGCTAGAATTTCAAAAGGTCCTATATACCGTGGGTTTAGTTTGCCTCGTTTCCCGAATCAAATTACGCATTTCCAAGGAGAGACCTTCAACATTACTTTATCTCCAACTTGGAATTCTAAAGGCACACGTCTTACGTCAGCATAACTATCTTGACGATCACGTGCAGCCTTTAATCGATCCTTAATTTGAACGATCTTTTCAGTTGTCTCGTGGATTATTTCTGGTCCAATACATAAGGTATCACCTGTACATTCTCTGGCCATCTTCGTATCTCCAACTTCTGCCCAACATATTAGGGAACGACATTTTCGTCCATAAAGAGCCTGAAACGGTGCAGCCTTGATGCTGGTGTGATGACTATTGTTGTAGGAAAACTTAATTAATGGTAAATGAGTATCCCACGTATTTCTGAAGTCTATTACACAGGCTCGGAGCATATCTTCTAAACTGTTTTGGTCTTATAAAACTTGTTTTAGATGGTGTAATGGTTATGCTAATCCATTTACAATGGTTATTATCAAAATTTTAAGTTTTGTATGTGTTATTTATGATTCTTGAAATTGTTGATATGAATGTTCATACACTTATGAGTTTAGAAGATCATAGAAATTATTCGCAAATGGTTTGTTAGTTTAATTCTGGATCTTGATGTGTTTTAATGGAATCCATAATTTGTCCTCAAGTTATGGATTACCAAAAGGCATTCATTTAAAGTCCATTAATTAAACACATAAATTCCATAAAATGAAGTGTCTTCATTTTAATAAATCATTAACTCATAAGTTATGAAAGTTGAAAAGTTTTGAATAGTTAAAAAACATGCCCTCAAGTTTTGGAACATGTAAAGTCACTTTAGAAAACTTTAGTTCCAAACCCTATAATTTTAAAAGTTAAAATTCAACCCTTATCCTTTATAATATTATAAGTTAATAATATATATATATATATATATATATATATATACATATATATATATATATATATATATAAGAACAAGTTGTTTTACCATTTGTAGGCCTCATTCACGAAGCCGGTGTATAAGGGGGTATAAGGTTTTTGCCTAAAAAATGGCAGCTTAATGGGTGTCCTCTCTTACCCACCACTTCCTTGACTGGTGGAGGGTCTTTAGCCGAATGGTTAGGACAATGACATTAAATTCCCATTAAAAGTATGATGGTTATAAAGTAACTAAATGGTTTTTATAAATTCCCAATCTTAGTTAGTTTAGGAAAAATGTGAATATGGTGCTAACCCATGAAATTACACTTTGCACTTCGCTTAAGTCGTGAGTGGAGCGTGTGTGGTTAACTGGCACACTACCTGGACTTAACAAGGTAGGCAAAGGGTGACTTAAGGTTTATCATAGATCGGTGGAGCGCGTGTGGTTAACCCGCACATCAGTTAGGTGATAAACATTAAGAGTACCAAGTAATTTGCATGATTAATTCACACCTTGTAAGTTATAAAATATTGTGTTGCGTCCTAGCCTTCATATTACATTTGGGTGTCTTATTAAGGACTATCTTTATATCTAATCTAAACTTGTTCTTTTTTCTTTTCAGATGTCATCCAACAATGCTGCTTCTGGCTCAAACCCTACCAGCTCCATCTCTCTCATGAACCTTTGTGGCAGAGTCATCTTCGATGGTTACAACGTTATGGATTGGATCCGAAACATCAGGATGGTCACTCGTTACGAGGACAAGGAATATGTCCTCGAAAAGGAGCTTAAGGAACTTGATGAGTCGTCTGCTACTCCTGAGGAGATCGCTGAATACCGGACTCATGAGAGAGATGCCACCAAAGTGGCATGTATCATGTTGGCCACGATAACAACCGAGCTCCAAAAGTCCTATGAGGACTATTACCCTTTTGAGATGCACCCGGACTTGATGGACCGCTGCCATCAAAGTGCTCGTCAAGAGAGGTATGACATCATCTCCTCCATGATAACAACCCAGATGAAGGATGGTGAACCCATCATGGGCCACATGCAGAAAATGCAAAGGTATGAGGACCGTTTGCTGAAATTGAATGTGAACTTTTCTGAGGAGTTGGCAATTGACATCATTTTGCACTCCTTACCTTCGTGATATAATCAATTTCGGATGATATATCACATGAACAAGGAGGAAGTTTGTCACACCCCAAAACCGGAACGGCGGAAACATTCTGGGGTGGAGGACGTCATGCGTAGTATCACAACAATTGTATCTTAGCAATCATACTAAACACAACCAAACATTGAATACATGTGTGAAAAAGGTTTACATATGTTTAAGTCTTATTCAAATACATCATAACTGTAGGTAAATATAAAGACATGACTTTGTTGCTCCGACTTCTCAGACTCCAGGAGTACCTGTCTACTGATTTCCTGAGAATACAAGCAGTTTTGAAAGAATATCAGCATAAAGCTGGTGAGTTCATAAGCTTTGTTTGTATATTGAAAACCGGTTGTTAACTCTGAAAATGTTTGCGTGACTCCAAGAAAATCCAATATTTTTTTTAGTAAAAGTGAGAGAATCTTAGTAAAATGTTGTATGATTGGACTACCACTAGATGTATAGTAGGATGAACATTGTATGAAAAACCGTTGTATGAAATATTCTGTTTGAAAACCTTGGTTACTACCAATACATATAGTAGTATTAGTTTTCCTTGAGAAACCATGTATTTGTCCGTACTTCTACTAAACAAGTATTGTTCGTGTGATATTATTACGTAAGTAAATCGTTGTTATCTACATTGTGAGTGTCATGACCATACTTTGACTTGATATGGCGCGAATCGGGCACCAATATCTTTTATGACTTTGTCACCCGTAGACCTGCCGGTCCTACTGTAGCTAGCAGCAAGGTGCGGGATAGTCAGTCCCGTATAGATCTATACACAACAGTCACACTCTCCCTCGAGGAGATTCTGATCACAAGTGCTAGTCCTTCACTTAGTTAAGTTTGTGAGTGTTACCAAGGACGTGTCTCCAACTAGACTAACAAATTTACAAGTAATAATGTTGAAAGCCCTTTTTGTAAATAACTGAAAGGTTTATAAAGTATGAGTTTGTAAACTGTGGTATGAATTCCCAAACTATACCTATTATAGTTTGTGTGTACGTATATGTATAACCTTGTATAAATTCCCAAACTATACCTATTATAGTTTGTGTGTACATATTTGTATAACCTTGTATGAATTCCCAAACTATACCTATTATAGTTTGTATGTTTGTAAGTGTAAATCATGTATTGTTCTGAAAACTATGTGGTTAAGTTTGTACGTTGAAAATGTCCCTTATGCTCAGCATAATACAGAAGGGATAAAATATCTAAAATATTTTGTAAAACTGTAGAAACTGTGTGTTTCTGCTGATTTCATCCGTTTTAAGTTTACTGAAATCCATTTGTTTAACTTTCATAAAATCAGTTATGTTTGGCTTGTATTCCCCCTGAAAGCATTAAAAACTCGGAAAATGTAGGGGTATGAACTCACCTTGAGTGAGTGGTTTGCACGGATGACTGGTATGAGATGTTGAGTGTCAAGTGATGCCTCGAACACAATTAGATCCTAATTATCCTGTAATAACACATATATGATTCGAATTAAGGTATTTTCAAGACTAGACATGATAGAAAACCACCATACGAACTTGGAAACACTTGGACTAAGTGCTAAAATCACATATGATTGATTAAGGGAGGTGTACGGCTACCCTAGGGGTGTGTGCGGCCATGGGTGTGCGGCCCATGAGTGTACGGCCGTATACTCATGATAAAGTGTGCATGTTGAGGTGTTTCAAGGCCCTAAGAAGCATTAAGGAAGTGTTCTAGGTCCCATGTTTGGTTGTAATGAAAGTTTGAAGCCTGAATGATCATCAAAGTGGGTTTGCAGCCATAAAGTGTGTGTGCGGCCGTAAAAAGGGGTGTGCGGCCGTACACTCTTAATGTTATGTCCAAGTTGTCGATTTTAAGGTGCATCAAAGCTAGGATCATGTCCAACTCGAAGATAAGGGCCAAACTCTCACTTTGGAGTGCCTTTAAGGGGGTGTACGGACGTACAAAGGGGTGTGCGGTCGTACTCCTTCAAAGGGTGAAGAACATGATGGAATTTGATGAACCAAGGATTGAATCAAGAAGTTCTTCAAGTATAGCAAGCTAAAGGATGGAATACTCACGTTCTTGAAGCTTTGGAGGGTTCAAGGTTGAAGAACTTGAGAGAGATGAAGTAGTGTGCGGCCAAGGTGAGAAAAGAATGAAAGGAAAGGGGTCTACCTTTATATAGGAGTGGGTGTGCGGCCATGAGGGGGGGTGTACGGCCATACACCCATGTGTACGGTCGTACACTCCTCCTAGAGGAGTGTATGGCCTGATTTTGTTACTATACGACTTGCTGACTCATTCCTGATCTCAACCTTCATTCTACTCAAGCTTAGAACACTTAAATGAACCCTTAATCAGTGCTAGAAGTAAACAAAAACGAGTTTAACATTGACTGAATTGAATGGATGTACAAAATACAAGTTCCGAGTTTTCACAAAGTTACACTCAGCAAACTTCAAGGACTTTTGAAGACCGCGGATAGTGGTCTTAAAGGTAAGTCGGTTGTTACTACTCCTACTCCTACCGCGGCCCCTGTCTTAGCAATCGGGCAAGGTAAAGGGAAGAAGAGGAAGAGCCCTTCGAAGGGTACCAATGGAAACTCCCTTGATGGCTCCTCTTCGAGTGGAACCAAAAGAGGTTCTGTCACTCCTTCTACTAACCCTAAACAGGCTGAATGCTTCTATTGCCATGAAAATTCGAACTGGAAGCGAAACTGCCCAAAGTATCTGCAAGATGTTAAGGATGGGAAAGTGAAACCCAACAATACAGGTATTTACACTATATTGTCTAATAACTCACCCTATTCTAATTCTTGGGTCCTTGATACAGGTTGTGGTATTCACATATGTTCTGATTTGCAGGGACTAAGAAGAAGTGAGAATGTGGAGCATGGGAAGACAAAATTGATCATGGGGAATAGGAAAGTTATACCTGTCACCAAGATTGGAGTTTATTCTTTGTTGCTAAGTAGTGGGTTAACTTTAGATTTGAATAAATGTTGTTACTCGTCTGAAATGGCGAGAAATATTATTTCCTTTCATAGTTTGTACAAACAAGGTTTTACCTTTTCGTTTGATAATGAATGTGGTGGTATTAATGCTTTCTTTAATAATGTTCTTTATTTTAAAGCATTACTTTGTGATGGTGTATATGAAACTGTGTCGGTTGTAGATAACCTAGGAAATAATGTGTTGTGTATTGATTCTTCCACTAGGTTGGATAAAGCCTCACTATGGAATTGTCGTCTTGGACATGTAAGCAAGAAACGTATAGGCCAACTCCAAAAGGATGGAGTCTTGGAGTCATTTGACCTAAAGTCGGATGATAGTTGTGAATCTTGTTTGCTTGGTAAAATGAAAAAGTCACCCTTCACTGGTACTTGTGCTAGGGGTGACGGTTTGTTGGATCTTGTCACACAGATGTGTGTGGACCCTTCAGAACTGCCACAAGGGATGCTAACCATTTCTATGTGACTTTTACTGATGATTATAGTAGATATGGATATGTCTACTTAATCAATCATAAGTCAAAAACCTTTGAAAAGTTAAAGGAGATTAAACAGGAAGTGGAGAATCAGTTGGGCAGGAACATTAAGATGCTTCCATCCGATCGAGGTGGTTAGTATCTTAGTACAGAGTTCCTTGACTATCTTAAGGAATATAGGATTGTCTCACAATTGACACCTCCCAGGACACCGCAGTTGAATGGTGTGGCTGAGAGGCGTGATCGGACCTTGTTGGACATGGTTCGTTCCATGATGAGTCGAGCTTCGCTACCAATCTCATTTTGGGGGTATGCCTTAGAGACTACCGCCCATATCCTTAATCTAGTCCCTACAAAGAAGGTTGCCAAAACACCTCATGAGATGTGGACTGGGAAATTTCCCAATCTAGATCACATCAAGATTTGGGTTTGCGAGGCTTTCCTAAGGCACGAGACTCACGATAAACTCGAACCTGAAAGTGAGAGGTGTATTTTCATCTACTACCCACAGAAATCCTTCGGTTACCTCTTCTACACACCCAGTGATAATGTGGTCTTAGTAGCATGGATAGGAGTCTTTCACGAGAGAGAGTTCATAAGCCAAGGAAACAGTGGCAGTCAAATTGACCTTGAAGAAATTCAAGAGTCAAGTGGTGAATGAACCTCAAACCCAAGCAATCAACCTGAGGAGGAAACTCCTGTTGATCCGACTGACGAGTATGTACCTCTGAGGCGTTCCACGAGAGTTAGGAATGGACCTGAGCATTACTATGGTTTCCATATTATTGCGGAAGGTGATACACTTATCAGTGATAACACACTGGTAAGTCTGGATGAACCTAAAAACTACACGGAAGCCATGGCAGGCCCTGAGGCTACTAAATGGAAAGAGGCTATGGACAACGAGATACAGTCCATATATGACAATCAAGTTTGGAACTTGGTTGACAATGTACCAGGTCGTAAGACAGTCGGGTGCTGTAACACTAGTCAAAATTGGTCAATAACAATCACATGTGATTATACCAATCACGTAATGTAATTTTGTCAAAACAGGTAATGTAATAAACTCACTATGTATTTCATGATAATTCTAATATAAATATGAACTTTCATACATACTTTATAGTATAAATCAAAGTATACATCCATACGATTCCAAAAATATAGAGAACATCTAAATCTGACTTCGCGTGAAGAAGTTATGATAAACCGAACACTATTAAATCTCTATAATAAGAGGAATTTAAAATAGAATTATAATTAGCTATTGGAGTCTAAATGAAAGTATTTGTAGTCGGAATTAGCTACGTGTGCATATAAAGAACGTCAAAAACGGAGTTTGTATGCAAAAGTTACGACCTTCCGAAGTTGCAGCTGTCTGAGAGGATGATACGTGGCAGGAAACCCTAACTATCTGGATTCACGACATGAAGCTTAAATTCACGACGTGAAAGTAGTCCAGGACACATTTTCGGACCTAGAAGGTGCGTGACGAGGCTACGAAGGGGATAAGTGTTGGATAAGGTGTCTAAGTCCATAACTTATTTGGTATATACTTGACCCGACCCGGCATGGTCCATTTGGGTTGCACTTCACCCAAACTGTTTATGGATAATTTTATGAGAATTGTATACTTACAATTTATTAATATATTATAAGTTATAATATATTAATATAAAGTCATGTTATTTAATTAGTTTTAATCTTGAATTAATTATGAATTAATTTAGTGATTAAAAGGAAGACTAATTAAATCATGGGCTATTATATTTATATGGTGTGGGCTAATACTCATTTGTTAATGGGCTAAGCTTATATGGAAGTCATGGATGATCCATGGAGCTTTTAACCCATGGATCCTTGGAAAGGAAAAGACATGGGTTATTAGGGTTTCACCCTAACCATGCACACTATATAAACAAGCTCATGTTGCATGAAATAACACCCTAGTGTGTGTGTAATAGTGGTGGCCGATTTCTAAGTGTTAGTATACTCTCTCATACATTTTCCAAGTTTGTGGTGATTTGTGATTTCCATTTGAGGCATTCACATTATTGGTGCTTGGCTCTCAAACTCCAAGGAATCAGCAATCAACAAAAGGTATGTAATTAATCTACTTCTTTTATGTTTAAAAGTACCCCATGCCATGCTAGATAGGTTATAAACCTTGGAAATTAATATTTTGCATGTACCTTAGACAAACATAGATCCAAGGTTTATTAGGGTTGCATGTACACTTAGGAAGTGTTAGAATGCTCAAAACCCAACAGTGGTATCAGAGACTAGGCTTGTTTGTTTGATACTTGATGCAAAATAGTGATAAAAAGTCGATTTTTTGCTGTTTGACTGATGAACTCGCCGAGTCCATGGGGGGACTCGTCGAGTTCATGTGTAAACTCATCCTACTCGCCGAGTAGGTTCGTGCACTCGGCGAGTAGGAGCCTTAGAATGCAGATTTTCGACTTTTGCTGCTAGAAATGGACTAGAAACATTACCCTAAACTGTTTTAGTGTTTTAAAACTTGTTTTAGTTGGTGTAATGGTAGTTCTAATCCATTTACAATAGCTTATATCAAAATTTCATGCTTTGTATGTGTTCATATAATTCTTGAAACTTTGATGATCATCTTCATGTTCTTATGAATTTAGAAGATGATAGGAATTATTTGCTGAATTGTTTAGGATTAATTCTTGATCATTTATGTGTTTTAATGGAATCCATAATTTGTCCTCAAGTTATGGATATCCAAAGGTCACTTATTTTAAACACACATTTAAAACACATAAGTTACATAAAATGAAGAGTCTTCATTTTTATGAACCTTTAATTCATAAGTTATGAAATGAAAAAGTTTTGGATAGTTACAAAACTTGCCCTCAAGTTTTGGAATTTGTAAAGTTTCACACACATTAATAAAGTTTAATTCCAAACCCTTAGAGTTTTAAAAGTTAAAATTCAACCCTTATACTATTTATAACATTAATGGTTAATTATTATATATATATGTATAAGATCAAGTCGTTTTACCGTTAGTAGGCCTCATTCACGGAGCCGGTCTATAAGGGGGGTATAAGGTTGTTGCCTATAAAATGGCAACTTAATGGGTGTCCATTCTCACCCACCGCTTCCTTGATCGGTGGAGGGTCGTTAGCCGAACGGGTAGGACAATGACTTTAAATTCTCATTAAAAGTATAATAAATATTTTAAAGTAACTAAACCTTTTATAAATTCCCAATCTTAGTTACTTTAGGAAAATGTGAATATGGTGCTAACCCATGAAATTCACACTTTGTACCTTACCAAGTCGTTGGTGGAGCGTGTGTGGTTAACCGGCACACTAACTTGGACTAGTAAGGATCACGAAGGGTGACTTAATGTTTATCATAGATCGGTGGAGCGTGTGTGGTTAACCGGCACATCGATTAGGTGATAATATTAAGGGTACCAAGTGAGTTTGCATGGTTATTCACACCTTGTTTTGTGATCCTCGGCATCCCAGTCACAAAACCTGAAGGGCACAATCGAGATTGAAACATGCCATTGAAAAGTTCAATGAATCTCAAAAGATCTAGGAGTTTCAAATCCAATTAAAACCTAATAAATTATTTCGTTTTTCATGGTGGAAATTGGTGAATCGTCATTCACCTACCTTCAAATATTTTATAGCTTGGATTACGGCATCCCTCTTCCAAGTTATAAAATATTGTGTTGGGTCCTAGCCTTAATATTTCATATTGGGTGTTATACTAAGGACTTGAATCAACTAACTTGATTTTCTCCCATTGTAGATGTCTGGTTCAGACAACTATGATCTTCCCAAATCGCTTGAAACAAGCTTTCCTCCTGAAGATGATGTCCCTCAACATCATGCTTCACTCCCCCCACCTCCTCCATTTATTCTCCCTGACCCACAAGCCCGAAGACTTGAAAGGTTCAAGATCACTGAAGCTTAGGAATGAAGTCACACATAGACAGGTTGAGAATGTTGGGTGCTGTTATTTCAAGGAAGTTCGCTGTTGACTGGGTTCTACAGTCACTTCCTGAGTCGTATGGTGAGTTTATTAAAGACTACCATATGACAGATCCTGACATAACCCTAATAGATCTTTCTTATTTGCTTGTTGCTGCTGAATCAGCAATGATTTGGCGTAATGGTCAAGCAAATATTGATGGAAGGTCTAATTCTCAAACTTCCATGGACATGGACAACGGTAACATTGGAAGTCCAGAAAAGCTTTCTCATCCCAATGGAAGGGGATCGGCCTTGGTCAACCCGGTTGACCAAAAGGTAAAAGGAAAGGCTAAGTCTGTGATTGTCTCGTGTACCATTCCCAAAGAGTCTATATGTTTTTATTGTCATGAGAAGGGACATTGGAAGCGAAGCTGCCCTGAATACCTGAAATATTTGAAAGCAAGTAGAGACAAAATGTTTGACTCGGCTTCAGGTAAGTCCACTATCTAACTTTGTTAAAGTTCCTAATTGTTGATTCTTATTACATGAAGTGACTAGGTTGCATCTTGATGTTTAGCAGCATCGAGCAAAAGGAAGGTTAAAATAAGAGTGTGCTGAATCTGATCACGAAGATGGATTTGTATCGCATGGTTCGAGGATTGGATTTTTGAGCTACTACTTAAAAGTTATGATAGATTGCTAGGAAATATGTAATATCATAGTTTTCATTTGAAGATGCATTGTAAGGAATATTTTTCCGCATTTTAATAAAGAAATAAAAGTTTTGTTTAGTTTATTTTATCTTATATCCCCTTACAATGGCATTTATGGAAATTGATGTTTGTATGTTTCTAGCAATATTGGAAATATGAGTTTGATTCTCTCATATGTGGTAGTGTCTGAATTTACCAAATGAGGAAAGGTTCTCATCACCCAAGCTTCAGTTAGACAGAAACTTGGAATCATACAAGTTGTATTGTATTATGAATGAGAATTTTCATCTTTGTAAAATTGAGACTAATTCATTGATCACATGCATATGTGAGTCAATTGAAGGATTAAGGAATTAGGTACACTGGGTGTGTGCTGGTCAAGGTCCACCATAAAGATCAATTCGTCATGATTTACTAAAGATTAGTAAATATGGTTATACTTATAAGGTTAAGTATAATTCTGTAACATTGGAAAAGTTTCAACGTATGGCAGAACGGATGAGAAGAATCAGATTTGGCAGAGAGATAAAAGTTTCTCAAATCTGAAAAGATGGGAGAGTACTTTAGTATCATGTTTTTATGATCATCTTAATGATTATGAAACCATATCACAAATTCATACTCTAAGGACATCTTAGTGCATTGTTATGACTAAGATGAGGGGTCATGAATTGTTGGAATGGTTAAAATCAAGAAGATGGATCATACATATTTTTATGATCAATGATTATGAAACCATATCACAAATTCATACTCTAAGGACATCTTAGTGCATTGTTATGACTAAGATGAGGGGTCATGAATTGTTGGAATGGTTAAAATCAAGAAGATGGATCATACTTCGTTCCAAAACAACTCTTAGAGTCATAATCCAAGATTGTAACATTGAGTGACATAAAGTAAGGTTTAAAACACTTATCAAATGTAGTGTAAAATGTTTTCTACTCCTGTACATTTGAAATTGATAAGTTGTGATGTCTTGGATAAGACAAAGACCAACTAAGACCAATTGTGTGAAGTGTTTATCTTGATAAGAATCTGCACTATCCCTTGAATATTTGTTTTATCAAGGAATGGTTCTTGACTAGGGAAACTTATATGTCAAGAGGACAGTGGGAGTCTTAAAGATCCTGAAAGGATTTCAAGATTTAATCAAGAGTAAAACCTGAGTTTTATCACTAGCACACGACTTAAGGTTTGCAACCTATTAAGTTGACATAATTCTTGTTTCTGTGTCTGTTCCTATTGAGTTAACTATGCATATGAGTTCTGTTAGTTTTAAACTGTGTGCATAACAGCTTGGAAGCATTGGTGGGCCTTGTGCTACCAGATGACAAGAAATTAAGATTGAACAAGTTCAATCCATGTAAGGCTGAATTTGTTACTAACCTTGTCTTGTGATTATGGTTTTGACACATTCACATGGATAGGAACTCATACACCATAAAATCTAAGTGTCATAAGGTTTCTCTCCGATTCATGAAAATGATGGTGACGAAATGCTTTCACTAAGAAGATTTTAAGTAGATAGCAATTGTGATGTTTGCATTCTCAAAGTCGTTAGTGGAGCGTGTGTGGTTAACCGGCACACTAACATGGACTTGTGAGAAATGGCAAAGGTCTAAACAACTAAGACTATGATTACGGCATCCCTTTTCATAGTTCTAGAAAATGTTTAGACACACATGTGAGCTATCTAAGAAAGGGTGTACGAATCTAAATTTCAGAAGTCCAGCTGATTTCTGGAAATATGTCAGAGCTAGTGGGAGCATAAGTGTTATGCTGATAATTATCATGTTAGTGGGAGCATGATTATTATGTTTAGTGTTGCAAGTTAGCAATGTTAATTATAGAAAAACAAAAGTTTCAATTCGTAAAGTTGTAGGGGTTGAAAAACTTGTTTGGTATAATTAAGGGAGAGGAAAGTATACTTCATTTCAATTCTAAAAGCTTAGATTGAGTTTTTAATCATCTTTAGTCAAGGATATATATATATGTATTTTATGTTGGAATGGTTCAACTTAAAGAAATTCTATATATATTGCGTTTTCAAAAAAAATCGATTATGATTACAGCATCCCTCTTTATAGTTAAATTTTGAAAACATGGCAAATAAAAAATATTGTAGCAAAAAACTGGTCTGGTATCATGTCTTTATGAGAAACATCATGAATCGTGTCCCATATGCTTCGGATATAGGATCGATTGCATGTGCTATAATATTCATCCTTTCTAAATTTTCCACATGCTTAGAGCATTAAGAAGGGAAAAGTCTAGAATTGGATAAGACTAAAATGATTAAGCAATTGTCGAGGACTATCTAAGGCTCACCAAAGATTGGTTGCTCAGGGACAGTTGGAAGTATAGTGTTAAATTTTGGAAGGACCATATGGATATATTCTGAAAAGAGGTAGCTCTTGTTCAGATATGATAATCAAAATAGGAATATGGAAATTTTCCATATTGGGAGTTGGATATTAAGAATCTATGAGAAAGTTAGAAACTTTTATGCAAGAAGGATGTTCAAAGCAATGTACTTTGAATATGAGAGTTCGTTTCCATAGAGTTGATCTCCTTTGCAATCCTCTGTAATGACTGATGACAAGGTTTTGGTGACCTTGTGCATAATCATTACGAGAGGATCAGTGCATATAAGTTTAAAATCTAACAGTCTTTTGGTAAATGGTAGGAAATAGGAATTCTTACATTTACAATAAGAATTTGGGATTGTGAAATGAGCATCATTAGAATCATGTTCAATTGATCTATTTCACAAAGTAAAGATCATAGACAAACATAGTGTGCATACTTGGAGTATGGCATAACTATTGTTTAGAAAAACAAAGTGTATATGCTAGGAGCATGGGACGACTGTTGTTTTTGTTGAAGTATTAAGTTGATTATTTGAAACATTATACAATGAATAATGTGTAATCAATATGGTGATAAATAAAAGGTGGTTTTATTTATATTCAAAAGGGTTCTGAGACCATATTGGATTCGATTATTATTGTGTTTCACTTTGCATGTTTTGACTTCCAGAATAGCTAGGTTATTCTTTCCGAATGAGTAAGTTATTTAAACACTCCACAGTCGTTCATATGTTGGAAGTAGGTATGAATTAAGACTGTCACGAATCGAGTTTGTAGATGGCTAAACGTGTTTAGACATAGCAATGGTTGCTACAACATTCATGAGTACTCATAAGTTATGAGTATTGGAATTAACCCACGCTCACTTGTATCATTTCATGGAATTTATCTCGAGTGATCGTGAGACGGTAATATCATATAACTCTTCAAACCTAGAGATATGAGTTGTTACCTATGAGTTGGTTGTGCATTGATTGCACGTAAATGCATCAGTAACTTGATGTTATAAAACGTGCCTTTGTGTATAATTCAACAAGTAGTAGAAACAAGTATATGAGTCGACGTTTATCTGTTCCTTCTAGTCCTTGGAGGATTAGAAGCGATATCTGGGCCCCTCGATGATTTTGTTTTGACCTATGTACCGGGCCCGGTCAGAACCTAATTGATGTGTTCAATTTAGTTCTTTGTCAAACAAATCGGAAATCGAGAAACAGACTGCTGGACAATAAGTACGACGTTGTTCCATGTATTTGTCCGGCTGATATCATGAGAACAGAGGATTATATGATCACTTATCTAAAATGGCGCTTCATAGTTCAACAGAGTTTTCGAGAGCTACGATTGCTGGTTGGTTCCTGAAGTAACATATGCAAATACAGTTATTAGACTTATCCAAGTGGGAGACTGTTGGATAAGGTGTCTAAGTCCATAACTTATTTGGTATAAACTTGACCCGACCCGGCATGGTCCATTTGGGTTGCACTTCACCCAAACTGTTTATGGATAATTTTATGAGAATTGTATACTTACAATTTATTAATATATTATAAGTTATAATATATTAATATAAAGTAATGTTATTTAATTAGTTTTAATCTTGAATTAATTATGAATTAATTTAGTGATTAAAAGGAAGACTAATTAAATCATGGGCTACTATATTTATATGGTGTGGGCTAATACTCATTTGTTAATGGGCTAAGCTTATATGGAAGTCCATGGATGATCCATGGAGATTTTAACCCATGGATCCTTGGAAAGGAAAAGACATGGGTTATTAGGGTTTCACCCTAACCATGCACACTATATAAACAAGCTCATGTTGCATGAAATAACACCCTAGTGTGTGTGTAATAGTGGTGGCCGATTTCTAAGTGTTAGTATACTCTCTCATACATTTTCCAAGTTTGTGGTTATTTGTGATTTCCATTTGAGGCATTCACATTATTGGTGCTTGGCTCTCAAACTCCAAGGAATCAGCAATCAACAAAAGGTATGTAATTCATCTAGTTCTTTTATGTTTAAAACTACCCCATGCCATGCTAGATAGGTTATAAACCTTGGAAATTAATATTTTGCATGTACCTTAGACAAACATAGATCCAAGGTTTATTAGGGTTGCATGTACACTTAGGAAGTGTTAGAATGCTCAAAACCCAACAATAAGTTCAATCCTCACGACGTGGACATCAAATTCACGACGTGAAACTGGAATTGTGACACGTTCCGAAGCTAGAAGACGGATGGCAAGTCTACGGGGATAAGATCCAAACTCACGACGTGGGCCTTATAAAATCCATGACGTGGGGGTGCAAAATCATAACTATAAATAGCAAGTCTGGCCTCCTCTCTCCTTACACCATTTCTTTTCTCTCCTCTGTCCTTTGCTGAAGCCATCTTGCATCCTGAGCCCGGTGATCGCGAACCGCTGACCGTTTCTGCTTAGATTGCATAAAATGACGCTATTAAGGTGAGTTTCACGGCCCCACTTTTAATGTTTTCGGGGGAAAACGCATGCTAAATATTATATATACGTTATTATTATGTCTATATGATAGAATATTAGTATCAACGTAGATAGTTATAATAACCGAGATATAGTTATTTCGTATTTGAAAATATACAACTATCGTAAAGTTGTTAGCATGTTATTGTTATAGTAGTATACTAATGTAGATCTTGAGTTATACTTAAGATTCTATATATATGTTGTGTGCGATATAGTTCTGGAGTTATACTCGGAACTTATATATGTTAATTGATAAGTATGTTGTTATTGTTGGTTTTATGTCAAGATAAAACTTGGTATCTTATATATTGTTATTGTTGGTTTTATGTTAAGATAAAACCTGGTTTTACCTCAAGTTATAGCTGTTGTACTGCCTAAAGTATTATGAACTTAGGAGTAATGTTTAGAAGCATAGTCTAGTAACTTAGGGTTTTAGACACGAAAATGCTTTTGTTGTTAGAGTTATAGGAAGCCGAAAAAGTCTACATGAGCTACCTCATTCATCAACTATGATTGGGAATCTTAGTGGAAATCCTCTGACCTATAACCGTTAATCCCGTGTGAGCGAGGAAGTTGTGTACGGATCAATGTGGGTTAACGCCCCATCCGTGGTTGTTGGCTACAACCCAATCGATTTTACGGTGGACTATAGATCTATGCGGGTTGACAACCCCACCCGTGGTTGCTAGTTACAACCCAACGGTCTGCGGGTGACAAATTGTCCTATTGATTGTTATGGACCCGACATCGATGAAGCGTACGGGGGAAGTATTTACCTTGGTGGAATCCTTTATGGCACCAATGGCGGTTTTATTGTGGCACCAATGGAGGAACCATTGGTGGAATATCTTTTAATCAGAGGTTTGTATGTCTAGCAGCGGTTACAGACTCATGGTAGCACAACTTTAGAAGCATTATACTTTGTCGATATACAAGTATGAATGTTAAGTATAAGTTTCGCAAAGACTTATACTCTAAGTACATGGAACTTGTAGGTATACTACTTGCTCATTAAGTAGATAATTATACCTAGCACACTTACTCGTATAGAATTGAAATAGATTTATACGTAGTGGTTTTACTCGTATAGAATTGAAATAAGATTTATATGTAGCAACCTTAGTTTGTATAGGATTACAATCATTTATTCATAATATGTGAAACTTATAGGTATATCACTTATTTGATAAGTAAACCATTATACCTAATATATATACTAAATGTTGGAGAGTCAAAATGATACATTCAAAACTATACTTTTAAACTTGAGAAAAAGTGTTATTTTATATGGAGTCAAAACCTGTGAACTCACCAACTTTATGTTGACGTATTTTAAAATGCATGTGTTTTCAGGAAGTTGATAACTATGATACGAGAAATGACGTTACTGATGGGATTTGAGCATTCTAACACTCCTATGGTGTACATGCAACCCTAGAAACCTTGGATCTATGTTTGACTAAGATACATGCAAATAATTATTTTTCCAAGGTTCTTATCCTATCTAGCATGGCATGGGGAACTTGAATCAAATAAAGCTAGTAGAATTACTTACCTTGTAGTTGTAGTTGATTGCTTGGAGTTTTAGAGCCTAGCACCAATAGTGTGGATGCCTCAAATGGAAATCACAAATCACCACAAACTTGGAAACTTGAGAGAATAGTCACAAAATTCTTGAAATCGGCCCTCTTAGTTTTCACACATCAACTAGTGCAATTTCAAGAACCAAAGCCTCCTTTATATAGTGTGGTGGATTAGGGTTACATCCATGTAAACCGTAATACCCATGTCTTTTCATTTCCATGATATCCATGGGTTAAAGCTCCATGGAGTATCCATGGACTTTCCATGCAAGCCTAGCCCATTCCAAATAAGCATTAGCCCACACTATATAAATACAAGAGCCCATATTTAATTAGTCATACTTTTGATCTCTAAATTAATTCTAAATTAATTATAGATCAATACTAATTAAATAATATGATTTTATATTAATATATTAGAACTTATAATATATTAATAAATCATAACTTATACTATTCTCAAACGATTATCCATAAATTGTTCGGGTGAAGTGCAACCCAAATGGACCATGCCGGGTCGGGTCAAGTAAATACCAAATATAGTTATGGACTTAGACACTATATCCAACTGTCTCCCACTTGGATAAGTCTAATAACTATAGTTGCAAGTATGACTTCAGGAACCGATCAGCAATCGTAGCTCTTTAAACTTTGTTGAACTATGAAGCGCCATTTTAGATAAGTGATCATATAATCCTCTGTTCTAGATATCAGCCGGACAAATACATGGAACATGGTCTTGCTTATTGTCCAGCATTTGTTTCCCGATTTCTGATTTGTTTGACATAGAACTTAACTGAACACATCAATTTAGTTCTTACCGGGCCCGGTACATAGGTCAAAACAAAATCATTGAGGGGCCCAGATATCGTTTCTAATCCTAGAAGGAACAAATAAACTTCGACTCATATGTTTGCTCTACTACTTGTTGAATTACACACAAAAGCATGGTTTATAACATCGAGTTACCAATGCGTTTTCGTGCAATCAATGCATAACCAACTCATAGGCAACAAATCATATCTCTAGGTTTGAAGACTTATATGATATTACCGTCTCACGATCACTGGAGATAAATTCCATGAGGTGATACAAGTGAGCGTGGGTTGAATCCAATACTCAGAACTTATGAGCACTCATGAGTGCTGTAGCCCCGCTTTGTCTAACATCTTAGACCTCTACAAGCCAACCCATGACAGTCTTGATTCATATCTACTTCCAACATATGACCGAATGTGGAGAGTTTGAATAATATGATATAAACCATAACATAATTATTCTGGAAATCAAAACATGCAAAAAGAAATAGTAGTAAACGATTGACAAGAGATAGAAACACTTTACTCATAAATAACAGCTTTTATTTATCATCAAATGTCAATTACATTTTACAAATTTAAAGATTATCTAACTACTAAAACTAATATCATCCTTCAGCCCTATGCTCCGAGCATGCTGGAGATGCTTAGCCCGAGTCAGTCCCTTCGTGAGGGGATCTGTTGGGTTCTCATCCGATGATACCCTCTTTGTCACGAGGATTCCTTCTTCTATTCGATGTCTGATGAAGTGATATTTTCTGTCAATGTGTCTGGATCTCCCATTATCTATTGGTTCCTTGGCTAAGGCAACCGCACTATTGCTGTCACAGAAAATCTCCATTGGCTCCTTTATAGCTGGTACAACTCCAAGGTCTCCGATGAAGTTCTTTAGCCATATAGCCTCCTTTGCTGCCTCGCTTGCTGCTATATACTCTGATTCACAAGTGGAATCAGCCACTGTCTCCTGCTTGGAACTTTTCCAAGTAATTGCCCCTCCGTTTAGAGTAAAGACCCAGCCCGACTGAGAGCGGAAATTATCCCTGTCAGTCTGAAAGCTAGCATCACTGTACCCTACAACTCTCAAGTCCTCACTGCCACCGAGGGTAAGGAGCCAATCCTTAGTCCTCCGTAGGTACTTGAGGATATTCTTTACCCAGTCCAGTGTGCCTTGCCAGGGTTCCCCTGATAACTGCTAACCATGCTCAAAGCAAAGGCTACATCAGGTCGAGTACACGTCATAGCATACATGATCGATCCTACAGCTGAAGCATAAGGTATTCGACTCATTTCTGCTATCTCAGCCTCAGTACTAGGGCTTTGTGTCTTACTCAATCTGGCGTTACTTTGGATGGGTAACTCTCCTTTCTTGGAGTTATGCATGTTGAACCATTTCAACACTTTGTCCACATAGGTGCTTTGACTAAGTTCAATTAGTCTTTTACTCCTGTTTCTCAAAATCCTTATCCCTAGGATATAGGCAGCTTCTCCAAGGTCCTTCATAGCGAAACACTTCCCAAGCCAGGACTTTACTTCCTGCAGGGTTGGGATGTCATTTCCTATGAGTAGTATGTCATCCTCATACAGTACCAAAAAGCTGACTATACTCCCACTAGCCTTGATATAGACACAAGATTCATCTTCACTCCTTGAAAAGCCAAATTCTTTGACTTTCTCATCAAAGCAAAGATTCCATCTGCGAGGTGCCTGTTTTAATCCATAAATGGATTTCTCGAGCTTACACACTCTACTGGGGTATTCTGTACTGACAAAACCCTCTGGCTGAACCATGTAAACATCTTCAGCCAACTTTCCATTAAGGAAAGCGGTTTTGACATCCATTTGCCATATTTCATAATCATGAAATGCAGCAATGGCTAACAGAACCCTAATAGACTTAATCTTGGCCACTGGTGAAAAGGTCTCATCATAATCAACTCCCGGAGTTTGAGAATAACCCTTTGCAACCAGTGGTGCCTTATAAGTGTGTACATTACCATCCATGTCGGTCTTCTCCTTGAAGATCCATTTGCACCCAACTATCTTACGAGCAGGTACATTGTCAACCAAGTTCCAAACTTGATTGTCATACATGGACTGTATCTCGCTATCCATAGCCTCTTTCTATTTAGCAGCCTCAGGGCCTGCCATGGCTTCCGTGTAGCTGTTAGGCTAATCCATATTTACCAGTGTGTTATCATTGATAAGTGCCTCACCTTCTGCAGTAATATGAAAACCATAATAATGCTCAGGTGCATTCCTAACTCTGGTAGAACGCCTCAGAGGTATAGATTCTTCAGTTGGCTCAACAGGAGTTTCCTCCTCAGGTTGAGGGCTAGGGTTTGAGGTTCCTTCACCACTTGACTCTTGAATTTCCTCAAGGTCAATTTGCCTCCCACAGTCTCCTTGGCTCATGAATTCTCTCTCTCGAAAGAATCCTCTTCTTGCTACAAAGACCACATTATCACTGGGTCTGTAGAAGATGTAACCAAAGGATTTTTGTGGGTAGCTGATGAAAATACACCTTTCGCTTCGGGGTTCGAGCTTATCGTGAGTCTCGCGTCTCACGAAAGCCTCGCAACCCCAAATTTTGATGTGGTCTAGATTGGGAACTTTTCCAGTCCACACCTCGTGAGGTGTTTTCGCAACCTTCTTTATAGGGACTAGATTAAGGATATGGGCGGCAGTATCTAAGGCATACCCCCAAAATGAGATTGTTAGTGAAGCTCGACTCATCATGGAACGAACCATGTCCAACAAGGTCCGATTGCGCCTCTCAGCTACACCATTCAACTGTGGTGTCCTAGGAGGTGTGAATTGTGAGACAATCCCACATTCCTTAAGATAGTCAAGGAACTCAGTACTAAGATACTCACCACCACGATCGGATCGAAGCATCTTAATGTTCCTACTCAATTGATTCTCCACTTCTTGCTTAAACTCTTTGAATTTCTCAAAGGTTTCTGACTTATGCTTGATTAGGTAGACATATCCATATCTACTAAAATCATCAGTAAAAGTCACATAGAACCGATTAGCATCTCTTGTGGCGGTTCTGAAGGGTCCACACACATCCGTGTGTATGAGGTCCAATAAACCTTCACCCCTAGCACAAGTGCCAGTAAAAGGTGACTTTGTCATTTTACCAAGCAAACAAGATTCACAATTATCATCTGACTTTAGGTCAAATGACTCCAAGACTCCATCCTTTTGGAGTTGGCCTATGCGTTTCTTGCTTACATGTCCAAGACGACAATGCCATAAGGATGCTTTATCTAAGCTAGTGGAAGAGTTAATACACAATACATTATTTCCTAGATTATCTACAATAGATACAGTTTCATACACGCCATCACAAGGTAATGCTTTAAAATAAAGAACATTATTAAAAAAAGCATCAATACTACCATTATTATTATCAAAATAAAAGGTAAAACCTTGTTTATACAATGCATGAAAGGAAATAACATTTCTTGCCATTTCTGGCGAATAATAACATTTATTCAAATCTAATGTAAACCCACTATTTAGCACTAAGGAATAAACTCCTATCTTGGTGACAGGTGAAGCTTTCCTGTTTCCCATGATCAAGTTTATCTTTCCCTGCTCCACATTCTCACTTCTTTTTAGTCCCTGCAAATCACAAACATATGTGAATACCACAACCTGTATCAAGGACCCAAGACTTAGAATGAGGTGAGTTATTAGACAATATAGTGTATATACCTCCATGGTTGGGTTTTACTTTCCCATCCTTCAAATCTTGCTGGTAGTTTGGGCAGTTTCACTTCCAGTGCGATTTTTCATGGCAATAGAAGCATTCAGCCTCATTAGGATTAGCAGAAGGAGTGACAAAACCTTTCTTGGTTTTGCTTGAAGAGGAGCCTTCAAGGGTCTTACCCTTGGTACCCTTAGAAGGGTTCTTTCTCTTCTTCCCTTTGCCATGCTCGATTGCCAAGACATTGGCCGCAGTTGGAGTAGGATTAGGAGTATTAACAACCGACTTACCCTTTAGACCACTTTCGGTTGTCTTCAAGAGTCCTTGAAGTTTGCTGAGGGTGAGTTCTTCCTTGTTCATGTGATATGTCATGCAGAATTGATCATAACACGATGGCAAGGAGTGCAAAATGATGTCTATTGCTAACTCCTCAGGGAAGTTCACATTCAGCTTCAGTAAACGGTCCACATACCTTTGCATTTTCTGCATGTGGCCCGTGATGGGTTCACCATCCTTCATTCGGGTTGTTATCATGGAGGAGATTATTTCATATCGCTCTTGACGAGAACTTTGATGGTAGCGGTCCATCAAGTCCTGGTGCATCTCAAAAGCATAATAGTCCTCATAGGACTTTTAGAGCTCGGCTGTCATGGTGGCCATCATGTTGCATGCCACTTTTGTAGCATCTCTTTCATGTACCTCATATTCAGCAAGCTCTTCAGGAGTAGCAGTTGGCTCGGGTACACTCAGCTCCTTGTCGAGAACATATTCTTTGTTCTCATACCGAGTGACCATCCTGATGTTTCTGATCCAATCTGTAAAGTTGGACCCATCAAAGATGGCTCTCCCACAAAGATTCATGAGAGAGAACGAGCTAGTAGGGTTTGAGCCAGAAGCATTGTTATTGGAAGACATCTAAAAAGAAGAGGGAATAGATTAGATTAGATATAGAGATAGTCCTTAACAAAACACCCAAATGTAATATTAAGGCTAGGACCCAACACAATATTTTATAACTTAGAAGTGGGATGCCGTAATCTAAGCTATAAGATATTTGAAGGTAGGTGAATGACGATTCACCAATTTCCACCATGAAAAACGAAATATTTAATTAGGTTTTAATTGGTTTAGAAACTCCTAGATTCTTTGAGATTCATTGAACTTTCTTCAATGGCATGTTTCAATCTCGAGTGTGCCCTTCAGGTTTTGTGACTGGGATGCCGAGGATCACAAAACAAGGTGTGAAGTAACCATGCAAATTACTTGGTACCCTTAATGTATTACCCCTCAATCGATGTGCCGGTTACCAACGCACGCTCCATCGATACTATGATAAACATTAAGTCACCCTTTACCTACCTTTTTAAGTTCAAGTTAGTGTGCCGGTTAACCACACACGCTCCACTAACGACTTAAACAAAGTGTAAAGTGTAATTTCATGGATTAGTACCTTATTCACATTTTCCTAAAATAACTAAGATTGGGAATTCAATAAAGTTTAGTTACTTTAGTATTATCATTATACTTTTAATGAGAATTTATAAGTCCTTGTCCTACCCGTTCGGCTAACGACCCTCCACCGATCAAGGAAGCGGTGGGTGAGAGTGGACACCCATTAAGTTGCCATTTTATAGGCAACAACCTTATACCCCCCTTATAGACCGGCTTCGTGAATGAGGCGTACTAGCGGTAAGACGACTTGATCTTATACATATATAAATATTATTAAACTTATAATATTATAAAGTATAAGGGTTGAATTTTAACTTTTAAAATTCTAGGGGTTGGAACTAAAGTTTTTAATATGACGTTACATGTTCCAAAACTTGAGGGCAAGTTTTGTAAACTTTCAAAACTTTTCATTTCTCATAACTTATGAGTTAATGGTTATTAAAAATGAAGACTCTTCATTTTTTTGTAACCTATGTGTTCTTTTAATGGTTATTTATAAATGTGACTTTTGGTTATCCATAACTTAAGAACTAGTTATGGACTCCATTAAAACACATAAAGATCAAGAATTAATGTAATCAATTATTAGCACATAATTTCTATGATCTTCTAAACTCATATGTTTATGAATGTTCATATCAAAAATTTCAAGAATCGTAAGTACATATACTAAACTTGAAATTTTGATACGAGCTTTTGAACAAAACTTTGATTTTCAAGTTTTTTTTTTTTTGCATCAAGTATCAAATAAACAAACCTGGCTTTGATACCTCTGATGGGATTTGAGCATTCTAACACTCCTATGGTGTACATGCAACCCTAGAAACCTTCGATCTATGTTTGACTAAGATACATGCAAATAATTATTTTTCCAAGGTTCTTATCCTATCTAGCATGGCATGGGGAACTTGAATCAAATAAAGCTAGTAGAATTACTTACCTTGTAGTTGTAGGTGATTGCTTGGAGTTTTAGAGCCTAGCACCAATAGTGTGGATGCCTCAAATGGAAATCACAAATCACCACAAACTTGGAAACTTGAGAGAATAGTCACAAACTTCTTGAAATCGGCCCTCTTAGTTTTCACACATCAACTAGTGCAATTTCAAGAACCAAAGCCTCCTTTATATAGTGTCGTGGATTAGGGTTACATCCATGTAAACCGTAATACCCATGTCTTTTCATTTCCATGAGATCCATGGGTTAAAGCTCCATGGAGTATCCATGGACTTTCCATGCAAGCCTAGCCCATTCCAAATAAGCATTAGCCCACACTATATAAATACAAGAGCCCATATTTAATTAGTCATACTTTTGATCTCTAAATTAATTCTAAATTAATTATAGATCAATACTAATTAAATAATATGATTTTATATTAATATATTAGGACTTATAATATATTAATAAATCATAACTTATACTATTCTCAAACGATTATCCATAAATTGTGCGGGTGAAGTGCAACCCAAATGGACCATGACAGGTCGGGTCAAGTACATACCAAATATAGTTATGAACTTAGACACTATATCCAACAGTTACATTGCCCGGTGTTTCCGCTGATGGTCGGGGTGTGACAGGTGCAAGTGGATCTTCAAGAAGAAGACCGACATGGATGATAATGTACACACTTATAAGGCGCGACTGGTTGCAAAGGGTTTTTCTCAAACTCCGGGAGTTGATTATGATGAGACCTTTTCACCAGTAGAAAAGATTAAGTCTATTAGGGTTATGTTAGCTATTGCTGCATTTCATAATTATGAAATATGGCAAATGGATGTCAAAACCGCTTTCCTTAACGGAAAGTTCGTTGAGGATGTTTACATGAATCAGCTAGAGGGTTTTGTTAGTACAGAATACCCTAATAGAGTGTGTAAGCTTGAGAAATCCATCTATGGATTGAAACAAGCACCTCGTAGATGGAATCTTTGTTTCGATGAGAAAGTCAAAGAGTTTGGGTTTTCGAGGAGCGAAGATGAATCTTGTGTATATGTCAAGGCTAGTGGGAGTATAGTAAGCTTTTTGGTATTGTATGTGGATGAAATACTACTCATAGGAAATGACATCCCAACTCTGCAGGAATTGAAGTCCTGGCTTGGGAAGTGTTTCGCTATGAAGGACCTTGGTGAAGCTGCTTATATCCTAGGGATAAGGATTTTGAGAGACAGGGGTAAGAGACTAATTGGACTTAGTTAGAGTACCTACTTGGATAAGGTGTTGAATAGGTTCAGCATATAGAATTCCAAGAAAGGAGAGTTACCGATCCAGAGGAACCCTGGCAAGGCTCACTGGACTGCAGTAAAGAACATTCTCAAGTACCCATGAAGGACTAAGGATTGGGTCCTTACCTTCGGTGGGAGTGATGACTTGAGACTAGTTGGGTATAGTGATGCTAGCTTCCAGACTGATAGGGATAATTTCCGCTCTCAGTCAGGCTGGGTCTTTACCTTAAACGGAGGAGCAATTACTTGGAAAAGTTCCAAGCAGGAGATAGTGGCTGATTCAACTTGCGAATCAAAGTATATAGCAGCAAGCGAGGCAGAAAAGGAGGCTATATGGCTAAAGAACTTCATTGGAGACCTTGGAGTTGTACCAGCTATAAAGGATCCTATGGAGATTTTATGTGATAGTGAAAGTGCAGTTGCCTTAGCCAAGGAAGCAAGGGATCACAGAAGATCCATACACATCGACAGAAAATACCATTTCATCAGACATCGAATAGAAGATTGACTCCTCGTGGCAAAGACGGTATCATCGGATGAGAACCCAGCAGATCCCCTTACGAAGGGACTGGGTAGGGATAAGCATATTCAACATGCAAGGCGCATAGGGCTAAAGGATGATATTAGTTTTTGAAATCAGATAGCTTTGAAATTTGTAAAGTTTAATTGACATTTCATGATAAATAAAAGTTGTTGTTTATTTATAATTAAAGTGTTGCTATCTTCTGTGAAATTTCATTTTGCATGTTTTGACTTCCAGAATAATTATGTTATGATATATCATATTATTCAAATTCTCCGTAGTCGGTCATATGTTGGAAGTAGATATGAATCAAGACTGTCATGAAGCTGGCTTGTAGATGTCTAAAGTGTTGGACATAGCAAGGGTTGCTACAACATTCATGAGTGGTCATAACTTCTGAGTATTGGATTCAACCCACACTCACTTGTATCACTTCATGGAATTTATCTCGAGTGATCATGAGACGGTAATATCATATAAGTCTTCAAACCTAAAGATATGAGTTGTTGACTATGAGTTGGTTATACATTGATTGTACGAAAACGCATTGGTAACTCGATGTTATAAAACGTGTCTTTGTGTATAATTCAAAAAGTAGTAGAACAAGCATATGAGTTGAAGTTCATCTGTTCCTTCTTGGATTAGAAGCGATATTTGGGCCCCTCGATGATTTTTTTGTGACCTATGTATCGGGCTCGGTCAGAACTAAATTGATGTGTTCGATTAAGTTCTATGTCAATCAAATCGGAAATTGGGAAACAAACTGTTGGACAATAAGTACGACATTGTTCCATGTATTTGTCCGGCTGATATCTAGAACAGAGGATTATATGATTACTTATCTTAAATGGTGTATCATCATCATCTCAGTTCCGCGACACTTTGAAAGAGCTATGATTGTTGGTCGGTTCCTGAAGTCATTCTTGCAGTTATAGTTATTAGACTTATCCAAGTGGGAGACTGATTGATTAGGTGTCTAAGTTCATAACTATTTCTGGAATGTACTTGACCAGGTTGGCATGGTCCATTTGGGTTGCATGGCATTGCAACACTTGGATAGACTAAATGAGAGAAAAGGACACCTATGGTTTATTAATATATTATAAGTTCTAATATATTAATAATATTATTTAATTAGTATTGATGAAGAATTAATTTAGAATTAATTTTGTGATCAAAATTGAGACTAATTAAATATATGGGGTTGATTGTGTAAATCATCCATTCTTTTATAGTGGGCTAATGATCCATGGTTTATTAAGTTGGGCTAAAACCCATAAGGTGCTCCATGGATAGTCCATGAAGGTTATAAATCCATGGATCATGGAATATGAAAAGCCATGTCAATTAGGGTTTACATGGTGTAACCCTACTTGTGATACAACTATAAAAGGACCCTATGGGCTACCAAAATCGGCACTATGTGTAGAACAAGAGGGCTAGCCGAATTTTGGGTGATAGTGTACTTCTCTCAAAGTTATTCCAAGTATTGTGGTGTTGTGTGAAACATTTAAGGCATCACACTTGAGGTGCTAGGCTCACAATGTTCTCAAGGAATCCAAGCAACAAGAAAGGTATGTTATCCTACTAGTTTTATGTTTCAAAGTTCCCCATGCCATGTTAGTTAGGTTAAGAACCTTGGAATATCAAATTTGCATGCATCTTAGTAAAACATAGATCCAAGGTTTCTAGGGTTGCATGTACACCTTAGGAGTGTTAGAATGCTCAAAACCTTACACATGTGACATGAATTATAATCATTCTCTATGTCTATGTGTTGTTTCCAGATTTCTGATTTTTGATGACCGACTAATTGAACAGATCAAATCAGTCCAGGCTTGGCCAAGCGCTTTGGGGTGTCATCACTAAATCATCGAGGGGCCCACAAATATCGCTTTTATCCCTCTTAGGGTAAAAGGAACGGATAAACTTCGACTCAATGCTCGCTTGTACTTACTCATCAAATCACAAACAACAATATGTTTTATAACACCAAGTTACTGGTGCGTTTACATATGTCAATGTGCAACCGACTTATAAACTACAACTCACATGTCTCCGTTGCAAGAATATAAGATATTATCGTCTCACAATCACCCATGATAAAATCCATGAAGTGATTCACGCGAGCGTGGGTTTAATCCAATACTCAAATCTTATTTCATGAGCACTCATGAACACTGCAGCAGACTTTTGCTATGTCTAAAACGCTTCAGACAATCTACAGTCGAATTCATCACAGTCTTGCCTCAATACCTACTTCCAAAGTATGATCGACTGTGGATGGTTTGAATAATCTTATTATTCGGGAAGTCAAAATATGAAAGTGAAACACAAGAATAAGCGAATCCAATATGGCCTCAACACTTTGAGTATAAATAAAACACATTTGATTTAATCACTATATTGATTACACATTAATCATTGTATATGCTCAGGATAATCAACTTAATACTTGAATTGAAAAACAATAGTTATCCTATGCTCCAAGCATGCACACCATGTTTCCCTATGGTCCTTACTTTGTGAAATAGATCAATTGAACACATTTCCAATGATGCTCATTTCACAATTCACAATCCTTATCACAAGTTTAAGAATACCAAATTGTTTCTATGTGTTAGATTCTAACATTTTACGTAATGATCCTTTTGTAATGACATAGCACCAAAGTCACCAAGACTTTGCCAATGATATTACAAAGTGCTCTATTGGATATTGTTACAAGACAACTCCATAGACATGAAGTCTCAAATTCAAAGTACATTCCTTTGAACATCCTTCTTGCATAAAAGTTTATAATCTACATAAATCCTTAATATCCAACTCCCATTATGGAAACATTTCCATATTTGCCATATGACAACACATTTTAAATAGAATCCTAGTTATTCATAATAATGTCAATATGGTCCATCCATTACTATACTTCCAACTACCCACAAGTGATCCATCTTTGGCGAACCTTAGATCGTACTAGACAGTTGTTTAATTATTTTAGTCATATCCGGTTCTCGTCCTTTTTCCCTCTTAATGCCTTAGGCATTTGGAAAATCAGAACGGTCGAATATTATAGCACATGTAATCTATCCTATACCCGAAGCGTATGGGATATGATACATAATGTCTTACATAAAGACATGATACTTTACCAGTCTTTTGCTATAATATTGTTATATATATATATATATATATATATATATATATATATATATATATATAGAATTCCCTTATGTTGAATCTTTTCAACATACCATTCATATATGTCTTTTGATTAAAATTTCTTGATCTAAGCTTCTAGATTTGAAATGAAGTATAAATTCCTCTCCCTTAATTATATCAAAACAACTTTTCAACCTCTGCAACTTTGCGAATCGAAACTTTTGTTTTCTATAATTAATATTGCTAGCTCGCAATACTCATAATAATCATGCTCCCACTAACATGATGATTATATCCTTACTAGCATAACACTTATGCTCCCACTAGATTTGACACATATTCAGAAATCATCTGGACTTCTAGAAATCAATACTTATTGACTTTCTTACCAAAGTTCATATTTCTGATACGTGATGCTTCGATAAGACTTTATCTAAGCTTCTCAAACTCATACACCTTTCCTTAGATAACTCATATGTGTGTCTAAAAAATTCTAGAACTTATAGCAATAAGTCTTAAATGTTCAAACTATTTTCCTTTTCTCACAACTCGAACTATGAAGACGGATGCTGTAATCATAATCGAATTCGAGAATGCAAATACCACATTTCCTATCTCCTTAAAATCTTCTTAGCGAAAGCGTTTCCTCACAATCATTTTCATGAAGCGGAGAGAAACCTTATGAAACTTAGATTTTATGGTGCATGTGTTCTTATCCATGTGAATTTGTCATAACCATAATCACAAGACAAGGTTAGTGATAAATATAAACTCATATGGACTGAACTTGTTCAATCTTTTTTTCTTGTCATCTGGCAACACAAGGGCCTACCATGTCTTCCAAGTAGTTAAGCAGATCACCCATACAAACCATTGAACTTTTCATTGATTAAGATGCTTTGCCTTATGCAGTCAAATGAGAACTCGTAGAACTCACATGCATAGTCAACATTAATAGGGATGGGCATAGAAACAAGAATGTGTCAACAGGATAGGTTACAAACCTCAAGTCGTGTGTTAGTGTTTAACAATAGGCTTACTCTTGATTAGTTCTTCAAACTTTTCAATATCATTTAGACTCCCACTGACATCTTGACATATAAGATTCTCTTGTCAAGAAAAACTCCTTGACAAACAAATAATCAAGGGTTAGTGCGGGTTCCTGTCAATACAAACACTTTACACAATCAGTCTTAATTGGTCTTTGTCTTATCCAAGACATAACAACTTACCAATTTCAAATATGCAGAAATAACAAACATTTATGCTCCACATTTGATGATGTGTTATAAACCAACTTACGACATGTCACTCAATACACAATCTTGGAGTATGACTCTAAGACTTGATTTTGGAACGAAGTATGATTCACCTCTTGATTTAACCATTCAACAATTTTTGATTCCTCTTCTTTGCCATACTAGTGTACTAAGGTGTTCTTAGAGGATCAATTGTGACACGGTTTCATAATCACTAGGTTAATCATAAAACACGATAATTAAGTACTCTTCCTTCTATTCAGATTGGAGAAACTTTTATCTTTCTGCCTAATTGATTCTTTCTATTCATTCTGCTTTACATTGAAACTTTTCCAATGATTCAGAATCACACTTAATCTTGTATGTATAACCATGTTTACTAAACTTTTAGTAAATCACGACGAATAGTCTTATTGTTCTTTGTGGTGGACCTGACCAATGCACAACATTTTGTACTGAACCCTTTAGTCCTTCACTTGACTCACATACTTGTGTGAACAAGTAATTAGTCTTAATTTACCAAAATATGAAGGTTCTCATTCATCATACGATGCAAGTCGCATGATTCCAAGTTTTTGTCCTATCGAAAATTGGGTGATGAGAATCTTTCCGTATTTGGAAAATTTCTTACACTACCACAAATATCATAATTAAGAATCACATCCATTTCAGTATTTATAACAATAGAAACATAGAAACATCAATTTTCACAAATGCCATTGCAAGGATATAAATATGACAAAACCAAAATTTATTTTATTTATAAAAATGCAGATAAAGTTGTCCTTACAATCGCAATTACAAATGAAAACTATGTAAATATTCCTAAGCAATCTATCCGAACTCTTCTAAGTAGCAACTCAAAAATCCGATCTTCGAACCATGCGATCGAAATCCATTTCTTCATGATCAGACTCAGCTCACTCTTCCTTTTAAGCTTCCTTTCTTTTCTTCGATCCTACAAAACATCAAAATGTAATCTTATCACATCATGTATTAAGAATCTACAAATAGGAACTTAATAGAGTTAGATAGTGGATTTACCTGAAGCAAAGTCATACATCTTGACTCTCCCATCCTTGCGATCTTTCAGGTACATATGGCAGCTTCACATCCAATGCCCCTTCTCTTGGCAGTAGAAACAAACGGACTCTTTTGGAACAGCATATGGAACAATTTCGGATTCAGCCTTTCTCTTTACCATTTGCTCAAACGGTTTGACCTCGGCCAATCCATTTCCATTGGGAAGAGAAGACTTTTCTGGACTTCCAATGTTGTCATTGTCAATGTCCATGGAAGTTTGGGAGGTTGATATTCCCAATAAATTTGATTGACCAGTGCGTCAAATCATTGTTGATTCAGTAGCAATAAGAAAACAGGTAAAATCAATGAGGGTCACGTCATGGTCCATCATATAATACTCTCTAATGAACTCACTATATGATTCAGGAAGTTATTAAAGAACCAAGTCAACAGCCAACTTCCTAGAAACAATGACACCCAACATTCCCAACTTGTCAATGTGTTACTTCATCTCCAAGACGTGTGCACATACAGACTTTCCATCTTCGTGTTTGCTTGCCAATAGGGCTTGAGTGACCTTGAACTTTTCAAGTCGACGAACACGTGGGTCAAGGAGAATTATTGGAGGAGGTAGAGGAAGTGAAGCATGATTTCCATTTCCATGATCCAATCGTGGAACATCATCTTCGTGTGGAAAGCTTTTTCCAAAGGGTTCGGGAAAACCATGGTTGTTAGTTGATTCAATCCTTAATATAACACCCAAATGAAATATTAAGGCTAGGACCCAACACATTATTCTACAACTCGGAAGAGGGATGCCGTAATCCAGCTGCAGAATATTTGAAGGTAGGTAAATGACGATTTACCAATTTCCACCATGAAAACCAAAAATGAAGATTAGGTTTTAAATGAATTGAAACTCCTAGATCTTTTGAGATTCATTGAACATTTCAATGGCATGTTTAATCTCGATTATGCCCTTCAAGTTTGTGACTGGGATGCCGAGGATCACAAATAAGGTGTGAATAAGCATGCAAATTAGCCTGGTACCCTCGAAGACGTATATCACCTAATCAATGTGCCGGTTAACCACACACGCTCCATTGATCTATGATAATCTACGAGTTACCCATTGTCATCCTTCATTGTTCCCATATTAGTGTGTCGGTTAACCACACATGCTCCACTAACGACCAACTAGGTGCAATGTGCAATTTCATGGATTAGCACCAAATTCATATTTTTTCTAAAGTAACTAAGATTTGGTAATTTATAAAGGTGTTTAGTTACTTCGTATTTCATTATACTTATAATGGAAGGTTGTGTCCTATCCTACCCGTTCGGCTAACGACCCTCCACTACTCAAGGGTGCGGTGGGTAAGAGTGGATACCCAATGGCGATCATATTATAGGTCGCTTCCTTAAACACCCATTATAGACCAGCTTCGTGAATGAGGCCTACTAACGGTAAGACTGACATTTACTTATACATACATAATATTAAACTTTGATTCTATATAGTATAAGGGTGTATTTTAAACATTTCAAAATACTAGGGTTTTAATCAAATTTAAAACTTTCGAAAATTTATACTTTTTAATTTTAAAATCTTAAATATCAAAACTTTGATTTAATAATCATCCAAAATTAAACAATTAATTTAAATTATTAAATCTTGAAGGATTATTCATTAAATTAAACAATTAATTTAACCTAATCCCTTTATCCCCTAAAATTCAAAAATTTGGGATGGGATAATTCAAAGATCTTTAATTATCTATTTAAACAATTAAAGGGATAACCCGAGCACCCTCGACAATGCCAAGCGTTTGGCACAAACTCTTGTCGACTAGATAGTTCGTCAAGGCATCATAACCCCCATGCCCGAGCAGCCAAAAGGAGGTAACAACAAGAGGAAGATTTGGAACAAAAAGAAATGCCAACTCGCTCAAGACCCAACCAAGAATCAACAAACTGTGGCTGTCCATGCCATCACCGCCCCTACTGCCCCTACACCGGCCAAGCAATATGTTGGAACTCTTCCGAAATGCGACAAGTGCAATTTCCACCACCACGGAGCATGTCGAGACATACAATGTAACAATTGCAACAACAAGGGGCACACAACCCGTTTCTGCAATGCACCGGCACAACAAACCACCCATGCCGCTAATGTTGGGGTCAGTCGCACATGCTACGGTTGCGGTGAGACCAGGAATTTCAAGAGGGACTGCCCTAAGGAACAGAATAGAAATAGTAGAGGTGTGGGAAGGATTCTAACGATTGGGCATGAGGAGGCCATGAGTGATCCTACCGTGGTTACTGGTACGTTCCTCATAAACAACTCATATACATGCATACTATTCGATAGTGGTGCGGAGAAAAGCTTCGTCAGCCACCAGTTTAAACACTTACTCAAACAGAAACCCCAAACACTAAATGAAACATTCACCATAGAAATGGCCAATGGAAAGACAGAAAGCACTAAAGATATACTCGTAGGATGCACACTAACTCTAAACAATCATTCCATCCGAATCGACCTTATGTCGGTCACAATAAGTAGCTTTGACGTTATCATTGGCATGGATTGGTTAAGTCCTCACCATGCTGATATTTTCTATTACGAAAAGGCCGTTTGCCTTAACCTACCAATTAATGAAGCCTTCGTCATTTATGGCGACAAAACCAGCGTGAATGTACAAATCATCTCCTGCATCAAGGCTCAAAACTATCTACGCAAGGAATAACACGCCTTTTAGCCCACGTGGTGGATGAGAAACGAGTAGTGAAAGTCATCAAAGATATTCACGACGTCTGTAACTTTCCCAATGTATTCCCAGAAGACCTTCCGGGAATCTCACCCGTATGCGAAGTCAAGTTCAGAATCGACTTAATCCCTGGAGCCACCCCGATATCCAAATCCCCATGCCGCTTAGCACCGGCTGAGATGCAGGAACGGTCCAGCCAACTGAACTAACTACTGAGCAAGGGATTAATCCGACAGAGCTTCTCACCTTGGGGAACACCGGTCTTGTTCGTGAAAATGAAGGACATACATTTCCGCATTTGCATAGACTATCGAGAACTGAACAAGCTCACTATCCAAAACCGTTATCCCCTACCTTGAATAGACGATTTATTTGATCATCTGCAAGGGTCGAGGTACATCTCAAAGATTGATCTAAGGTCAGGGTACCATCAGCTGCGAATTCAGGAAGAAGATATTCCAAAGACGGCATTCAGAACTCACTGCGGCCACTACGAGTTTGTAGTGATGCCCTTTGGTTTGACTAATGCACCTGCAGTGTTCATGAAACTAATGAACCGTGTGTTCCAACCTTACTTGGATAAATTCGTGATAGTATTCATCGAAGACATACTAATTTATTGGTAAAGTATGGAGGAACATAGTCAGCATCTACGGCAGGTCTTGGAGACGTTAAGGGCAGAAAAGCTTTACGTAATGTTCTCAAAGTGCGATTTCTGGATTCAAAAAGTAGACTTCTTGGGGCACGTAGTCAGCAAGGAAGGGTTACATGTGGACCATTCCAATGTCAAGGTGATTGAAAACTGGGCAACACCAAAAAAACCGACAGAGATCCGCCAGTTTTTAGGCCTTGCTGGCTACTACCAAAGATTTATACAAAACTTCTCTAAGATCGCGAAGCCGCTCACTACCTTGACTTAGAAGGAAGTGACTTTTAGCTAGGAGAATAAACAAGAAACTGCCTTCCAAACGCTTAAGCAAGCTCTTTGCAACGCTCCAATCTTGTCTCTCCCAGAAGGGACCGAAGACTTTGTGGTCTACTATGATGCATCCAAGCAGGGCCTAGGATGTGTGCTTATGGGTGATCGTTGATAGGTTAACCAAATCCGCACACTTCCTACCAATAAAGGAGACCGAAAAAGTGGAAAAGCTCACAAGGACGTACTTTAAAGAAATTGTATGACTATATGGTGTGCGAATATCTATTATCTCCGAAAGGGTTAGTAGATTCACCTCACAGTTTTGGCAATCACTCCAAAAGTCTTTGGGAACCAAAATTCGATATGGGTACAACTTATAACCCTCAAACAGACGGTCAAAGCGAAAGGACCATTCACACGCTGGAATACATGTTAAGAGCATGTGTTATAGACTTTGGTAAGCACTGGGATACCCACTTACCACTCGTCGAATTCTCCTATAATAACAGCTATCACACTAGCATTAAAGATGCGTCATTCGAAGCCCTCTACGGAGACAAGTGCAGATCACCGCTGGGCTGAAGTGGGTGACACAAAACTAGCAAAGAAGGAAGTGCCTGATAGCACACTCACCGGCCTGTAGATCATACGAGAAACTACGGAAAAGATCATTCAGATCCGTGAACGATTAAAAGCATCCCGGGATCGGCAAAAGAGTTATGCTGTTAAGCGACGGAAACACTTGGAATTCCAGGTTTGTGACCGCGTTCTGTTGAAGGTCTCACCCTGGAAGGGAATGATATGTTTTGGCAAACGTGGAAAGCTGGATCCAAGGTATATCAGGCCATTCGAAATCCTTACTAGAATCGGCCAGGTAGCTTACAAACTCCGACTACCATAAGAACTCAGTAATATACACCCTACCTTCCATGTATCCAACCTAAAGAAGTGTCTATCTGACGAAACTCCTATAGTCCCACTCGATAAAATCAAGGTAAACGAGAGTCTACACTTCATATAGGAACCTGTGGAAATCATGGACAGGGAGATCAAGAGAACGAAACAAAGCCGAATACCAATAGTGAAAGTCCGATGGAACGCCAAGCGAGGACCAAATTCACTTGGGAACAAGAGGATCAAATGAAACAGGAATACCCACAACTTTTCCTCTAGTTACAAGTGTTGGGTTTTATGTACTATAACACTCCTATGGTGCACATACAACCCTAATAGCTTTGGATCTAAGTTTTCTCTAATTATACATGCAATAAAATCTCCAAAGCATGAAGCCTACAACTAGCATACAATTTTGACATATAAATCATAAAAATACGTTAAAAGATTACCACTTGTTGTAGCTTGTTGAATTTAGCCTTTCAAGAGCTTAGCACCCCAAGTGTTGTGCCTCCAACAAGTCACAAACATCATGAACATTTGGAGAATAAGGAGAGAGGTTATGGAGCACAAAAAATCGTCCATCATTAGAATAATCCACCCTAGGTTCGATTTTTGGCTTTAGTGGGTTACATATGTAGTGTAGAATTCCAAGAGTTATATGTAACTCTAATTCTTACACTTAGGCTTATGATCCGCAACTTATTTGGACTAATAATTTATGGACTTTCACATAAGCTTCGCCCATTACAAATTAATCATGAATCATTAGCCCAAACCATATGTCTCACAGATTTACATAATCAGTCCCCATTAATTTAATTAGTCTCTTTTGATCACTAATTAATTCCAAATTAATATTTGATCAATACTAATTAAATAATATGATTTCTCAATTAAGATATTATACTTATAATATATTAATAAATCACAAATAACCTCTTTCTCAAATATCCATCCTATCAAATTGCCCTGGTGAATGTAACCCAAAAGAACCATGCTACTCTCGAGTCAAATACATACCAATTATAGTTATGGACTTAGACATCTAATCCAACAGTCTCCTACTTGGATAAGACTAATAACTATAACTGCAAGTACGACTTCAATATCCGACTAGCAATCATAGCTCTTAAAAGCCGCTGCCGAACTCTGACACGTCCTTTAGATAAGGGATCATATATTCCTCCATTCTAGATATTGTATGGACATGAGACATGCATTATAATCATTCTCTTTGTCCATGTGTTGTTTCCTGATTTCCAATTTATGACGAACGACTAATTGAACATATCAAATCAGTCCAGGCTTGGCCAAGCGCGTAGGGTTGTCATCACTAAATCATCTTGGGGCCCACAGATATCGCTTTTATCCCTCATTGGGTAAAAGGAACGGATAAACTTCGACTCATATGCTTGCTCTATTTACTCATCAAATCACACACAACAATATATTTTATAACATCAAGTTACTGGTGCATTTACATATGTCAATGTGCAACCGACTTGCGAACTACAACTCACATTTCTTTGTTTCAAGAATATAAGATATTATCGTCTCATGATCACTCGTGATAAAATCCATGAAGTGATTCAAATGAGTGTGGGCTTAGTCCAATACTTAAATCTTATTACAGGAGTACTCATGAATATTGCAGCAAACTTGTGCTATGTCTAAACACCATTAGACAATCTAGCTTCAATACCTACTTCCAAATTATGATCGACTGTGGATAGTTTGAATAACCTAGTTATTCGGGAAGTCAAATCATGCGATGTGAAACACAAGAATAATTGAATCCAATATGGTCTCAAAACTTTTGAGTATAAATAAGACACTTATTATTAATCACCATATTGATTACACATTATTCATTGTATAATGTTTTGATTTATCAACTTTATAGTTGAATTAAAAAAATAGTTATCCCATGCTCCAAGCATGCACACTATGTTTACCTATGGTCCTTACTTTGTGAAAAAGATAAATAGAAGACATTTCTAATGAAACTCATATCACAATTCCAAATTCTTATTACTAGTATAAGAATACCAATTCTTGTCACTAGTAGAATGTGTTAGATTCTTAACTATCATGAAATGTACCTTTTGTAATGTCGAGGTACCAAAGTCATAGAGGCTTTGCCAATGATATTACAAAGTACTCCATTGGATATTGTTACAAGTCAATTCCCTGGAAATGAAAACTCGCATTCAAAGTACATTCCTTTGAACATCCTTCTTGCATAAAAGTTTCTAACTTTCTTATAGATTCTTAATATCCAACTCCCATTATGGAAACATTTCCATATTTTCCATATGACAACTCATTGTTAATAGAATCCTGTCTATTCATAATAATGTCAATATGGACCATTCATTACTATACTTCCAACTGCCCATAAGCGACCAATCCTTGGCGAACCTTAGATTATCCTTGATAGTTGTTTAACTACTTTAGTCAATATCGACCATTAATTACTATTCTGCTCCCACTAGCATAATAATTACATTCTTATTAGCATAAGACTTATGCTCCCACTAGCTTTGATATGTACCCAGAAATAAGTTGGACTTCTAGAAATCAATACTTGTTGACTTTCTTACCAAAGTTCAGATTTCTGATACAAAATGCTCCGATAAGACTTTATCTAAGCTTCTCAAACTCATACAACTTTTCCTTAAATAGCTCACATGTGTGTCTAAACAATTTTAGAACTTACAACAATAAGTCTCAAATATTTAGACCTTTTGTCATTTCCCACAATTCGAATTATGAAGAGGGATGCCATAATCATAATCGAATTTTAGAATGCAATTACATAATTGCTATCTCCTTAAAATCTTCTTAGTGAAAGCGTATCCTCACAATCATTTTCATGAAGTGGAGAGAAACCTTGTGGCACTTAGATTTTGTGGTGTATGTGTTCCTATCCATGTAAATCTGTCATTATCATAAGACAATGTCTATGACAAATTCAAACTCATATGGATTGAACTTGTTCAATATTAATTTCTTGGCACTTGGAGCACAAGGGCCTACCATGTTTTCCAAGTTGTTTAGCAGCTCACCCTTACTGATCAATGAACCTTCACTGATCAAGGTGCTTAGCCTTATGCAAACAACTGAGAACTTATAGAACTCACATGCATAGTCAACTTTAATTGGAATGGGCACAGAAACAAGAATATGTCAACACGATGGATTACAAACCTCAAGTCGTGTGCTAGTGATAAAAATAGGTTTTATTCTTGATTAGTTCTTGAAACTATTCAAGATCTTTAAGACTCCCACTGTCCTCTTGACATATAAGATTCTCTTGTCAGGAAACATTCCTTGACAAACAAATATTCAAGAGTTTGTGTGGATTCTTATCAAGAATAACACTTCACACAATTGGTCTTAGTTGGTCTTTGTTTTATCCAAAACATCACAACTACCAATTTGAATGTGTTATAACCTACTTAAGATATGTCACTCAAGTCATAATCTTGGAGTATGACTCTATGACTTTGATTTTGGAACAAAGTATGACTCACCTTAATTGATTTAACCAATTCAACAATTCCCGATTCCTCTTCTTAGTCATTCAAATGCACTAAGGTGTCCTTAGGGGATCAATTGTGATATGGTTGCAAAATCACTAAGATGATCATAAAACACGATTCTTAAGTACTCTCCTTTCCTTTCAGATTGGAGAAACTTTTATCTTTCTACCTAATTTGATTCTTCTTATTCGTTCTGCCATACATTTAAACTTTCTCAATGTCTCAGAATTACACTTAAACTTGTAAGCATAACCATATTTACTAAACTTTTAGTAAATCAAGACGAATAGTCTTATCGTTCTTTGTGGTGGACCTGACCAGTATACAACAAAGTGTACTAGATCCCTTACTCCTTCACTTGACTCACATAAACATGTGAACAAGGAATTAGTCTTAATGTCCCAAAGACGAATGTTCTCATTCATCACACAATACAAGTTTCATGATTCCAAATTTTTGTCTGATTGAAACTTGGTTGATGAGAATCTTTCCTTATTTGGTAAATTTCTGTCACTACCACAAACGAAAGAATCAAATCCATTCACAGTATTGCTAATAATATATAAACACCAAAGTTTCACAAATGCCATTGTAAGGAAATATAAAATAAGATAAAAAAAATTCTTTATTTATAAGACGCGGAAAACTTGTCCTTAAATTTCAAATACATATGAAAACTATGTTGCTAGATATTTCTAATTAATCTATCGTAACTCTTAAGTAGCAGCTCACAATTCTGATCATCGAATCATGCGATTGAAATCCATTTCTTCGCGATCAGACTCAGCTTACTCTTCCTTTAAGCTTCCTTTCTCTTCTTCGATCCTACAAAACATTAAAATGTGATCTCATCATATCATGTATTAAGAATCTTTAAATAGGAACTTAATAGAGTTAGATAGTGAACTTCCTGAAGTAGAACCATACAATTTGATTTTACCATCTCTTAGATCTCTCAGGTAGTCAGGGCACCTTCGCAACCAATGCCCCTTCTCTTGGAAATAGAAGCAAACGGACTCTTTCGGAATGGTACATGGGACAATCTCAAACTTAGCCTTTCCATTTCCCTTGGAAAGAGAAATCTTTTCTGGACTTCTAATTTTTCCATTGTCATTGTCCATGGAGGTTTGGGAAGTAGATCTTCCAATCAAATTTGCTTTACCAGTGCACCAAATCATTGCTGATTCAGCAGCAATTAGCAAATATGTAAGATCGATAAGGGACATGTCGTAGTCTGTCATATAGTAATCTTTAATGTACTCACTATATGAATTAGGAGGTGACTGAAGAACCAAATCAACAACCTACTTCCTCTAGACAACGACTCCTAACATTCCCAGCATGCCAATGTGTGACTTCATCTCCAAGACATGTGCACACAAAGACCTTCCATCTTAGTGTTTGCTAGGCAATAGGGCTTGAGTGACCTTGAACTTTTCAAGTCTTTGAACATGTGGGTTAGGGAGAATTATTGGAGGAGGTGGAGGAAGTGAAACATGATATCCATTTCCATGATCCAACCGTGGGACATCATCTTCATAGGGAAAGCTTTTTACAAAAGATTCGGGAAGACCATAGTTGTCAGAACTAGACATCTATAAGAGAGAAATTCAAGTTTAGTTGATTTAAGTCCTTAATATAACACCCAAATCAAATATTAAGGCTAGGACCCAACACAATATTTTACAATTCGGAAGAGGGATGCCATAATCCAATTGCAAAATATTTGAAGGTAGGTAAATGACGATTTACCAATTTCCACCATGAAAAACGAAAATGAACTTTAGGTTTTAAATGAATTGAAATCCCTAGATCCTTTGAGATTCATTAAACTTTTCAATGGCATGTTTAATCTCGACTATGCCCTTCAATTTTGTGACTGGGATGCCGAGGATCACAAAAAAGGTGTGAATAACCATGCAAATTCGCTTGGTACTTTATAAACTTATAAAATAACCATTTTTATCTTTTACCATTTTGATCATAATGCAATTCTTTTAGTAAGATAATTTCAAATCAAAATTACAAATAATTAGGTTTATCATATAAACTAGTAATTATCTTAAAATTTGACAATTTATCTTTTAATTGGATGAGAATAATCACTACCATATCAGAAAAATAGAATATATATGATACAAAACAGTTTGTGGTAATGATTCTAATCCAATTGAGGCCAAAAAACCCGAAAAACTACCAACAGATGATCCAACTCGTCGACTCGGATAATGGACTCGACGAGTTCATCACTTATGAACATGGACTCGACGAGTTCATGTATGGACTCGTTGAGTCCTCCTGCCAGAGTGTAATTTTTCAACTTTTCCAACTTTGAACAATTAGCTATCCATCTATATAACAGAAAACTACCCATGGCTCTGATACCACTGTTGGGTTTTATGTACTATAACACTCCTATGGTGCACATACAACCCTAATAGCTTTGGATCTAAGTTTTCTCTAATTATACATGAAATAAAATTTCTAAAGCATGAAGCCTACAACTAGCATACAATTTTGACATATGAATTATAAAAGTAAGTTAGAAGATTACCGCTTGTTGTAGCTTGTTGAATTTAGCCTTTCAAGAGCTTATCACCCCAAGTGTTGTGCCTCAAACAAGTCACAAACATAATGAACAATTGGATAATAATGAGAGAGTTTATGGAGCACACAAAATCGTCCATCATTAGAATAATCAAACCTAGGTTCGATTTTTGGCTTTAGTGGGTTACATATATAGTGTAAAATTCCAAGAGTTATATGTAACCCTAATTCTTACACTTAGGTTTATGATCCATAACTTATTTAGACTAATAATTAATGGACTTTCACATATGCTTAGACCATTACAAATTAATCATGGATCAATAGCCCAAACCATATGTATCACCGATTTACACAATCAGTCTCCGTTAATTTAATTAGTCTCTTTTGATCACTAAATTAATTCCAAATTAATTTTTGATCAATACTAATTAAATAAAATGATTTATCAATTAATATATTATACTTATAATATATTAATAAATCACAAATAACCTATTTCTCAAATATCCATCCTATCAAATTGCCCTGGTGAATGCAACCTAAAAGGACCATGCTACTCTCGAGTCAAATACATACCAATTATAGTTATGGACTTAGACACCTAATCCAACAACAAGAACCCGTTCAAGATGCAAATTTCGGGACGAAATTCCCTCTAACGGGGGGGAGGGGGGGATGATGTGACAACTGGAAAATTTTGGAACAAGGAAGGTCTAAATTATAATCGTGATCAAGTGAATTCAGAACGTAATTTGTTGCAATAAAATTGTGAAAGCCAAAAGGGCATTATTTGTATAAGTAAGTATGTATATATACTTTGAAAACTATATTAGTAATAAACCCTTAAAAGTCAAAGTCAAGATAAGTCAAATAATTAGAACCAATCATAAATTACCCATTCCTTTAGAGATTTCGGCCTAGTACCCCACCACACAAGTGATTTCGGTTTGCACTAGGACCGAAATCACAAGTGATATCGGTTGGAGCATAGACGAAAATCATATGTGATTTCGGTTGGTGCATGGGACGAAATCACTTTTGATTTGGTGTGCTTCATTGTGATTTCGGTGAGAATAAAGAGAAAAGGGAGTTTGACTTTATGACTTGATGCTTCATCCTTTTCCCATGCAAATTAATACCCAATAGTATCCCATGTAATACCCAAAAGATCACAATGCAAATGTCACCTCATTTTCCTTCCTTATCTTTGGACGAAACTGTTGGATAAGGTGTCTAAGTCCATAACTATTTATGGTATGTACTTATTCAAATTCTCCACATTCGATCGTATGTTGGAAGTAGATATGAATCAAGACTGTCATGAAGTTGGTTGTAGATGTCTAAGATGTTGGACATAGCAAAGTGTTGCTACAACACTCATGAGTGCTCATAAGTTCTGAGTATTGGATTTAACCCACGCTCACTTGTGTCACTTCATAGAATTTATCTCGAGCGATCGTGAGACGGTAATATCTTATAAGTCTTCAAACCTAGGGATATGAGTTGCTGCCTATCAGTTGGTTATACATTGATTGTACGAAAACGCATTGGTAACTCGATGTTATAAAACGTTCCTTTGTGTATAATTCAACAAGTAGTAGAACAAGCATATGAGTCAAAGTTTATCTATTCCTTCTTGGATTAGAAGCGATATCTGGGCCCCTCGATGATTTTGTTGTGACCTATGTACCGGGCCCGGTCAGAACTAAATTGATGTGTTTCATTAAGTTCTATGTCAAACAAATCGGAAATCGAGAAACAAACTGTTGGACAATAAGTAAGACATTGTTCCATGTATTTGTCCGACTGTTCTCTAGAACAGAGGATTATATGATCACTTATCTTAAATGACGTATCATCATCATCTCAGTTCCGCGAGACCTTGAGAGAGCTACGATTGTTGATCGGTTCCTGACGTCATACTTGCAGTTATAGTTATTAGACTTATCCAAGTGGGAGACTATTGGATAAGGTGTCTAAGTCCATAACTATTTCTGGTATGTACTTGACCCGGTTGGCATGGTCCACTTGGGTTTCATGACATTGCAACACTTGGATAGACCAAAAATGAGAGAAAGGACACTTAAGGTTTATTAATATATTATAATTTCTAATATATTAATAATATTATTTAATTAGTATTGATCAAAGAATTAATTTGGAATTAATTAAGTGATCAAAAAGAGACTAATTCAATATACGGGGTTGATTGTGTAAATCATCTATTCTTGTATAGTGGGCTAATGATCCATGGTTTGTATGGATTGGGCTAAAACCCATAAGGTGCTCCATGGATAGTCCATGGAGGTTACAAACCCATGAATCATGGAATATGGAAAGCCATAAAAATTAGGGTTTACATGGTGTAACCCTACTTGTGTCAACTATATAAAGACCCCTTGTCTAGCAAAATTGGCACTACTACAAGCAAGTAAGAGGGCTAGCCGAATTTTGGAGTATAAGTGAACTTCTCTCAAGGTTATTCAAGTATTGTGGTGTTGTTTGAGACATTTGAGGCATCACACTTGAGGTGCTAGGCTCACAAGGTTTTCAAGGAATCCAAACAACATAAGGTATGTTCTACATCTAGAATTTATGTTTAAAAGTTCCTCATACTATGCTAGATAGATTATGAACCTTGGAAATCAAATTTGCATGTATCATAGTAAAACATAGATCCAAGGTTTCTAGGGTTGCATGTACACCATAGGAGTGTTAGAATGCTCAAAACCGTTCAGTGGTATTAGAGCCTAGGCTTGTTTATTTGATACTTGATGCAAACTTGTTGAAAAAACTCAGTTTTCTACATTCTGCAGGATGAACTCGCCGAGTCCATGGGGGGACTCGACGAGTCCATGAGTTAATTCATCTTACTCGTCGAGTAGGTTCGTGCACTCGAAGAGTAGGAGCCCCTGAATGCAGATTTTCGAGTTTTGCTGCTGGAAATGGACTACAAACATTACCTTAAACTGTTTTGGTGTTATAAAACTTGTTTTAGATGGTGTAATGGTTATGCTAATCCATTTTCAATGGCTATTATCAAAATTTTCAAGTTTTATATGGTTTAGTTATGATTCTTGAAATTGTTGATATGAACATTCATGAACTTATGAGTTTAGAAGATCATAGAAATTATTTGTAACTTGCTTGTTAGTTTAATTCTTGATCTTGATGTGTATTAACGGAATCCATAATTTGTCTTCAAGTTATGAATTACTAAAAGTCACTCTTTTAAAGTCTATTATTAAACACATAGGTTACATAAAATGAAAACTCTCTCATTTTAATAAACTATTAACTCATAAGTTATGAAAGATGAAAAGTTTTGAAAGTTACAAAACTTGCCCTCAAGTTGTGGAACATGTAAAGTCACTATAAAAACTTTAGTTCCAACCCCTATAATTTTAAAAGTTAAAATTCAACCCTTATACTTTATAATATTATAAATTAATATATATATATATATATATATATATATATATATATATATATATATATATATATATATATATATATATATATATATATATATACTACTAGGATACCCGCGCGATGTGGCGGTGGCATATAGTTCCTTACGACAAATAGTTTCCAAGCGGCGATTATTTTCATTTTTGCGTCAGATAGTACATTTAAACATTTTGGCTGAGTGTTGTGTGTCGGATAGTTATTTTTGGCGAATAATTTCTAGCTATGTACAAAGCTACGGGGGACGAATAGTTTCTTACCATTGTGTCCTTTACTGATCTAGTTTTTTGCTTTACAATTATTTTGTCGATTTGCTAATTTTTTGAGTGGTCACACTTTAACAAAACGCTACCCGTTACCAGCTATCAGTTTCCTGCTATCCGCTACCAGCTAGTTTTGCCAAACACACCCTTACTTTTGTTCTTTTTTTGAAGCCTACACGTATGTAGTCTCTTACAAAACTAAAAGGATATATATGATAAAAGTTTAAGTTATATGGTAAAGTAACTAAAAATAATCATTAAACAAAAATCAGTAGTTCTTCACCTTAAACGTTATTGGACTATGTTTTTTAAAGATCACATACTAAGTGGGAATGGTGTATCATTGGTAGAGTGGATTTGGTTCGAGGTATGAATTAGAGAAGATGTTGGAGCATTTGTCTTTAGTTTTGTAATTCGACTATATCTCTTAAATTATTGATCATAATTCACCGATACAACTTCCTTTATAAAGCTCAATTTTACATACATCATAGTCAACATAAATAGATTTGAGTTTTTAGTCGAAGCCAAAAAGATAATAACACAAATAAGACAAATAAAGGTGAGAAAAGGACAAAAATAAAATACCAGGAAAGAAATGAAGTACAAAAGTTATAGTCTTATATGCATATACAAGCTACAAAGCTGAACACAGAAATAACTTGTACTAAACAACAAATATTACAAGTTTGAAGGCACAACATCTATTCTAAACGAAATGATACTAATGACAATAACTGATCTTCAGAAATATTTCTAGCATAACTTCCATGGGTTTCCCTCATTGCCTGCATTCTTTCATTTAAATGGTCAATATTAAACTTTTTTCATCTTTTTTTAGATAATGAAAAAACCTATTGTTTTGTTATTGTCAAAATCAGAACAACATTATATCTACCCCATCATATCTGTGTGTTTTGGTTCTTTCTTTGACATCAAAGTTGACTTTTAAAAAGATTAAAACCAAATTTCATAAGATTAATTAAGAAAACCTATGTTTTAAAAATGTGTTTTGAAAGTTCCATTGACATTGCATTAGTAAAAAAAAGTTGGCTTTTGAGGAGATCAAACCCAAACTTCATACCAATAAAGGTCCATCCACTGATAAATGATCTCAAAATACCACACATCCAGATCTTGCATACCACTTCAATCTCATCATCCTCCTACAAAACATAGTGCTGTTAAATAATGTAGAAATATAACAAAATAAAAAAAAAGTTATGAAAATAGAGCAAGTCAGAACCTTTGAAAATAAAAGGCATGGAACAGTAATATCATACATAAGAAATGAGATTGTGAAAGAAATGAAATAGATTTCAAAATTTTCTGGAAATATTACACAAATACAATAAAAGTGAATAGCTATTCTTGCATTAAATTGTAAACAATATTATCATTTTTCGAAGACCAGACCTAATCGTGCCCCAACATACATTAGAGTCCTTTCGGCACCAGCTTGCAGGTAATTCTTAAATAACAACAATAAAGCAATTTCTACCCATCAAAATACTAAAGATGTGACAAAAAAAAACTAATTAATCGTTCACCAAGAAGATAAAGAACATTTTCAAGCACCCAGGATTACAATTACAGTATCTTGAACACGACACTGTATTCACATCCCTATTTCATGCGATTCAAACTTATCCATATGCAGTTTTGGCTTTTAGTAAGAGAAGTTTCCTAAAACATACTCAAATCCATTAAACCTTTTTCAAATTAATCTTTTTTTTGCAATTATGAACACTACTAAATTACCAATATACTACACATAGAAAATAGATGTCGACCCTAAAAGACAACTCAAATCTAGAAATCCATCCAACCTTTCACTTTGATAATACTTCTAGAGAGGGATTCCAAGAACATCAAGAAACTCCAGGAACTTCTCGACCCTAAAAGAAACAATTTGGAACAAAAAAAGGAATCAGTTTAATATAAGCTGAGAAATCAAACACAATCTCAAATTTTTTTACTCTGATTGATGAGAATGGTTAGAGCTCTTATTCAAACAATGACCCATAGAATCAAAAGTTGTAATTAAACTCTATTTAGTTTAAATTTCATACCCTATCCAAAATCGGAAAAAATAGGAAATTTAGGGCTTTTCTCAGTGAGAAAAGGAAAAGGAGGAGTAGCGTTAGTTGACATTTGGTTGCAGCAGTTGAGGAGAGCAGCGATGATTTATGAATGTAGGTGATTACTGCAGTGAGTGGTGGATGGTGGTATAACGGTACTGAGTATCGCCTGTTTGTGAGCCTAGATAGATATATAGGATGGAGAGAGTGAGAGAGTGTGAGCACGAGTGGTGGCGGTGGCTTAGCGGAGTGGTTGTCTGATGGCTGTTGAGGTTATCCAATGGTAGGGAGTGTGAAATTTCTTAAGAGGGGAAAGAGTTTGGTGGCTTGAAAACGACATCATGTGGTGGTACTTAATGTACAATACTTGTTTTAAGGTGGGACGGTTAGTCGGTAGGGCTTAGCAGCGACGATGGTGCTGTGACGGTCCAAGGCGGTGATGTTGTAGCTGCAAGCGACGGTGTTGTAGATACAAGCAGCGGTTAGGGTTTCCAGAGAGAGGAAGTGAGAGTGATTAGGTTTTGTAGCTACAAAGAGCTGGTTGGAGTTTCAACATTTTAGATCAAGGGAGAGAGTGGTTTCTACAAACAGTAGTATTAGTTTATATAGTGAAAGAGTAGGTTTGATTTTTTTAACCTTACATTTTGATTGGTTGATTTTCTTTCACATGGATCACCATCTTAACCATTCAAATTACATCTAAAGGCCACAATTCAACCTCCTTGTTTTTAAGACTTGGTCTTAAAACTTTTCATCTCCTTATTATGCATGCATTATAAAGTAGTATAGATATATATATATATATATATATATATATATATATATATATATATATATAAGATCAAGTCGTTTTACCTTTAGTAGGCCTCATTCACGAAGTCGGTCGATACGGGGGGTATAAGGTTGTTGCCTATAAAATGGCAACTTAATGGTTGTCCACTCTCACCCACCGCTTCCTTGAATGGTGGAGGGTCGTTAGCCGAACGGGTAGGACAAGGACTTTAAATCCTCATTAAAAGTATGATGAATGTAAAGTAACTAAATGTTTTTATAAATTCCCAATCTTAGTTACTTTAGGAAAATGTGAATAATGTGCTAACCCATGAAATTACACTTTGTACTTTGTTTAAGTCGTTAGTGGAGCGTGTGTGGTTAACCGGCACACTAACTTAGACTTAACAAGGTAGGCAAATGGTGACTTAAGGTTTATCATAGGTCGGTGGAGCGCGTGTGGTTAACCGGCACATCGATTGAGTGATAAACATTAAGAGTACCAAGTAATTTGCATGGTTACTTCACACCTTGTTTTGTGATCCTCGGCATCCCAGTCACAAAACTTGAAGGGCACACTCGAGATTGAAAGATGCCATTGAAAAAGTTCAATGAATCTCAAAGAATCTAGGAGATTCAAAAACCAATTAAAAACCTAATAATTTATTTCATTTTTCATGGTGGAAATTGATGAATCGTCATTCACCTACCTTCAAATATTTTATGGTTTGGATTACGGCATCCATCTTCTAAGTTATAAAATATTGTGTTGGTTCCTAGCCTTAATATTACATTTGGGTGTTTTACTAAGGACTATATTTATTTCTAATCTAAACTTGTCTTTCTTCTTTTCAGATGTCTTCCAACAATGCTACTTCTGGCTCAAACCCTACTGGCTCCTTCTCTCTCATGAACCTTTGTGGGAGAGTCATGTTTGAAGGATCCAACCTTGTGGATTGGATCAAGAACATTAGGATGGTCACTCGTTATAAGGACAAGGAATATGTCCTCGACAAGGAGCTTAAGGAACTCGATAAGTCATCTGCTACTCCTGAGGATATCGCTGAATACCAGGCACATGAGAGAGATGCCTCCAAAGTGGCGTGTATCATGTTGGCCACAATGACAGCCGAGCTCCAAAAGTCCTATGAGGACTTCTACCCTTTTGAGATGCACCAGGACTTAATGGACCGCTACCATCAGAGTGCTCGTCAAGAGCGGTATGAAATCATCTCCTCCATGATAACAACCAGGATGAAGGATGGTGAACCCATCACAGGCCACATACAGAAAATGCAAAGGTATGTGGACTGTTTGCTGAAACTAAATGTGAACTTCCCATAGGAGTTGGCAATTGATATCATTTTGCCCTCCTTACCTACGTGTTATGATCAATTCCGCATGATATACCACATGAACAAGGAGGAAGTTACACTCAGCAAACTTCAAGGACTATTGAAGACCGCAGAAAGTGGTCTTAAAGGTAAGCCAGTTGTTACTACTCCTACTCCTACCACGACCCATGTCTTGGCAATCGAGGAAGGCAAAGGAAGGAAGAGGAAGAGCCCTTCGAAGGGTACCAAGGGAAAGTCCCTTGATGACTCCTCTTCAAGTGGAACCAAGAAAGGTTTCGTCACTCCATCTGGAAACCCTAATGAAGTTGAATGCTTCTATTGCCATGAAAAGTCACACTGGAAGCAAAACTGCCTGAAGTACCTGCAAGATGTTAAAGATGGGAAAGTAAAACCCAACCATGCAGGTATTTACACAATATTGTCTAATAACTCACCCTATTCTAATTATTAGGTCCTTGATACAGGTTGTGGTATTCACATATGTTCTGATTTGTAGGGACTAAGAAGAAGTGAGAATGTAGAGCATGGGAAGATAAACTTGATCATGGGGAATAGGAAAGTTACACCTCTCACCAAGATTGGAGTTTATTCTTTGTTGCTAAGTAGTGGGTTAACACTAGATTTGAATAAATGTTGTTACTCGTCTGAAATGGCGAGAAATATTATTTCCTTTCATGGTTTGTACAAACAAGGTTTTACCTTTTCGTTTGATAATGAATGTGGCGGTATTAATGCTTTCTTTAATAATATTCTTTATTTTAAAGCATTACCTTGTGATGGTGTGTATGAAACTGTGTCGGTTGTAGATAACCTAGGAAATAATGTGTTGTGTATCGATTCTTCCTATAGCTTGGATAAAGCATCATTATGGCATTATCGTCTTGGACATGTAAGCAAGAAACGCATAGGCCAAATCCAAAAGGATGGAGTCTTGGAGTCATTTGACCTAAAGTCAGATGATAGTTGTGAATCTTGTTTGCTTGTGAAAATGACAAAGTCACCCTTCACTGGTACTTGTGTTAGGGGTGAAGGTTTGTTGGATCTTGTACACACAGATGTGTGTGGACCCTTCAGAACCGCCACAAGGGATGCTAACCGCTTCTATGTGACTTTTACTGATGATTTTAGTAGATATGGATATGTGTACTTAATCAAGCGTAAGTCAGAAACCTTTGAAAAGTTCAAAGAGTTTAAACAGGAAGTGGAGAATCAGTTGGGCAGGAACATTAACATGCTTCGATCCGATCTAGGTGGTGAGTATCTTAGTACAGAGTTCCTTGACTCTCTTAAGGGATGTGGGATTGTCTCACAATTGACACCTCCCAGGACACCGCAGTTGAATGGCGTGGCTGAGAGGCGCAGTTGGACCTTGTTGGATATGGTTCGTTCCATGATGAGTCAAGCTTCGCTACCAATCTCATTTTGGGGGTATGCCTTAGAGACTACCGCCCATATCCTTAATCTAGTCCCTACCAAAAAGGTTGCCAAAACACCTCAAGAGATGTGGACTGGCAAAGTTCCAAATCTGGACCATATCAAGATTTGGGGTTGCGAGGCTTTCGTGAGGTGCGAGACTCACGATAAACTTGAACCTAGAAGTGAGAGGTGTAATTTCATCGGCTACACACAAAGATCCTTTGGTTACCTATTTTATACACCTAGTGATAATGTGGTCTTTGTAGCAAGGAGAGGAGTATTTCGAGAGAGAGAATTTATAAGCCAAGGAAACAGTGGGAGGCAATTGACCTTGAAGAAATTCAAGATGCAAGTGGTGAAGGAACCTCAAACCCTAGCAATCAACCTGAGGAGGAAACTCATGTTGATCCGACAGAAGAGTATGTACCTCTGATACGTTCAACGAGAGTTAGGAATGCACCTAAGCATTACTATGGTTTCCATATTACTGCGGAAGGTGATACACTTATAAGTGATAGCAAACTGGTAAGTCTGGGTGAACCTAAAAGCTACACGGAAGCCATGGAAGGCCCTGAGGATGCTAAATGGAAAGAGGCTATGGACAGCGAGATACAGTCCATGTATGACAATCAAGTTTGGAACTTGGTTGACAATGTACCAGGTCGCAAGACAGTCAGGTGCAAATGGATCTTCAAGAAGAAGACCAACATGGATGGTAATGTACACACTTATAAGGTGCGACTGGTTGCAAAGGGCTTTTCACAAATATGATGAGACATTTTCACCAGTAGCAAAGATTAAGCCTATTAGGGTTATGCTAGCCATTGCTGCATTTCATGAGTATGAAATATGGCAAATGGATGTCAAAACCACTTTCCTTAATGGAAAGTTGGTTGAGGATGTTTATATGAGTCAGCTAGAAGGTTTTGTCAGTGCAGAGTACCCCAATAGAGTGTGTAACCTTGAAAAATCCATCTATGGATTAAAGCAAGCACCTCGTAGATGGAATCTTTGTTTCGATGAGAAAGTCAAAGAGTTTTGCTTTTCAAGGAGTGAAGATGAGTCATGTGTATATGTCAAGGCTAGTGGGAGTATAGTTAGCTTTTTGGTATTGTATGTGGATGATATACTACTCATAGGAAATGACATCCCAACTCTACAGGAAGTGAAGTCCTGGCTTGGGAAGTGTTTCGCTATGAAGGACCTTGGAGAAGCTTCTTATATCCTAGGGATAAGGATTTTGAGAGACAGGAGTAAAAGACTAACTGGACTTAGTCAGAGTACCTACTTGGATAAGGTGCTGAATAGGTTCAGCATGCAGAATTCCAAGAAAGGAGAGTTACCGATCCAGAGTAACGCCAGATTAAGTAAGACTCAGAGCCCGAGTATAGAGGCTGAGATAGCTGAGATGAGTCGAGTACCGTATTCTTCCGCTCTAGGCTCGATCATGTATGTTATGACTTGTACTCGTCCTGATATGGCCTTTGCGTTGAGCATGGTCAGCAGATATCAGGGGAACCCTGGCAAGGATCACTGGACTGCGGTAAAGAACATTCTCAAGTACCTGCAGATGACTAAGGACTGGGTCCTTACCCTTGGTGGGAGTGATGACTTGAGAGTAGTAGGGTATAGTGATGCTAGCTTTCAGACTGACAAGGATAATTTCTGCTCTCAGTCCGGCTGGGTCTTTACCTTATACGGAGGAGCAATTTCTTGGAAAAGTTCCAAGCAGGAGACAGTGGCTGATTCAACTTTCGAATCAGAGTATATAGTGGCAAGCGAGGTAGCAAAGGAGGCTATATGGCTAAAGAACTTCATTGGAGACCTTGGGGTTGTACTAGCTATAAAGGAGCCTATCGAGATTTTATGTGATAGTGAAAGTGTAGTTGCCTTAGCCAAGGAACCAAGGGATCACGGGAGATCCAGACACATCGACAGAAAAATACCATTTCATCAGACATCGAATAGAAGAAGGACTCCTCGTGGCAAAGAGGGTATCATCGAATGAGAACCCAGCAGATCCCCTCACGAAGGGACTGGGTAGGGTTAAGCATCTCCAACATGCGAGGCGCATAGGGCTGAAGGATGATATTTGATGATGAATAAAAGTTGTTGTTTTTTTATGAGGAAAGTGTTGCTATCTTTTGTCAATCGTTTACTATCATTTAACTTTGCATGTTTTGACTTCCAGAATAATTATGTTATGGTATATCATATTATTCAAATTCTCCACATTCGGTCGTATGTTGGAAGTAGATATGAATCAATACTGTCATGAAGTTGTTTGTAGATGTCTAAGATGTTTGACATAGCAAAGTGTTGCTACAACACTCATGAGTGCTCATAAGTTCTGAGTATTGGATTTAACCCACGCTCACTTATATCACTTCATATAATTTATCTCGAGCGATCGTGAGACGGTAATATCTTATAGATCTTCAAACCTAGAGATATGAGTTGCTGCCTATGAGTTGGTTATACATTGATTGTACGAAAACGCATTAGTAACTCGATGTTATAAAACGTGCCTTTGTGTATAATTCAACAAGTAGCAGAACAAGCATATGAGTCAAAGTTTATCTGTTCCTTCTTGGATTAGAAGCGATATCTGGGCCCCTCGATGATTTTGTTGTGACCTATGTACCGGGCCCGGTCAGAACTAAATTGATGTGTTTGATTAAGTTCTATGTCAAACAAATCGGAAATCGAGAAACAAACTGCTGGACAATAAGTAAGACATTGTTCCATGTATTTGTCCGGCTGTTCTCTAGAACAGAGGATTATATGATCACTTATCTTAAATGACGTATCATCATCATCTCAGTTCCGCGAGACCTTGAGAGAGCTACGATTGTTGATCGGTTCCTGACGTCATACTTGCAGTTATATTTATTAGACTTATCCAAGTGGGAGACTGTTGGATAAGGTGTCTAAGTCCATAACTATTTTTGGTATGTACTTCACCCGGTTGGCATGGTCCATTTGGGTTTCATGACATTGCAACACTTGGATAGACCAAAAATGAGAGAAAGGACACTTAAGGTTTATTAATATATTATAATTTCTAATATATTAATTATATTTTTTAATTAGTATTGATCAAAGAATTAATTTGGAATTAATTAAGTGATCAAAAAGAGACTAATTCAATATACGGGGTTGATTGTGTAAATCATCTATTCTTGTATAGTGGGCTAATGATCCATGGTTTGTATGGATTGGGCTAAAACCCATAAGGTGCTCCATGGATAGTCCATGGAGGTTACAAACCCATGAATCATGGAATATGGAAAGCCATAAAAATTAGGGTTTACATGGTGTAACTCTACTTGTGTCACAACTATATAAAGACCCCTTGTCTAGCAAAATTGGCACTACTACAAGAAAGTAATAGGGATACCCGAATTTTGGAGTATAAGTGGACTTCTCTCAAGGTTATTCTAAGTATTGTGGTGTTGTGTGAGCCATTTGAGGCATCACACTTGAGCTGCTAGGCTCACAAGGTTTTGAAGGAATCCAAACAACATAAGGTATGTTCTACATCTAGGATTTATGTATAAAAGTTCCCCATGCTATGCTAGATAGGCTATGAACCTTGGAAATCAAATTTGCATGTATCATAGTAAAACATAGATCCAAGGTTTCTAGGGTTGCATGTACACCATAGGAGTGTTAGAATGCTCAAATCCGTTCAGAAACCACTTCCAGAACCCTCACCCTTTCCATTTTCACTAAAGATTACTCCATATTCTCTCAAAGAATAAGTTCAAGCTCTTTCTCGATAAATTCCTCCAAGCTTATTCATAGAATTTTGGTAAGCTTTTCTTGTTAATGTAGTGTTTTTACAGATATTATTATGTGTTAAAACTCTTAGGATAATATCACCTTCAAAGAGTTCATCAACCACATTCAAGTGTTTAGGCTTAGAAATCTTCACACCATCTCTTCAAACATCCCACAAATCCACTCAAGGTGAGTTCATACCCCCATATTTTCGAGTTTTTTATGTTTTAGGGGGGGGGGGGGGGAATACAAGTAAAACTTGGTTTATCACACAAATACTTGCAATGCTTCATCTTTATGTTAGAATAAGATATTTTTTGCATGAATATGGTTGTTACTAGCTTTTATCCAAATATTAGTGATATACTAGTTTTCAAATACAAAACTAACAAGGAAAAAATACATTCCATGTCTTGAAATCATAAGAAAAATTATGATTTGTAAAACTACAAGTTTTTTGGAAGCTTTTTATCAAAATACAACTTTTCTAACAAAAAGGAGTACATTCTTGTTATTTCACTATTTTGTGGGTTACCACCCAAAAATATGATGTTTGTGTTAGGTTTTGAGCACTATAACACTCATATGGTGCACATGCAACCCTAAATGCTTTGGATCTATGTTTTCTCTAATTATACATGCATTTTAAATTTTTCCAAAGCATATATCCTAATTAGCATACAAAGTGTCAAATAAACAATACAACTAGTTAGATGACTTACCTCTTAGAAGGACTAGAAGTTCTTGACCTTTGAAAGCTTGAGCACCTCAAGTGTGATGCATCTAACGATACACAAACACCAATATGCAAAAGGTGGCTTAAAAGAATAAGTTACTTGGCTCAAAAGAAGGTGTAACCGATTTTGGTTCATGAGGGTTCTATTTATAGTGTTGCACATGCTATGTCACACCCCGAAACCGATGGCGGAAACGTTCCGGGGCGGATGTGACGTCATGTAGAGTATCACAACCAATGTACATAGCAAGCATAGTAAACACAACCATTACATTACATAAGAAAAGTTTGACATTTGTTTGAAAATAACGTACTACAAGTTTTCTTAGATACATTGGTTAGAACAAAAGTAAAGACGAGTCTTCTATATGCTCCGTCTTCTCAAAGAGAAACTGGTTGGAGTACCTGTCTATGGATGCCCTGAGAATACAAGCAGTTTTAAAATATCAGCATAAAGCTGGTGAGTTCATAAGCGGTTTGTTTTCTGGAAAAAGATTCAGTTTCCTTTCGTTTCATGAATAGTTGATATCCAAGAAAATCCCGTATTTTCTTATAAAAGTAGTTTGGTTATGCCTTTGTTACACAATTTGAATTAAGAAAATCCTGCAAATTTCCTTATGAAAATATGGTTTGATTTCTCATTAGTTGTACCATACAACCTTGTTTATGAAAAGTTTCGTTATCCCAAGAAAACCCTATGTTTTCTTATGTGAAACATTCGTTGGTTATCGATTCTGAAATGATGTGTACAAGTACCTACCATACTTGTATAGTTTGAGTGAAACGTAGTGAATGACTAGTATCCCGTAGTAAGCATGTTAGTTTTGACACGTACACAAAACTAATAAGTAAGTAGTGAACTGGTTGTAATCAAAGACAGTTATTACTAGAAGGTTAGTTCACTAGGTTCGTTATTACTTTGTCAGTAAAATTCCATTATCTAAGTTGCGAGTTCCATAACCATATGATAGACTGGACATGGCAATAAGTGGTCCATCGTCATTTTATGACTTTTGTCACCCATGGACCTGACGATCCAATTGTAGCTAGCAGCAGGGTGCGGGGTAGTCAGTCCCGTATAGATCTATACACTCAAGTCACGCTCTCCCTCCAAGAGATTCTGGTTACGGGAGTAGTCCTCCACTCTCGTAATCCGTGTGGAGTGTTACCGAGGACGTGTCTCCAATCATAAGAATAATGAACTTTACAAGTAATAGTATTGAAAATCCCGTTTTATGAAATGACGTGAAATCCTTGTGAAATGTAAAAATGTAACATTTTATAATAAGTTTCACAACTGGTTTTGAAAACTAACTCCACGAGTTAGATGGCTGGTTAAAACGGATTTCAATGTTTAAAATCATTTTGAACATGTGGTATTGTCATACGATAAAATCGATTTGAGTACAAGTTTCCTTGTACTTTTGCTTGTATTCCCCCCCTGAAAACATGAAAAACATAGAAAATGGTGTAGGGGTATGAACTCACCTGACAAGAATGTGCTGATTTAGATGCTAAGTATCAAATTAGGGCTTGAACACGCGTGAGGTTCCTATGTAACATGAAGAGATACATAATTGTATCTAATTAGACTTTGATTTACCAAGATAGTAGGATAATACACTCCGGGACACGAAAAGCACTTCAATTCAAGTGTTAGTGATGGTACGGGTTGCATCTAAGGAGTGTAGGGCCTAGATAAGGTGTTTACTCTTCAAGTGTAAACCCTTAGGGAGTTTACGGTTTAAAGACCATATCCCCCATGAGTTTACGGCCGTAATCTCATTGGTGTGGTGGTTTGAGTGATCCAAGGTCTCATCTTGCACAAAGGAAAGATCTAGAGTTGATTCGAGGGCTTAGGAAATGATCGGGACATGAAATGGCCTAGGAAATAGGGTTTACGGTCATTGGACCACCTTTGTGGAGTTTACGGTCGTAAACTCAAGGGTTTACGGTCGTAAACCCACCTTGGGGAGTTTACGGTCGTAAACTCATGGGTTTACGACCGTAAACCCACCTTTGTCATGTTTGTCCGTTTTCCATGTGTTTTGGTGGATTGTAGGCCATTCATGCAAGTTCTAGACTCAATTACAAGCCATGCAAAGTGTTTTAGAGCATTAAAACACCTTTGGAAGGTGTTTACGGTTTTGGGAGACGTTCCCAAACCGTAAACTCATGTTTATGCTCATTTGGACACATTTTAGGGTTCTAAGATCATCCAAGCAAGTTTCAAGGCCATTAGACATGCATTGGAAGGGTCAAGGAGCATCAAAACCCCTTGAAAGGGTGTTTACGATTCTTGAATATTCAAGGACCGTAAACTCATGTTTATGGCCAAAAACTCATGATCTTGTGGTTTTAACTCCATGCATGTAAGGATCTAAGCATTAGAAGATGTTTGGAAGGGTCTCGGGGCTTCAAAACCCCCATTGAAGGAGTTTACGGTTTTTGGGAGGCTCCCCAAAACCGTAAACACGAGTTTGTGATGCATTAGGGAGTTTAAGACATGTATTTGCATGCATGTTAGGATAAACAACTAGTTAGGAAGGATCACTTACCAAATTGGAGCTTGAAAGTGAAGATTCTTGAGAAAAATCCGATTTTAGAGAGAGAGTAGAGAGAGAAAGTTCAAGTGTGGGAAAAGCTCAAATGGTGGTCACTCCACCCTTTTATGTGTGACTAGCGTTAGTGACCCGGTGGGAAAACACCCAATACCGGCATCAAACGGAGCTTAATATTTTACCCGGGTAAATGACCATTACCCGTATTAGTCGTAGTCTAGAAATTCTCAAAGATTATTTAGAGTGTTTTCACTCAAATAAATATTTCGTTATGACACATACGAAATTATAATAATTCTAAATGAATTATTTAATTTGAAAGTTAACAGAAAAACCCACAATAGAAATGAAATTTTTATTAACGGAATGGGCTACGTTAACGGAATATCTTTCGGGTTGTCACATTATCCCCCTGTTAGAGGAAATTTCGTCCCGAAATTTAGAATTTTAGATACAAATCATGGAATTGAGAAGAGATGCGGGTATTTCGTTTTCATCGAGTCTTCGCGTTCCCAAGTGAATTCAGGTCCCCGCTTGGCATTCCAGCGAACCTTCACTATCGGGATGCGGCTTTGTTTCGTTCGTTTGATCTCTCTATCCATGATTTCGATGGGCTCTTCCACAAAGTTCAGGTTTTCGTTGATTTCGATCTCATCCAGAGGAATCATAAGGGTCTCATCAGAAAGACACTTTTTAAGGTTTGAGACGTGGAAGACAGGGTGAATATTGCTAAGTTCATGAGGTAAATGAAGTTTGTAAGCTACGAGACCAATCCTGGCTAGGATTTCGAAAGGTCCTATGTACCTTGGGTTAAGTTTTCCATGCTTTCCGAAGCGTATCATGCCCTTCCAGGGTGAGACTTTCAACAAGACACGGTCTCCAACCTGGAATTCCAAGGGTTTTCGTCGTTTATCGGCGTAGCTCTTTTGTCTATCTCGGGAGGCCTTAAGTCGTTCTCGGATTTGTACGATCATTTCAGTGGTTTCGCGGATGATTTCTGGACCAGTGAGAGTGCTGTCAGGGAATTGTCCCTTGACCAGCTGCGTGTCACCCACCTCAGCCCAGCACAGAGGGGATCTGCACTTGCGGCCGTAGAGGGCTTCGAACGGCGCAGCCTTGATGCTGGTATGGTAGCTGTTGTTATAAGAAAATTCAACCAAAGGAAGATAAGTATCCCATGACGCGCCGAAGTCGATGACGCAGGCTCTCAGCATGTCTTCCAAGGTTTGGATGGTTCTCTCACTCTGTCCATCTGTTTGAGGATGGTAAGCTGTGCTCATGTCCAGCTTAGTTCCAAGAGCCTTTTGTAGTGACTGCCAGAACCTAGAAGTGAACCTGCTATCCCGATCGGAAATGATGGACACAGGTACACCGTGCAGTCGGACCACCTCTTGGATGTAGACTCGCGTGAGTCTTTCCATTTTGAAGTTTTCCTTGATAGGAAGGAAGTGGGCAGATTTGGTCAGTCGGTCGACAATTACCCAAATGGTGTCATACCCACTCGGAGATTTGGGTAACTTGGTAATGAAATCCGTGGTAATCATTTCCCATTTCCATTCAGGTATTTCGGATTGTTGGAGTACACCGGAGGGTTTTTGATATTCGACCATCACTTTGGCGCAAGTCAGGCACTTGCCCACGAAGGTAGCGATTTCGGCCTTCATATTTGGCCACCAGTACAGTTTCTTGAGATCCAGGTACATCTTATCCGAACCTGGGTGTACGGAGTATTTAGTATTATGAGCTTCGTTCATGACAACCTCTCTGAAGCCTCCGAAATTTGGGGTCCAGATCCGGTCCATGAAACAATAGGCTCCATCGTTTCTGATCTCAAGATTCTTATCCATTCCTCTCAGGGCTTCGCCTGACACGTTTTCTGGTCTTAAGGCTTCCAGCTGAGCCTCTTTGATTTGCGCGGATAAGTGGGAATGGATAGTCATAGTTAGTGCCTTCACCTTACGACCTGAGTATTCTTTTCGGCTAAGGGCATCTGCCACCACATTGGCCTTGCCGGGATGGTAGCGGATTTCACACTCGTAGTCGTTGAGTAGTTCAACCCATCGCCGTTGTCTCATGTTCAGCTCCTTTTGGTCGAGGATGTGCTGTAGACTTTTATGGTCGGTGAAGATAGTGCACTTAGTTCCGTAGAGATAATGTCTCCAGATTTTTAATTCGAAGACCACTGCTCCCAATTCTAGGTCGTGAGTCGTGTAGTTGACTTCGTGTACTTTCAGTTGTCTGGAGGCATAGGCGATGACCTTGCCCCGTTGCATTAGGACACAACCGAGACCTTGATTGGACGCATCGCAGTAGACAACGAAGTCTTCCATCCCATCGGGAAGGGACAGGATAGGTGCGCTGCACAAGGCTCGTTTCAGTGTTTGGAACGCAGTGTCTTGCTTTTCGCTCCAACAAAAGGGTACACCTTTCTGAGTCAGAGTGGTTAAGGGTTTGGCAATTTTGGAGAAATTTTGGATAAATCTGCGATAGTAGCCAGCGAGATCCAAGAATTGACGGATTTCAGTGGGTGTCTTTGGTGCTGACCAGTTTTCTATCGCCTTGATCTTGGAAGGATCCACGTGTATGCCCTCCTTGCTTACCACGTGACCAAGGAAAGTAATCTTCTGGATCCAGAATTCACATTTGGGGAATTTCGTGTACAGTTGCTCCGATCTAAGAGTTCCCAACACTAGCCTCAAGTGTTGTTTGTGATCCTCTTCGCTTTTGGAATAGACAAGTATGTCGTCGATGAACACGATAACAAACTTGTCCAGAAATGGACGACACACCCGGTTCATCAAATCCATGAACACCGCCGGCGCGTTGGTTAGACCGAAGGGCATAACTACGAATTCGTAGTGACCATATCGAGTCCGAAAGGCTGTTTTGGGAACGTCACCCTCATGGACTCGCAGTTGATGGTACCCTGATCTTAAATCGATTTTGGAAAAGTAGCTAGCTCCTTGAAGTTGATCAAAGAGGTCGTCTATTCGAGGAAGAGGATAGCGGTTTTTGATTGTGAGTTTATTCAGCTCTCGGTAATCGATACACATTCGAAAAGATCCATCTTTCTTTTTCACGAATAAGATCGGGGCTCCCCATGGCGAGGAACTCGGTCTGATGAATCCTTTACTGAGCAGCTCATTGAGCTGACGAGATAATTCCTGCATTTCTGCCGGAGTTAATCGATAAGGAGATTTGGCTACGGGGGTAGCTCCGGGGATTAAGTCGATACGAAACTCGACTTGACGTTCAGGAGGGATTCCTGGAAGATCTTCTGGAAAGACATCAGGAAAGTTGCAGACTTCGGGGATGCTCTCGAGGCCTTTTAACTTCCTGCTTTTCGTTAACGACATGAGCTAAGAATGCATAACACTCCTTCCGTAGAAGTTTTTGGGCTTTGATGCACGAAATGATGTGAAGGTTTGAACTGAGTTTATCCCCGTAGATTACAAGGGTTTCACCCGAAGGAAGATTGAGACGGATAGCTTTTTCGAAACAGAGGATGTCTGCACGATTGGGGCTCAACCAATCCATGCCAACAATGACATCAAAACTTTTTATGGAGACTGGCATAAGGTCAATGAGAAATGAACGGTCGTTTAAGGATAGGGTACACCCTACGTATATCTCGTTAGTGCTCTCTTTCTCACCGTTAGCCATTTCGACGGTAAACTTTTCGGTTAATGGTTGGGATTTTTGTTTAAGAAATTGTTTGAATGCATGACTAACAAAGCTCCTTTCAGCACCCGAATCGAAAAGAATGCATGCATAAGAGTTGTCGAGGAGAAACGTACCCGTGACAATGGTGGGGTCAGCGACTGCCTCTTCTTGCCCCATGGTTAGAACTCTCCCGGTGTTGTTGGTTGTTGCTGCTTTGGGGCAGTCCCTCTTGAAATGCCCGATTTCCCCACAGTTGTAGCAGGCTCGACCAACACCTGCTCCAGAGGCTTGATTTGTGGGTTGGGCTGGGGTTCTACAGAATCGCATCGTGTGCCCCTTTTTGCCACAGCTTGTGCATGACATCTCCCGGCACGGGCCGGGATTATGGTGGTAGTTACACTTGTCACACCGAGGAAGGGTGCCATTGTACCTGCTGGTAGGAGTCTGAGTGGCAGGAGTAGCAACAGGGGTAGTAGCAGCGTGGACCGCTACAGTTTGCTGTTTCTTTGAGGATCCCTGCGAACCCTGACCCTTTCGCTTGTTCCAGGATTTCTTCTTGTTTTCACCGCTCCCTTTAGCCGGATCAGAGGCGGTGGCTATTTCCTCGGGATCGTCGCTATGATCAATCAGAATTTGTGCCAAACACTTGGCGCTATCGAAGGTTTCCGGGTTTGCGGATAAAACATTTCCCTTGGTTGGCTGGGTCAGCCCCCAAATGAATCGTTCGATCTTTTTGCTTTCCGGGGATACCATTCCCGGACAAAGGAGTGCTAGGTCCTCAAACCTAGAAGTGTAGGAGGCAATGTCAGAACCCTTCATCTTTAGGGTCCAGAGTTCGTGTTCGAGTTTCTGCATCTCGCCCCGTGGGCAATACTGGGCTATCATGAGTTCTTTCAGTTTGTCCCAACCCATGGCATTTGCCACTGGCAGGGTTAAGGACTTAACCCGGCCGTTCCACCAGGTTAATGCTTTGTTGAGGAAAGTGCAAGCGGCGTACTTCACTTTGTTGGATTCTGAGACTGCGCAAATCTCGAATATGGACTCAATCTTTTCAAACCATTGAGTCAGAGCAATAACACCTCCTTTGCCGTCGAAAGATGTGGGTTTTGCGTTCATGAAGTCTTTATAGGAGCACTCCTTTTGGTGTCCCTGACCACTTTCCTGTAATTGAGGATGCACACCACTAGATCCACCGGAATTTATTTGCGACATGGCAGCAGTCACTGCAGCAGTAACAGCTGCCTGAAACATGACATGATCAAATTGGGGAGGAGGCGGTGGTGGAGGAGTGTCGTTGCTTCTCCTGGTAGATCTCCTTCGGGGAGGCATCTTGATCTGAAATGACCAAGAAACAGGAGGATGGAATTTAGAGATATGAAACAAGGATATATCTCATAATAATTTTTAGAGTGTTCTACTAAGCGATAGGACAGGAAAATTTACTTAAGGTAAGTAAACTATCGCTAAGGGAGGAATGAGTAGTAACACTCGGAATGGATTTCCATGAAGTATTTGATTCGGATTAAAATACTCTCATATTATTTTATGTTGAATGGATATTAGGTAAGTTATAGGCCTGCTGTACACCACAGTCACTCCCAAGCACATGTTGGCCGTGTCTCGAATGAATATAGTTGATCAGGCTATATTGACCCTAGACATGACTACATAACTGCCCAGGTTTAACCACAGTGCACAACACCTATTTTACTTATGCTTTGTTCTCTTCGCGATATGGATTTTGGTACTCGGGAATACTTGTATACTTTTATAAAAATACTTATATTTTGAAAGCATACTTTTAGTTTAGAGCTCTTAGGCCCCTTAGTGTTTATAATTGTATACCATGAAAGGTTTGGTATACTTAGTTCACTATAAACAAGGGCTCTGATACCAATCTGCCACACCCCGAAACCGATGGCGGAAACGTTCCGGGGCGGATGTGACGTCATGTAGAGTATCACAACCAATGTACATAGCAAGCATAGTAAACACAACCATTACATTACATAAGAAAAGTTTGACATTTGTTTGAAAATAACGTACTACAAGTTTTCTTAGATACATTGGTTAGGACAAAAGTAAAGACGAGTCTTCTATATGCTCCGTCTTCTCAAAAAGAAACTGGTTGGAGTACCTGTCTATGGATGCCCTGAGAATACAAGCAGTTTTAAAATATCAGCATAAAGCTGGTGAGTTCATAAGCGGTTTGTTTTCTGGAAAAAGATTCAGTTTCCTTTCGTTTCATGAACAGTTGATATCCAAGAAAATCCCGTATTTTCTTATAAAAGTAGTTTGGTTATGCCTTTGTTACACAATTTGAATTAAGAAAATCCTGCAAATTTCCTTATGAAAATATGGTTTGATTTCTCATTAGTTGTACCATACAACCTTGTTTATGAAAAGTTTCGTTATCCCAAGAAAACCCTATGTTTTCTTATGTGAAACATTCGTTGGTTATCGATTCTGAAATGATGTGTACAAGTACCTACCATACTTGTATAGTTTGAGTGAAACGTAGTGAATGACTAGTATCACGTAGTAAGCATATTAGTTTTGACACGTACACAAAACTAATAAGAAAATAGTGAACTGGTTGTAATCAAAGACAGTTATTACTAGAAGGTTAGTTCACTAGGTTCGTTATTACTTTGTCAGTAAAATTCCATTATCTAAGTTGCGAGTTCCATAACCATACGATAGACTAGACATGGCAATAAGTGGTCCATCGTCATTTTATGACTTTTGTCACCCATGGACCTGACGATCCAACTGTAGCTAGCAGCAGGGTGCGGGGTAGTCAGTCCCGTATAGATCTATACACTCAAGTCACGCTCTCCCTCCAAGAGATTCTGGTTACGGGAGTAGTCCTCCACTCTCGTAATCCGTGTGGAGTGTTACCGAGGACGTGTCTCCAATCATAAGAATAATGAACTTTACAAGTAATAGTATTGAAAATCCCGTTTTATGAAATGACATGAAATCCTTGTGAAATGTAAAAATGTAACATTTTATAATAAGTTTCACAACTGGTTTTGAAAATTAACTCCACGAGTTAGATGGCTGGTTAAAACGGATTTCAATGTTTAAAATCATGTTGAACATGTGGTATTGTCATACGATAAAATCGATTTGAGTACAAGTTTCCTTGTACTTTTGCTTGTATTCCCCCCCTGAAAACATGAAAAACATAGAAAATGGTGTAGGGGTATGAACTCACCTGACTAGAATGTGCTGATTTAGATGCTAAGTATCAAATTAGGGCTTGAACACGCGTGAGGTTCCTATGTAACATGAAGAGATACATAATTATATCTAATTAGACTTTGATTTACCAAGATAGTAGGATAATACACTCCGGGACACGAAAAACACTTCAATTCAAGTGTTAATGATGGTACGGGTTGCATCTAAGGAGTATAGGGCCTAGATAAGGTGTTTACTCTTCAAGTGTAAACCCTTAGGGAGTTTACGGTTTAGAGACCATATTCCCCATGAGTTTACGGCCGTAATCTCATGGATGTGGTGGTTTGAGTGATCCAAGGTCTCATCTTGCACAAAGGAAAGATCTAGAGTTGATTCGAGGGCTTAGGAAATGATCGGGACATGAAATGGCCTAGGAAATAGGGTTTACGGTCTTTGGACCACCTTTGTGGAGTTTACGGTCGTAAACTCAAGGGTTTACGGTCGTAAACCCACCTTGGGGAGTTTACGGTCGTAAACTCATGGGTTTACGGCCGTAAACCCACCTTTGTCATGTTTGTCCGTTTTCCATGTGTTTTGGTGGATTGTAGGCCATTCATGCAAGTTCTAGACTTAATTACAAGCCATGCAAAGTGTTTTAGAGCATTAAAACACCTTTGGAAGGTGTTTACGGTTTTGGGAGACGTTCCCAAACCGTAAACTCATGTTTATGTTCATTTGGACACATTTTAGGGTTCTAAGATCATCCAAGCAAGTTTCAAGGCCATTAGACATGCATTGGAAGGGTTAAGGAGCATCAAAACCCCTTGAAAGGGTGTTTACGGTTCTTGAATATTCAAGGACCGTAAACTCATGTTTATGGCCAAATACTCATGATCTTGTGGTTTTAACTCCATGCATGTAAGGATCTAAGCATTAGAAGATGTTTGGAAGGGTCTTGGGGCTTCAAAACCCCCATTGAAGGAGTTTACGGTTTTTGGGAGGCTCCCCGAAACCGTAAACACGAGTTTGTGATGCATTAGGGAGTTTAAGACATGTATTTGCATGCATGTTAGGATAAACAACTAGTTAGGAAGGATCACTTACCAAATTGGAGCTTGAAAGTGAAGATTCTTGAGAGAAATCCGATTTTAGAGAGAGAGTAAAGAGAGAAAGTTCAAGTGTGGGAAAAGCTCAAATGGTGGTCACTCCACCCTTTTATGTGTGACTAGAGTTAGTGACCCGGTGGGAAAACACCCAATACCGGCATCAAACGGAGCTTAATATTTTACCCGGGTAAATGACCATTACCCGTATTAGTCGTAGTCTAGAAATTCTCAAAGATTATTTAGAGTGTTATCACTCAAATAAATATTTCGTTATAACATATATGAAATTATAATAATTCTAAATGAATTATTTAATTTGAAAGTTAACGGAAAAACCCAAAATAGAAATGAAATTTTTATTAACGGAATGGGCTACGTTAACGGAATATCTTTCGGGTTGTCACATGCTAGGGTTACACTTTGTAAACCCTAATGACCCATGACTTTCCACATTCTCATGCTCCATGGATTTAACTTCCATGGACTATCCATGGATTATCTCATTGGATTAGCCTATCTAAATAATCATGGATCATTAGTCCACACTACAACAATCATTGATTAACATAATCAATCCCCATATATTTAATTAGTCTCTTTTGACCACAAAATTAATTCCAAATTAATTCTTGATCAATACTAATTAAATAATTTCATATTAATATATTATACTTGTAATATATTAATAAACTATAAATAACCTTATTCTCAAAAGTCCATCCAATAAAATTGCACTGGTGAACGCAACCCAAAAGGACCATGCTATAATCGACTCAAGTACATCCCAGTTAAAGTTATGGACTTAGACACTAAATCCAACAGTCTCCCACTTGGATAAGTCTATTAACTATAACTGCCAATGTAACACTAGGATCCGACTTAGCAATCGTAAGTTTTCAAAATCCATTGTCGAACTCTAACCTAGTCAGTGGCTCGTCCTTTATACAAGGGATCATATATTCCCCTGTTCTCAAGATATCAGCCAGAAAATTACATGGAACAATGTCATACCTATTGTCCAACAGTTTGTTTCCCGATTTCCGATTTGTTTGACATAGAACTTAACTGAACACATCAATTTATTTCTGACCGGGCCCGACACATAAGTCAAAACATAATCATCGAGGGGCCCAAGATATCGCTTTTAATCCTCTTAGGATAAAAGGAACAAATAAACTTCGACATTATATGTTTGTACTAACTACTCATTAAATCATGCACAACGATATGTTTTATAACATCAAGTTACTGACCCGTTTTCGTATCATGAATGCACAACCAACTCGTAGTCAACAACTCATATATCTTAGTTTGAAGACTATATGATATTATCGTCTCACGATCACTCGTGGAAAATTCCATGAAGTGATTCAAGTGAGCGCGGGTTGAATCCAATACTCGAATCTTATTTCAAGAGCACTCATGAATGGTGTAGCAAACTCTTGTTATGTCTAACGCCTTAGACAATCTACAAGCCACTTCATGACAGTCTTCTTTCATACTTACTTCCAACGTATGATTGACTATGGATAGTTTGAATAAATCTTATTATTCTGGATGTCAAAACATGTAAAGTGAAACACCTTTTATTTAATCACCATATTGATTACTCATTATTCATTGTATAATGTTTCGATTGATTAACCTAATACTTGAATTAAAACAATGTTTCCCATGCTCCAAGCATGCACACTACATTTACCTATGGTCCTTACTTTGTGAAATAAATCAATTTGATTTCCAATTAAACTCATTTCACAATTCCAAATCTTTAAGTGTAAGAATACCAAATTTTTGCCACTATTAGAATGTGTTAGTTCTAAACAATTATGCAAAGATTCCTTTTGTAATGTCTAGGTACCAAAAGTCACAGAGACTTGACCAACGGTATTACAAAGTATTCCTTTGGAGATTATTACAAGACAATTTCATGGAGATGAAGTCTCAAATTCAAAGTACATTCCTTTGAACATCCTTCTATGCATAAGAGTTTCTAACTTACTCATATATTCTTCATATCCAACTCCCATTATGGAAACTTTTCCATAATTTCCATATGACTATCCATTCTTAACAGAATCCTACATATTCAGAATTATATCAATATGGTCCATTCATTACTATACTTCCAAATATCCATAAGCAACCAATCCTTAGCGAACCTTATATTGTCCTTGACATTTGTTTAACCACTTTAGTCATATTTAGTTTTAGTCCTTTTTCCCTCATAATGCCCTAGGTATTTGGAAAATTAGAACACATGAATATAATAGCATATACAATCGACCCTATATCCGAAGCATATAGGACACGACTCAAATGTCTTACATAAAGACATGATACTTGATAAGTCTTTTTCTATCATATTTCTATTTGCCATGTTCTCACAATTCGAACTATGAAGAGGGATGTCGTAATCATAATCGAATTTTGAGAATGCAATTAACATTTCCATATATAGAATTTCCTTATGTCGCATCTTTTCAACATAACATTCATATATGTCTTTGACTAAATTTGATTAAAATTCTCAATCTAAGCTTTTAGAATTGAAAAATGAAGCTTAAGTTCATTTCCCTTAATTATAGCAAAATAACTTTTCAACCCTACAACTTTGCGAATAGAAACTTTGTTTCCTATAATTAACATTGCTAACTTGCAACACTTACCATAATAATTATGCTCCCACTAGCATAATAATTATTATCTTACTGTCATAACACTTATGCTCCCACTAGCTTTGACATGTATCCAAAATCATTTAGACTTCTAGAAATCAATACTTATTGACTTTCCTACCAACGTTTAGATTTTTGATACGAGATGCTTCGATAAGCCTTTATCTAAGCTCACAAAGTCATACACCTTTCCTTAGACAGCTCACATGTGCGTCTAAACTATTTCAGAACTTACAACAATAAGTTCCGAATGTTTAGAACTTTTGCCATTTCTCACAATTCGAACTATGAAGAGGGATGTCGTAATCATAATCGAATTTGAGAATCCAAATATCACAAATTCGACCTCCTTAAAAGCTACTTAGTGAAAGCGTTTCATCACAATCATTTTCATGAATTGGAGAGAACCCTTATGACACTTGGATTTTACAGTGTATGTGTTCCGATCCATGTAAAATTGTCATAACCATAATCATAAGACAAGGTTAGTGACAAATCCAAATTCATATGGACTGAACCTATCTAATCTTAATTCCTTGCCACTCGGTAGCACACGGGCCTGCCATGTCTTCCAAGTTGTTATGCAAACAATTGAGAACTCATAGAACTCACATGCATAGTAAAATTCAACTTTAATGGGCACGGAAACAAGAATATGTCAATACAATAGGTTACAAACCTCAAGTCACGTGCTAGTGATTAACAATGGGTTTACTCTTGATTAGTTCTCGAAAACGTTTCAAGATCTATAAGACTCCCACTGACCTCTTGACATATAAGTTTTTCTCTTTCAAGAAACATTACTTGACAAACTAATATTCAGGAGTTAGTGTGATTTCTTATCAAGACAAACACTTTTCACAATTGGTTTTAGTTGGTCTTTGGTTTATCTAAAACATGACAACTTACCAATTTCAAATGTACAAGAGTAGAAAACATTTTACTCTACATTTGCTGATATATCACTAAATATACAATCTTGGAGTATGACTCTAAGATTCGATTTTGGAACGAAGTATGTTTCATCTTAATTGATTTAACTATTTCAACAATTCCTAATTCCTCTTCTTAGCCAAGCAAATGCACTAAGATGTCCTTAGAGGATCAAATTGTGATATGGTTTTCATAATCATTAAGATTATCATAAAACATGATACTCAAGTGCTCTCCCATCTTTTCAGATTGGAGAAACTTTTATCTTTCTGCCTAATTTGATTCTTCTTATTCATCCTGTTGTACATTGAAACTTTTTTAAATGATTCAGAGTTATACTTAAACTTGTAAGCATAACCATATTTACTAAACTTTAGTAAATCATGAAGAATAGTCTTATTGTTCTTTGTGGTGGACCTAACCAGCGCACAACCAAGTGTACTCGATCCCCTAGTCCTACACTTGACTCACATATACATGTGAACAAGGAATTAGTCTTAATTTCCCAAAGATGAAGGTTCTCATTCATAATACAATACAAGTTGCATGATTCCAAGTTTCTAACCAACTGAAACTTGGGTAATGAGAATATTTCCTTATCTGGTAAATTTAGACACTACAACAAACGAAAGAATCAAATCCATATTGCTAAAATAGAAACGTACAAACATCAATTTTCACAAATGCCATTGCATGGAAATATAAATAAGATAAAATGTCAAAATTTTATTTATTTATAAAAGGTGCGGAAAAACTTTTCCTTACAATGCGATTACATATGAAAACTATGCTATTACAAATTTCTAAGCAATCTATCATAACTCCTAAGCAGCAGCTCAAAAATCCGATCATCGAATCAGGCAATCGAAATCCATCTTTTCACGATCAGATTCAGCTCACTCTTCTTTTAAGCTTCCTTTCTTTTCTTTGATCCTACAAAACATCAAAATGCGACCCTGTCACATCATGTATTAAGAATCTCCAAATAGGAACTTAATAGAGTTAGATAGTGGACTTACCTGAAGCAGACTTAAACTTTTTGACTTTACCATCCTTATGGTCCTTCAAGTAGATACGACAGCTTCATAACCAATTTTCCTTCTCTTGGCAATAGAAACAAATGGACTATTTGGGAATGGTACACGGGACAATCTCAGACTTAGCCTTTCCCTTTCTCTCAGAAAGAGAAATCTTTTATGGACTTCCAATGTTTCCATTGTCAATGTCCATGGAAGTTTGGGAAGCAGATCTTCCAATCAAATTTGCATTACCAGTGCGCCAAATCATTGCTGATTCAGCAACATTTAGCAAATATGTAAGATCGATAAGGGACAAGTCGCGGTCTGTCAAATAGTAGTCTTTAACAAACTGACTATACGATTCGGGAAGTGACTAAAGAACCAAATCAACAGCCAACTTCCTCGACACAATGACTACTAACATTCACGTCATGTCAATGTGTGACTTCATCTCCAAGACATGTGTACACACAGACCTTCCATCTTGGTGTTTGCTAGCCAATAGGGTTTGAGTGACCTTGAACTTTTCAAGTCTTTGAACTTGTGGGTTAGGGAGAATTATTGGAGGAGGTGGAGGAAGTGAAGTATGATATTTTGGAATTTCATCTTCATCTGGAAAGCTTTTTTTCAAAAGATTCGGGAAGACCATAGTTGTCTGGCCTAGACATCTATAAAGGGATAAATTCAAGTTAGTTGATTTAAGTTCTTAATATAACACCTAAAACGAAACATTAAGGCTAGGAACCAACACAATATTTTACAATTGCGAAGAGGGATGTCGTAATCCAATTGTAAAATATTTGAAGGTAGGTAAATGATGATTTACAAATTTCTACCATGAAAAACAAAATAAATTATTAATTTTTAATTGGTTTGAAATTTCTAAATCTTTGAGATTCATTGAACTTTTAAAAGGCATGTTTAAATCTCGATTGTGCCCTTCAAGTTTGTGACTGGGATGCCGAGGATCACAAACAAGGTGAGAATAACCATGCAAATTAGTTTGGTACACCTAATGTTACAAATCACCTAATTAGTGTGCCGGTTAACCACAAACGCTCCATTGATCTATGATTAACATCAAGCTACCCTTTTCCATGCACTGTCAATCCCAAATTAGTGTGCCGGTTAACCACACACGCTCCACTAACGACTTAACAGGGTGCAAAGTGCAATTTCATGGATTAGCACCATTTTCACATTTTCCTAAAGTAACTAAGATTGGGAATTAAAAGTTTAGTTACTTTATATTTATCATTATACTTTTAATGAGGGGGAATTAATGTCCTATCCTACCAGATCGACTAACGACCCTCCACCAGTGAAGGAAGCGGAGGTGAGAGTGGACACCCATTAAACTGTCATTTTATAGGCAGTAACCTTATACCCCCCTTATAGACAGGCTTCGTGAATGAGGCCTACTAACGGTAAGACTAACTTGTCTTAGACATATATATAAGTATTAACTTTTAATATTATAAAGTATAAGGGTTGAATTTTAAACTTTTAAAATTCTAAGGTTTGGAATTTAAATGGTTCAAAAGTGAGACTTTACAAATTCCAAAACTTGAGGGCAAGTTTTGAAACTTTTCAAAACTCTTCATATCAATAAATTATGAGTTTAATGTGTGTTTTATGAAAAGACTCTTGATAATCCATAACTTGACGACAATTTAGGAGTTCATGAAAAACATTTATAAAAAGACTTTTCATGTTCCATAACTTGAGGTCAAGTTATGGAACTCAATAAAAGAATATGTAGATCAATTCTAACAAGGAAAATTTATTATATAATATTCTATTGATCTAATCTAACTCATGTAGCAAGGCAATTCATATCAAATAAAACAAATAATTAACCTATTATCTTAATATTTGACAATTGCCCTTACATTTTCATACCATATGAGTTTAATGCCATTTTAATGTATGAGACTTTTCATTTTCCATAACTTGAGGACAAGTTATGGAGGTCATTAAAATTCATATAGATCAATTTTCTAACAAATAAAATTATCACATAATTCATGATCTAACTAAACATAATCAAGATAATTTCAAGTCAACATATTGAAAGCAATTTTGTTTATCATATAAAAACAACAATTCTTTTAAAACTTTGACAATTATCTTGTGGTTAGATGAGTACAAGCACTACCATTTCATAAAAACATTTCCAATGATCCAAAACAGTTTGCAGTAGTGTTCCCAATCCAAACCAAGCCAAGAAACTCGAAATTCTACAAATAGAGCCTTCAACTCGTCGAGTGCATGAACTGACTCGCCGAGTTGCTCTGTTACTGAGTTGACTCGTCGAGTCTGTTCATGGACTCGGCGAGTTCACCAGTCAGAGGCCAAAATTTTGACTTTTTCAGCTTTGAAAAACAAGTAAGCATCAAATATAATAGAAAACAATCCTAGGCTCTGATACCACTGTTGGATTTTGAGCACTATAACACTCCTATGGTGCACATGCAACCCAAAATGCTTTGGATCTATGTTTTCTCTAATTATACATGCATTTTCAATTTTTCCAAAGCATATATCCTAACTAGCATGCAAATTGTGAAATGAACAATACAACTAGTTAGATGAGTTACCTCTTAGAAGGACTAGTATTTCTTGACCTTTGAAAGCTTGAGCACCTCAAGTGTGATGCCTCTAATAGTTCACAAACACCAATATGTGAAAGGTGGCTTAAGAGAATAAGTTACTTGGCTCAAAAGAAGGTGCAACCGATTTTTGTTCATGAGGGTTCTATTTATAGTGTTGCACATGCTAGGGTTACACTTTGTAAACCCTAACGACCCATGATTTTCCACATTCTCATGCTCCATGGATTTAACCTCCATGGATTATCCATGCATTATCTCATTGGATTAGCTCATCTAAATAATCATGGACCATTGGCCCACACTACAAGAATCATTGATTTACATAATCAATCCCCATATATTTAATTAGTCTCTTTTGACAACAAAATTAATTCCAAATTAATTCTTGATCAATACTAATTAAATAATTTCATATTAATATATTATACTTGTAATATATTAATAAACCATAAATAACCTTATTCTTAAAAGTCCATCCTATCAAATTGAACTGGTGAAGGCAACCCAAAAGGACCATGCTACAATCGGGTCAGGTATTGGATTAGTGTCTAAGTCCATAACTATATTTGGTATGTACTTGACCCGATTGGCATGTTCCATTTGGGTTGCATGGCATCATGCATTTGGATAGACTAAAATGACATAAATAACACTTAAGGTTTACTAATATATTATAAGTTATAATATATTAATAAGATTATTTAATTAGTATTGTTCAAGAATTAATTTGGAATTAATTAAGTGATCAAAAGGAGACTAATTAAATATATGGGTTGATTGTGTAAATCATCAATACTTGTATAGTGGGCTATTGCTCCATTGATTATCAAGTTGGGCTAAAACCCATACGATGCTCCATGGATGCTCCATGGTATTTTTGTACCCATGGATCATGGAAATGAAAGGCCATGACAATTAGGGTTTACATGGTGTAACCCTAATTGTGACAAACTATATAAGCATCTTATTCTTGTCAAAATCGGCGACCATGAAAGAACTATGTGTGTATGGTGAGGGCTAGCTGATTTCATGAAGTGGTTCATTTCTCTCTAAGTTATTCCAAGTGTATATGATGTTGTGTGAACCATTTGAGGTGTCATACTTGGGGCACTCGGCTCATAAGCATCAAGGAATCAAGCTACATAAAGAGGTATGTCTTCAAACTTGTTTTTATTACCCAAGTATCAAAGATTGTATGCTAGATAGGGTAATACCTTGGAATATTCATATTTGCATGTATAACAGAGAAAACATAGATCCAAGGTATTTAGGGTTGCATGTACACTTAGGAGTGTTAGAATGCTTAAAAAATCGATTTTCGGGCTGTCTGGGCACTGGACTCGCCGATTCCACTGATAGACTTGCCGATTCCATGAGGAAACTCATCCTACTCGTCGAGTAGGTTCATACACTCGACGAGTAGGACCCCCTTACATCATATTTTCGACTTTTAACGCTGGAATTGGACTAGAATCATTATCCTAAGGTGTTTTTGAACCTATAAACCTGTTTTTGATGTGGTAATGTTCATTCTAATCCAAGTTCAAAGATAATTGTCAATAGATTCATGTTTTGTATTAGTTTAACGGTTAGTCTAATTACATGAAAAAGTTTGATTGAATTATCTTGTTCGTATGAGTTGCTTAGATTAATAGAAAAGTTATGTGAAATTGTTGTTTTCAATCCAAATTAATCTAAGAGTTGATTCTAAAATGTATTCTTGTAACTTGTCCTCAAGTTATATGAAAAGTCACATTTAAGATTCATAAAACTCATAAATATTTCCATAGGTTATGAATAAAGAAAAGTTATGTTCTTTTAATAGTTTAAAGTCTTCCATAACTTGTCCTCAATTTATGGAACTTGAAGAGTTTTTTGAATTAAAACTACTTTAAACACATAAGTTATGGAATTGAATAGTTTTGAATAGTTTCAAAACTTGCCCTTAAGTTTTGGAATTTGTAAAGTTTTCCCTTATGACTACTTTAATTCCAAGTTAAGCCCTTAGAATTTTAAAAGTTAAAATTCAACCCTTATACTTTATAGCATTATAAGTTAATAATATATATATATATATATATATATATATATATATATATATATATATATATATATATATATATATATATATATATATATATATATATATATATATATATATATATATATATATATATATATATAAGAGCAAGTCAGTCTTACCGTTAGTAGGCCTCATTCATGAAGTCGGTCTATAAGGGGGTATAAGGTTACTGCCTATAAAATGGCAGTTTAATGGGTGTCCACTCTCACCCACCGCTTCCTTGACTGGTGGAGGGTCGTTATCCGAACGGGTAGGACAAGGACTAGAATTCTCCCTTCATTAAAAGTATTAATGATAAATACTAAGTAATTAAACTTTTATAAATTCCCAGTCTTAGTTACTTAGGAAAAATGTGAATTTGGTGCTAACCCATGAAATTACACTTTGCACTTTGCTTAAGTCGGTTAGTGGAGTGCGTGTGGTTAACCGGCACACTAGCTTGACTTAACAAGTGTCACACCCCCGAACCAGACGGCGGAAACGTCTGGAGGCGGGTGACTTCATTGTGAAGTATCATAACAATTGAATATAAATGAAACAGAGCAATCCAAACATCATACATTGAGATAATAAACTTACATTGTTTACATTTTGTATTTGTTCTTCGAATTACACAAAAGAGACATAAGCAGAAAAATCCAAGCTACAGCTAAAAATCTTGCATCCGCGTCCCTTGTTACCTGCTTATTAGATCCCTGAGAATACAAGTCATTTTGAAAAGCGTCAACTAAAAAGTTGGAGAGTTCATAAGCATTTTTGTATAAAATCGTCTTCACTTGTTTAGAGTCGTTCGTATTGTACTTTCAGAAAATCTGATATTTTCTATGAAATCGTTTGAGTCTTGCCTTGAAAATCATGGATATATGTGTGCATGTCATTACTTTTGTTCATCCTTATAAGGAGTGATCTTTGAAAAGTATTGTAATTTTGAAAGCGAGTTGTGTCCGAGAATAGTTCTTTTGAACAGTAAAAATCAACCGTTTCCAGAAAAATCTCTTCTTTTCAAAAAAGAAATATGGTTGAAAATCTTGTTCCTCTTATTGAGTAAAATTGAATGTGCGTTCTAGTTTATCGCTATCGAAATCGTAGAAAAATCGTTCTCTCCAGAAAATCCTATATTTTCTACTATAAAATATTCGTAAGTTCTAGTTTATCGTTATCGAAATCATAGAAAATCGTTTTCCCCAGAAAATCCTATATTTTCTGTTATAAAATAATCGTAAGTTCTAGTTTCCAACTATGTATATGTGTGGGCTACTTTATCGTTTACAACGTTTTCCATAGAGTCTTACGCCTTTTTAATTTGTAAAAATAGCAGTATTACGACTCTATACTTGTTAGGAGAAAGAATCAACATGGCAATTGTGGACATTCTACGCGATGAATAAGGACAGTCAACGCAACAAATGCGGACCATCACTTACCATGTATAGGACGGTCAACACAACGTGCCAAAAATATATTTATGAGGTTTTTCCTTACATAAATTTCTAGATGACATAGCTGTTGGATTAATGTGTAAGTCCATAACTATATTGGCATGTACTTGACCCGACCCGGCATGGTCCATTTGGGTTACACTTCACCGGCACAATTTATATGGATAGTCTTTTGAGAATAGTATATTTATGATTTATATTAATATATTAATATGGAATCATATTATTTAATTAGTATTGATCAAGAATTAATTTAGAATTAATTAAGTGATCAAAAAGAATTAATTAAATATGGACTCTTATATATATGGAATGGGCCAAGTTCATTTTGGTTGGGCTAAGCTTTCATGGATGGTCCATGGTGCTTTTAACCCATGGATCGTATGTAAATGAAAGGTCATGGGTATTAGGGTTTACATGGATGTAACCCTAATCCTCCATAATATATAAAGGGGTCATTGGCTCACAAAATTGACACAAGTGTGTGAAAATAAAAGTGGGCCGATTTTAGTGTGCATACATATTCTCTCAAGTTCTTCGAAGGTGTTTTGGTGATTTGTGATTCCATTTGAGGCTTCCACAATATTGGGGCTAAGCTCTTAAAGCTTGAAGACATCAAGCTACATCAAAAGGTATGTCATCTAACTAGAACTTTGTAGTATAGGTGCTTCATAATATGCTAGTTAGGATGAAACCTTGGAATAGTTAATATTTGCATGTATAATAGAGAAAACATAGATCCAAGGTTTATAGGGTTGCATGTACACCATATGAGTGTTAGAATGCTCAAAACCCAACAATAACATATTCTAGTGAGTCGTTATAACAATACTAATCTGACGAAGTGCCTGTTTTGGCGTTTCTCAGGCGCCCTCGGTTTGGAAAAGACATTTGTCACCCTATACTGGCATGTCTAGCTATAGTGAACAACGAAGGTGCGGGGTTTCAACCCCGTATAGATCTATACACAAATTCCCGCTCTCCCTCCAGGAGACTCTGGCTATAACTCCTTACAGGACTTAGACGTACACTAATATTTTTATATTTAGGTACTTTTGAGATTTGTCTGAATAGAATATTAACAACCTTTTGAGAAATCGTTAGAGATCCATTATTTGTTAAATAAATAATGAAATTCGTACTTGTTGAATAAGAATATCGTTCTCGTTCCATATCGTTGATTGTGCTCGTTAACTAGGTGCTCGTGTTTGTTCCTTTTCGTTTATTGAAAAATGAGTCATTTTAGTCAAGAGAAAAAGTGTCAAGTTATAATTTATACAAATGTTTTATGACATTTAGAACATTACTTATGTTCTTGGAGGTTCTGTTATATTGATGCAAATGTTTTATTTTCAAGTTGGAAAAAAAGGAAAAAAAAAACATAACGTTTGTCAAATTTTAAGATAATTACTTGTTTTGTGAAAAACGAATTATTTGTAAAATTTGAATCATTTGTTATATGAGTTGAATTAGGTCAAATTTAGTAAAAGATAAAATGATATGATTATTTTATTAGTTTTAAAAGTTTGATCTAAATGTTTTAAGGAGTTACATATTTTGTCATAAAATTTTGGAGCTCAAAAGTTTTTTTTAAAGTTGTGATCTTAAGGGTTTTTGAAACTTCCATAAGTTATGGATATGAAAGTTTTTTTAAAAAAAAAAATTTGATTCAAAGTTTTTATGGAGTTACAAAATTTGGTGTTAATGTTTTAAAGAATTCCATAACTTGTTCTTAAGTTATGGAACATGGAAAGTTTCATCATAAAACACCATTAATTCCATAAGTTATGGAATCCAAAGGTTTTCAAGAATTACAAAACTTGCCCTCAAGTTTTGGAATTTGAGAAAAGTTTTTTGTGAAAAAAAGAATTGAATTCTAAAACTCTTGGGTTCATAACTTAAACAATTAATTAAATGGTTTTAATTTTGAGTTTAATAATTGGAATTATGATGTTTTGTTGAATAGTTCAAATTAACTCTTATGGACTTTATTAATAGTTAATTAAAGCGTTTAATTAAAAGAGTATTACTAATCCATAAATATATGGTTTGAGTTTAATTAAATTAAAAGTCCAGTTTAATTAATATATTAAACCACCAAGTATTTTAAATGTCTAAAATACACCCTTATACTATTATAATATTAAAAGTTTAATATATTATATGTATAAGAGCAAGTCGTCTTACCATTAGTAGGCCTCATTCACGAAGCCGGTCTACAAGGGGGGTATAAGGTTACTGCCTATAAAATGGCAGTTTAATGGGTGTCCACTCTCACTCACCGCTTCCTTGACCGGTGGAGGGTCGTTAGCCGAACAGGTAGGACAAGGACTATAATTCTCCCTTCATCATAAGTATAATGATAAATAATAAGTAACTAAACACTTATAAATTCCCAATCTTAGTTACTTAGGAAAATGTGAATAAGGTGCTAATCCATGAAATTACACTTTGCATTTTGTTTAAGCTGTTAGTGGAGCGTGTGTGGTTAACCGGCACACTAACCTGGACTTAACAAGGTAGGCAAGGGTAACTTAAAATTTATCATAGTATCGTTGGAGCGTGTGAGGTTAACCGGCACATCGATTGAGGGGTAAATATTAAGGGTACCAAGTATATTTGCATGGTTACTTCATACCTTGTTTTGTGATCCTCGGCATCCCAGTCACAAAACCTGAAGGGCACACTCGAGATTGAAACATGCCATTGAAAAGTTCAATGAATCTCAAAAGAATCTAGGAGTTTCAAAACCAATTAAAACCTAATAATACATTTCGTTTATCTTGGTGGAAATTGGTGAATCGTCATTCACCTACCTTCAAATATTTTATAGCTTGGATTACGGCATCCCTCTTCCAAGTTATAAAATAGTTTGTTGGGTCCTAGCCTTAATATATCATATTGGGTGTTATATTAAGGACTTAAATCAACTTTACGTGAATTTCTCCCATTGTTGATGTCTGGTTTAGACAACAATGATCTTCCCAAACCAAGCTTTCCTAATGAATATGACTTCCCGAGTTTGGCTCATGGAAGTCATACTTCTCTTCCTCGACCTCCTCCAATTATTCTCCCTAACCCACAAGTTCAAGGTCACTCAAGCCCTAATGGCAAGCAAGGTCTATGTGTGATCACATCTTAGAGATGAAGTCACATATTGACAAGCCGGGAGAGTTGGGTGTCAAAGTCTTGAGAAAGTTGGATGTTCAATCACTTTCTAAGTCACATAGTGAGTTCCTTTGGGACTACTATGAAACAGACTATGACATGAACCTTAATGATCATATCTATTTGTTTGGTGCTGCTGAATCAGCAATGATTTGGAACGATAGTAAAGCAAATTTGATTAGAAGATCAACTTCCCAAAAACTTTATGGACAGTGACAATGGTGACACTGGAAATCCAAAAAAACCATTCTCTTCCCAATGGAAAGGGATTGGCCATAGTCAACCCGGTTGACCAAATGGTAAAGAGAAAGGCTAAGTCTGAGATAGTCCCATTACCAAAGGGTCGATATGTTTATTTTGCCAATGGAAGGGGCGTTGATTGCAAAGCTGCCAAATTTACCTAAGGATGTTAAAGTCAATAAGTTTGACTCTACATCAGGTAGAGCCCATTATATAACTCTGTTAAATTCTATTCTGAGATCCTCATTACATGATGTGACTGGGTCACATGTTGATGTTTTAAGAATCAAAGAATAGAGAGAAATCTTAAAGGAAGTATATGTTGATTCTGATTGCGAAGGTGGATTTCGATCGCATCAGAATTTTGAGCAGTTGCTTAAGAAGTTATGATATATTGCTAAGGAATAGATAACAACAATTTTCCATGTGGATTGTAAGGATAAGTTTTTCCGCAAAGTTTTAAAATAAATGAAAATTGTTTAATTTTATTTATTTGAAGTATCCTTACAATGGCATTTGTGGAAAATTGTTGCTTATACGATTCTACTGACAGCAATATTGGAAAATGGATTTGATTCTTTCATTTGTGGTAGTGTCTAAATTTACCAAATCAAGAAAGTTCCTCATCACCCAAGTTTCAATTGGACCGAAACTTGGAATCATGCAAGTTGAATAGTATGATGAATAAGAACTTTCAAGCATTGGAAAATCAAGACTAATTACTTGTTCACATGGATGTGTGAGTCAAGTGAAGGACTAAAGGGATCGAGTACACATTCTTGTGCATTCGTCATGTCCACCACAAATCTCGTTAAGACTATTTGATTTACTAAAGTTTAGTAAATATGGTTATACTTACAAGTTTAAGTATAATTCTAAAACATTGGAAAAGTCTCAATGTGTGGCAGAACGAATGGGAAGAATCAAATTAGGCAGAAAGATAAACGTTTCTCAAATATGAAAAGATGGGAGAGTACTTTAGTATCATGTTTGTGATCATCTTAATGATTTAGAAATCATATCACAATTAGTCCTCTAAAGGTCATCTTAGTGCATTCTTATGACTAAGAAGAGGAATCATGAATTATTGAAATGGTTAGATCAGGAAGATGAGTCATACTTCGTTCCAAAACAATTCTTACAGTCATACTCCAAGATTGTAACTTGAGTGACATATCTTAAAGAAAGGTTTAAAACACTTGTCAAATGTAAGAGTAAAAGTGTCCTACTCTTGTACATTTGAAATTGGTAAGTTGTGATGTTTTGGATAAAACAAAGACCAACTAAGGCCAATTGTGTGAAGTGTTTGTCTTGATAAAGAATCCGCACTATCTCTTGAATATTTGGCAAGATAGTCTTATATGTCAAGAGGATAGTGGGAGTCTTAAAGATCCTAAAATGAATTTCAAGAACTAATCAAGAATAAAACCTGAGGTTCTTCACTAGCACACAACTTGAGGTTTATAACCTATCGTGTTGACATATTCTGTGCCCATTCCAGTTAAAGTTGGCTTTGCATAGGAGTTCTGAAAGTTCTCAATTGGTTGCATAACAACTTGGAAGCAATGGCAGGCCCTGTACTTCCAGGTGGCAAGAAGTTAAGATTGCATAAGTTTAGTCCATATGAGTTTGGATTTGTCATTATCCCTGTCTTGTGACTATGGTTTTGACGATTAACATGGATAAGAACACATACACCATAAAATCTAAGGGTCATAAGGTTTCTCTCCGATTCATGAAAATGATGGTGAGGAAACACTTACACTAAGTAGATTTGAAGCAGATGGCAAAAGGTCTAAACAATTGAGACTATGATTACGACATCCCTTTTCATAGTTCTGAAATTGTTTAGACACACATGCATGCTATTTAACGAAAGGTGTATGATTTTGATAAAGTTTTATCAAAGCATCTCGTATCAGAATTCGGAATTTTGGTGAGAAAGTCAATAAAGTATTGATTTCTAGAAGTCTAGCTGATTTCTGAGTACATGTCAAAGCTGGTGGGAGCATAAGTGTTATGCTAATAATCATCATGTTAGTGGGAGCATGATAATTATTGTTAGTGTTGCAAGTTAGAAATTTTAATTATAGAAAACAAAAGTTTCAATTCGTGAGGCTGCAGGGATTGAAAAAGTTGTTTTACTATAATTAAGGGAGAGGATATACTTCATTTCAGTTCTAAAGGCTTAGATTGAGACCTTAATCATCTTTAGTCAAGAATATATATATGAATTTCATGTTGGATTGGTTCAATTTAAGGAAATTCTATATATTACGTTCTCAAAATTCGATTATGATTACAGCATCCCTCTTCATAGTTAAATTTTGAAAACATGGCAAATAAAAATATTGTAGCAAAAGACTGGTCTAGAATCATGTCTTAATGTGAGACATCATGAATCGTGTACCATTTGCTTTGGGTACAGGATCGATTGCATGTGCTATAATATTTGTCATTTCTAAATTTTTCCAAATGCCCAGAGGCATTAAGAAGGGAAAAGGTCTAGAATTGGATATAACTAAAATGATTAAGCAATTGTCGAGGACAATCTGAGGTTTACCAAAGATTGGTTGCTCAGGGACAGTTGGAAGTATAGTGCTAATTTTGGAAGGACCATATTGACATATTCTGAAAAGAGGCATCTCTTATTCAGAAGTGATAGTCAAAATGAGAATATGGAGTTGTCTCCATAGGTGGAAGTTATCTGTGTAAGATTAGAAAACTTAATGCAAGAAGCATGTCCAAAGCAATGTACTTTGAATATGAGACTTAGTTTCCATGGAGTTGATCTCCATTGGAATACCTTATAATGACTGTTGACAAGTCTTTGTGACTTTGTACATATTCATTACAGGAGGGTCAGTGCATATAAGTTTAAAATCTAAACAGATTTCGATAAATGATAGGAATTTGAAATTCTCACATTTTTCGATAAGGATTTGGGAGTGTGAAATTAGAATCATTGAAATTATGTTCAATTGGTTTATTTCACAAAGTAAGGATCATAGACAAACATAGAGTGCATACTTGGTGTATGGCAAAGCTATTGTTTAAGAAAAACGTAGTGTACATGCTTGGAGCATGGGACAACTAGTGTTTTTAATTCAAGTATAAAGTTGATAAAACCAAAACAATGAATAATGAGTAATCAGTATGGTGATAAATAAAAGTGTTTATATATATTCATAGGGTTTGATCCCATATTTGATTCATTTATTCTTGTGTTTCACTTTGCATGTTTTGACTTCCAGAATAACTAAGTCGCTCTTCCTGAATGATTAAGTTATTCAAACCATCCAGAGTTGGTTATATGTTGGAAGTAGATATGAATGAAGACTGTCATGGGTTGGTTTGTAGAGGTCCAAGTTGGTGGACAAAGTGGTGCTACAACACTCATGAGTGCTCATAAGTTCTGAGTATTGGATTCAACCCGCGCTCATTTGAATCACTTCATGGATTTTATCACGAGTGATCATGAGACGATAATATCTTATATTCTTCAAACTTAGAGATATGAGTTGTTACTATGAGTTGGTTATACATTGATTGCACGAAAATGCATTGGTAACTCAATGTTATAAAACGTGCCTTTGTGTATGATTCAACAAGTAGTAGAACAAGCCATATGAGTCGAAGTTTATCCATTCCTTTTACCTTCAGGATAAAAGTGATATATGTGGGCCCATCGATGATTTAGCGATGACACATGTGAGTGCTTGGCCAAGCCAGGACTGATTTGATTTGTTCAATCAGTCAGTCATCATAAATCGAAAAACGGGAAACAACAAATGGACAGAGAGAATGATTATAATCCATGTCTCAGTCCATATGATATCTAGAATGGAGGAATATACGATCCCTTTTCTAATGGACAAGTCATTGACAAGGTCAGAGTTCGACAGCGGGGTTAAGAGCTACGATTGCCAGTTAGGTTTTGAAGTCATACTCAATAATAGTTTTAGACTTATCCAAGTGGGAGACTGTTGGATTAATGTCTAAGTCCATAACTATATTTGGTATGTACTTGACCCGACCCGGCATGGTCCATTTGGGTTGCACTTCACCGGCACAATTTATATGAATAGTCTTTTGAGAATAGTATATTTATGATTTATATTAATATATTATACGTTCTAATATATTAATATGGAATCATATTATTTAATTAGTATTGATCAAGAATTAATTTAGAATTAATTAAGTGATCAAAAAGAACTAATTAAATATGGACTCTTATATATATGGAATGCGCCAAGTTGATTTAGGTTGGGCTAAGCTTTGATGGATGGTCCATGGAGCTTTTAACCCATGGATCGTATGTAAATGAAAGGTCATGGGTATTAGGGTTTACATGGATGTAACCCTAATCCTCCATAATATATAAAGGGGTCCTTGGCTCACAAAATTGACACAAGTGTGTGAAAATAAGAGTGGGCCGATTTTAGTGTGCATACATATTCTCTCAAGTTCTTCCAAGGCGTTTTGGTGATTTGTGATTCCATTTGAGGCTTCCACACTATTGGGGCTAAGCTCTTAAATCTTGAAGACATCAATCTACATCAAAAGGTATGTCATCTAACTAGAACTTTGTAGTATAGGTGCTTCATAATATGCTAGTTAGGATGAAACCTTGGAATTGTTAATATTTGCATGTATAATAGAGAAAACATAGATACAAGGTTTATAGGGTTGCATGTACACCATAGGAGTGTTAGAATGCTCAAAACCCAACAATAACATATTCTAGTGAGTCGTTATAACAATACTAATATGACGAAGTGCCTGTTTTGGCGTTTCTCAGGCGCCCTCGGTTTGGAAAAGACATTTGTCACCCTAGACTGGCCTGTCTAGCTGTAGTGAACATCGAAGGTGCGGGGTTTCAACCCCATATAGATCTATACACAAATTCCCGCTCTCCCTCCTGGAGACTCTGGCTATAACTCCTTACAGGACTTAGACGTACACTAATATTTTTATATTTAGGTACTTTTGAGATTTGTCTGACTAGAATATTAACAGCCTTTTGAGAAATCGTTAGAGATCCATTATTTGTTAAATAAATAATGAAATTCGTACTTGTTGAATAAGAATATTGTTCTCGTTCCATATCGTTGATTGTGCTCGTTAACTAGGTGCTCGTGTTTGTTCCTTTTCGTTTATTGAAAAATGAGTCATTTTAGTCAAGAGAAAAAGTGTCAAGTTATAATTTATACTAATTTATAACTGAAAGTTATGACACGTATTTTATGTTTTATGACATATAGAACATTACTTATGTTCTTGGAGGTTCTATGACAGCAGCTTATGACATACAAATATTTCTGTCATAAAGGCTCTATTTGATATTTTCTTGACACAAACTTTTATATTGAATATTTGCAAAATACTCCGTGACAGTTTGCAAAAATAGTCACAAAGTTTCCTTTTTCGAAAATTTATTAGAAATGGTGTCCACTTATCAAGATCCCTATTATAACTTTTATCTTTAGACATGAAAGCATAGATAAAGGGGTTAAGTTGGACACACCCAATAGTTGGGAGGCTCTATTGTACAAAGTATCCTCTGTTCGTTATGAAATTTAGAAATCCTTCGTTCATGAGTATATTACTAAATAATAATTTAATAATATTTCAAACACACATACAAACATACGTATATATGTAATGATTTAATAATATAGGAAAGATTTGACTTGTATTCTCCCCCAAAAACATTAAAACATTGAAAAAGGTGGGGTATGAAGCTCACCTTGAGTTGGTTGAGGAGTTGTTTGGAGTTATGGAGTGAAGATCTCAAGCTTAAACTCTTGCTGAGATGAGGAACTTCCCTGGGAGGGATATTTTCCTAAGGATGATCATCACATATTCAAATAATATGGATTCATTTTGAAATATAATAAAATATTAGGTGGGTGGAGGAATTTACCTTTCAACTTCAGGGAGAAATTGAGAATATTTTCCCTTCCAGCAAGATCATTGTTCTTACCTTGAAGATGAGTTTTAAGAGAAAATGGGAAAAGTGAGAGAGAAAGTGGAGTCTAAACTCCTTCACTGTCGTTGCTTTGTAGTATAAGAAAAAGGGAGGAATCGTTGGTGCATGGGGAGCTGGTGGTCCATGCATGGATATTTGGTGGGTAAAGCATGGGATACCGTTATTTGCATGGGAAATGAGGAATTTCATCAAATCACAAAGTCAATCCCTTTGTCCTTTTCTTGATTTAGGATAAGGTTTTCCTAAATCTCAACCATTTATTTTTATGAAGAATATGCTTAAAATAATTAATTTTAGCATAAAATAGGGGTCTAAGGGGTTTAGGATAGGAAAAATACGAGTTTGGTGTGATTTCCGGAATAGTCCAAAATCCGGAGCTAAATAGTCCAAAATCCGGAGCTAAATAGTCAATTCCGGAGCTCTAGGGTAAATTCTGAAGATCTAAGTTAAATTCTGGAGCAAAGGAGTAAATTCCGAAGCAAACAGTGAAGTTCCGGAGCAGATCTCGCAATTTCGGAGTCAGATGCGAAGTTGGTCGGATCCGGACCGAGGATGCGAGGTGGTGTCTTCCGAAGCAAGCCTTAAGCGAGACTATCCGGAGCTACCTTCCGGAGCAGAACCGAAGGGCCCGAACAGGGGGGGGGGGTTCCGAAGATGTAGCTTCTCTTGGCTCCTTAGGAGGCATTCCGGACTAAGAAGGTTTAGGACCAAGAGGTTTCCGAAGATGTAGCTTCTCTTGGCTCCTTAGGAGGCATTCCGGACTAAGAAGGTTTAGGACCAAGAGGTTTCCGGACCAAGAGGGTTCCGGACCAAGAGGGTTCTGGACCAAAAGGTTCCGGACCAAGAGGTTCCTTTTGGGTTTCCTCTTCCGGTTTTCAGCTGTTTTCGACTAAGGAAAGTGCTTAGAGAGATTTGAGAGATTTTGAGATACATGGAGATATTTGGGAGAGATTTCACATATGGGAGAGATTTAGGAGAGATTTCACATACTTGGAGAGATTTGGGAGAGATTTCACATACTTGGAGAGATTTGGGAGATATTTCATATTCTTGGAGAGATTTTCGAGAGATTCGATATACTTGTAGGGATTTCACATACCTGGAGAGATTTCGCATATAGGAGAGATTTGGGAGAGATTTCACATACTTGGAGAAAATTGGGAGAGATTTCACATACTTGGAGAGAATTGGGAGAGATTTCACATTCTTGGAGAGATTTTCGAGAGATTCGATATACTTAGAGGGATTTCACATACTTGGAGATGTTTCACATATAGGAGAGATTTGGGAGAGATTTCACATACTTGGAGAGATTTGGGAGAGATTCGATATACTTGGAGAGATTTCACATACTTGGAGAGATTTCATTCTAACACTACATGGCTCATTAGGAACTCATATTGTACACTTAGAAGTGTTAGCACAAGTCTCACAATAGTACTTGCTTAATTGAGGACAGAATTTCCTAGCTAAAAAGGCTAGTTGTGACATCATCCCCCCGTTAGAGGGAATTTCGTCCCGAAATTCTTTCGAAAGATAGGGTTATGAATGCAAAAAGAGGTAAGGGTATTTTTGAGTTATTTGGTCCTTACGTTCCCAAGTGAATACCGGTTAACGCCTAGAGTTCTCTCGAACCTTCACAATAGGGATGCGGCTTTGTTTTGTGTTCTTAACTTTCCCGTTCATTGACTTGATATACTGATCAATGATTACGAGGTTCTAGTTCACCTTAGTCGTGTCTACTAGGACTGGGAGGGTTGTCTGATAGACACTTTCTAGGTTCGATACATGGAATACAGGGTGTGCGTTACTAAACTCGAAGGGTAATTGGAGTTTGTAGGCTACCGGGCCGATTCGTGCGAGGATCTCGAAGGGTCTGGTGCATCGGGAGTTTAGCTTACTATTCCTTTTTGAATCGAGTCCCTCTTCGCCGAGGGAAGTTCTTAAATTAATACCCCGATCTCCTACTTGGGATTTCAAGGTTTTAAGATGCTATCAATATAGTTCCTTTGTCGGTGTTACGATGTTTGGGGTCGTGTTCGGGTTTGGACTATCCTTTTCGTGGTGTCTGGAATAATCTCGGGTCTAGTGAGTGTGCTGTTGGGCGTTTGTCATCTTGTCGGCTGGGTATCTCCCATCTTAGCCTAACAGAGGATGATCTGCACCTCTGGCCACACAGGGCCTCGAGGGGTGCAACTCTGATGTTTGAGTGGTAGTTGTTGTTATATGAATACTCGGTTAGAAGCAAGTGGGCATCCCAAACTTTGTCAATGTCCACTACACATGCTTCTCTTCGGGATGTGGTTTCGTGTTTACCTTGACCTTGCCAGGTGGAATTTCTAGAGTTTTGGTGGTCTGACACTTGTGAGTGCGGGACACATGGAAGGAGAAAGGTCCTAACCTCGGTCCTCTGGTTAATCGGGGACTATGAGTTATCAGGCCCTTTCTTGGCGAGGCCTTTTGAATGGTCTTCTAGGGATCGGGATCCTGGTGTCCTAGAAGTAGAGTTTTCTGGGTCTTAGGAGTTGGTACTACAGTCACCAAGGTTGAGTTTGCGTGATATAGTTGACCTTATGAGCCTTAGATTATCTAGGGAGTTTTCTCCCTAGGGTTTTTCCAATCTAATGGTCGGTCGGCCTCTTCCAGTTCTTTGCTGGTGGTTGAGCGAACCTCCAATTCGGGGTAGGGAGTGTCGATCCTTGATGATGGGTTCGTTTGGCTAAATCGTAGTCAGTGGTGCTTATGGTAGTTTCGTTTTTCTCCCTCATGAGTTAGGCGGGTGCTTCCTGTGGTTAGGGACTGGGTCTGATGTTTACTTATCTATTATGTCGATGTTGCGATCAGACACTGTCTGTTCTTGTGACTGTGCTAGGTGGCATCGGGTGTTTGGTTATTGGGGTGTTTCTAGGAGTCGGGGTGATTCTATTTCCGCTTAGCACTTGGTTGAGGTTTCCAAGAGGTTTTGGGAACCTTTGGAGGAAGGTTGGAAGTCTTTCGGATTCCCTTAATGCCTTTTGCTCCTTGATTTTTAAATCTTTATCGGGGCTAGGGAAAAGCGTGTGGCAATTCTTACACCAGGACTTAGGTATCTGGTTGCTAGGGATTTGCCGTTACCGGCTGAAAGAGTTTCGTTACCCGGTGGAGTAGGACGAAAGTCTATTGGTAGAGCTCGAGGTTTGTAAGGTGAGGATCAAGTATGTCCGTGCCAATTGATGGCATTGGACTTCTTCTTGTTACGTCGATTCGAGGAGCACTGGTTGCTAGTAATGACAGGGTGTTCTATGTTCATGTTCTTATCGTTGCTAGTTTCGTTTTTGTTGTTAGCATTGGGTCTATCTCGTTTCTACTTCTTAGGAGTTCTAGTGTTTGTGTTCTTATCGTTGCTAGTTTCATTTTCATTGTTACCATTGGGTCTATATCGTTTCAGCTTGTTAGGTGTTCTAGTGTTTGTGTTCTTATCGTTGTTAGTTTCGTTTTCGTTGTTACCATTGGGTCTATATTGTTTCTGCTTGTTAGGTGTTCTAGTGTTTGTGTTCTTATCGTTGTTAGTTTCGTTTTCTTTGTTACCATTGGGTCTATATCATTTCTGCTTGTTAGGTGTTTTAGCGACACAAAGGCGCTGTTATAAGTCAAGGGAATTCGTAATCTGACTTCTGCCAGGTTTTTCCACTATAGATGGATGTGACCCGACTGCACGTACTTAGGATTTTAAAAGGTAATTGACTTGGGGTTCTGTCCTAATCAACATTTAGACTAGGGACAGGAAAATGATGCTGAATCGCACGTCTTAGTTTATGGAATCCTAACTATATACGATACCAACGTTCATATGGAACCATTCATGGTCCATTGGTAAGGATTCTATAGCTTCTCCGTAATTCACGGATTCGCTCGAATAGGGAAATAGTTTTTGATTACGTCTTCAATTTCCAAGACCTTTTTGTGAAAATCCGTTACATGATGTTTATCGTTCGAAACGTACCAAAAATCTCGGTAGGGTTTCTTGTCATCTCTTCATGTCTAGTTGTCAACTCCCTAGTCAGTCATCTCTGTTGGACAATTTCTCTTGAAATGTCGTGTTGCACCGCACTGGTGACAAACTGGACTTACTTCTGGGTTGAGGGTCGGAGTGACGCATGGGGCCGGGGCCCTACAGTAGAGGGAGGTGTATCCCATCTTATTGCACCTTTTGTAACGATGTGTCTAGCAGACTCTCCAATGATGGTATTTGCACTTGTTGCAGGGTGGATTGTTCCCAAGGTATGATTGTCTTGGTGTGGGAGGAGTAGGGTTAACAGGGGTAGAGACTGGTCCTACTTGTTTCCTTTTAGTAAGCCTCTGAGTCGAACTACCTCCTTTTTCGTTTCCGAACTTTCGTTTCTTGTTCTTAGGTTTAGGTCCTTGAGTGCATTGGTGAGTTGTTCTTCGTCGGTTTCCTTGGTTGTTGTTACGGTTGAATTTACCGACACTGCTTCCAACTTTGTTTGTGTCGTTGGCATTGAAGTATGCCATGACGGCTGCTACAGCAGCTGTTACAATGGCTTGGAATGTGGTAGGGTCTATTCGCAAGACCAATGCATCGTCAGGGTACTGGTTGTCTCCATGCGAACATATGACCCTGTTGCGGACGAAAGGTGAGCTCGTATGTACTTGTAGCTAGTTTCAAGTGGGTTTACTCCTATAATCTTAACGTACTGGTGCTAATTGTGTCAACCTACATCCCCATGATGCAGTTATGGTATTGAGTGGGAACATGTATTGTCTAACGTAAAGTCCATCAACAGAGCACATAGCTAGCACTATAGTTAATGGATTCGGTTGTATGGATTCTTGGAGGATGTACTCCTCTTTGTTTACTACTACTGGTTGCGATTAAGGGCATTATGATCGTAAGGCAAGTAGTGTGGTGATCCTCTTTTGGCGCACAAAGTGCTTGGCCATTTACTTATACTATGAGTGCCCTTTTTGTGTTCCTTATGCTGTTGAGGTTGTCCTAGCCTTGATAGCTATGAGTTGTGGTCTCCAAATGACCATTGTCTAGTTTTCTGGTCTTACTTGTGGGTTTCGTAGGCAATTGGAAGGGTGTTCTTGTTACTCGTAGGGGATCAGATTTACATTGTTGCGTACTGGGCTTTGTCTATGGTTTCCATTTCTCCAAGATAGAGGGTTGGAAACCGGGAGTCAATTAGGGTTACTCGTGGTCTAGACAGAGGTGATGCCTGATTCGTGAGGGTGTTGGCTATCGGAGTTCGATGCACGTCGATTATGGATTGTCTTTTGTGGAGACGTGCCCTAAACCGGATAGGAGTCAATTACTTAACTTGTTGTTGCGTGAATATCGTTTTGTTTCTGGGTATGTTCATCCCAGGGGCACTTATATTGGGTGGTTACGTATCTGGGAAGAGAAAGGTGAAAGGGTCTCTGGTCTGCTCCCAATCGGGTAAGGCTCGTCAAGGGTTTCCTTGGCGCTTTCATCCTTGCTGGTTTCTTAGTCGGAATTCTCCCTTTCATAATTCATCTCTGGGTATCCCTTAGAATCCATTTCTGGATTTTCCTCTTGGGCTTCTTTTGGTCTCTCCTTGCCCCATCCACAAATCATCGTGATAGGGTAGTAGAAGTCTTGGTGAGGAATTTCAATTACTTGTTTGTGCAAGAATTGAGGTACGAGATATACGGGGAAAGTTTAGGTGTGGGAGGGGTTCATAGTGTCCTAAAATACTCCTATAGTGTTTTAAACATGATGTTCGATTCTAGTATTCTCTTGTAAACATAGTTGGTAGGTTTTAGGTTCGTTGCAACACCACCATCACTCCCAAGCACATGTTGGTCATATCTCAAATAAATATATTTGATCAAGCTATATTGGTCCCAGATATGATTACATAACTGCCCAGGTTTGACTGTAGTGTTCAACCTTTAGTTACTTTTGTTTTCTTCTCGTTATGATACTGTGTTAGTAGATATGTATACTTTTATAAAATACTTATCTTTTTAAAGTATACTTTTAACTAGAGTGTGTTTTAGTCCCATTGTATTTATAGTTGTATATCTTGTATGACTAGATATACCAGTTCACTATAAATAATGCTCTGATACCAATCTGTCACACCCCCCGACCAGACGGCGGAAACGTCCGGAGGCGGGTGACTTCATTGTGCAGTATCATAACAATTGAATATAAATGAAACAGAGCAATCCAAACATCATACATTGAGATAATAAACTTACATTGTTTACATTTTGTATTTGTTCTTCGAATTACACAAAAGAGACATAAGCAGAAAAATCCAAGCTACAGCTAAAAATCTTGCATCCGCGTCCCATGTTACCTACTTATTAGATCCCTGAGAATACAAGTCTTTTTGAAAAGCGTCAACTAAAAAGTTGGTGAGTTCATAAGCATTTTTGTATAAAATCGTCTTCACTTGTTTAGAGTCGTTCGTATTGTACTTTAAGAAAATCTGATATTTTCTATGAAATCGTTTGAGTCTTGACTTGAAAATCATGGATATATGTGTGCATGTCATTACTTTTGTTCATCCTTATAAGGAGTGATCTTTGAAAAGTATTGTAATTTGTGAAAGCGAGTTGTGTCCGAGAATAGTTCTTTTGAACAGAAAAAATCAACCGTTTCCAGAAAAATCTCTTATTTTCAAAAAAGAAATATGGTTGAAAATCTTGTTCCTCTTATTGAGTAAAATTGAATGTGCGTTCTAGTTTATCGTTATTGAAATCGGTGAAAAATCGTTCTCTCCAGAAAATCCTATATTTTCTGCTATAAAATATTCGTAAGTTCAAGTTTATCGTTATCGAAATCGTAGAAAATCTTTTTCCCCAGAAAATCCTATATTTTCTGCTATAAAATAATCGTAAGTTCTAGTTTCCAACTATGTATATGTGTGGGCTACTTTATTGTTTTCATAATCGTTTAGAACGTTTTCCATAGAGTCCTACACCTTTTTCATTTGTAAAAATAGCAGTATTACGACTCTATACTTGTTAGGAGAAAGAATCAACATGGCAATTGTGGACATTCTACGCGATGAATAAGGATAGTCAACGCAAAAAATACGGACCATCACTTATCATGTATAGGACGGTTAACACAACGTGCCAAAAATTTATTTATGAGGTTTTTTCTTACATAAATTTCTAGATGACATAACATATTCTAGTGAGTCGTTATAACCATACTAATCGACAAAGTGCCTGTTTTGGCGTTTCTCAGGCGCCCTCGGTTTGGAAAAAACATTTGTCACCCTAGACTGGCCTGTCTAGCTGTAGCGAACATCAAAGGTGCGGGGTGTCAACCCCGTATACATCTATACACAAATTCCCGCTCTCCCTCCAGGAGACTCTGACTATAACTCCTTACAGGACTTAGACGTACACTAATATTTTTATATTTAGGTACTTTTGAGATTTGTCTGACTAGAATATTAACAACCTTTTGACCAATCGTTAGAGATCCATTATTTGTTAAATAAATAATGAAATTCGTACTTGTTGAATAAGAATATCGTTCTCGTTCCATATCGTTGATTGTGCTCGTTAACTAGGTGCTCGTGTTTGTTCCTTTTCGTTTATTGAAAAATGAGTCATTTTAGTCAAGAGAAAAAGTGTCAACTTATAATTAATATAAATTTATAATTGCCGGTTATGACACGCATTTTCTGTTTTATGACATATAGAACATTACTTATGTTCTTGGAGGTTCTATGACAGCAGCTTATGACATACAAATATTTCTGTCATAAAGGCTCTATTTGATATTTTCTTGCCGTAAACTTTTATATTGAATATTTACAAAATACTACCTGACAGTTTGCAAAAATAGTCACAAAGTTTCCTTTTTCGAAAATTTACTAGAAATGGTGTCTGCTTATCAAGATCCCTATTATAACTTTTATCTTTAGACATGAAAGCATAGATAAAGGGGTTAAGGTGGACACACCTAATAGTTGGGAGACTCTTTTGTACAAAGTATCCTCTGTTCGTATGAAATTTAGAAATCCTTCGTTCATGAGTATATTACTAAATAATAATTTAATAATATTTCACACACACATACAAACATACGTATATATGCAATGATTTAATAATCTAGTCAAGATTTGACTTGTACTCTCCCCCAAAAACATTAAAACATTGAAAAAGGTGGGGTATGAAGCTCACCTTGAGTTGGTTGAGGAGTTGTTTGGAGTTATGGAGTGAAGATCTCAAGATTAAACTCTTGTTGAGATGAGGAACTTCCCTAGGAGGGATGTTTTCCTAAGGATGATCATCACATATTAAAATAATATGGATTCATCTTGAAATATAATAAAATATTAGGTGGGTGGAGGAATTTACCTTTCAACTTCAGAGAGAAATTGAGAATATTTTCCCTTCCAGCCAGATCATTGTTCTTGCCTTGAAGATGAGTTTTGAGAGAAAATGGGAAAAGTGAGAGAGAAAGTGGAGTCTAAACTCCTTCACTGTCGTTGCTTTGGAGTATAAGAAAAAGGGAGGAATCTTTGGTGCATGGGGATCTGGTGGTCCATTCATGGATATTTGGTGGGTAAAGCATGGGATACAGTGATTTGCATGGGAAATGAGGAAATTCATCAAATCACAAAATCAATCCCTTTGTCCTTTTCTTGATTTAGGATAAGGTTTTCCTAAATCTCAACCATTTATTTTTATGAAGAATATGCTTAAAATAATTAATTTTAGCATAAAATAGGGGTCTAAGGGGTTTAAGTTAGGAAAAATACGAGTTTGGTGTGATTTCCGGCGTCAAAATGTCCTAAAATGATGAAAAGGTCCGGAATAGTCCAAAATCCGGAGCTAAATAGTCAATTCCGGAGCTCTAGGGTAAATTCCGAAGCTCTAAGTTAAATTCCGGAGGAAAGGAGTAAATTCTGAAGCAAACAGTGAAGTTCCGGAGCAGATCTCGCAATTCCAGAGTCAGATGCGATGTTGGTCGGATCCGGACCGAGGATGCGAGGTGGTGTCTTCTGAAGCAAGCCTTAAGCGAGACTATCCGGAGCTACCTTCCGGAGCAGAACCAAAGGGTCCGACCAGGGGGGGGGTTCCGAACATGTAGCTTCTCTTGGCTCCTTAGGAGGCATTTCGGACTAAGAAGGTTTAGGACCAAGAGGGTTCCGAACCAAGAGGGTTCCGGACCAAGAGGGTTCCGGACCAAAAGGTTCCGGACCAAGAGGTTCGGTTTGGGTTTCCTCTTCCGGTTTTGAGTTGTTTTTTACTAAGGAAGGTGCTTAGAGAGATTTGAGAGAGATTTGAGATACGTGGAGAGATTTGGGAGAGATTTCACATTCTTGGAGAGTTTTGGGAGAGATTTCACACACTTGGAGAGATTTCACATATGGGAGAGATTTGGTTGAGATTTCACATACTTCGAGAGATTTGGGAGAGATTTCACATTCTTGGAGAGATTTTCGAGAGATTTGATATACTTGGAGGGATTTCACATACTTGGAGAGATTTCGCATATGGGAGAGATTTGGGAGAGATTTCACATAATTGGAGAGAATTGGGAGAGATTTCACATACTTGGAGAGAACTGGGAGATATTTCACATTCTTGGAGAGATTTTCGAGAGATTCGATATACTTGGAGGGATTTCACATACTTTGAGAGATTTCGCATATGGGAGAGATTTGGGAGAGATTTCACATACCTGGACAGATTTGGGAGAGATTCAATATACTTGGAGAGATTTCACATACTTGGAGAGATTTCATTCTAACACTTCATGGCTCATTAGGAACTCATATTGTAAACTTAGAAGTGTTAGCACAACTCTCAGAATAGTACTTGCTTACTTGAGGACGGAATTTCCTAGCCAAAAAGGCTAGTTGTGACAACAAGGTAGGCAAAGGGCAACTTAATGTTTATCATAGTATCGGTGGAGCGTGTGTGGTTAACCGGCACATCGATTAAGGGGTAAATATTAAGGGTACAAAGTATACTTGCATGGTTATTCACACCTTGTTTTGTGATCCTCGGCATCCCAGTCACAAAACTTGAGAGGGCACAATCGAGATTGAAACATGCCATTGAAAAGTTCAATGAATCTTAAAAGATCTCGGAGTTTCAAATCCAATTAAAACCTAGTATTTCTATTTCGTTTTTCATGGTGGAAATTGGCGAATCGTCATTCGCCTACCTACAAATATTCTATAGCTTGGATTACGGCACCCCTCTTCCAAGTTATAAAATATTGTGTTGGGTCCTGACATTAATATTTCATATTGGGTGTTATATTAAGGACTTTAAATCAACTATCTTGAATATCTCCCAAAAGATGTCTAGTTCAGACATCTATGATTCCCAAATCTCTTGGTACTTCACTGTTGGATATAGTGTCTAAGTCCATAACTTTATTTTGTATGTACTTGACCCGACCCGGCATGGTCCATTTGGGTTGCACTTCACCCGAACAATTTATGGATAATCATTTCAGAATAGTATAAGTTATGATTTATTAATATATTATAAGTCCTAATATATTAATATAAAATCATATTATTTAATTAGTATTGATCTATAATTAATCTAGAATTAATTTAGAGATCAAAAGTATGACTAATTAAATATGGGCTCTTGTATTTATATAGTGTGGGCTAATGCTTATTTGGAATGGGCTAGGCTTGCATGGAAAGTCCATGGATACTTCATGGAGCTTTAACCCACGGATCTCATGGAAATGAAAAGACATGGGTATTAGGGTTTACATGGATGTAACCCTAATCCACCACACTATATAAAGGAGGGTTTGGTTCTTGAAATTGGACTAGTTGACGTGTGTAAACTAAGAGGGCCGATTTCAAGAAGTTTGTGACTATTCTCTCAAGTTTCCAAGTTTGTGGTGATTTGTGACTTCCATTTGAGGCATCCACATTATTGGTGCTAGGCTCTCAAACTCCAAGCAATCAACTACTACTACAAGGTAAGTAATTCTACTAGTTTTATTTGATTCAAGTACCCCATGCCAAGCTAGTTAGGATAAGAACCTTGGAAAAATAATTATTTGCATGTATCTTAGTCAAACATAGATCCAAGGTTTCTAGGGTTGCATGTACACCATAAGAGTGTTAGAATGTGCTGAAAACCCATCAGTGGTATCAGAGACTGGTTTGTTTATTTGATACTTGATGCAAAAAAAAAAGAAAAAAAAGAACTTGAAAATCGAAGTTTTGTTCAAAAGCTCGTATCAAAATTTTAAGTTTTGTATATGTAATTACGATTCTTGAAATTTTTGATATGAACATTCATAAACATATGAGTTTAGAAGATCATAGAAATTATGTGCTAATAATTGATTAGATTAATTCTTGATCTTTATGTGTTTTAATGGAGTCCATAACTAGTTCTTAAGTTATGGATAACCAAAAGTCGTCTTACCGCTAGTACACCTCATTCACGAAGCCGGTCTATAAGGGGGGTATAAGGTTGTTGCCTATAAAATGGCAACTTAATGGGTGTCGACTCTCACCCACCACTTCCTTGATCGGTGGAGGGTCGTTAGCCGAACGGGTAGGACAAGGACTTATAAATTCTCTTTAAAAGTATAATGATAATACTAAAGTAACTAAACTTTATTGAATTCCCAATCCTAGTTATTTTAGGAAAATGTGAATAAGGTGCTAATCCATGAAATTACACTTTACATTTTGTTTAAGTCGTTAGTGGAGCGTGTGTGGTTAACCGGCACACTAACTTGAACTTAACAAGGTAGGTAAAGGGTGACTTAATGTTTATCATAGTATCGATGGAGCGTGTGTGGTTAACCGGCACATTGATTGAGGGGTAATACATTAAGGGTACCAAGTAATTTGCATGGTTACTTCACACCTTGTTTTGTGATCCTCGGCATCCCAGTCACAAAACATGAAGGGCACACTCGAGATTGAAACATGCCATTGAAGAAAGTTCAATGAATCTCAAAGAATCTAGGAGTTTCTAAACCAATTAAAACCTAATTAAATATTTAGTTTTTCATGGTGGAAATTGGTGAATCATCATTCACCTACCTTCAAATATCTTATAGCTTAGATTACGGCATCCCTCTTCTAAGTTATAAAATATTGTGTTGGGTCCTAGCCTTAATATTACATTTGGGTGTTTTGTTAAGGACTATCTCTATATCCAATCTAATCTATTCCCTCTTCTTTTCAGATGTCTTCCAATAACAATGCTTCTGGCTCAAACCTTACTAGCTCCTTCTCTCTCATGAATCTTTATGGGAGAGTCATCTTTGATGGGTCCAACTTTACAGATTGGATCAGAAACATCAGGGTAGTCACTCGGTATGAGAACAAAGAATATTTTCTCGACAAGGAGCTGAAGGTACCCGAGCCAACTGCTACTCCTGAAGAGCTTGCTGAATATGAGGTACATGAAAGAGATGCTACAAAAGTGGCATGTATCATGATGGCCACCATGACAGCCGAGCTCCAAAAGTCCTATGAGGACTATTATCCTTTTGAGATGCACCAGGACTTGATGGACCGCTACCATCAAAGTGCTCGTCAAGAGCGATATGAAATAATCTCCTCCATGATAACAACCCGAATGAAGGATGGTGAATCCATCACGGGCCACATGCAGAAAATGCAAAGGTATGTGGACCGTTTGCTGAAGCTGAATGTGAAGTTTCCCGAGGAGTTAGCAATAGCCATTATTTTGCACTCCTTACCATCGTGTTATGATCTATTCCGCATGACATATCACATGAACAAGGAAGATGTCACCCTCAGCAAACTTCAAGGACTCTTGAAGACCACCGAAAGTGGTCTAAAGGGTAAGTCGGTTGTTACTACTCCTACTCCTACTCCAACTGCGGCCAATGTCTTGGTAATCGGGCATGGCAAAGGGAAGAAGAGAAAGAACCCTTCTAAGGGTACCAAGGGTAAGACCCTTGAAGGCTCCTCTTCAAGCAAAACCAAGAAAGGTTTTGTCACTCCTTCTGCTAACCCTAATGAGGCTGAATGCTTCTATTGTCATGAAAAGTCGCACTGGAAGCGAAACTGCCCAAAGTACCAGCAAGATTTGAAGGATGGGAAAGTAAAACCCAACCATGCAGGTATATACACTATATTGTCTAATAACTCACCTCATTCTAAGTCTTGGGTCCTTGATACAGGTTGTGGTATTCACATATGTTGTGATTTGCAGGGACTAAGAAGAAGTGAGAATGTGGAGCAAGGAAAGATAAACTTGATCATGGGAAACAGGAAAGCTTCACCTGTCACCAAGATAGAAGTTTATTCCTTAGTGCTAAATAGTGGGTTTACATTAGATTTGAATAAATGTTATTATTCGCCAGAAATGGCAAGAAATGTTATTTCCTTTCATGCATTGTATAAACAAGGTTTTACCTTTTATTTTCATAATAATAATGGTAGTATTGATGCTTTCTTTAATAATGTTCTTTATTTTAAAGCATTACCTTGTGATGGCGTGTATGAAACTGTATCTGTTGTAGATAATCTAGGAAATAATGTATTGTGCATTAACTCTTCCACTAGCTTAGATAAAGCATCCTTATGGCATTGTCGTCTTGGACATGTAAGCAAGAAACGCATAGGCCAACTCCAAAAGGATGGAGTCTTGGAGTCATTTGACCTAAAGTCAGATGATAGTTGTGAATCTTGTTTGATTGGTAAAATGACAAAGTCACCTTTTACTGGCACTTGTGCTAGGGGTGAAGGTTTGTTGGACCTCATACACACGGATGTGTGTGGACCCTTCAGAACCGCCACAAGAGATGCTAATCGGTTCTATGTGACTTTTACAGATGATTTTAGTAGATATGGATATGTCTACCTAATCAATCATAAGTCAGAAACCTTTGAGAAATTCAAAGAGTTTAAGAAAGAAGTGGAGAATCAGTTAGGCAGGAACATTAAGATGCTTCGATTCGATCGTGGTGGTGAGTATCTTAGTACTGAGTTCCTTGACCATCTTAAGGAATGTGGGATTGTCTCACAATTGACACCTCCTAGGACACCAAAGTTGAATGGTGTAGCTGAGAGGCGCAATCGGACCTTGTTGGACATGGTTCGTTCCATGATGAGTCGAGCTTCGCTACCAATCTCATTTTGGGGGTATGCCTTAGAGACTGCCGCCCATATCCTTAATCTAGTCCCTACAGAGAAGGTTGCCATAACACCTCACGAGTTGTGGACTGGAAAAGTTCCCAATCTAGACCACATCAAGATTTGGGGTTGCGAGGCTTTCGTGAGACGCGAGCCTCACGATAAGCTCGAACCCCGAAGCGAAAGGTGTACTTTCATCGGCTACCCACAAAAATCCTTTGGTTACATCTTCTACAGACCCAGTGATAATGTGGTCTTTGTAGCAAAAAGAGGATTCTTTCGAGAGAGAGAATTCATGAGCCAAGGAGACAGTGGGAGTCAAATTGACCTTGAGGAAATTCAAGAGTCAAGTGGTGAAGGAACCTCAAACCCTAGCCCTCAACCTGAGGAGGAAACTCCTGTTGAGCCGACTGAAGAATCTATACCTCTGAGGCGTTCCACCAGAGTTAGAAATGCACCTGAGCATTATTATGGTTTTCATATTACTACAGAAGGTGAGACACTTATCAGTGATAACACACTGGTAAATCTGGATGAGCCAAACAGCTACACGGAAGCCATGGCAGGCCCTGAGGCTGTTAAATGGAAAGAGGCTATGGATAGCGAGATACAGTCCATGTATGACAATCAAGTTTGGCACTTGGTTGACAATGTACCTGATCGTAAGATAGTTGGGTGCAAATGGATCTTCAAGAAGAAGACCGACATGGATGGTAATGTACACACTTATAAGGCACGACTGGTTGCAAAGGGTTATTCTCAAACTCCGGGAGTTGATTATGATGAGACCTTTTCACCAGTGGCCAAGATTAAGTCTATTAGGGTTCTGTTAGCCATTGCTGCATTTCATGATTATGAAATATGGCAAATAGATGTCAAAACCGCTTTCCTTAATGGAAACTTGGCTGAAGATGTTTACATGGTTCAGTCAGAGGGTTTTTTGTCAGTACAGAGTACCCCAGTAGAGTGTGTAAGCTCGAGAAATTCATTTATGGATTAAAACAGGCACCTCGCAGATGGAATCTTTGCTTTGATGAGAAAGTCAAAGAATTTGGCTTTTCAAGGAGTGAAGATGAATCTTGTGTCTATATCAAGGCTAGTGGGAGTATAGTCAGCTTTTTGGTACTGTATGTGGATGACATACTACTCATAGGAAATGACATCCCAACCCTGCAGGAAGTAAAGTCCTGGCTTGGGAAGTGTTTCGCTATGAAGGACCTTGGAGAAGCTGCCTATATCCTAGGGATAAGGATTTTGAGAAACAGGAGTAAAAGACTAATTGGACTTAGTCAAAGCACCTATGTGGACAAAGTGTTGAAAAGGTTCAACATGCATAACTCCAAGAAAGGAGAGTTACCCATCCAGAGTAACGCCAAATTGAGTAAGACATAAAGCCCTAGTACTGAGGCTGAGATAGCAGAAATGAGTCGAATACCTTATGCTTCAGCTGTAGGATCGATCATGTATGCTATGACGTGTACTCGGCCTGATGTAGCCTTTGCTTTGAGCATGGTTAGCAGGTATCAGGGGAACCCTGGCAAGGCACACTGGACTGCGGTAAAGAATATCCTGAAGTACCTACGGAGGACTAAGGACTGGGTCCTTACCCTCGGTGGCAGTGAGGACTTGAGAGTTGTAGGGTACAGTGATGCTATCTTTCAGACTGACAGGGATAATTTCCGCTCTCAGTCGGGCTGGATCTTTACTCTAAATGGAGGGGAAATTACTTGGAAAGGTTCCAAGCAGGAGACAGTGGCTGATTCCACTTGTGAATCAGAGTATATAGCAGCAAGTGAGGCAGCAAAGGAGGCTATATGGCTAAAGAACTTCATCGGAGACCTTGGAGTTGTACCAGCTATAAAGGAGCCAATGGAGATTTTCTGTGACAGCAATAGTGCGGTTGCCTTAGCCAAGGAACCAAGAGATCATGGGAGATCCATACACATTGACAGAAAATATCACTTCATCAGACATCGAATAGAAGAAGGAATCCTCGTGGCAAGGAGGGTATCATCGGATGAGAACCCAACAGATCCCCTCACGAAGGGACTGACTCGGGCTAAGCATCTCCAGCATGCTCGGAGCATAAGGCTGAAGGATGATATTATTTTTAGTAGTTAGATAATCTTGAAATTTGTAAAATGTAATTGACATTTGATGATAAATAAAAGCTGTTATTTATGAGTAAAGTGTTGCTATCTCTTGTCAATCGTTTACTATTATTTCTTTTTGCATGTTTTGACTTCCAGAATAATTATGTTATGGTTTATATCATATTATTCAAACTCTCCACAGTCGGTCATATGTTGGAAGTAGATATGAATCAAGAATGTCATGGGTTGGCTTGTAGAGGTCTAAGATGTTAGACAAAGCGGGGCTACAACACTCATGAGTGCTCATAAGTTCTGAGTTTTGGATTCAACCCACACTCACTTATATCACTTCATGGAATTTATCTCGAGTGATCGTGAGACGGTAATATCATATAAGTCTTCAAACCTAGAGATATGATTTGTTGCCTATAAGTTGGTTATGCATTGATTGCACGAAAACGCATTGGTAACTCGATGTTATAAACCGTGCCTTTGTGTGTAGTTCAACAAGTAGTTGAGCAAACATATGAGTCGAAGTTTATCTGTTCCTTCTAGGATTAGAAGCGATATCCGGGCCCCTCGATGATTTTGTTTTGACCTATGTACTGGGCCTGGTCAGAACTAAATTGATGTGTTCAGTTAAGTTCTATGTCAAACAAATCGGAAATTGGGAAACAAATGCTGGACAATAAGCAAGACGATGTTCCATGTATGTGACAACTGTCAATTCAGGTCATTCTCGGACTCATGCATCTTCATAAAAACCATTCATGCACAACATGCCATGGCCTAGTAGTATAAATTAGGTCAAAATCTTGCATAAACTAGGATCCAACTAAGATCTAGGACTAATATACTTGACTCTTACGATTCTAGTAAGTTGTTTAACTACAATAGGAAATGCCAATACCATAATTAGAATGAAACTTCAAACTTTGTTACAATTGAAAAAGGGTATAAAGCCCTAAAAATAAATTAAAATATTTTAATTTCATTCCAATATGATGGTGAATATCAAACAATGTTCCAAAAACTCTAAAGAGCCCAAAAATCCAAATTTATAAACTTTAAAGCTTAAAAACTTTATAAAATTTGCTATAAACTTTCTAATATAAAATTTTTATTAATCAAATTATAGATTATAATCAATGAAATAGAAATTTAAATTATCATACATTAATCATAATTTATTAGTTAAAAACAAGATTTTTAAATAAATCAAAAATTGCTTAAAGAAACATTTTTATAAAAATTTAGGTTTTATAAAAATTGAAGGGAAATTTATTTAATTTGAATTAGGAGAGAGAGGGCCTCTCTTATACTCATAAAATCCGTCACCCTCTCTCCCATGCTCTCTCTTCCCAAAAACATCAATCATTAAACTCATTCTTACACTTCAACTTCCATCTTCATTCTCTCTTTCACACTCCACCCTTTCAACTCTCAAACTCTCCTCCTCTCTCTCTAAACTCACGAAAATATTCAGTCAAGAACACCTCTCCACACTCAAATCTTCATCTTCTAAGGCTATTCTTCAAGGTATTCACGAAAATCTTTCACCCTCCCTTACTTTTCCTTCTTGTTTTAAAGGGTTTTCTTGTACTTCTCGTCCTTCTACAACATTCTTTATGAACATTCATGAACATGTTCATGAATGTCGAGTTTGATGATGATGGTGGTAGGGTTTCACCGAAGAACAACATGCATGTTGTTTAATGGTGAAATCTAAGGACCAAAACCTATGTCAAACACTAAAGTTCGAATTTTTACAAGTTTTAAAGGCTCATACACCTTATGCATTCAAGTATTTCCTTTAAAAACATCACTTTGACAAACATATGTCCATGCATGGTCTTCAAACCGTGATGCATGGGATGAACACCAAGCTAAAGAGCTTGATGATCAAAGTACATTGTTAATAGTGCATGCAATTGATTTTGTCTATAAAAATATCTAAAAGTTCTTTTCTGTTCAAAATAAAACAGTTTCCAGATTCCCATTAAGGTAATATGAACATCTGGAAAATCCCAAGAGTTTTTATCATTTCCTTGATTTATTAAAATTGTTACAAGAAAACAAAGGCATAAATCACATAAAATACTTCCACAGGTCTATAAATCCTGAATAAATTCGTGCATGACCCCTATGGTGAATAATGACCTCTCATGAAGTTTCATCGATTTATGTTTCTCTTTAGTATGACTTTTGATTTTCTTTTTGTTTGGTTCCAATAAATCGCAAAACCACTTTAGATAGTGTGAAAATTATATCTAACAATTTTCGCAGCTCTTACTTGAGGTGGGAGACTCAGAAAAATATTTTCAGAAGTTTTCATCATGCCTTTCTATTTTTCCCAAGTTTTGGTAATTATAATGGCCTAAAAATAGGAAAAATAGTTCTGATTATCCAAAATTCATGAACATTTACCAGCACATCATGGTGTACATTAGGAGGTTACATAAAAATGTTGAGGATTTTTCTCTACTGTATACTATTTTTCTTCTATTTTCTAAGGTTAAATACACTTAAATACATTTAAATACACATAAATACCCAAAACCGGATTATACAATATGAAAACCACCTTTGGTATTTTTCCCAGGTTATTTACACTGTAAATGATGTTACAAAAAGTTTTGTTAATTTACTTTAACTGTTTATTATTTATTCTCTAATTAATGATTATTTAAGAGGATAAAACAAAGAAAAACAGAAAGACCAACTGAAAAATATCTTTTATATTTTTCACAGTTTCTATATGTATAATAACAGTGTTACAAAAAGTTTGGGTAATTTTGGAAACTGTTTTCTATTTATTTCAATTTTTATTGGAATAAATGCTCAAAAATTATAAAATTGGGTTAAACAGTTTAGAAATCCATTTTTATATTTTTCCCAGCTCAAGTATGTCTAATGGCAGTATTATAAAAACATTGGGAATTTTTATGCTTTTAATACTATTTTTCATGAATTTATGTTGTTATGAAGGCTTAAAAATTTAGAAAAATAGTTAATCATATTAAAAATTCAAAGGAAATTTTCTGGAAGACCTCTACTGTATTTAGAATGAAAATACAAGGTTTGACAATTTTTGGAAACTGTTTGATAATATTTTACATTTTTAGGAATTTAAAACACCTTTAAATGTGTTGAAATACCCTAAATTAATATTACTAAATGTGGAAAATTAATATCCAAAATTGTCTTAATCACATGAATGATAGAATTTCACCATTTCAGAAAAATTGTAACCAATTAATATAAAACCAATATTAGAACATAAATTTGGCATTTCACTATATGTAGAGTTTAGTATATTAGTATTAGATTTTGACATGGAAACTCACTAGTGTGTGTTTGATGTCATAGGATCCCGGTAGTAAGACGTTGGTCTATTCCGAGGCACCACTTGTACCTACTCGAAACATTGTGAGTATTCACGCACTCCCCTATTTTCATTTTTTTTTATGTTTTGGGGTGGAAAAGCATGTCCCGAAAAATTATTATTTGAATGTTGTATTTAAATTGATTTGTATCAAACATGATTGCTATTTTATTGTTATGTCTCTCTATGTATGTCTATGCAACACGGAACATGAGAACTTATCGTACTAAGGCCCTTCCCTTATCTCTAACCATTAACTCTTTGAGCCAATGGTCATTATGGATAGCGCTATTAGGAATTGACAACTCCTCACTCGCCCTATTGCTGGAGTGCATGATACCATATTCATCTATGGAACGATAAGCATAGATCTTGATAGGGCTTCAGTCATAGGTTTGGTTGAGACTCATTGTTTGCTCATACACATACAAACTCGTTTCTCGTTATAGCAATAAACTTGTTATCAATCATAGCAATCAACTTTGTTTCTCATTAAAGCAATGTACTTGTATTTATGAAAAGCCTTATTCCAAATCTTGATTTTATAAACTTGTGAACTCACCAACTATTTTCATAGTTGACGCTCGTTTTACATGCTTTTTCAGGAAATAATTAGTAAGTGGATATAAAGATTCATCAGCATAGAGCATGCTGCATCGTGCTGAAGTTATTTATGAAGTTATATTTTGAACAATGTTATTTTGGAAAAACTTGTAATTGTTTCTATTAAGCTATGGGTTGTAAACTTTTGAATATTGCTATGGTGATGTATATTTATCTTTTGCAATGAAACCGTTATCGCTGTCATATCTTGCGTTTCCGCTTTAGCGGGGTGTGACAGAAGTGGTATCAGAGCTAAAGTTATAGAGAACATCAGTTTTCCTTTAAGAAAACACAACCTATAACCAAAACTTATAAAATTTATTTTTACATCAAACATATTACTAATATAATTTGGTCGGGAATTGTATCGTTGGACCTCAATTAAACATAGCCTGATCACCTATGTTTAATTAAGGAAAGATTTATACAAAGCTTGAGCTAATTATAATGGGAATATGTTCAACAAAATTTTTTAGAAAACTTTATTTCAAAAAAAATTCAAAAAGGTTAATTTTGGTGTGTGTAAGCATTGCATATTATAGGCATGCATTGTCATTTATTTCATATCTCATTGAATCTATGTCTCAGTCCACTATGTCGACATCGTCATCTTCTCACGCTACCGCCTCAGCTGATGAGTCCGACTACGTCACTGTTATCCCTCGACGTGATCCCCCCGCCTCGGTGGAGGAAGACCCCTCGGAAGACACAGAAGATACATGTAACTCGGTGGAGATCAGCAATGACAACGCCCCGAGTCAGCAACGCGAGGCATCTCCTACATCGGTGTTGCCACAGCCACCACTTTATGGGCTTCGTATTCGGAGGACGGCGAGGAATAGTGTTCCTATTCCAGGAAGGATAGCAACCAGTACAGCAGGACTTGGCACGGCAGGACCCGGTAGGGTAGGACCCAGCAATACAGGACCGAGAGCACCCCCACCACAGCGAGTCATAGGGATACCTGTCAGGCAGCCAGGTATGACCCCGGAGGAGTCCCGGAGAATGCAGTCGATGGCAGCGGGCCTACGTCACAGTCTCGTTGTGATAGCTGGGCATCGGGAAGTTTTGGATGAAGTGTTGACAAGGATGGAAATCATGTTTCAACATTCGATGGAGGCTCCTGACACTGCTAGTGCTGCTAGACGAGTGGCAGGTCGTGCGATGACCGCATATTATGTGCTTGGAGGGCTATTACTGATTGTGGTGTTGATGTTTCTTGTTGGGATAGCGATTAGTATTTGGTTCTGATTTCAGTATTTTATTTTATTTTGTCATGAAACGAAAACCCATGTTGGGTGTCTTTTGGGGAAAAACATTTAAAACTTTATTTTGGGAATTGATGTATTGCTTTGGTTTTAAGACTATTTCAAATGGTGATGAGAAGTTTATTTTATGTTTGAAAACTTTTACTATGAGTTCAAACCCTAGAATTTTCTTAGTCAATGGTCGAATAAAAAGAATTTTCTTTTCTTTCCTTTCTAAAATCTATATGCCTAGTATTAATGCAAACCATTAATTTGACAACACTTACGGTTTTCAAAATAGTAGTGAACTAAATATTATACATTATTTTATGTATTTTATACGTACTTCTTCTCTTGTATCTTAGAACCATGTCAGGAAGGCCTAATCGCGGGCGCCCACAGAACGAAACACCCGATGTTGCTCAAATTGTAGCACAACAGCTCTTGGAAGCAATCCCAAACATTGTTACTCAAGTAACTGCGGGACTTAATGCTAACCAAGGAAGTAGTGGAGGAAACCGGGGAAACAATGAAAGAGAATGCAACTACAAGTCCTTTATGGCCTTTAAACCTAAGGAATTCCATGGAAAGGAAGGTGCGATTGGGTTGCTGAAATGGATTGACAGTATGGAGTCGGTCCTTCACATTAGTAAATGTCTCGAACGCAACAAAGTGGAGTATGCAACTTGTCTACTTCAGGATAGGGCATTGACCTGGTGGAATACTTTAGTGCAAACCCGAGGTCGTGCAGTGGCATATCAGCTAACTTGGGAAGACCTAAAGAAGCTGCTGATAGAGGAGTATTGTCCCAAGGATGAAATTCAGAAGCTTGAATCTGAGTTCTGGAACCATTCTATGGTTGGAACACAAATAGAGAAGTACTCAGTCCAATTTCATGAACTAGCAAAACTGGTACCTCACATGGTTACTCCTGAGGAGAAACGGATAAATCGTTACATCTGGGGTCTGACACCAGAGATTCGGGGAATGGTTACTTCAGCAAATCCAACTACTATTCAGAGTGCAGTAAGTCTAGCAAATCGACTAACCAATGATGTGATAAGGATGGGAGCATCGACAAAGGAAAACTCTAGTAGCAAGAGGAAGCCAGCTAATTAGGGAGAGAAGAAGTATGGAGGCAAGTCAGGGAGGAATCAGAAAGTCTCAAGAAACTTTATGGTAAGAGCCCGGGAGCAAGAACCAGTGAAAACTCAGGAACAGAAAGTCATGGAAGTGCAGGAGCGAAAGCAGTACTCAGGACCGCATCCGAAGTGCAATAAGTGTAACTTCCATCACAAGGGAGCTTGCCCAGTGTGCCAAAACTGTAAACAGACAGGCCATTACTCGAAGTATTGTAAGCTGAATAAGGATGGAAAAAGGGCATGTTACGAGTGCGGGAGTGCTGATCATCTCCGTATAGCATGTCCCAAACTGAGCAAGGGGCCTGGTAACAATGGACAAGGCCAAGCTAGGCAAAATTTCCAAGGAAATCTAGGTGGGCGGCCAAGAGGTGTAGCCTTTATGATTGGTGCAGAAGAAGCTCGTTAGAACCCTGAAGTGATAACAGGTACGTTTCTCCTGAACAATCATTTTGCATCAGTAATATTTGATGCGGGAGCAGATAGGAGTTTCGTTTCTTTAGCATTTAGACCGTTAATTGACTTGAAATCAAGAAAGATGAGGAATACTTATACTATTGAACTTGCTGATGGGTATGAAATTAGGGCTAATGAAATAATTCCTGGCTGTACTCTGAATTTAGCAGATAAACTCTTTAGCATTGACCTAATTCCTATAGAGCTAGGTAGTTTTGATGTAATAGTAGGAATGGATTGGTTATCCAAAAATAGAGCGGACATTGGTTGTTACGAGAAAGTCATTAGGGTACCTCTCCCCAATGGAGAAACCCTTATCATACATGGTGAGAAGCCAGGAAGAAGTTTAAACATTGTATCAAGCATGAAGATTCACAAGTATATGAAGAAGAATTGTATTGCATTCATGGCCCACGTGCTAGAAAGAGAACCTGAAGCTAAGCAACTCAAGGAGATGCCAGTGGTTCAAAACTATCCCGAAGTGTTTGCGGAGGAATTACCTGGTCTACCCCCTCACAGACAGGTCGAATTTCGGATAGACTTAATTTCCGGAGCGGCACCGGTAGCAAAAGCACCATATCGCCTCGCGCCATCCGAGATGCAAGAACTGTCCGGACAACTTCAAGAACTTCTAGACAAAGGGTTTATACGACCAAGTTCTTCACCTTGGGGAGCCCCCGTGTTGTTCGTCAAAAAGAAAGACGGGTCATTCCGAATGTGTATTGATTACAGAGAATTGAACAAGTTGACCATCAAGAATCGATATCCTCTTCCTCGAATTGATGACTTGTTCGATCAGTTGCAGGGCGCTTCATACTTCTCAAAGATCGACCTCCGATCAGGATACCATCAACTAAGAGTTCACGAAGGAGACATTCACAAAACAGCATTTAGAACCCGTTATGGACATTATGAGTTCTTAGTCATGCCTTTTGGACTAACGAACGCACCCGTTGTTTTCATGGATTTGATGAATAGGGTCTGTAGACCATACCTAGACAAGTTCGTAATTGTATTTATCGATGACATACTTGTTTACTCACAAACCAAAGAAGATCATGAGAGACATCTGAAGCTAATGTTGGAGCTGCTGAAGGAGCAGAAATTGTATGCCAAGTTCACTAAGTGTGAATTTTGGATTCGGGAAGTACATTTCCTTGGTCATGTGATCGGCGAAAGAGGAATTCATGTAGATCCAGCTAAGATCGAGGCAATCAAGAAATGGGAAGCCCCCAAAACCCCGACAGAAATACGACAGTTCCTAGGATTAGCTGGGTACTACAGACGCTTCATTGAGAATTTCTCTAGGATTGCTCAACCATTAACATCTTTGACCCAAAAGGACAGAAAATTTCTCTGGCAAGAGAAACACGAAGAAGCGTTTCGAATCCTGAAAAACAAGCTGTGCAATGCACCAATTCTGGCCTTACCAGAGGGATCAGAGAACTTTGTAGTGTATTGTGATGCGTCTCATCAAGGATTAGGATGTGTGTTAATGCAAAAAGATAAGGTCATTGCGTATGCTTCCAGACAACTCAAACCGCATGAGAAGAATTATACAACCCATGATCTAGAACTAGGAGCAATAGTTTTCGCTCTAAAGATATGGAGGCATTATTTGTATGGAACCAAGTGCACCATTTATTCCGATCACAAAAGCCTTCAGCATATCCTAGATCTGATAATGTTAAACATGCGGCAGAGGAGATGGGTAGAGTTGTTTAGTGATTATGACTGTGAGATACGATATCACCCAGGGAAGGCTAACGTAGTAGCCGACGCTCTAAGTAGGAAAGAAAGAGTGAAACCTTCCCGTGTGAGAGTTTTGGGAATGGTAATTCAGAGAAGCTTGAAATCTCAAATCATTGATGCCCAGGAGAAAGCGCTATTCAAGGAACATCTTCTAGGCGAAACCTTACATGGTTTGGAAGTGAGATTTGAAACAAAACCTGATGGAGTTCGTTATTTTAAGGACAGGGTCTGGATTCCAAGGGTTAACGATCTGAGAGACATGGTACTAGAGGCGTCTCATCGATCTAAATACTCAATCCACCCTAGAGCGGATAAAATGTACAAGGATCTTAAAGAGTACTATTGGTGGCCTGGAATGAAAAGGGATATTGCCTTATATGTTGGGAAGTGTTTAACTTGCTCAATAGTCAAAGCTGAACATCAAAAACCATCCGGCTTATTGCAACAACCTGAAATTCCCCAATGGAAATGGGAGCAGATATCCATGGATTTCGTTACCAAACTTCCTAGAACTGCTAAAGGTCATGACTCAATTTGGGTCATAGTGGATCGACTGACGAAATCTGCTCACTTTCTCCCCATTCGGGAAGACTTCAAGATGGAAAAATTGGCCCAAATCTACATCGACAAAATTGTTTCTCTGCATGGTGTACCCCTATCCATCATTTCTGATAGAGATAGTCGTTTTACATCACGATTTTGGTGGATGTTACAGAAGGCACTAGGAACCAAGATAAATTTGAGCACATCTTACCACCCTCAGACAGATGGGCAAACAGAGAGAACGATACAAACATTGGAAGACATGCTACGGGCGTGTGTCATTGAGTTCAAAGGAAATTGGGATACTCATTTGCCTCTAATTGAGTTTTCCTACAATAATAGTTACCACACGAGTATCCAATGTGCCTCATACGAAGCATTGTATGGACGCAAGTGTCGTTCTCCATTGTGTTGGACATAAATCGGAGACAGACAATTGACTAGACTCGACCTTATCCGGTAAACAACTGACAAGATTGCTATTATCAAAGATAGGCTTAAAGCCGCCAGAGATCGTCAGAAAAGTTATGCGGATAATCGTCGAAAACCATTAGAATTCCAAGTTGGAGACAAGGTACTTCTAAAGGTGTCGCCTTGGAAAGGGCATATACGTTTTGGTAAGAAAGGAAAACTAAGCCCGAGATATGTTGGACCCTTCGAGATCATCGAAAGGATTGGTCCGGTGGCATATAAACTCCGATTACCCCAAGAGTTAAGTGCCATTCACGACACATTCCACGTCTCCAATCTTAAGAAATGTTTAACCGACGAAGCATTGATAGTACCTCTGGAGGAAATTAAGATCAATGATAAGCTAACCTTTGTAGAGGAACCGATAGAAATCCTTGACAGAGAGGTGAAACAACTTAAGCGGAGTAAGATTCCGATTGTGAAAGTTCGATGGAACTCAAAACGCGGGCCGGAGTACACCTGGGAGCGTGAGGACTTCATGAAGGAAAAGTATCCACAACTTTTCCCATGCGATGACAAACGATGACATAGAATGAATTTCGGGACAAAATTCTTTTTAAGTGGGGGATACTGTGACAACTGTCAATTCAGGTCATTCTCGGACTCATGCATCTTTATAAAAACCATTCATGCACAACATGTCATGGCCTAGTAGTATAAATTAGGTCAAAATCTTGCATAAACTAGGATCCAACTAAGATCTAGGACTAATATACTTGACTCTTACGATTCTAGTAAGTTGTTTAACTACAATAGGAAATGCCAATACCATAATTAGAATGAAACTTCAAACTTTGTTACAATTGAAAAAGGGTATAAAGCCCTAAAAATAAATTAAAATATTCTAATTTCATTCCAATATGATGGTGAATATCAAACAATGTTCCAAAAACTCTAAAGAGCCCAAAAATCCAAATTTATAAACTTTAAAGCTTAAAAACTTTATAAAATTTGCTATAAACTTCCTAATATAAAATTTTTATTAATCAAATTATAGATTATAATCAATGAAATAGAAATTTAAATTATCATACATTAATCATAATTTATTAGTTAAAAACAAGATTTTTAAATAAATCAAAAACTGCTTAAAGAAACATTTTTAAAAAAATTTAGGTTTTATAAAAATTGAAGGGAAATTTATTTAATTTGAATTAGGAGAGAGAGGTCCTCTCTTATACTCATAAAATCCGTCACCCTCTCTCCCATGCTCTCTCTTCCCAAAAACTTCAATCATTAAACTCATTCTTACACTTCAACTTCCCTCTTCATTCTCTCTCTCACACTCCACCCTTTCAACTCTCAAACTCTCCTCCTCTCTCTCTCTAAACTCACGAAAATATTCAGTCAAGAACACCTCTCCACACTCAAATCTTCATCTTCTAAGGCTATTCTTCAAGGTATTCATGAAAATCTTTCAGCCTCCCTTACGTTTCCTTCTTGTTTTAAAGGGTTTTCTTGTACTTCTCTTCCTTCTACACCATTCTTTATGAACATTCATGAACATGTTCATGAATGTCGAGTTTGATGATGATGGTGGTAGGGTTTCACCCAAGAACAACATGCATGTTGTTTAATGGTGAAATCCAAGGACCAAAACCTATGTCAAACACTAAAGTTCGGATTTTTACAAGTTTTAAAGGCTCATACACCTTATGTGTGACAACTGTCAATTCAGGTCATTCTCGGACTCATGCATCTTTATAATAACCATTCATGCACATCATGCCATGGCCTAGTAGTATAAATTAGGTCAAAATCTTACATAAACTAGGATCCATCTAAGACCTAGGACTAATATACTTGAAACTTACGATTCTAGTAAGTTGCTTAACTACAATAGGAAATGCCAATGCTATAATTTGAATGAAACTTTCAAGCTTTGTTATAATTGAAAAAGGGTATAAAGCCCTGAAAATAAATTAAAATATTCTAATTATACTTCATTATGATGATGAATATCAAACAATATTCCAAAAACCCTAAGAGAGCTAAAAATCCAAATTTATAAATCATAAAGCTTAAAAACTTTATAAAATTTGGCTATAAACTTTCTAATATCAAATTTTTATTAATCAAATTATGGATTATAATCATTGAAATAGAAATTAAATTATCATGCAATAATCATAATTTATTAGTTAAAAACAAGATTTTTTACAAATAAATCAAGAATTGCTTAATAAATATTTTTATAAAAATTAGGGTTTTTATAAAATTATTGGAGGGAATTTTATAAAATTTGAAATTAGGAGAGAGGAGGCCTAATGCATGATAGAGCCAGCCATTCTCCCCTCCCCATGCACTCTCTCTTCCCAAAACTCAATCATTAGACTTAAACCTTCACTCTACCTCTTCTCTCTTCACTCTCTCACACTCCACCCTCCTAACACACAAACTCTCTTCCTCTCTCTCTCTAACTCACGAAATTTCTCTCATTTCTCTGCCAAATTTCGAGATTTTGAAGACTTTGAATGTGTTCTTACTTCCCTCAAGATCAAAACCAAGGTAAACAACAACATCTTCTTCCATAATTTCATGATTCTACTACCTCTTCTTCTTAGTTTTCTCTTCTTTTCGGATTCTATGCCTTTCCATGGCTAGAAATCTTTATTTTTCCCTTGTGGTTTGTAGATTCTCACCATAACACAATGCATGTGTTTAAAATGGTGAAAATTCGGGATCAAACCCATGCAAGGAGTGAAAATGATGCACATATGTTCATGTGACTTCAAAAACAAGTATTACATCTTCTTCTCCATTTCTTTTATGTTCTTGCATGGTCAAAAGCATTTAAACCATTTCTAGTACATCTTGGATGCTCATTCACTCCATGCATGTGCTAGAAATCGGACCTTATCAAAGGCATGCATGATGTTCTTGTCAAAATGTCCTAAGGATGCACTCAAAGCAAACATGCAATCTGCCAGATTACTTTATTCAGATTTGAACGACCATATCTCGGTCATTCCTTAACCAAATCATGATATTCGTTTTGCATTGGATAGCTCCATGAGTTAACTTGCAAACCCAACTGGTTTTACTGTAAAATATTAAATATCCGATTTTTGGCAATTTTTACAAAATGGTTGCGTAAACAGCTCTTTTTCTATGATCACCATTTTTGCCTTGCATGATCAATGGCCTTAAACCCAACCATAAATCTGGGGAAAAATACTTTAGAAACTTAACATATCCAGTGAATGATGGCTGAAATTTCGTGGCTTAAAACCCCACAGAATGTGCTTCACAAATTCATGAACTTCAGCCACATTAAATCTCATGCACCAGTGCATGCAACATTTCTTATCTTGTTTGGGTTCAATACCCCTATTTCCCTTCTGAATAAATTTCGAACATTTTTCCTTTTGAAAGCCCTCACATGCATGTGATAATCTGTAAAATACCAAAAGCTTTTATTATTTCTTTGATTTATTAAAATTATTGCTAGAAACCAAGGGCATAAATCACATAAAATACTTCCAGAGGTCAATAAATCCGGAACAAATTCATGAATGACCCTTATGATGGATAATGACCCCTCACTAAATTTCATCAATTTTTCTTGCTGTTTGGTATGATTTCCAATTTTCTTTTTGTTAGGATATAATAAATCACAAAACCACTTTGGAGAGTGTGAAAATTTTATCTAACAATTTTCGCATACCTTACCTGTGATGGATGACTCAGAAACATAATTTCAACATTTTTCATCATGCCTTGCTATTTTTCCCAATTTTTGGTAATTATAATGGTTTAAAAATAGGAAAAATAGTTATGATTATCCAAAATTCATGAACATTTACCAGAACATCATGTTTTACAGTAGGAAGTTACATAAAAATTTTAAGGACTTTTCTCCACTGTAAACTATTTTTCTCTTAATTTCTAAAGTTAATTACACTTAAATACACATAAATACCCAAAACCGGATTATAAAATATGAAGACCACTTTTGATATTTTTCTCAGGTTATTTATACTGTAAATGATGTTACAAAAATTTTTGGTAATTTATTTTAACTGTTTAATATTATTTCTTCAATTAAAGATTATTTAAAGGAATAAAACAAGGAAAAATAGAAATACCCACTGAAAAATATCTTTTATATTTTTCCCAGCCTATTTATGTATAATAACATTTAAATAAAAAGTTTGGATAATTTTGGAAACTGTTTTCTATTTATTTGAATTTTTATTGGATTAAATGCTCAAAAATCATAAAATATAATTAAACAGCTTGGAAATCCATTTTTATAATTTTCCCAGCTTAGTATTGTGTAATAACAGTTAAATAAAAAGTTTGAGAATTTTTATCCTTTGAATGCTATTTCCGTGAATTTATGTTGTAATAAGGACTTAAAAATTTGGAAAATTTATATTCCAATGTTGTAATTAATCGCACGATTTGTAAAATTTCATTATTTCAGAAAAAGTGTAACCAATTAATATAAAATCAAATACTAAAACATAAATTGGCATTTTACTATATGTAGAATTTAGTATATTAGCATTAGATTTCGACATGGAAACTCACTAGTGTGTGTTTGATGTCGTAGGATCCCGGTAGTAAGACATTGGTGCATTCTGAAGTACCCCTTATACCTACTCGAAACATTGTGAGTATTCACGCACTTCCCTATTTTCAGTTTTTATGTTTTGGGGTGGAAAAGCATGTCCCGAAAAACTATTATTTGAATGTTGTATTTAAATTGATTTGTATCAAACATGATTGCTATTTTATTGCTATGTCTCTCTATGTATGTCTATGCAACACGGAACATGAGAACTTATCGTACTAAGGCCCTTCCCTTATCTCTAACCATTAACTCTTTGAGCCAATGGTCATTATGGATAGCGCTATTAGGAATTGACAACTCCTCACTCGTCCTATTGCTGGAGTACATGATACCATATTCATCTATGGAACGATAAGCATAGATCTTGATAGGGCTTCAGTCATAGGTTTGGTTGAGACTCATTGTTTGCTCATACACATACAAACTCGTTACACATTATAGCAATAAACTTGTTATCTATTATGGCAATAAACTCACTTATCAATTTTAGCAATCAACTTTGTTTCTGATTATAGCAATGAACTTTGTTCTCATTAAAGCAATGTACTTGTATTTATGAAAAGTCTTATACCAAATCTTGATTTTATAAACCTGTGAACTCACTAACTATTTTCATAGTTGACGCTCGTTTTACATGCTTTTTCAGGAAATAATTAGTAAGTGGATATAGAGATTCATCATCATAGAGCATGCTGCATCGTGTGGAAGTTATTTTATGAAGTTATATTTTGAACAATGTCATTTTGGAAAACTTGTACTTTGTTTTGTTTAAGCTATGGGTTGTAAACTTTTAAATATTGCTATGGTGATGTATCTTTATCTTTTGCAATGAAACCTTTGTCGCTGTCATACCTTGCGTTTCCGCTTTAGCGGGGTGTGACATTATGCATTCAAGTATTTCCTTTAAAAAAATCACTATGACAAACATATGTCCATGCATGGTCTTCAAACCGTGATGCATGGGATGAACACCAAGCTAAAGAGCTTGATGATCAAAGTACATTGTTAATAGTGCATGTAATGATTTTGTCTATAAAATATCTAAAAGTTCTTTTCTGTTCAAAATAAAAAAATTTCCAGATTCCCATTAAGGTAATATGAACATCTGTAAAATCCCAAGAGTTTTTATCATTTCCTTGATTTATTAAAATTGTTACAAGAAAACAAAGGCATAAATCACATAAAATACTTCCAGAGGTCTATAAATCCTGGATAAATTCGTGAATGACCCTTATAGTGCATAATGACCTCTCATTAAGTTTCATCGATTTATGTTTCTGTTTAGTATGACATTTGATTTTCTTTTTGTTTGGTTCTAATAAATCGCAAAACCACTTTAGAGAGTGTAAAAATTGTATCTAACAATTTTCGCAGCTCTTACCTGAGGTGGGAGACTCAGAACAATAATTTCAGAATTTTTTATCATGCCTTTCTATTTTTCCCAATTTTTGGTAATTATAATGGCCTAAAAATAGGAAAAATAGTTCTGATTATCCAAAATTCATGAAAATTAACCAGAACATCATGGTGTACATTAGGAGGTTACATAAAAATTTTGAGGATTTTTCTCTATTGTATACTATTTTTCTCCTATTTTCTAAGGTTACATACACTTAAATACATTTAAATACACATAAATACCCAAAACCGGATTATACAATATGAAAACCACCTTTGGTATTTTTCCCAGGTTATTTACACTGTAAATGATGTTACAAAAAGTTTTGGTAATTTACTTTAACTGTTTGTTATTTACATTAGGAGGTTATTTACACTGTAAATGATGTTACAAAAAGTTTTGGTAATTTACTTTAACTGTTTATTATTTATTCTCCAATTAATGATTATTTAAGAGGATAAAACAAAGAAAAATAGAAAGACCAACTGAAAAATATCTTTTATATTTTTCACAGTTTCTATATGTATAATAACAGTGTTACAAAAAGTTTGGGTAATTTTGGAAACTGTTTTATATTTATTTCAATTTTTATTGGAATAAATGCTCAAAAATCACAAAATTGGGTTAAACAGTTTAGAAATCCATTTTTATATTTTTCCCAGCTCAAGTATGTCTAATGGCAGTATTATAAAAACTTTGGGAATTTTTATGCTTTTAATACTATTTTTCATGAATTTATGTTGTTATGAAGGCTTAAAAATTTAGAAAAATAGTTAATCATATCAAAAATTCAAAGGAAATTTTCTGGAAGACCTCTACTGTATTTAGAATGAAAATACAAGGTTTGACAATTTTTGGAAACTGTTTGATAATATTTTGTATTTTTAGGAATTTAAAACACCTTTAAATGTGTTGAAATATCCTAAATTAATATTACTAAATCTGGAAAATTAATATCCAAAATTGTCTTAATCACATGAGTTATAGAATTTCACCATTTCAGAAAAATTGTAACCAATTAATATAAAACCAATATTAGATCATAAATTTGGCATTTCACTATATGTAGAGTTTAGTATATTAGCATTAGATTTCGACATGGAAACTCACTAGTGTGTGTTTGATGTCGTAGGATCCCGGTAGTAAGACGTTGGTGTATTCCGAGGCACCACTTGTACCTACTCGAAACATTGTGAGTATTCACGCACTCCCCTATTTTCAGTTTTTTTTTTATGTTTTGGGGTGGAAAAGCATGTCCCGAAAAATTATTATTTGAATGTTGTATTTAAATTGATTTGTATCAACCATGATTGCTATTTTATTGCTATATCTCTCTATGTATGTCTATGCAACACGGAACATGAGAACTTATCGTACTAAGACCCTTCCCTTATCTCTAACCATTAACTCTTTGAGCCAATGGTCATTATGGATAGCGCTATTAGGAATTGACAACTCCTCACTCGCCCTATTGCTGGAGTGCATGATACCATATTCATCTATGGAACGATAAGCATAGATCTTGATAGGGCTTCAGTCATAGGTTTGGTTGAGACTCATTGTTTGCTCATACACATACAAACTCGTTTCTCGTTATAGCAATAAACTTGTTATCAATCATAGCAATCAACTTTGTTTCTCATTAAAGCAATGTACTTGTATTTATGAAAAGCCTTATTCCAAATCTTGATTTTATAAACTTGTGAACTCACCAACTATTTTCATAGTTGACGCTCGTTTTACATGCTTTTTCAGGAAATAATTAGTAAGTGGATATAAAGATTCATCAGCATAGAGCATGCTGCATCGTGTTGAAGTTATTTATGAAGTTATATTTTGAACAATGTTATTTTGGAAAAACTTGTACTTGTTTCTATTAAGCTATGGGTTGTAAACTTTTGAATATTGCTATGGTGATGTATCTTTATCTTTTGCAATGAAACCGTTATCGCTGTCATATCTTGCGTTTCCGCTTTAGCGGGGTGTGACAATGTATTTGTCCGGCTGATATCTAGAACAGAGGATTATATGATCACTTATCTAAAATGGCGCTTCATAGTTCAACAGAGTTTAAAGAGCTACGATTGCTGATCGGTTCCTGAAGTCATACTTGCAACTATAGTTATTAGACTTATCCAAGTGGGAAACTGTTGGATATAGTGTCTAAGTCCATAACTTTATTTGGTATGTACTTGACCCGACCCGGCATGGTCCATTTTGGTTGCACTTCACCCGAACAATTTATGGATAATCGTTTGAGAATAGTATAAGTTATGATTTATTAATATATTATAAGTCCTAATATATTAATATAAAATCATATTATTTAATTAGTATTGATCTATAATTAATCTAGAATTAATTTAGAGATCAAAAGTATGACTAATTAAATATGGGCTCTTGTATTTATATAGTGTGGGCTAATGCTTATTTGGAATGGGCTAGGCTTGCATGGAAAGTCCATGGATACTCCATGGAGCTTTAACCCATGGATCTCATGGAAATGAAAAGACATGGGTATTAGGGTTTACATGGATGTAACCCTAATCCACCACACTATATAAAGGAGGCTTTGGTTCTTGAAATTGGACTAGTTGATGTGTGTAAACTAAGAGGGCCGATTTCAAGAAGTTTGTTACTATTCTCTCAAGTTTCCAAGTTTGTGGTGATTTGTGACTTCCATTTGAGGCATCCACATTATTGGTGCTAGGCTCTCAAACTCCAAGCAATCAACTACTACTACAAGGTAAGTAATTCTACTAGTTTTATTTGATTCAAGTACCCCATGCCATGCTAGTTAGGATAAGAACCTTGGAAAAATAATTATTTGCATTTATCTTAGTCAAACATAGATCCAAGGTTTCTAGGGTTGCATGTACACCATATGAGTGTTAGAATGTGCTGAAAACCCATCATTCACTTCATCCACCTCCTCCAATAATTCTCCCTAACCCACAAGTTCAAGGTCACTCAAGCCCTATTGGCAAGCAAAGTCTATGTGTGCTCACATCTTGGAGATGAAGTCACATATTGACAAGCCGGGAGAGTTGGGTGTCAAAGTCTTAAGAAAGTTGGATGTTCAATCACTTTCTAAGTCACATGGGACTACTATGAAACAGACTATGACATGACCCTTAAATAATCTTATCTATTTGCGTGGTGCTGCTGAATCAGCAATGATTTGGAGGACTAGTAAAGCAAGTTTGATTAAGAAGGTCAACTTCTCAAACCTTAAATGGACATTGACAATGGTAACATTGGATATCTAGAAAAATATTTCTCTTCCCAATGGAAAGGGATCGGCCAGAGTCAACTCGGTTGACCAAATGGTAAAGAGAAAGTCTAAGTCTGTGATAGTCCCGTGTACCATTTCCATAGAGTCCATATGTTTATATTGCCAAAGGAAGGGGCATTGGTTACAAAACTGCCTACTTACCTGAAGGATCATAGGGTTGATCAAGTCAAGATGTTTGATTCTACTTCAGGTGAAGTCCACTATATAACTCTGTTAAGTTTCTATTCTGAGATTCTCATTACATGATGTGACTGGGTCACATGTTGTTGTTTTAAGAATCAAAGAAAAGTGAAGAAACTTAAAGGAATTATATGCTGATTCTGATCGCGAAGATGGATTTTAATCGCATGGTTCGGTGATCAGAATTTTTGAGTTGTTGCTTAGGAGTTATGATATATTGCTTAGGAGTAGATAACAACAAGTTTTTCATATGCATTTGCACTGTAAGGATAAGTTTTTTCCACAAAGTTTTGAAATAAAATAAAAATGTTTTAATTTTATATTTATTTTAAATATCCTTACAGTGGCATTTGTGAAAAAATGGTTGTTTATATGATTCCATTGATAGCAATATTGGAAAAATGGACTTGATTCTTTCGTTTGTGGTAGTGTCATAATTTACCAAATAAGGAAAAATTCTCATACCCCAAGGTTTCAGTTGGACAGAAACTTGGAAATCATGCAAGTTGTATAGTATGATGAATGAGAATTTTCATCTTTGAAAAATTAAGATTAATTCGTTGTTGACATGTATATATGAGTCAAGTGAAGGACTAAGGGATCGAGTACACATTCTGGTGCATTGATCAAGTCCACCACAAAAGATCGATAAGACTATTTGTCATTATTTACTAAAGTTTAGTAAATATGGTTATCCTTACTAGTTTAAGTATAATTCTGAAACGTTGGAAAAGTTTCGATGTATGGCAGAATGAATGAGAAGAATCAGATCAGGCAGAAGGATAAAAGTCTCTCAAATCTGAAAGATGGGAGAGTACCTTAGTATCATGTTTTGTGATCATCTTAATGATTTAGAAATCATGTCACAATTAGTCCTCTAAGGACTTCTTAATGCGTTCATATGGCTAAGAAGAGGAATCAAGAATTGTGGAAATGGTTAAATCAAGAAGATGATTCATACTTCGTTCCAAAACAAGTCTTAGAGTCATACTCCAAGACTGTAAGTTGAGTGACATATCTTAAAGAAAGGTTTATAACACTTGTCAAATGTAAGAGTAACAGTGTCCTACTCTTGTACATTTGAAATTGGTAAGTTGTGATGTTTTGGATAAAACAAAGACCAACTTAGGCCAATTGTGTGAAGTGTTTTTCTTGATAAAGAGTCCACACTATCTCTTGAATATTTGACAAGTGAGTCTTATATGTCAAGAGGACAGTGGGAGTCTTAGAGATCTTCGAAAAACTTCAAGATCTAATCAAGAATAAAACTTGTAGTTCATCACTAGCATACGACTTGAGGTTTATAACCTATCGTTTTGACATATTCCTACTTTTGTGCCCATTCCAGTGAAAGTTGGCTTTGCATATGAGTTCTGAGAGTTCTCAATTGGTTGCATAATAACTTGGAAGCAATGGCAGGCCCTTGTGCTGCCAGGTGGCAAGAAAGTAAGATTGAGTTCAGTCCATATGAGTTAGGATAAGAACACTTACACTATAAACAATCTAAGTGTCATAAGGTTTCTCTCCGATTCATGAAAATGATGGTAAGGAAACGCTTTCACTAAGTAGATTTTAGGTAGATAGCAAGTGTGATATTTGCATTCTCAAAGTAGTTAGTGGAGCGTGCGTGGTTAACTGGCACACTAACATGGACTTGTGAGGAATGGCAAAGGTCTGAACAATGGAGACTATGATTACGGCATCCCTTTTCATAGTTCTGAAATTGTTTAGACACACATGTGTGCTATCTAAGGAAAGGTGTATGATCTTGATAATTTTTTATCAAAGCATCTCGTATCGGATGTCTGAACTTTGGTAAGAAAGTCAATAAAGTATTGATTTCTAGAAGTACAGCTGATTTCTGAGTACATGTCAAAGCTAGTGGGAGCATGATAATTATTATTAGTATTTCAAGATAGCAATGTTAGTTATAGAAAACAAAAGTTTCAATTTGTAAAGTTGCAGGGGTTGAAAAGTTGTTTTTGTTGGATTAGTGTCTAAGTCTGTAACTATATTTGGTATGTACTTGACCCGAGTGTGCATGGTCCTTTTGGGTTGCCTTCACCAAAGCAACTTAACAAGGTAATTTGATATGAGAGAGAAGATATTATGGTTTATTAATATATTATAAGAATAATATATTAAAGGAGAAATCATATTTATTTAATTAGTATTAGTCATAAATTAATTAGGAATTAATTTGGTGACAAAAAGAGATTAATTAAATAAAGTGGTATAAACTGTCAAATGTGTGATAGTTGAGTTTTGGGCTGGGAAACCTAATGGAATAAGGAGGAACGAAATTATGATGAGGGATCATCATATTTTCGTCCAAGGGCCTCATTCCAGAAGGTTCCTTGGGCTGCTTGGTGGCTAAGCTATCCATTAGGGTTTAGACTGAAACCCTAGCACCCTACAGTATAAATAGATGCCCTATGCTTCAATTTTCGGCCACTTCATTCCAAGGGAAACCCTAGGGCCGAAATTAGCATCCTTCCTCCTCTCTCTTAATTGCCTTCTTGCTTCAAGGTGTTTGTGAGCCATTAGAGGCACTACATTTGTGGTGCTTGCTTTCAAAAGTTCAAGAGATCAAGGAAAATAGTTGTTATTGCAATATAACAACAAAGGTATGTCTTCTACACTTCTATATGATTTTCGAAAATTGTAGATGCATGCTAGGGTTTATTTTGTGTTCATAAAGTTGTATGTCTTATAGTGAAAACATAGATCCAATTAGGGTTGCATGCACACATAGGATTGTATGTATAAAACCTATCAGTGGTATCAGAGCCTGGTTTTGTTTTCAATTGGATTTGATACATAATATGAACTTAACAAATTAGGGTTTATGGCAAGTAAACCCTAAGGCTTGGTAATTTTCGCAATTAGGGTTGCAAAACCCTAGTTGGCGATTTTTGATAGGGTTCTTAAACCCTTTTGCCTAGCCTCCATATTTTCGAAATTAGGGTTAAGAAACCCTAGGGATTTCAAAAATCCCTTGCCCCCCAAGACAAGATCCCAAAATTTTAGGGATTTGGATATTGCTATCTTTGTGATTATCAATTTAATTGTTGAAACTAGATAATTGAAGATATTGTATTATCCTTTCCATAAATTTCAAAATCTAGGGGATAAAAAGGATTAGGTAAATTAATAGTTTAATTTTATGATAATCCTTCATGATTTAATAGTTTAAATTAATTGTTTAATTTTGGATAATTATTAAATCAAAGATTTTTTGGTGTTTAAAATTTTAAATTAAATAGTTTAATTTTCGAATATTTTAAATACAATTAAGACATTAGTATTTTGAAATGTTTTAAAATACACCCTTATACAATTATGATATTATAAGATTAATTATTATATATATGTATAAGAATAAGCTAGTCTTATCGCTAGTAGGCCTCATTCACGAAGCCAGTCTATAAGGTGGGTATAAGGTTGCTCCCTATAAAATGGCGCTTAATGGATGTACACTCACATCTATCGCTTGCTTGACTGTTGGAGGGTCGTTAGCCGAACGGATAGGATTGAGCACTTAATTCCTCATTATAAGTATAATGGAAATATTAAAGTAACTACATTGTTTTACAAATTCCCACTCTTAGTTACTTTAGGGTAAAATGTGAAAATGATGCTATTCCATGGAATTACACTTTGTACCCTGTCAAACGTTAGTGGAGCGTGCATGGTTAACCGGCACACTAATTTGGGATTGACATTGGTGCCAAAGGGTGGCTCGATGTCTTATCATAGATCAATGGAGCGTGCGTGGCTAACCAGCACATTGATTAGGTGATGAAGACATTGAGTGCACCATGTTGATTCGCATGGTTATTCACAAACTTGTTTGCGATCCTCGGCATCCCAGTCACGAATTTGAAGTGCATATCGAGATTTAAACATGCCATTGAAATGTTCAATGAATCTCAAAAGAAATCTAGGAATTTTCAAATACATTTAAAACTTAACCTCTTTCATTTTTCATGGTGAAAATTAGTGAATCGTCATTCACTTACCTTCAAATTATTTACTTTTAGATTACGACATCCCTTTTCTAAGTTGTAAATAATCTTGTTGGATCCTAGCCCTAATTTCTCATTTGGGTGTTTAATTGGGGATTCATTCTAATCAAACTTTGTTCCTTTCTATTTCAGCTGTCAAACGCAAACGCAAACAACAACACTTCTGGGTCATTCTCGTTGATGAACCTATATCATAAAGTGACATTTGATGGCTCGAACTTCAACGAGTGGATGAGATACATTCGCATGATAACTCGTTACGAGGACAAAGAATATGTCCTAGACGAGAAGCTAGAAAAAATCAACCCAAAAGAAGCTACTCCTGAAGAGATGGCCGCCTTTGAGGCCCACGAACGTGATGCAATGAAAGTTCATTTCATCATTTTGGCCACCATGAACCTCGAACTCCAAAAGTCCTATGAGGACATGTATCCATATGAGATGCATCAAGATTTGCTGGACAGGTACCACCAGAGTGCGAGGCAAGAGTGCTATGAGATCATCACCAACATGAACACCGCTAAGATGGGGAGTGGAGAATCCCTAACTGCTCATTTGCAAAGAATGCAAAGATATGTTGATCGTCTTCTTAAACTTAATGTTAAGTTTGATGAGGATTTGGCTATCGACATCATCCTCCACTCCTTGCCTTCCTGCTACAACCAGTTCAGAATGACCTACCACGTGAATAAGGAAGAGGTCACCCTAAGTAAGCTTCAAGGGCTCCTGAGGACAGCTGAGATCAACCTCAAGGAAAAATCTATTGCATCATCCTCTAATGTAGCTGCTCCTGTGTTGGCAATTGGCCAAGGAAAGGGAAATAAGAGGAAGGATCCTTCCAAGAGCCACCATAAGGGTAAGACCCAAGATGGTTCCTCTTCTAGTGGGACCAAAGCAGGTTCTGTTAAGCCCTCTTCTGACCCCAAGGAAGCAGAGTGCTTCTATTGCCACTGGAAACGAAGCTGCCCTAAATATCTGCAAGATATTAAGGATGGGAAGATAAAGCCCACTTTTGCAGGTATGTATTTAATTAAATCTGATAACTCATCACTTGCTACTTCATGGGTCCTTCATACTGGATGTTGTTACCATATTTGTTCTGATTTGCAGGGGCTAAGAAGAAGTAGGGAAGTGGAGCATGGAAGGATAAGCTTGATCATGGGAAACAAGAAGTCTTCACCAGTAACCAAGATCGGAGTTTATTCCTTAGTGTTGAGTAATGGGTTAGGGCTAGATTTAAATAATTGTTGCTATTCGCCAGATATGGCAAGAAACATCATTTCTTTTCATGGTTTGTTTAGACAAGGTTTCAGATATTCATTTGATAATAGTAATGGTTCTATGAATGCTTATTTGAATGGTGTCTTTTATTTCAATGCATTACCTTGTAATGGGATTTATGAATCTGTGTTAGTTATTGATAATTTAGGAAATGATGTTTTGAATATTGATTCGTCCACAAGTTTGGACAAAGCATGCTTGTGGCATTGTCGCCTTGGCCATGTTAATAAGAAACGCATAGCCCAACTCCAAAAGGATGGAGTATTGGAGTCATTCGACCTTAGGGACGATGACGTGTGTGAGTCTTGTTTACTTGGGAAGATGACCAAGTCAACCTTTACTGGCACATGTGAAAGGGGTGAGGGTGTATTGGATCTCATACATACAGATGTATGTGGACCCTTTAGATCCACCACAAGGGACGCTTGTCGCTTCTACGTGACTTTTACAGACGATTATAGCAGATATGGATATATCTACTTAATCAAGCAAAAGTCAGAAACTTTTGAAAAGTTCAAAGAGTTCAAGAATGAAGTGGAGAATCAGTTGGGCAGGAAAATCAAGATGCTTCGATCTGATCGAGGGGGAGAGTACCTAAGTCTTGAGTTTCACGACTATCTGAAAGAGTGTGGAATAGTTTCACAATTGACGCCTCCTAGAACGCCACAATTGAATGGTGTGGCTGAGAGACGTAATCGAACCTTGTTGGACATGGTTCGCTCTATGACGAGTCGTGCTTCGTTATCAATCTCCTTCTGGGGGTATGCCTTGGAGACTGCCGCCCATATCCTTAACTTAGTTCCCACCAAGAAGGTTACCAAAACGCCTCACGAGATGTGGACAGGGAAAGCTCCCTCGTTAGCACATATTAAGGTTTGGGGTTGTGAAGCTTTCGTAAGACGAGAGACTCACGACAAGCTAGAACCTCGAAGTGAGAAGTGTTATTTCATCGGCTATCCACATAAGACTTTTGGTTATATCTTCTATAGACCAAATGACAATGTTGTCTTTGTTGCTAGGAGAGGGGTTTTCAGAGAAAGAGAACTCATAAGCCAAGGAGACAGTGGGAGTCAGATTGACCTTGAAGAGCTTCAAGAGTCAGGAGAAGAAGGAACCTCTGACACTGGCATGCAAGCTGAGGAGGAAACTCATGTTGAACCAATTGACCAGTCCTTACCTCTTAGACGTTCAAGTAGAGTTATTGTTCCACCCCAGTTTTATGGCTTCCATATTACTACTGACGGGGATACGTTTATTAGTGATAGTACACTAGTAAATCTGGACGAACCTAACAGCTACAAGGAAGCCATGGCAGGCCCAGAGTATGCTAAATGGAAAGAGGCAATGGACAGCGAGATTCAGTCCATGTATGACAACCAAGTTTGGAATTTGGTTGATAATTTGCCAGGTCGTAAGACGGTCGGGTGCAAGTGGATCTTCAAGAAGAAGACGGACATGGATGGGAAAGTACACACTTATAAAGCGCGATTGGTCGCGAAGGGCTTTACTCAAACGCCTGGAGTTGACTATGATGAGACCTTCTCACCAGTTGCAAAAATAAAGTCTATTAGGGTAATGCTTGCAATAGCTGCGTTTCATGATTATGAAATTTGGCAGATGGACGTAAAAACCGCTTTCCTAAATGGGAAGTTGGCTGAGGATGTTTACATGAATCAGCCAGAGGGTTTTGTCGATGCGAAGCATCCAAATAGAGTGTGCAAGCTTGAGAAATCCATTTATGGATTAAAGCAAGCATCTCGCAGATGGAATCTTTGTTTTGACGAGAAGGTCAAAGAGTTTGGTTTTCTGCAAAATGAAGATGAGTCATGTGTATATGTCAAGGCCAGTGGGAGTATAGTGAGCTTCCTCGTATTGTATGTCGATGACATACTACTCATAGGAAACGACATCCCAACATTGTAGGAGGTCAAGTCCTGGCTTGGGAAGTGTTTCGCTATGAAGGACCTCGGAGAGGCTGCATATATTCTGGGAATAAGAATAGTGAGAGACAGAAGTAAGAGACTGATAGGACTCAGTCAGGATACATACTTGGAAAAGGTACTAAAACGTTTTAGTATGGAAAATTCCAAGAAAGGGGAGTTACCAATCCAATGCAATACCAAACTGAGTAAGACTCAGAGCCCGAGTACAGAGGCAGAGATAGCTGATATGAGCCGAGTACCTTACGCTTCCGCAGTTGGCTCGATTATGTACGCTATGACATGTACTCGCCCTGATGTGGCTTTCGCTTTGAGCATGGTCAGCAGATATCAAGGGAACCCTGGTAGGGCACAGTGGATTGCTATCAAGAATATTCTTAGGTACCTACGAAGGACCAAGGAATGGTTTCTAGTCCTCGGTAGGAGTGATGACTTAAGGGTGCGAGGGTACAGTGACGCTAGTTTCCAGACAGATCGGGATAATTATCGATCACAGTCGGGCTGGGTCTTTACCCTGAATGGAGGAGCAGTGACTTGGAAAAGTTCCAAGCAAGAAACCGTAGCTGATTCAACGTGTGAATCAGAGTACATTGCGGCGAGCGAGGCGTCAAAGGTGGCTATATGGTTGAAGAACTTCATTGGAGACCTTGGAGTTGTACCATCCATAAAGGAGCCCATGGAAATTTTCTGTGATAATGAAGGAGCGGTTGCCTTAACCAAGGAACCAAGGGATCATGGCAGATCTCGGCATATCGACAGGAAATACCATTTTATTAGACATCGGGTAGAAGAGGGACTCCTCGTTGTGAAGAGGGTATCGTCGGAAGATAACCCAGCAGATCCCCTTACAAAGGGACTGAGTAGGGTTAAGCATTTGTAGCACGCTAGGAGCGTAGGGCTAAAGGACGATATTAGTTTATATTAGATAGGTAGGAAACTTGTAATGGATGATCTTATATTCAACATTTGATGATTAAATAAAGGTGTGTTATTTATAAGAAAGTTTCTATCTTGTGTTGATTATTTATCTATTGTTTCAATTTTGCATGTTTTGACTTCCTGAATAATAAGATTATTCGAACAGTCCACAATCGCTCATATGTTGGAAGTAGATATGAAGGAAGATTGTCATAAATTTGTTTGTAGATTGTCTGAAAAGTTTTAGACATAGCAAAGGTTGCTGCAAAGTTTATGAGTGCTTATGAAATTTGTATTGAGCATTGGAATAGACCCGCACTTGCTGGTATCACTTCATGAATGTTATCACAAGTGATCGCAAGATGATAATATCATATAATCTTTAAACCTAGAGATATGGTTATTGTTTGCTAGTTGATTATACATTGATAATGCGAAAACGCATCAGTAACTTGATGTTATAAAACATATTAGTGTGTGTGGCTTAGCTGGTAAATGATAAAGGCATATAAGTCGACGTTTTCTGTTCCTTTTATTCTATGAGAATAAAAGCGATATCTTGGCCACTTGATGATTTGGTTTGACTTATGTGCCGGGCCCGGTCAGGACGAAGTTAATGTGTTCAACTGAGTTCTATGTCGAACAAATCAGAGATCGAGAAACAAAATGCTGAACAATAAGTATTGTTAGCATGATATCTAGAACAGAGGATTATACGGTCCCTTATCTAAAGGACAGATTATTGGTCAGAGTTGACAGCGGCTATTGAAAGCTACGATTGCTAATCGGATACGGAAGTCATATGTGAGATATAGTTACTAGACTTATCCAAGTGGGAGACTGTTGGATTAGTGTCTAAGTCCGTAACTATATTTGGTATGTACTTGACCCGAGTGTGCATGGTCCTTTTGGGTTGCCTTCACCTAAGCAACTTGACAAGGTAATTTGATATGAGAGAGAAGATATTATGGTTTATTAATATATTATAAGAATAATATATTAAAGGAGAAATCATATTTATTTAATTAGTATTAGTGATAAATTAATTAGGAATTAATTTGGTGACTAAAAGAGATTAATTAAATAAAGGGGTATAAACTGTCAAATGTGTGATAGTTGAGTTTTGGGCTCGGAAACCTAATGGAATAAGGAGGAACGAAATTATGATGAGGGATCATCATATTTTCGTCCAAGGGCCACATTCCAGAAGGTTCCTTGGGCTGCTTGGTGGCTAAGCTATCCATTAGGGTTTAGACTGAAACCCTAGCACCCTACAGTATAAATAGATGCCCTATGCTTCAATTTTCGGACACTTGATTCCAAGGGAAACCCTAGGGCCGAAATTAGCATCCTTCCTCCTCTCTCTTAATTGCCTTCTTGCTTCAAGGTGTTTGTGAGCCATTAGAGGCACTACATTTGTGGTGCTTGCTTTCAAGAGTTCAAGAGATCAAGGAAACTAGTTGTTATTGTAATATAACAACAAAGGTATGTCTTCTACACTTCTATATGATTTTCGAAAATTGTAGATGCATGCTAGGGTTTATTTTGTGTTCATAAAGTTGTATGTCTTATACTGAAAATATAGATCCAATTAGGGTTGCATGCACACATAGGATTGTATGTATAAAACCTATCAGTTTTGCCATAATTAAGGGAGAGGAAATTATACATCATTTCAATTCTAAAAGCTTAGATTGAGGTTTTAATCATCTTTAGTCAAGGATATATATGAATTTTGTGTTGGAATGGCTCAACATAAGGAAATTCTATATATGGGTCCATTATTAGCATTCTAAAATTCGATTATGATCACGACATCCCTTTTCATAATCTGAATTATGAGAACTTGGCAAATAGATACCGAAATATTATAGCAAAAGACTGGTCTAGTATCATTTCTTTATGTGAGACATCATGAATCGTATCACATATGCTTCGGATATAGGATCGATTGCATGTGCTATAATATTCATCCGTTCTAAATTTTCCAAATGCTCAAGGCATTAAGAAGGGAAAATTCTAGAATTGGAAATGACAAATGATTAAGCAATTGTCGAGGACAATATAAGGTTTACCAACGATTGGTTGCTCAGTGACAGTTGGAAGTATAGTGTTAATTTTGGAAGGACCATATTGACATATTCTGAAAAGAGGCAACTCTTGTGCAGAAGTGATAGTCAAAATAGGAATATGGAAATGTTTCCACATGTGGAAATTATTCAATCTGTGTAAGATTAGAAAAACTTAATGCAAGAAGGATATTTCCATGGAGATGATCTCCATTGGAATACTCTGTAATGTCTGTTGACAAGTCTTTGTGACTTTGTGCATAATCATTACAAGAGGATCAATGCATATAAGTTTATAATCTAACAGATTTTGGTAGATGGCAGGATTTGGAATTCTTGCATTTGCGATAAGGAATTGGGATTGTGAAATTAGAATCATTTAAATTATGTTCAATTGATCTATTTCACAGAGTAAAGATCATAGACAAACTTAGTTTGCATAGTTGATGTATGGCATAACTAATGTTTAGACAAACATAGTGTGAATACTTGGTGTATGGCATGACTAGTGTTTAGAAAACGTAGTGTACATGCTTGGAGCATGGGACAACTATTGTTTTAATTCAAGTATAACGTTGATAGTTGAAACAGTATACAATGAATAATGGGTAATCAATATGTTGATAAATAAAAGGTGTTTTATTTATATTCATAAGTTTTTGAGACCATATTGGATTCGATTATTCTTGTGTTTCACTTTTCATGTTTTGACTTCCAGAATAACTAGGTCGTTCTTCCTGAATGACTAAGTTATTCAAACCATCCACAGTCGGTCATATGTTGGAAGTAGATATGAATCAAGACTGTCATGGGTTGGCTTGTAGAGGTCTAAGATGTTGGACAAAGCGGTGCTACAACACTCATGAGTGCTCATAAGTTCTGAGTATTGGATTCAACCCACGCTCATTTGACTCACTTCATGGATTTTATCACGAGTGATCATGAGACGATAATATCTTATATTCTTCAAACCTAGAGATATGAGTTGTTACTATGAGTTGATTATATATTGATTGCATGAAAACGCATTTGTAAGTCGATGTTATAAAACGTGCCTTTGTGTATGATTCAACAAGTAGTAGAACAATCCATATGAGTCGAAGTTTATCCATTCCTTTTACCCTTAAAGGGATAAAAGCGATATATGTGGGCCCCTCGATGATTTAGTGATGACACCCCGAAGTGCTTGGCCAAGCCAGGACTGATTTGATTTGTTCAATTAGTTGGTCGTCATAAATCGGAAATCGGGAAACAACAAATGGACAGAGAGAATGATTTTAATCCATGTCTCAGTCCATATGATATCTAGAATGGAGGAATATATGATCACTTACCTAATGGACAAGTCATTGACGAGATCAGTGTATAGTTACAATGTCAGAGTTCGACAGCGACTTAAAGAGCTACGATTGCCAGTCGGTTCTTGAAGTCATACTCAACAATAGTTTTAGACTTATCCAAGTGGGAGACTATTGGATTAATGTCTAAGTCCATAACTATATTTGGTATGTACTTGACCCAATTGGCATGGTCCATTTGGGTTGCATGGCATCATGCATTTGGATAGACTAAAATGAGAGAAATAACACTTAAGGTTTACTAATATATTATAAGTTCTAATATATTAATAAGATTATTTAATTAGTATTCATCAAGAATTAATTTGAAATTAATTAAGTGATCAAAAGGAGACTAATTAAATATATGCATTGATTGTGTAAATCATCCATACTTGTATAGTGGGCTAATGCTCCATGGATTATCAAGTTTGGCTAAAACCTATATGATGCTCCACGGATGCTCCATGGTGTTTTTGTACCCATGGATCATGGAAATGAAAGGCCATGACAATTAGGGTTTACATGGTGTAACCCTAATTGTGACAAACTATATAAGCATCTTATTCTTGTCAAAATCGGCAACCACGAAAGAACTATGTGTGTATGGTGAGGGCTAGCCGATTTCATGAAGTGGTTCATTTCTCTCTAAGTTATTCCAAGTGTATTTGATGTTGTGTGAACCATTTAAGGTGTCACACTTGGGGCACTCGGCTCATAAGCATCAAGGAATCAAGCTACATAAAAAGGAATGTCTTCAAACTTGTTTTTATTACCCAAGTATCAAAGATTGTATGCTAGATAGTGTAATACCTTGGAATATTTATATTTGCATATATAACAGAGAAAACATAGATCCAAGGTATTTAGGGTTGCATGTACACTTAGGAGTGTTAGAATGCTCAAAACCCAACATCAAGTACATCCCAGTTATAGTTATGGGCTTAGAAACTAAATACAACAGTTTGATCTTACATTTTGATACTAGACAAGATCTTTACAAGGTATTTATATAAACGATTATATAAATGGTCTCAACAAACAAAGAAGATAAACTATAATTGGTATAGTTTGGGAGTTACAAACACTACATATCATTTCACAAGAAACATATAACTATTTAAAGGTATAATTATTACATTTACAAGAAAAGAAGTTTTACAGTTCATGTAAATCGGTTGATACTAGTTGTGAGACATTTGACTTCACCGTACCTACCAGAGTACACACTAAAGTCCTGAATTATAACCAGAGTCTCTTATAAGGATTGCGTGACACTTGTGTATAGATCTATACGGGATTGACAACCTCACACTTAAACTGTTAGCTATAGTTAGACCGGCAGGTCTGGGGTGACAAATGTCGTAATAGTTTCAACGCCCGAAGCACGTCGTTCATTCCACTAGTCGCATTAGTATGGTTATAATAACTCACATAGGGTATCGACAACACATTTCATTTACGGGTTAAAATACCTTCAAGTAGTTTTATATAAAGATAAAACTTCATACCACTACTTTTTAGTACGGCATTACTTACATTTTTAGTCTTTGGATTAAGACTTACATGTGACATCCCCTAATTTCTCGGCTAGGAAAGACCGATTTAATTTATGCTTTTTAAAATAAAATCAGAGAAATCATTTTAAAAGATGTTGCAGAATTGTTCCCCAAAACAAAATATGATAAAAGTTTATCAAAACCTTTCTTTAAGAAATGTATAGTTTCATTTCATATCAAAACCTCGGGATGTCATGTTCCGATACAGATCAAAAGCATAAACAAGACATTATAAGCCTTACAACAGTTATTTACAAATACTGGCCTATAATAAAAAAATCTCTCATCGTCCTCCCACTATGCTTGGGGTCCACTACCTGTAACATAAAAAGCTGAGTGGGTCAGGCTTGGGAGCCTGGAGAGCATATAGGGTTTTCAACCCACAATAATAATAACTTATTAAGTTCACCAATCAACAATAACCCTGATTACCCATTCCCGTTGTCCTCACTTTACATCCCTAAACACCTATCACAAGGGACCTAGCCTAAGGAATATCATCGGGATGGACACTACTGCTAAGGGGACTCCTCCGCCATGCATGTCCGAAAGGCAACCATGAGGGGTATGGAGTATGCCAATGAACATTTAGTTCATCAACACCTACAAATTGCGAACCTGCTAGTGTGCCACTGGCAACCATGAGGGGTATGGAGTATGCCAATGAACATTCCGCTAGATGACTACAACAATAACAACAACAACAACAACATCAAGGCCTGTATTTTATAGAAAATACTTCATATATAGGTGTAAGATGAAAGTGACTACACACTCACATGATTTGATGATAATCAGGCAGCACTACGTTCCCTAAAACGATCGTTTCTAATAAAACCGGGAGTTTTATTGAGAAACCGGGCTCTGCGAGGGTCGGGCTTCAAAACCGAAAAGATAAATTTCTCGGGCTTCTCGGGCACTTCGGCACGTATTTCGGGTGTTATAATTGATACCGGGGCTTTGGGGGAAGTTGGAATGAAAGAAATATTGAAAGAAGGGCTAAAAGTTGCAAATTTCCAAATATTCCCCGGGAGGTCTCGCACCCTTCTATTTATAGGGGCGAGGCTCCTGATCCAAGGGCTGAGAAGCCTCCACACCTCAGCAGATCCGGAGCGAGGCCACGTGGGTTACGCATGCGAGGGTCCTGCTAGCAGCTTCTAAGTGGACCGAGGTCTAGGGTCCAAGGAAGGGGGCACGCGTCGGACACCCATTCGACCACGGCTTCGGATGCGAGGGCAGGCGACACGTCCCGGATGACTCAGCAGAATTCGGACACGTGGCACGTTTTGAGCGAGGGTGACGTGGACGAAGTCCACCTATACGAAATTTCTCGGATTTTGCATTTTTTCTCGATTTTTTCGCCAAAATTTCTAAAATCCATAAATTTCGCATATGGGTTCCGTTTTTGACGTTCTTTATATGTAAACGTAGGTAAAATTACGCTCTACAACTTTCGTTTAGACTTCGTCGGCTAATTTTGAATTTAATTTTTATATTATTATTTTTAACAGACCGGGACAGGAAATCCATTAAAAATTCATAACTTCTTCATCCGACGTCCGTTTTTGTCTTTCTTTTTACCGTTGTGCTACTATGGATGAGACCTTCGATTCTCGTTTAGGCCGTGTCGGCTAAAAATCACTCGATCTAAAATTCGAGTTTTTAGCTTTCTACTTCTAAGCTGGAACTTAGAAAAATCATAACTTCCTCATACGAAGTCAGATTTGGGCGTTCTTTTTACACATACTCTCGGTTTAACGAATACTACGACTTTCGTTTAGATCACTAAGGCTACAAAGTAGTTTATCAAAAACTCAGTTTTTACGACATTCGGCACCGTGCCGGTTTTGTCGCGAAACTTCGACAAGTTATAACTTCTTAGTTATAACTCGGATTTTGGTATTCTTTATATATTCGTAATCCTTGGAACGACCAATACAACTTTCTTAATAGATATCGGCTTTATCTAATATTTATTTTCGACTCTCATTTTTATTCTTAATTAACTAAATCCTAGTAATTAAGCATAAAACACATAAAACACATAATAATCATATAATTCCTTTTCATTTCTTCAAAATTAGTTACAAAGGTTAACCTAGACTATCACATCAATATTAATGCCTAGCCTAGAAACACGGGCATTACAATTCTCTCCCCCTTAGGATGATTCCGTCCCCGAAATCACACATCAACAAACAACTGCGGGTAGCGACTCATCATGTCACTCTCCATTTCCCATGTGAGATTTTGCCCATTCATATGTTTCGAACGCACAAGCACTAAATCGACCATCTTGCGTCGCAACTTCTTAGTCTTACGGTCAACGATTGCCTCAGGTTCTTCAATCAACCTCTTGTTTTCATCCAACCTTAATTCAGAAATGGGAATTATGTCAAGCACATCTCCCGTGAACTTTCTCAAATAACACACATGAAAGGTGTTATGAATACCCTCCGATTCTTCCGGTAATTCTAACTTGTAAGCTTGATTCCCGATCCTCTGAAGAACTTTAAATGGTCCAATAAAGCTTGGACTCAATTTTCCCCTTTTACCAAATCTTATAAGTCCCTTCCACAGTGAGACTTTAAGTAAAACCGAATCTCCAACTTCGAAGGATATCGGTTGTCTTTTCTTTTAAGCATAACTCTTTTGTCGATCTTGAGCTGCATACATCCTTTCCCTAATCACTTTCAACTTTTCAGCAGTTTGATGGACTATTTCAGGTCCCATAAACTGCTTTTCCCCAGCTTCCAGCCAACATGACGGTGTTTGACACTTTTCTCCATACAAAGCGTGATAAGGTGCCATCTTGATGCTTGAGTGGAAACTATTATTATAGAAAAATTCTACTAGAGGTAAGTGTTCATCCCAGTTACCTTGGAATTGTAGGGTACATGCTCTCAGCATATCCTCCAATGTTTGAATTGTTCGTTCACTCTGACCATCAGTTTGCGGATGGTAAGCTGTACTCAAACACAACTTGGTACCCAATTCCTCTTGTAGACTCCTCCAAAACCTTGAGGTAAAACGGCTGCCACGATCGGATACAATCGTTAATGGAACACCGTGAAGCCTCACAATTTCCTTCATGTAAGAATTCGCAAGTTTATCCATAGACCATTTCTCGTTGGCTACTATGAAATGCACACTCTTAGTGAAGCGATCAACGACCACCCAAATCATGTCGTGACCGGTCCTTGTTTTGGGCAGTTTAGTCACAAAATCTATGGTAATATCTTCCCATTTACCCATGGGTACAGGCAAAGGTTCTAAACTCCCATACGGTTTCTCATGTTGTGCCTTAACCCTAGCACAAGTTACACACTCGGCCACATACTTAGCAACATCGAGCTTCATCGTCGGCCACTAGTAATAGGGTTCTAGATCCCTATACATTTTTGTACTGCTGGGATGAATTGAGTACATGGTCTTGTGAGCTTCTTCCATCAGAAGATCTCTTACTCCTCCCGTCTTAGGTACCCGAATCCTATCTTTGAATACCTTCAGTCCTTGACCGTTTGTATCAGACACCAACGTTTTACCCAAACGTTCCTCCTTCCGGTCATTTTTCTCTAAAGCTTCCTCCTGAGCTTTCTTTATACTTTCCACAATTATCGAGACAACTTCAATTCTCAACGCTCTTGGCCTTTTCTTTTCAAGATTTACCTTCCGACTGAGAGCATCAGCAACAAGGTTTGCTTTACCAGGGTGGTAAAGTATCTCACAGTCGTAGTCCTTGAGTAATAATAGCCAGCGTCATTGCCTCATGTTCAATTCTTTTTGATTAAAGAGATATTGAAGACTCTTATGATCAGTGAAAAGTTTGCATTTAGTACCATAAAGATAGTGCCTCCATATCCTTAAGGCGAATACTACCGCTGTCAACTCCAGATCATGAGTGGGGTAGTTCTTTTCATGCTCTTTCAATTGCCTCGATGCATACGCAATCACTTTATCCCTTTGGGTCTGAACACAACCTAACCCAACTCCAGAGGCATCACTATAAAATGCGAAGTCATCAACTCCTTCAGGTAACAAAAGAATCGGTGCTTCACACAATCTCTTCTTCAACTTCTCAAAGGCTTCCTTATGCTTCTCATTCAAAGTAAAAGTAGCTCCTTTGTGGGTCAAAGCTGTTAATGGAGTAGCAATCGAAGAAAAGCCTTGGATAAATCGGGGATAATATCTAGCTAATCGTAAAAAGCTTCGAATCTCCGTAGGACTTTTTGGTTGTTCCCACTTCATTACAGCTTCAATCTTTGTTGGGTCAACCATTATTCCTTCTTGATTAACCACATGACCTAAAAATTGGACTTCTTGAATCCAAAATTCACATTTAGAGAACTTTCATACAACTTCTCGTTTTTCAGAACTTCTAGCACTTCACGCAGATGCTTGTCATGCTCCTGCTTGCTTTTCGAATAAAACAAGATATCATTTATAAACACTATCAAAGATTTATCAAGGTATGGTTTACAAACCCTATTCATCAAATCCATGAAAGCTGTTGGGGCATTGGTTAGTCCGAACGACATAACCAAAAATTCATAGTGTCCATATCTTGTTCTGAACGCAGTCTTTTCGATATCCTGCTCTCTCACCTTTAGTTGATGGTATCCTGACCTAAGATCGATCTTCGAGAAATAGCTCGAACCTTGTAACTGGTCGAACAAGTCATCGATCCTCGACAACGGGTACTTGTTTTTATTGTTGCTTTATTCAGCTCTCTGTAATCGATGCACATTCTCATGCTCCCGTCTTTCTTCTTTACAAATAACACCAGGGCTCCCCAGCATGATGAACTAGGTCAAATGAAACCTTTGTCCAATAACTCCTGAAGTTGTGTCATAAGTTCTTTCATCTCTGTTGGTGCTAATCGATATGGTGCTTTTGCTATCGGCGTCGTTCCTGGTAACAAGTTGATACGAAATTCTACTTGTCGATCAGGGGGCAATCCGGGAAGATCTTCGGGAAAGACATCTGGATAGTCACACACCACCAGAATATTTCTGCACCTCCTTCTTTTCTTTCTTAGCATCGATCACGAATTCTAGGTATGATGTACATCCCTTGGCCAAACACTTTCTGGCTTTCATTAGGGAAATGATTCCAGAGTTTACTCTGCGTTTGTCTCCATACACCATAAACGACTCTTTCCCTGGCGGGTTTACAAACTTGTGAGATAATATTTCGACTCTTCTTCATAAACAATATTTCGGCATCATTGGCACTAAGCCAATCCATTCCTAAAACTATGTCGAATCCATTTAACTCGATAGGCAATAATTCCTCGTGGAACTAATTCCCATCCAAGTCAATGAAGATGTTTTTCATACGATGGCTAACAGGTACAAACTTGTGATAACCCGAAATTTTTTTGCTTTTCAAGCTCAGTCAGTCAACTCAACTGAGTGTCAGACTCATTGGTAATGAGTTCTAGCCTGGTTAAAGGTCATTGTAAGGAGTTTTAAGCATAGTACACTTGAGGAATGAGTGTTAGAATGTACCTGCTAGAGACACTGTACAACGAATCAAGCTCTAATCTCTTCACTTGGAGTTCACGGCCACAACACTTGAGTTTACGACCGTAAACTCAAGGTGGGCCGTAAACTCCCCCTTAAAGACTAATTTCCTGCACTTTTCATTCATTATCTCATTTCCAACTCAAGAACACTTCCAAATCCTCTCAAGTATCATCGAGTTCATCATCTTAGATCATCAAAAATGTAAGTGTTCTTTCCTTGATTTGTTGTTACACTTCATCTCCTAGTTACACTCTTTGTTTTCATCCATGAAAACATTCATTTTAACTAGATCTTCAAATCTTCAAGTTTCACCAAGAACACACACTAGTGTTCTTGGACAAAATCAACCATTTCAAGTCTCTATATCATAAGTACTCTTCCCTACACTTGATATCTAGTTAGGACTCATGCTTAGAGCCTTGAAAACGTCAAGAACACAAGAACAAAAGGAGTTTACGGCCAAGCCCTCCTAGATGCAAAGCTTGTGACCTAGAACCCTTCATTGATGAGAATAGGACCTTAAACTACTCTCAAATACATAATGACCATGAGTTTACGGCTGTAAACTCCTTTGGGCCGTAAACTCATCAAAAGCCTCCAATGAGTTGGTCTTTCTCATACTTGTGTAGAGCAAAAGTCCCTCAAGCTTCCTTAGCATTCAAACCAACAAATATGCAGGTTTGACCATGAGTTTACGGCCGTAAACTCCCTTTGGCCGTAAACCCATGGTAGTAAACTCATGATAGTGCCATACCATTTTCCTTTGATGAATCACATATGATTCCAACACATGGTCAAAGTGTTTCCTAGTCCCGGAAGGTGTTTCCTTTCATATAGTTGCTTATAAACACTATATTCATGCCAATATATGTCATTTTGGACTTATTGTGTCTCGGGACTTCATTCGTCGAACTTCTGATCCTTACACGCGTATTCATTGAATCACCCACATCAGGAGAGTTCATACCCCGTAATGAAGCTTTTAACTGTTCTAAATGCTTTAAGGGGGGGGGGAATACAAGTTGAACACAATGATAATTGTGTAATTGTTTGTTATAAACATCTTTCAAAATGTTGCTTATGTCTTTTATAAGTGATCAAAACATTTCAAAAACTCTTTTAAAGTTATGTTACTTTATAGTTAATCAAACTCCGTTTTTAAAGTACAAGCATAACTTAGTAGTAAAATGAGTCTTTTCAATAACAGTTCAAGTAAAAACAGTAGTAAACTATAATAGGTATAGTTTAGGAAGATACTATTCATTACTTCTAGTACAATGAAGCATACAAAGAGTAAGTTCATACATGAGTCAAACATACTATGATGAGAAACAAACAGAACATACATACATACTAGACAGAGAGAACATAGAATACAGCTAGTATATACTACACATTATACAAGAGAACATACTATGATGAGAAACAAACATAACGAACATACTAAGATGCTATAGCATGGAACTACTACAGGATCTAATTATACCAATGAATCACTAACTCGTTGTTCTAAACAAAAGGTGATAGTTATATTGGGTATACATGATCATATAACTTTAATGTGAATTACACGGCTTGCAATTGATTGTAGAGGTCATGTTTGGTTCCCTTAATCTGATGACAAGGAGAGCGTTTGGCAGGGGTGTTAGCCTTCACCTTATGACTAGTATAAAATAATCATGTTTTAAGGTCATCAGTACATCCGTATGTCATTTTAAACGACAAATGTGTACTTATATTTCTCATTTCTTTCATAAAGTGACAGTACCAATTGAAAGTCAAATGCGAACTATTTTCGAGTTAAGATAGTTATAAACTAGGGAAAACTTACATTTTACAAACGACAAACAGAACAGTCAAGTCTAGTACATTCAGTAGAAAGGGACCATAATGCTAACCTTATGATTCCTTAATGTATACATCAAAGCATATATATATCAATAGGATCCGACAGGTAATAGGATGTGTGCTCTCCGCTTCATTTCCTGTTCCTTGTTTGGTTGTGGGCTTGGAACGAATTCACCCAGTCTATTTTCTATTCGATTCTAGATATATATATATATATATATATATATATATATATATATATATATATATATATATATATATATATATATGCTTAGTATACATTAAGTCACCATATAGGTACCAAGTATGGGTCAAGTCATAGGACACAGAGTCAATGCACAGTTTTCTAGTACAAAACATACTTTCCAAATCAGAACTTTTGGTATACAAAACTAGAAACTTACCAGTTAAAGGTTTAATCTATTTTATTAAACCAGTATAAACTTAATAGACCATAGGTGATTAACTCTATAATACTTTATTTTATACATCATGGTTATATATAATTAATACCCAATAGGTAGTTGGATGTGTTCTTTGCGGCTTACTTCCTGTTCTTTGTTTGGTTGTGGGCTTAGGGCAGATTCACCCAATTAACTTTCTATCCGATATTAGATCATATATATCCAGTATAAACTAAGTTATTATAAAAGTAATCACTGTGGTCAGCATTTTAGTATAAGAAATAAGGGTTTTCTTAAAGAATCTTTTCATTAAATATAAAGGAACCATTACAATTAACTCCATGAGTAACAAGTGAATATGCCAGGGTTATATACAACAATGATCTAACAACCAATGGGATGTGTGCTATCCGCCTTAATTCCTGTTCCTCGTTTGGTTGTGGGCTTAGGGCAGATGCGCACAATCGATTGTTTGTTTACTCTGAGTCTTATATAACTTGTATCCATTTAGTACTCATAGAATGGATTGTAGAGTCATTTTTACTTAACTTCCATTAAAGTAGGAAACATAGGATTTTCTAGAGGAACATGCAAACTTTTCTAAACAGAACTTACAACTTACAACATTTTACAACTACATCTTTACAACTACATTTTCAACAACATTTTACAACTTACTTACGTCACTAAAATCTTATGAACTCACCAGCTTAATTGCTGATCAACTCTTTCAAATAACTTGTATTCTCAGGAGCCTAGTAGACATGTACTTGTATTTGGAATTCATAAGATGGAGCATAATAGCTTCAAGTCTTGTTTTGTTATTTGTTATGTATTCTATGTTTGGTGAACACACACTTTGTAAACACTTTCTTTCTAATGAAATGGTTGTTCATGACTTGCTTACTATAATGCATATCTTGTGATACTAAACATGACGTCCTCCACCCCCGAACGTTTCCGCCGTTCCAGTTTTGGGGTGTGACAGATTGGTATCAGAGCATTGTTTATAGTGAACTAAGTATATCAACCGATAAAAGATATACAACTACAAATACAATGGGGCTTAAGTGCTCTGGATAATGATATATTTTAAGAGTATAACGATAAGTTATAAAAATATACCTACTTGCTTATACGTGTACATCCTAGACCAAGTATCACAAGAAGAACAGAACTAAAGTTATGTAATCATAGCTAGGATCATACTTAGTTCATTCGAGATGTGACCGACAGTTATGTAATCATAGCTAGGATCAATATAGCATGATCAACTATATTCATTCGAGATGTGACCGACATGTATTTGGGAGGGATGTGGTGTTGCAACTGTCTTAAAACTTACCTAACACCAGTCAAGAGAATACTAGATCAAGTACATTAGAGTTAGAATACTATAGGAGTATTCTATGATACATTAAAATACTATAGGTGTATTTTAGGCACCTTATAAATAACTTATGTGATAACTTAAAAGACCCTTACGAATAGGTCTATAATCTTACAATGTATACTCTTAAGGTTTTATATAATTGAGATCTTATAGACTTAGAATTTGTGATCCACGCTTCACTACCCATTCCTTAATTGGTTGTGGTTTTAGAGTAGGATCACTTATTCGAAGGTCTATTTAATTTTGAATTATATACAACTTGTATACATTGTACAATTATAGCAGGACTCTATAAGGATCACCCCATATACTTACCATTAATCTCATAGATTCTTTAGTCACTTCCATTCTCGGACGACAAGCCCATATAGATGTATCCACTTCCTCATAGTAGACAACAGAAGAGTCAGGAGGAAACAAGAGCAAGTTCATGAGGAGCTTTCAAAGAGGGATCAACAGAAGTAACCAAAACATCTTATATGTCACACTAATATATAATAATCATGTTAACTTAATGAGCGAGTGGAGACACTGCTCACATTATGTGTTAGGATTATTTTCTTACATGCAGCTGGTGATAGTTATTCAGGCAACAGATATTCATTCGAGGATAGCGATTTTTAAATTCATAGAGTTTATTAGATATAAACTCTTTTATGAATTGTTTCTAGAACCCTGTGGAAGTCAGGACCCGATACACCCAGAACTAGGATAACCTTGTCTTTTCAGCTTTCGGCTTGTGTCCATTGCTTTAGACTTATTCCGTTTCATCTTTTTATTCTTTTAGCAAAGATGCCTCCTCGCTGATCAAATAGACGTACTATTCCGATAACTCCAACACCTCCTCCACAAATCGATACGACAGCTCTAAATGCTGCAGTAGCTGCGGCTGTGGCAACAGCCATGGCTCAATATCATCCTACCAGTTCCAGTGGAGGTGGGACACCTTGTCATTCTACCCAAGGTGAGGTCCCTGTGCGCTCGAGAGAGTGCTCCTACAAGGACTTCACCAACTGCAAACCCCTTTAATTTAATGGGAATGGTGGAGTCATCGCGCTGATGTGATGGTTCGAGAAAACAGATTCTGTCTTCGAAATCTATTCGTGCCCAGAAGGGAGCAAAGTGAAGTTTGTTGCCTACACCTTCTCCAAGAGAGCCCTGAAATGTTGGAACAGCCATGTTAAGTCACTGACCCTATCAGTGGCTAACTCAATAGGTTGGGAAAACCTAAAAGATTTAATGATGGAAGAGTACTACCCAAGGTGTGAAGTACAAAAGCTGGAACAAGAACTATGGGAGCTCAAAATGGTCGGCTCAGACATAGTGGCCTACACTGACATGTTTTGTGACCTGGCATCACTATGCCCCGGGATGGTTACCCGGGAGAGCAAGAAGATTGAACGATACATTTGGGGTCTGACTGCCCCGACCCAAGGAGATTTGTTGTCTTCTAACCCAGCCATATTTGGTAGCGCCAAACGCCTGGCCCAGCGACTCATTGACCATGGAGTCCACCATGGTGTAGAAGTCCTCATTCCCGAGCCATCAAAGGGAAAGGACTATAATCAGAAGTCGGGGAACAAGAGGAAGAAGAAGCGAACAACACAAGAACCCTTGCTCTAGCACCTGCCAGTCGATATGCTAGAACCCTCCCGAACTGTGGAAAGTGCAACTATCACCACACTGGAGTATGCCGGGAAATGCAGTGCCTGAACTACCACATAAAGGGACACACAGTCCGTTTCTGCAGGGCACCGGCTCAACCGATCTCCCAAGTCCCCGGAGCTGAAGAAAACCAAGCTTGTTATGGCTGTGGTGAGTCTGGACACAATCAGAGGGACTGCCCAATAACAAAGAACTCAGGAGCGGATGGACAAATTCTGATGATCACCGCAGGAGAATCTACCCCGGAGTCGTCGACGAGCAGCGGTACATTTTCGAAATAGTAATTACTTTGAAAATTAATTTATATTCATATAAGATTAAAACTTAGGGGATAACACTTAAAAATAATTATAATAACTCACATATTGAAATAGATCACAATATTCAAGAGAACTAAAAGATCCGTTTAGAGAACTATGATGGCGTAGCATATACATCATGGTTGTGAATAAATAAGAGGTTGTAGGCTTAGAGTGAGTGATTCCGCCTTAATCCCTGTTCCTTATTTGCTTAAGGATTTGAGGCAGAGTTACTCAGTCGACTGTCTTATTCATCTTAATTATCCATAACTTGTATATGATAGGCGATCGAAGTGGTACCAAGGAGGATCATGATATAAAGTATCATCACCAGTTATCAACACACTTTCATTTGTATGTATGCGCACATAGCGGTACGATACGTAGGAGTGTTAACATCAACGGGAAAACAAAAAGCCATGGATCATTTACAAAGAGTACATTGTCGAACATACTAGGAGTACATTATCGAACACACTAGGGATACATCATCGTATAACAGGCGTTTCTTTCAAATTGGCCAAAACTTTTTTACAGTAAAGAGTCCGTTCCTATCTTTCGTCATGAGTTGGCGTGGTCCTGACCATACTAAGTTCATATGTTTCTATCGCCTCGATCGGCAAGTTCTCGAAACTTTCGTCATTCGTATCGACAGTCCGACCTAAACCTCAGTTTTATCTTTCGTATTCTAAACCCCGAAGTACTCGTGCGAAGAGTACTTTGTCCTCCGAAGCCTTATCGTCAGATGTCCGCAGACCGTCACGAAATACCACTCGTCCAACAGACCAAGTTCGAGCACAGAGGCGATAGACGAATAATACCCACCTATCACTATTCAGTGTATACGCGAGGGTGGTATATGATAACGATTACGCAGATTTAGTATGTGTGTTTCCGCCCTATCTCCTGTTCCTTGTTTGGTTGTGGACCTGGGGCAGAGTCGCACATCCGACCGTCTTACTAATCCTAATTATATACGACTTGTATACACGAGGTAATGATAAATGGTGATGGGTTTTAAGCATAAGAACAATCCTATGTGCTCATACAAACCCTAATGCTTGGATCTAGGTTTCTCTATTGTACATGCATTGAATCCAAGACTTGCAAACCCTAATCTAGCATACATAATTCGAAAATTAACTTAATACATCAGATCTAGATGTTTACCTCTTCAAAGATTGGCTTAGATCTTCTTATATTCTTCTCTTGAGCTTAGAGTCACAATTGTAACTCCTCTAATGGATCACAAACACCTCAAGCAAGAAGGCAACTTTAAGAGAGGAGGGAGGATGCTAATTTTCGGCCCTAGGGTTTCTCTTGGAAGCAAGTGGCCGAAAATGGGAGCCTTGGGTCTTATTTATAGTGTAGGCTGCTAGGATTTTAGTCTAAACCCTAATGGATACCTTAGCCACCAAGTAGCCCAAGGAACCTTCTGGAATAAGGTCCTTGGACGAAAATATGATGATCCTTCAACATAATTTCGTTCCCCCTTAGTCCATTAGGTTTCCCAACCCAAAACTCAACTATCACACATTTGACAGTTTATGCCCCTTTATTTAATTAATCACTTTTAGTCACCAAATTAATTCCTAATTAATTTATGACTAATACTAATTAAATAAATATGATTTCTCCTTTAATATATTATTATTATAATATATTAATAAACCATAATATCCTCTCTCTCATATCAAATTACCTTGTCAAGTTGCTTGGGTGAAGGCAACCCAAAAGGACCATGCATAACCGGGTCAAGTACATACCAAATATAGTTCCGGGCGTAGACACTAATCCAACAGTCTCTCACTTGGATAAGTCTAGCAACTATATCTCACATGCGACTTCAAGATCTGGTTAGCAATCGCAGCTCTTATACGCTTCTGTCAACTCTGATCAAAATCCTGTCCTTCAGATAAGGAATCGTATAATCCTCCGTTCTAGATATCATGCTGACAATACTTATTATCCACCATTTTGTTTCTCGATCTCTGATCTCTTCGACATAGAATTTAGTTGAACACATCAACTTCATTCTGACCGGGCCCGGCACATAAGTCAAACTAAATCATCGAGTGGCCAAGATATCGCTTTTATTCTCTTAGAATAAAAGGTACAGAAAAACTTCGACTTATATGCTTTTATCATTTACTAGCTAAGTCACACACAATAATGCGTTTTATAACATCAAGTTACTGATGCGTTTTCGCATTATCAATGTATAATTAACTAGCAAACAACAACCATATCTCTAGGTTTAAAGATTATATGATATTATCATCTTGCGATCACTTATGGTAACTTTCATGAAGTGATACTAGCAAGTGCCGGTTTATTCCAATGCTCAAAACAAATTTCATAAGCACTCATAAACTTCGCAGCAAACCTTTGCTATGTCTAAAACCTTTCAGACAATCTATAAACAAATTTATGATGATCTTCTTTCATATCTACTTCCAACATATGAGCAATTGTGGACTGTTCGAACAATCTTATTATTCAGGAAGTCAAAACATGCAAAATTGGAAATAACAGATAAATAATCAACACAAGATAGTAACTTTCTTATAAATAACACACCTTTATTTAATCATCAAAATGTTGAATACAAAATTATCCATTACAAATTTCCTACCTATATAATCTAAACTAATATCGTCCTTTAGTCCAACGCTCCTAGCGTGCTTGAAATGCTTAACCCTACTCAGTCCCTTCGTAAGGGGATCTGATGGGTTATCTTCTGACGATACCCTCTTCACAACGAGGAGTCCCTCTTCTACCTGATGTCTAATAAAATGGTATTTCTTGTCGATATGTCGAGATCTGCCATGATCTCTTGGTTCCTTGGTCAAGGCAACCGCTCCTTCATTATCACAGAAAATTTCCATAGGCTCCTTTATGGATGGCACAACTCCAAGGTCTCCAATGAAGTTCTTCAACCATATAGCCTCCTTTGACACCTCGCTTGCCGCAATGTACTCTGATTCGCACGTTGAATCAGCCACAGTCTCTTGCTTGGAACTTTTCCAAGTCACTGCTCCTCCATTTAGGGTAAAGACCCAACCTGACTGTGATCGGTAATTATCCTGATCCGTCTGAAAACTAGCGTCACTATGCCCTCGCACCCTTAAGTCGTCACTCCCACCGAGGACTAGAAACCATTCCTTCGTCCTTCGTAGTTACTTAAGAATATTCTTGACAGCAATCCAATGCGCCCTACCAGGGTTCCCTTGATATCTGCTGACCATGCTCAAAGCGAAGGCCACATCCGGGCGAGTGCAGGTAATAGCGTACATAATCGAGCCAACTGCGGAAGCGTAAGGTACTCGGCTCATATCAGCTATCTCTGCCTCCGTACTTGGGCTCTGAGTCATTGGATTGGTAACTCCCCTTTCTTGGAATTTTCCATACTAAAATGTTTTAGTACCTTTTCCAAGTATGTATCCTGACTGAGTCTTATCAGTCTCTTACTTCTGTCTCTCACTATCCTTATTCCCAGTATATATGCAGCTTCTCCGAGGTCCTTCATAGCGAAACACTTCCCAATCCAGGATTTGACCTCTTGCAAGGTTGGAATGTCGTTTCCTATGAGTAGTATGTCATCGACATACAATACGAGGAAGCTCACTATACTCCCACTGGCCTTGACATACACACATGACTCATCTTCGTTTCGCAGAAAACCAAACTCTTTGACCTTCTCGTCAAAACAAAGATTCCATCTGCGAGAAGCTTGCTTTAATCCATAAATGGATTTCTCAAGCTTGCACACTCTATTTGGATGCTTCGCATCGACAAAACCCTCTGGCTGATTGATGTAAACATCCTCAGCCAACTTTCCATTTAGGAAAGCGGTTTTTACGTCTATCTGCCAGATTTCATAATCATGAAACGCAGCTATTGCGAGCATTACCCTAATAGACTTTATCTTGGCAGCTGGCGAGAAGGTCTCATCATAGTCAACTCCAGGAGTTTGAGTAAAGCCCTTCGCGACCAATCGCGCTTTATAAGTATGCACTTTCCCATCCATGTCTGTCTTCTTCTTGAAGATCCACTTGCATCCGACTGTCTTACGACCCTGTACATTATCAACCGAATTCCAAACTTGGTTGTCATACATGGACTGAATCTCGTTGTCCATCGCCTCTTTCCATTTAGCAGACTCTGGGCCTGCCATGGCTTCCTTGTAGCTATTAGGTTCGTCCAGATTTACTAGTGTACTATCACTAATAAACGTATCCCCGTCAGTAGTAATATGGAAACCATAAAACTGGGGTGGAACAATAACTCTACTTGAACGTCTAAGAGGTAAGGACTGGTCAATTGGTTCAACAGGAGTTTCCTCCTCAGGTTAAACGCCAGTGTCAGAGGTTCCTTCATCTCCTGACTCTTGAAGCTCTTCAAGGTCAATCTGACTCCCACTGTCTCCTTGACTTATGAGTTCTCTCTCTCTGAAAACTCCTCTCCTAGAAACAAAGACAACATTGTCACTTGGTCTATAGAAGACATAGCGAAAAGACTTCTGTGGATAGCCGATGAAATAACACTTCTTACTACGAGGTTCTAGCTTGTCGTGAGTCTCTCGTCTTATGAAAGCTTCACAACCCCAAACCTTGATATGTGCTAACGAGGGAGCTTTCTATGTCCACATCTCGTGAGGTGTCTTGGCAACCTTCTTGGTGGGAACTAAGTTAAGGATATGGGCAGCAATCTCTAAGGCATACCCCCAGAATGAGATTGGTAACGAATCACGACTCATCATAGAACAAACCATGTCCAACAAGGTTCGATTACGTCTCTCAGCCACACCATTCAATTGTGGCGTTCTAGGAGGCGTCAATTGCGAAACTATTCCACATTCTTTTAGATAGTCGTGAAACTCAAGACTTAGGTACTCTCCTCCTCGATCAGATCGAAGCATCTTGATTTTCCTGCCCATCTGATTCTCTACTTCATTCTTAAACTCTTTGAACTTTTCAAAGGTTTCTGACTTTTGCTTGATCAAGTAGATATATCCATATCTGCTATAATCGTCTGTAAAAGTCACTTAGAAGCGACAAGCGTCCCTTGTGGTGGATCTAAAGGGTCCACATACATCTGTATGTATGAGATCCAATACACCCTCACCCCTTTCACATGTACCAGTAAAGGGTGACTTGGTCATCTTCCCAAGTAAACAAGATTCACACACGTCATCGTCCCTAAGGTCGAATGACTCCAAGACTCCATCCTTTTGGAGTTGAGCTATGCGTTTCTTCTTAACATGGCCAAGGCGACAATGCCACAAGCATGCTTTGTCCAAACTTGTGGACGAATCAATATTCAAAACATCATTTTCTAAATTATCTATAACTAACACAGATTCATAAATCCCATTACAAGGTAATGCATTGAAATAAAAGACACCATTCAAATAAGCATTAATAGAACCATTACTATTATCAAACGAATATCTGAAACCTTGTCTAAACAATCGATGAAAAGAAATGATGTTCCTTGCCATATCTGGCGAACATCAACAATTATTTAAATCTAGCCCTAACCCATTACTCAACACTAAGGAATAAACTCCGATCTTGGTTACTGGTGAAGACTTCTTGTTTCCCATGATCAAGTTTATCCTTCCATGCTCCACTTCCCTACTTTTTCTTAGCCCCTGCAAATCAGAACAAATGTGGTAACCACATCCAGTATCAAGGACCCATGAAGTAGCAAGTGATGAGTTATTAGATTTAATTAAATACATACCTGCAAAGGTGGGCTTTATCTTCCCATCCTTAATATCCTGCAGATATTTAGGGCAACTTCGTTTCCAGTGGCCCTTCTGGTGGCAATAGAAACACTCTGCTTCCTTGGGGTCAGAAGAGGGCTTAACAGAACCTGCTTTGGTCCCACTAGAAGAGGAACCATCTTGGGTCTTACCCTTATGGTGGCTCTTAGAAGGACCCTTCCTCTTATTTCCCTTTCCTTGGCCAATTGCCAACACAGGAGCAGCTACAGTAGAGGATGATGCAATAGATTTGTCCTTGAGGGTGCTCTTAGCTGTCCTCATGAGCCCTTGAAGTTTACTCAGGGTAACCTCTTATTTGTTCATATGGTAGGTCATTCTGAACTGGTTGTAGCAGGAAGGCAAGGAGTGGAGGATGATGTCGATAGCCAAATCCTCATCAAACTTAACATTAAGTTTGAGAAGACGATCAACATACCTTTGCATTATTTGCAAATGAGGAGTTAGGGATTCTCCACTCCCCATCCTAGCGGTGATCATGTTGGTGATGATCTCATAACGCTCTTGTCTCGCGCTCTGGTTGTACCTGTCCAGCAAATCTTGGTGCATCTCATATGGATACATGTCCACATAGGACTTTTGGAGTTCGAGGTTCATGGTGGCCAACATGATGCAACGAACTGTCGTTGCATCACGCTCGTGGGCCTCAAAGGCGGCCATCTCTTCAGGAGTAGCTTCTTCTGGGTTGATCTTTTCTAGCTTCTCGTCGAGGACATATTCTTTGTCCTCGTAGCGAGTTATCATGCGAATGTATCTCATCCACTCATTGAAGTTCGAGCCATCAAATGTCACCTTTTGACATAGGTTCATCAACGAGAATGACCCAGAAGTGTTGTTTGCGTTTGCGTTAGACATCTGAAATAGAAAGGAACAAAGTTTGATTAGAAATGAATCCCCAATTAAACACCCAAATAAGAAATTAGGGCTAGGATACAACAACATTATTTACAACTTAGAAAAGGGATGCCGTAATCTAAAAGTAAATAATTTGAAGGTAAGTGAATTACGATTCGCTAATTTTCACCATGAAAAACAAAAAGAAATTAAGTTTTAAATGTATTTCAAAATTCCTAGATTTCTTTTGAGATTCATTGAACATTTCAATGGCATGTTTAAATCTCGATATATACTTCAAATTTGCGACTGGGATGCCGAGGATCACAAACAAGTTTGTGAATAACCATGCGAATCAACATGGTGCACTCAATGTCTTCATCACCTAATCAATGTGTTGGTTAGCCACGCACGCTCCATTGATCTATGATAAAACATCGAGCCACCCTTTGTCACCAATGTCAATCCCAAATTAGTGTGCCGGTTAGCCACGCACGCTCCACTAACGTTTGACAGGGGTACAAAGTGTAACTCCATGGAATAACATCATTTTCACATTTTACCCTAAAGTAACTAAGATGGGAATTTGAAAAACATTGTAATTACTTTGTAATATTCATTATAGTTATAATGAGGAATTAAGTGCCCTATCCTATCCGTTCGGCTAACGATCCTCCACCAATCAAGCAAGCGGTGGATGTGAGTGTACACCTATTAAGCGCCATTTTATAGGTAGCAACCTTATACCCACCTTAAACTGGCTTCGTGAATGAGGCCTACTAGCGATAAGACTAGCTTATTCTTATACATATATATTAATTAATCTTGTAATAATATAATAGTATAGGGTTGAATTATAAACTTGTAAAATTCTAAGGATTTGAAATTTAAATCATTCAAAATTAAACTTTTAATCATAAAATTTAAATTTCAAAACTTGAGGACAAGTTTTGAACTTTTCAAAACACAAGGGATCAAATAACAAATAATATAAATTAAACAATTCATTTTATGATTATCTATATTTGACCTAATCCAATTTTAGTCACAAGATAATTACCAAATAATTCAAATAATCCATATTTATCATATAAAGAAATTATTATTCAAAAGATTTGAAATTATCTTTTGTTTTGGCAGGGATAATCATTCAAATATAATAAAATTCAGATTTTATCTTCAAAAAACGATTTAGGCATTAATCCCATGACAAAACAGCAACAAAATCCCGAAATATCCTCTTCTTGATGCACAGACTCGCCGAGTCAGACCTGGACTCGCCGAGTCGGGCCAACTCGCCGAGTCCAGATACTGACTCCCCGAGTTGAGTCGGGCAGACGCAAAAAAACAGATTTTTAGCAATTAAACAGTTAAACCATCACATACAACAGAAACCAATCAAGGCTCTGATACCACTGATGGGTTTTAAGCATAAGAACAATCCTATGTGTTCATACAAACCCTAATGCTTGGATCTAGGTTTCTCTATTGTACATGCATTGAATCCAACACTTGCAAACCCTAATCTAGCATACATAATTCGAAAATTAACTTAATACATCAGATCTAGATGTTTACCTCTTCAAAGATTGGCTTAGGTCTTCTTATCTTCTTCTCTTGAGCTTAGAGTCACAATTGTAACTCCTCTAATGGATCACAAACACCTCAAGCAAGAAGGCAACTTTGTGAGACGAGGGAGGATGCTAATTTTCGGCCATAGGGTTTCTCTTGGAAGCAACTGGCCGAAAATTGGAGCCTTGGGGTCTTACTTATAGTGCAGGCTGCTAGGGTTTCAGTCTAAACCCTAATGGATACCTTAGCCACCAAGTAGCCCAAGGAACCTTCTGGAATAAGGCCCTTGGACGAAAATATGATGATCCTTCATCATAATTTCGTTCCCCCTTAGTCCATTAGGTTTCCCAACCCAAAACTCAACTATCAGACATTTGACAGTTTATGCCCCTTTATTTAATTAATCTCTTTTAGTCACCAAATTAATTCCTAATTAATTTATGACTAATACTAATCAAATAAATATGATTTCTCCTTTAATATATTATTCTTATAATATATTAATAAACCATAATATCCTCTCTCTCATATCAAATTACCTTGTCAAGTTGCTTTGGTGAAGGCAACCCAAAAGGACCATGCATAACCGGGTCAAGTACATACCAAATATAGTTACGGGCTTAGACACTAATCCAACAAATGGACCAAGTACGAATCCTATCATGAACAACAGGGCAAAGTTGCCAGGTCTACGAGTAGGTATTCTTCCAATCAAAGGAGCGCAACCCCTGTAGTACTGCTAAGAAAGCTAATTTCGGGACAAAATTCCATCTAACGGGGGGATGATGTGACAACCCGAAATTTTTTTGCTTTTAAAGCTCAGTCAGTCAACTCAACTGAGTGTCAGACTCATTGGTAATGAGTTCTAGCCTGGTTGAAGGTCATTGTAAGGAGTTTTAAGCCTAGTACACTTGAGGAATGAGTGTTAGAATGTACCTGCCAGAGACACTGTACAACGAATCAAGCCCTAACCTCTTTACTTAGAGTTCACGGCCACAACACTTGAGTTTACGGCGTTAAACTCAAGGTGGACCGTAAACTCCCCCTTAAAGACTCATTTCCTTCACTTTTCATTCATTATCTCATTTCCAACTCAAGAACACTTCCAAATCCTCTCAAGTATCATCGAGTTCATCATCTTAGATCATCAAAAACGTAAGTGTTATTTCCTTGATTTGTTGTTACACTTCATCTCCTAGTTACACTCTTTGATTTCATCCATGAAAACATTCATTTTAACTAGATCTTCAAATCTTCAAGTTTCACCAAGAACACCAAGAACACACACTAGTGTTCTTGGACAAAATGAACCATTTCAAGCCTCTATATTGTAAGTAATCTTCCCTACACTTGATATCTAGTTAGGACTCATGCTTAGAGCCTTGAAAACATCAAGAACACAAGAACAAAAGTAGTTTACGGCCAAGCCATCTCCCATGGCCGTAAACCCCTTTAAGGGTGCCATTTTGGCCATAAACCCTCCTAGATGCAAAGCTTGTGACATAGAACCCTTCATTGATGAGACTAGGACCTTAAACGACTCTCAAATACATAATGACCATGAGTTTACGGCTGTAAACTCCTTTGGGTCGTAAACTCATCAAAAGCCTCCAATGAGTTGGTCTTTCTCATCCTTGTGTAGAGCAAAAGTCCCTCAAGCTTCCCAAGCATTCAAACCAACACTTATGCAGGTTTGACCATGAGTTTACGGCCGTAAACTCCCTTTGGCCGTAAACCCATGGTAGTAAACTCATGATAGTGCCATTCCACTTTCCTTTGATGAATCACATGTGATTCCAACACTTGGTCAAAGTGTTTCCTAGTCCCGGAAGGTGTTTCCTTTCATATAGTTGCTTATAAACACTATATTCATGCCAATATATGTCATTTAGGACTTATTGTGTCTCGGGACTTCATTCGTCGAACTTCTCATCCTTACACGCGTATTCGTTGAATCACCCACATCAGGTGAGTTCATACCCCGTAATGAATCTTTTAACTGTTTTAAATGCTTTAAGGGGGGAATACAAGTTGAACACAATGATAATTGTGTAATTGTGATGGGTTTTGAGCATTCTAACACTTCCTAAGTGTACATGCAACCCTAATAACCTTGAATCTATGTTTTCTCTATATACATGCAAATTTCTTTTTCAAGGTTATTTCCTAACTAGCATGGCATGGGGATTACATAAAACATAAAACTAGTAGAAATACATACCTTGTTGTTGCTTGGATTCCTTCAAGACTTTGTGAGCCTAGCACCCCAAATGTTGTGCCTCAAATGCTTCACACAACACCACAAGACTTGGAATAACTTGAGAGAATACTTCTAGCACTCAAAATTGGTTATGCCCTCTCTAGTAACACTATGTCCACTAGGTTCACTAGCCCCCCATTTTGCTAGCCATAGGGTTCCTTTTATAGTGTTGTCACAATTAGGGTTTACACATGAATGCCCTTAATTGTCATGACTCTTGATTTCCCATGACCCATGGATTTGTAACTCCCATGGACTATCCATGGAGCTCCATATGGTTACATCCATAACCCATAAACCATGGATCATTAATCCACCACAAAAGAATTGATGATTGTCATAATCAACCCTATATATTTAATTAGTCTCACTTTGATCACCAAATTAATACTAGATTAACACTTGATCAATACTAATTAAATAATACTATTATTAAAATATTAGAACTTATAATATATTAATAATGATAAGTGCCTTATTCTCTCATTTAGTCTATCCAAGTATTGCAATGCCATGCAACCCAAATGGACCATGTCGGGTCGGGTCAAGTACATACCAAATAAAGTTATGGACTTAGACACTATATCCAACAGTCTCCCACTTGGATAAGTCTAATAACTATATTTGCAAATATGACTTCAAAATCCGACTAGCAATCGTAGCTCTTTCAAAGTCTCTCGGAACTGAGATGATGATGATACGCCATTTAAGATAAGTGATCATATAATCCTCTGTTCTCATCATATCAGCCGGACAAACACATGGAACATGGTCTTACTTATTGTCCAGCATTTGTTTCTCGATCTCTGATTTGTTTCGACATAGAACTAAATTGAACACATCAATTAGGTTCTGACCGGGCCCGGTACATAGGTCAAAACCAAATCATCGAGGGGCCCATATATCGCTTCTATTTCTAGAAGGAACAGATAAACTTCGACTGATATGCTTGTACTAACTACTTGTTGAATTATTCATAAAGGCACGTTTTATAACATCGAGTTACCAATGCGTTTTCGTACAATCAATGAATAACCAACTCATAGTCAACAACTCATATCTCTAGGTTTGAAGATTTATATGATATTACCGTCTCACGATCACTCGAGATAAATTCCACGAAGTGATGCAAGTGAGCGTGGGTTGGATCCAATACTCAGCCCTTATGAGTACTTATGAATGTTGTAGCAACCATTGCATTGTCCAAAGCACTTTTAGACAAATCATACAAGCCAAATTCATGACAGTCTTAAATCAATACTTACTTCCAAAGTTTGACTGACTGTGGATGGTTTGAATAATAACATAATTATTCTGGAAGTAAAAACATGCAAAATTGAAACATAGTAAACAATCAACACAAGATAGTAACACCTTACTCATAAATAAATAACAACTTTTATTTATCATCAAATGTCAATTACATTTTACAAGTTTCAGGAATCTAATTATTGAAACTAATATCATCCCTCAGCCCAATGCGCCTCGCATGCTGTAAATGCTTAACCCTGCTCAGTCCCTTCGTGAGGGGATCTGCCGGGTTCTCATCTGATGATACCCTCTTAGCAACGAGGAGTCCTTCTTCTATTCGATGTCTGATGAAATGGTATTTTCTGTCAATGTGCCTAGATCTCCCGTGATCTCTCGGTTCCTTAGCCAAAGCAACCGCACTTTCATTTTCACATAAAATTTCCATTGGCTCCTTTATAGCTGGTACAACTCCAAGGTCTCCGATGAAGTTCTTTAGCCATATCGCCTCCTTAGCTGCTTCACTTGCTGCTATGTACTCTGATTCACAAGTAGAATCAGCTACTGTCTCCTGCTTGGAACTTTTCCAAGTAATTGCCCCTCCATTTAGGATAAAGACCCAGCCTGACTGAGAGCGGAAATTATCCCTATCAGTCTGAAAGCTAGCATCGCTATATCCTTCCACTCTCAAGTCATCACTGCCTCCGAGGGTAAGGACCTAATCCTTAGTCCTCCGCAGATACTTGAGAATGTTCTTTACCGCTGTCCAGTGTGCCTTGCCAGGGTTCCCTTGATATCTACTGACCATGCTCAAAGCAAAGGCCACATCAGGGCGAGTACAAGTCATAGCATACATGATCGAGCCCACAGCGGAAGCATATGGTATATGACTCATCTCAGCTATCTCAGCCTCTGTACTCGGACTCTGAGTCTTACTTAGCTTGGCATTACTCTGGATTGGTAATTCTCCTTTCTTGGATTCTTGCATACTGAACCTCTTCAGCACCTTATCCAAGTAAGTACTTTGACTAAGTCCAATTAGTCTCTTACTCCTATCTCTCAATATCCTTATCCCTAGGATATAGGCAGCTTCCCCAAGGTCCTTCATAGCGAAACACTTCCCAAGCTAGGACTTAACCTCCTGCAAGGTTGGGACGTCGTTTCCTATGAGAAGTATGTCATCCACATACAACACCAAGAAGCTAACTATGCTCCCACTAGCCCTGACATACACACAAGACTCATCCTCACTCCTAGAAAAGCCAAACTCTTTGACTTTCTCATCAAAGCAAAGATTCCATCTGCGAGATGTTTGTTTCAATCCATAAATGGATTTATCAAGCTTACACACTCTATTAGGGTATCTTGTATCAACAAAACCCTCTGGTTGAGCCATGTAAACATCCTCAGCCAACTTTCCATTAAGGAAAGCGGTTTTGACATCCATTTGCCATATTTCATAATCATGAAATGCAGCTATGGCTAACAATACTCTAATAGACTTAATCTTAGCTACTGGTGAGAATGTCTCATCATAGTCAACTCCTGGAGTTTGAGTAAAGCCCTTCGCAACCAGTTGCGCTTTATAAGTGTGTACCTTCCCATCCATGTCGGTCTTCTTCTTGAAGATCCATTTGCACCCAACTGTCTTACGACTTGGTACATTGTCAACCAAGTTCCAAACTTGATTGTCATACATGGACTGAATCTCGCTGTCCATAGCCTCCTTCCATTTAGCAGACTCAGGGCCTGCCATGGTTTCCCTGTAATTATTAGGTTCATCCAAATCTATTAGTGTACTATCACTAATAAATGTATCACCTTCAATGGTGATGTGATAACCATAATAAAAATCAGGTGTGTTCCTCACCCTAGTGGAACGTCTTGGAGGTACAGACTCATTTATCGGATCAACAGGAGTTTCCTCCTCAGGTTGGTCGATAGCATTTGAGGTTCCTTCACCACTTGACTCTTGAAGCTCTTCAAGGTCAATTTGCCTCCCACTGTCCCCTTGGCTTATGAATTCTCTCTCACGAAAGACTCCTCTTCTTGCTACAAAGACCACATTATCACTGGGTCTGTAGAAGAGGTAACCAAAGGATCTCTGTGGGTAGCCGATGAAAATACACCTCTCACTTCGAGGTTCAAGCTTATCATGAGTCTCACGCCTCACGAAAGCTTCACAACCCCAAATCTTGATGTGGTCCAAATTGGGAACTTTCCCAGTCCACATCTCGTGAGGTGTTTTGGCAACCTTTTTAGTAGGGACTAGATTAAGGATATGGGCGGCAGTTTCTAAGGCATACCCCCAGAAAAAGATTGGTAACGAAGCTCGACTCATCATGGAACGAACCATATCCAACAAGGTTCGATTGCGCCTCTCAGCTACACCATTCAACTGTGGTGTTCTGGGAGGTGTCAATTGTGAGACAATCCCACATTCCTTAAGATAGTCAAGGAACTCAATGCTAAGATACTCTCCTCCCCGATCGGATCGGAGCATCTTGATGTTCCTGCCCAATTGATTCTCCACTTCCTGCTTAAACTCTTTGAACTTTTCAAAGGTTTCTGACTTATGCTTGATTAAGTAAATATATCCATATCTACTGTAATCATCAGTAAAAGTCACATAATAGCGATTAGCATCCCTTGTAGCAACTCTGAAGGGCCCACACACATCCGTGTGTACAAGGTCCAACAAACCTTCACCCCTATCACAAGTACCTGTGAAGGGTGACTTTGTCATTTTTCCAAGTAAACAAGACTCGCAACTATCATCTGACTTTAGGTCAAATGATTCCAAGACTCCAGCCTTTTGGAGTTGGCCTATGCGCTTCTTGTTAACATGTCCAATACGACAATGCCACAAGGATGCTTTATCCAAGCTATCTGAAGAATCAATATACAACACATTATTTCTTAGATTGTCTACAACATTCACGGCTTCATATACACCATCACAAGGTAATGCTTTAAAGTAAAATACATCATTGTAATAAACATTAATAGCACCATTTTTATTATCAAATGAAAATGTAAAACCTTGTTTGTACAAGCCATGAAAGGAAATAATATTTCTCGCCATTTCGGGCGAGTAACAACACTTATTCAAATCTAACATTAACCCATTATTAAGCAATAAAGAATAAACTCCTATCTTGGTAACAAGTGATGCTTTCCTGTTGCCCATGACTAAGTTTATCTTCCCGTGCTCCACTTGCTCACTTCTTCTTAGTGCCTGTAGATCAGTACAAATGTGAATACCACACCCTGTATCAAGCACCCAAGAATTAGCATTAGATGAGTTGTTAGACAATATTGTGTAAATACCTGCATGGGTGGGTTTAACCTTCCCATCCTTTAGATATTGCAGATATTTGGGGCAGCTTCGCTTGAAGTGTCCCTTATACTGGAAATAGAAGCACTGTGCTTCCTTTGGGTTTGAAGAAGGAGTAATGGGACCTTTCTTTGTCCCACTTGAAGAGGAACCATCAAGAGTCTTACCCTTGGTACCCTTCGAAGGGCTTTTCCTCTTCTTACCCTTTCCCTGCCCAATAGCCAGAACAGGGGCTGTTGAAGGAGTAGAAGTAGCAACCGCTTTACCCTTAAGGCCATTTTCAGCTGTCCTTAAGAGTCCTTGAAGTTTGCTAAGTGTGACTTCCTCCTTGTTCATATGATAAGTCATACGAAACTGATCAAAACTTGGAGGTAAGGAATGGAGAATGATGTCAATCGCCATTTCCTCAGGAAAGTCAACATTTAGCTTCAGCAACCGGTCAACGAACTTTTGCATCTTCTGCAAGTGACCGGTGATGGGATCACCATCCTTCATCCTTGCGGTTATCATGGAGGAGATGATTTCATACCTCTCCTGATGCGCGCTCTGATGGTACCTTTCCATCAGATCCAGGTGCATCTCATAGGGGTAGAAATCTTCATAGGATTTTTGAAGTTCAGGAGTCATGGTGGCCATCATGATGCATGCTACTTTAGTAGCATCCTTTTCATGTGCAACAAACTCCGCAAACTCTTCAGGAGCAGCAGTGGCTTCATTCACAACCTTAAGCTCCCTATCGAGGACATATTCTTTGTCCTCATAGCGGGTAATCATTATGATGTTTCTGATCCACTCATTGAAATTGGATCCATCAAAGATGACCTTACCACACAAGTTCATAATGGAAAAGGAGCCTGTTGGGTTTGAGCCAGAGACATAGTTGGAAGATATCTGAAAGGAAAGAAAGACAAGTTTCATTAGATTAGGAATCCTTAATAATTCACCCAAATGAAATATTAAGGCTAGGACCCAACAAACTATTTATAGTTGGAAGAGGGATGCCGTAATCCATACTATAAAATATTTGAAGGTAGGTAAATGACGATTTACCAATTTCCACCATAAGAACGAAATATTTTATTATTAGGTTTTATTGGTTTTGAAACTCCTAGATCTTTTGAGATACATTGAACTTTTCAATGGCATGTTTGAATCTCGATTGTGCCCTCTCAAGTTTGTGACTGGGATGCCGAGGATCACAAACAAGGTGTGAATAACCATACAAATTGACTTGGCACCCTCAACAATATTACCTAATCGATGTGCCGGTTAACCACACATGCTCCACCGATCTATAATAAAGTCAAGTTACCCTTTGCCACTCTTACTAGTCCATGTTAGTGTGCCGGTTAACCACACACGCTCCACTAACGACTTGGTAAGGTACAAAGTGTAATTTTATGGGCTAGCACCAATTTCACATTTTCCTAAAGTAACTAAGATTGGGAATTTTATAATGTATAGTTACTTTATAATTCATTATACTTTTAACAAGTATTTAAAGTCGTATCCTACCCGTTCGGCTAACGACCCTCCACCGATCAAGGAAGCGGTGGGTGAGAGTGGACACCCATTAAGTCACCATTTTATAGGCAACAACCTTATACCCCCCTTATAGACCGGCTTCGTGAATGAGGCCTACTAACGGTAAGAATGACATATTCTTATACATATCTATATAATAAATTATAATAATAGTATAAGTGTTGATTTTTAAACTTTTTAAAAATCTAAGGTTTAATTTGGAATTAAAGTATTAAAGTTTAAGACTTTTCACATTCCAAAACTTGAGGGCAAGATTTGAAACTATTCCAAGTCTCTTCAATTTGTAACTTATGAGTTTTAATGGTTCATAAAATGAAGACTCTTCATTTTATGAAACCTCTTTAGTTCTTTAATCACAATTAAAAGAAGTGACTTTTGGTTATCCATAACTTGAGGACAAGTTATGGACACCATCATAGCCATTAAGATCATGAATTAAACACACATGGTGGTTACACATAATTCCTATGATCTTCTAAAAACTCACAAGAACACAAATTCATGTCAAGCAATTTCAAGAAATCATATAAACATATACAACACTTGAAAATTGATAAAAATCATGTAAAATGGGTTAACATAATCATTATCATTTTGAAAAACAGATTTTACAAGTCCAAAACAGATTGGGATAATGATCTTAATCCATTTCCACCAACAAAACTCGAAAATACTGCCCAGCACGCTCCTACTCGCCGAGTGCACTATTCTACTCGGCGAGTAGAATGAATTTGTTCATGGACTCGGCGAGTACAGTCGTCAGAGTGCAGAATTTTTGATTTTTTAGCAGTTTTGCATCAAGTATACAAAAAACTATCTTAGTCTCTGATACCACTGATGGGTTTTGAGCATTCTAACACTTCCTAAGTGTACATGCAACCCTAATAACCTTGAATCTATGTTTTCTCTATATACATGCAAATTTCTTTTTCAAGGTTATTTCCTAACTAGCATGGCATGGGGATTACATAAAACATAAAACTAGTAGAAATACATACCTTGTTGTTGCTTGGATTCCTTCAAGACTTTGTGAGCCTAGCACCCCAAATGTTGTGCCTCAAATGCTTCACACAACACCACAAGACTTGGAATAACTTGAGAGAATACTTCTAGCACTCAAAATTGGTTATGCCCTCTCTAGTAACACTATGTCCACTAGGTTCACTAGCCCCCCATTTTGCTAGCCATAGGGTTCCTTTTATAGTGTTGTCACAATTAGGGTTTACACATGAATGCCCTTAATTGTCATGACTCTTGATTTCCCATGACCCATGGATTTGTAACTCCCATGGACTATCCATGGAGCTCCATATGGTTACATCCATAACCCATAAACCATGGATCATTAATCCACCACAAAAGAATTGATGATTGTCATAATCAACCCTATATATTTAATTAGTCTCACTTTGATCACCAAATTAATACTAGATTAACACTTGATCAATACTAATTAAATAATACTATTATTAATATATTAGAACTTATAATATATTAATAATGATAAGTGCCTTATTCTCTCATTTAGTCTATCCAAGTATTGCAATGCCATGCAACCCAAATGGACCATGCCGGGTCGGGTCAAGTACATACCAAATAAAGTTATGGACTTAGACACTATATCCAACAAATTGTTTGTTATAAACATCTTTCAAAATGTTGTTTATGTCTTTTATAAGTGATCAAAACATTTCAAAAACTCTTTTAAAGTTATGTTACTTTATAGTTAATCAAACTCCGTTTTTAAAGTACAAGCATAACTTAGTAGTAAATGAGTCTTTTAAATAACAATTCAAGTAAAAACAGTAGTAAACTATAATAGGTATAGTTTACGAAGATACTATTCATTAGTTCTAGTACAATGAAGCATACAAAGAGTCAGTTCATACATGAGTCAAACATACTATGATGAGAAACAAACAGAACATACATACATACTAGACAGAGAGAACATACAATACAGCTAGTACATACTATACATTATGCAAGAGAACATACTATGATGAGAAACAAACATAACAAACATACTAAGATGCTATAGCATGGAACTACTACAGGATCTAATTATACCAATGAATCACTAAGTCATTGTTCTAAACAAAAGGTGATAGTTATATTGGGTATACATGATCATATAACTTTAATGTGAATTACACGACTTGCAATTGATTGTTGAGGTCGCGTTTGGTTCCCTTAATCTCATGACAAGGAGAGCGTTTAGCAGGGGTGCTAGCCTTCACCTTATGACCAGTATAAAACAATCATGTTTTAAGGTCATCAGTACATCCGTATGTCATTTTAAACGACAACTGTGTACTTATATTTCTCATTTCTTTCATAAAGTGACAGTACCACTTGAAAGTCAAATGCAAACTATTTTCGAGTTAAGATAGTTATAAACTAGGGAAAACTTACATTTTACAAATGACAAACAGAACAGTCAAGTCTAGTACATTCAGTAGAAAGGGACCATAATGCTAACCTTATGATTCCTTAATGTATACATCAAAGGATATATATATATATATCAATAGGATCCGACAAGTAATAGGATGTGTGCTCTCCGCTTCATTTTTTGTTCCTTGTTTAGTTGTGGGCTTGGAACGAATTCACCTAGTCTATTTTCTATTCGATTCTAGATATATATATATATATATATATATATATATATATATATATTAAGTCATCATATATATATATATATATATATATATATATATATATATGCTTAGTATATATATATATATATATATATATATATATATATATATATATGCTTAGTATACATTAAGTCATCATAAGGGTAGCAAGTATGGGTCAAGTCATAGGACACAGAGTCAATGCACAGTTTTCTAGTACAAAACATACTTTCCAAATCAGAACTTTTGGTATACAAAACTAGAAACTTACCAGTTAAAGGTTTAATCTATTTTATTAAACCAGTATAAACTTAAAAGACCTTAGGTGATTAACTCTATAATACTTTAGTTTATACATCATGGTTATATATAATTAATACCCAATAGGTAGTTGGATATGTGCTTTCTGCCTTATTTCCTGTTCTTTGTTTGGTTGTGGGCTTAGGGCAGATTCACCCAATTAACTTTCTATCCGATATTAGATCATATATATCCAGTATAAACTAAGTTATTATAAAAGTAATCACTGTGGTCACCATTTTAGTATAAGAAATAAGGGTTTTCTTAAAGAATCTTTTCATTAAATATAAAGGAACCATTACAATTAACTCCATGAGTAACAAGTGAATACGCCAGGGTTATATACAACAATGATCTAAAAACGAATGGGATTTGTGCTATCCGCCTTAATTCCTGTTCCTCGTTTGGTTGTGGGCTTAGGGCAGATGCGCACAATCGATTGTGTGTTTACTCTGAGTCTTATATAACTTGTATCCATTTAGTACTCATAGAAGGGATTGTAGAGTCATTTTTACTTAACTTCCATTAAAGTAGGAAATATAGGATTTTCTAGAGGAACATGCGAACTTTTCTAAACAGAACTTACAATTTACAACATTTTACAACTACATCTTTACAACTACATTTTCAACAACATTTTACAACTTACTTACATCAATAAAATCTTATGAACTCACCAGCTTAATTGCTGATCAAATCTTTCAAATAACTTGTATTCTTAGGAGCCTAGTAGACAAGTACTTGTACTGGGAATTCAAAAGATGGAGCATAATAGCTTCAAGTCTTGTTTTGTTATTTGCTTATGTATTCTATCTTTGGTGAACACACACTTTGTAAACACTTTCTTTCTAATGAAATGGTTGTTCATTACTTGCTTACTATAATGCATATCTTGTGATACTAAACATGACGTCCTCCACCCCCGAAGGTTTCTGCCATTCCGGTTTTGGGGTGTGACAAAACTTGCCACTAGCAATCTCGACTATTATAGCATTAACTAGTCTATCTACAAGCAAAGATAGTTTTCTACCAAATTCATGCGAAATAAAAGAGTAATTGGCTCCAGAATCAAACAAAATTTGGGCAGGAAATTCGTTTCCGAGAAAGGTACCTGAAGCGACATCGACTTCTTCTTTCGCAGCTTCAAGTGTCATCTGAAAGGCTCTCGCCTTCTGCTTTGGTGGAAGATTGGGTTTTGCTTCGTCCTTTTTCTTCGGGCAATCCCTCAAAATATGCCCTCCTTCATGGCACCCAAAACAAACCTTCTTATCGAAGGTGCATTCATTGGCATAATGCCCTGGCTTTCCACACTTGTAACAAGTGACTTCCACTATACACTTCCCAACATATTTCTTCTTGCACTTGTCACACCACTTGGCCTCGGCTCCTCCTCCGAATTTTCTCGAACCAGTCTTCGAGAACTTGTTCTTTTTATTAGAACCTGAAGTTCCTTCAAACTTTCTCTTTTCACCAACTTCAACCTTGCTGGCGGCTCTCCCCTTAATCATATCTTCAACAGACTTGGCAGCCCAGATAGCTGCCTCCAAAATAAGTGCCTGACGTACTGGCACCGCATACTCCCATGGAAGTCCCTTTGCGTACCTGTCAATTTTTGCCAACTCATCTGGGACAATACGCAAAGCAAACTCTATTTTGTCTGTCAAGTTATTGTATATTCATCAATGGTCATACTCCCCTTCTTCAACATTAGAAATTGGTTTTCTAGCTCAAGTACGTTTTGGGCTGAGCAGTACTTGCGCTTGAAGTGCACCATGAACTCTGCCCAAGTCAGTTGTAGTGGCTCATTAGGGCTTAGGGTTTTCCCCAGAGTATTCCACCAACGAGCAGCACTACCCCTGAACTGACGCACTGCAAATGTGGTTTGTAACTTGCCTTGGCAACCACAAGTCATGAAAGCCAATTCCATTTCCGAGATCTAATCCATCACTCCGACGGGATCTTCATTTCCATTGAAGGTCGATGGCTTGTAAGTCATAATGTCCTTATACTTGCACCCATTTCTCTCCACTCTATCCTCGTGGTTATTCCTCCTAACCACAAGTGGTTCACTATGACCAACCGATCTACTGTTGTTTCCTTCTTCAGATCGATCGTCATTCAATTCACGTTGTTCAACAGGAACTGAAGGTTCATCCCTGTTGTTCAGCAACATTTGCCTCAATTCCTCCCTCTGTTCATCCATCATGGTCTGAATCATAGTTCGTACTCCAGCCATGGTGATGGGTTCTAGTGCAGCTCCTACTATAGGCACCTGTTCCACCACTTGGGGTTGAGGTTTTTGGTTTCTGTTTGCATTTCCCGCTCCACTTCGAGTTCTTGCCATTATAATCTATATACCGAATAAGGCAAATTTAGGTCTTTATCCTTGATAGATATTTCAATTCCCTTATCACTCCAAAACGTTTACATGTTAGTTTTAATCTTGTAATCATACGCTTAGAATCCTACACACATAAGGTTTTCAGATCCGGTCGGCAACAGACCATAGATCCGAACAAATAATGGCATATATGGCAAACATATAGTATTTAGCACATAAAAGCATTTTAGGCATCTTTCCTAAAATAAACTAGTGCTCGTGTCTAAAATATGGTAGACACTCATCTCACAATCATCACTTAGCATTCTAAGTTTAAGTCTAGAAATCCTATAATTTCTTAGTTCGCTTAAACTAATGCTCTGATACCAACTATGACATCCCCTAATTTCTCGGCCAGAAAAAACCGATTTAATTTATGCTTTTGAAAATAAAATCAGAAAAATATTTTTAAAAGATGTTGCGGAATTGGTCCCCAAAACAAAATATGATAAAAGTTTATCAAAACCTTTCTTTAAGAAATGTATAGTTTCATTTCATATCAAAACCTCGGGATGTCATCTTCCGATACAGATCAAAAGAATAAACAAGACATTATAAGCCTTACAACAGTTATTTACAACTACTGGCCTATAATCAAAAAATCTCTCATCGTCCTCCGACTATGCTCGGGGTCCACTACATGTAACATAAAAAGCTCAGTGGGTCAGGCTTGGGAGCCTGGTGAGCATATAGGGTTTTCAACCCACAATAATAAAAACTTATTAAGTTCACCAATCAACAATAACCCTGATTACCCATTCCCGTTATCCTCAGTTTACGTCCCTAAACACCTATCACAAGGGACCTAGCCTAAGGAATATCATTGGGATGGACACTACTGCTAAGGGGACTCCTCAGCCATGCATGTCCTAAAGGCAACCATGAGGGGTATGGAGTACGCCAATGAACATTTAGCTCATCGACACCTACAAGTTGCGAACCTGCTGGTGTGCCACTAGACTGTCTAGAAAGGTTCGTGGTCATCATCTATACTCCGCTAGACGACTACAACAACATCGAGGCCTCTCACCATTTTAACACACATCGAATATTTCGTCTACCCATGTTCTACCCAACATATTTGTAGATAAAATACATATACAGTTTAAAACTTGTATAAACATCTGTTCAACAGTCACCTGAAATAAACACTTAATATAATTACACATAGCACGTATTTTATAGAAAATACTTCATATCTAGGTGTAAGATGAATGTGACTACACACTCACATGATTTGATGATAATCGGGCAGCACTTCGTTCCCTAAAACGATCGTTTCTAATAAAACCGAGAGTTTTATTGAGAAACCGGGCTCTACGAGGGTCGGGCTTCAAAACCGAAAAGAGAAAATTTATCGGGCTTCTCGGGCACTTCGGGACGTATTTCAGGTGTTATAATTGATACTGGGGCTTTGGGGGAAGTTGGAATGAAAGAAATACTGAAAGAGGGGCTAAAAGTGACAAATTTCCAAATATTCCCAGGCGGGTCTCGCACCCTTCTATTTATAGGGGCGAGGCTCCTTATCCAAGGGCTGAGAAGCCTCCACGGGTCAGCAGATCCGGAGTGAGGCCACGTGGGTTGCGCATGCGAGGGTCCTGCTGGCAGCTTCTAAGTGGACCGAGGTCTAGGGTCCGAGGAGGGGGGTTCCGTGGCTCACCTGCGAGGCTCGGACACACGAGAAAGGGGCACGCGTCGGACACCCATTGGACCGCGGCTTCGGATGCGAGGGCAGGCGACACATCTCAGATGACTCAGCAGATTTCGGACACGTGGCACGTTTTGAGCGAGGGTGACGTGGCCGAAGTCCACCTACGCGAAATTTCTCGAATTTTGCAATTTTTCTCGATTTTTGCGCCAAAACTTATAAAATTCATAACTTTCGCATACGGGCTCCGTTTTTGGCGTTCATTATACGCACGCGTAGGTAAAATTACGCTCTACAACTTTTGTTTAGATTTTGTCGGCTAATTTTGACTTTAATTTTTATATTATTATTTTTAATAGACCGGGACAGGAAATCTATTAAAAATTCATAACTTCTTCATCTGACGTCCGTTTTTGTCTGTCTTTTTACCGTTGTGCTACTATTGATGAGACATTCGATTCTCGTTTAGGTCGTGTCGGCTAAAAAGCACTCGATCTAAAATTCGAGATTTTAGCTGTCTACTGCTAAGCTGGAACTTAGAAAAATCATAACTTCCTCATACGAAGTCAGATTTGGGCGTTCTTTTTATACATACTCTCGGTTTAACAAACACTAGACTTTCGTTTAGATCACTAAGGCTAAAAACTATTTTATCAAAAACTCACTTTTTACAACATTCGGCACCGTGCCGGTTTTGTCGTGAAACTTCGACAGGTCATAACTTCTTCGTTATAACTCGGATTTTGGTATTCTTTATATAGTCGTAATCCTTGTCACGACCACTAAAACTTTCTTAATAGATATCGGCTTTATCTAATATTTATTTTCGACGCTCATTTTTTTTTATTTAATTAAATCCTAGTAATTAAGCATAAAACACATAAAACACATAATATTCACATAATTCCTTTTCATTTCTTCAAAATGAGTTACAAAGGTTAACCTAGACTATCACATCAATATTAATGTCTAGACTAGAAACACGGGCATTACATTACAGCTCAGTTATAAAGAAAATATTGGATTTTCTGGAAGTATATACTATCATTTTACTCGAACAGTTACAAATTCTTCACATACAAAACACTTATGAACTCACCAAGTTAATTGTTGACACTTTTTAAAATCACTTGTATTCTCAGGAAACCAATAAACATGTAACCACAAGAGTTTTTGGTGGATGGGACGTCGTCGCATCACGTTATTCATTTTTGTCATAAGCATTTGACATCATGTAAACAATGATTTTGAACATAATGTAAACTTGTTAAATATTCAATGCAATGGTTGTAATGCTTTGATCTCTATTCTTCAATTCTTATGATATGGTACATGAAGTCATCCGCCCCCAGCCGTTTCCGCCGTTCTGATTTGGGGTGTGACATGAGTCGACTTCCCAGTCCGTATCAGGGTTGTCAAATATTTTCCCAGTTGTCTTTCGTGGTTGTTAAGTAGTAAGGAGTGATTTCGAGGACGAAATATAATTTAAGTGGGGGAGAGTTATAACACCCGTTTTCCAGGATGGGTCGATTTAGGGTAGTCAAAAGATCGAATTGGGGTCTCACGACGTGACCTTTGAATGGTCACGACGTGAGGAGGTCTAAGATGTAAATTTTGTCCCGGACTGATGTAACATTTCGTTTTAAAAATAAATAAATAAATAATAAACCCTAGAACCCCGTGACATAATTTTTATGTACTGTATTTTATCCATAAGTCGTACTAATCAACGGGGTCTACACATTGGGGTGTTAAAAGCTACATTCTTAGTATTGAGGGTTAAATGGTAAGTGTCTGACTTAAATTGTAATGAATTATTAAAGATGGGGGTTGCTTGTTAAATATTGGACTTAAGTTGAAAAGGTTTTGTGCAGGAGGGGCCAAAGTTGGAAAAAATGAAATATGTTTGAGAATGAGACATGGGATTAACCCGATATCCCCCTTGTTTTCTTGATGCAACACTAACCCTATCATATTTTCCTCCGTCGCCGCAATGAGAAGCCTCCTCAACCGCCGCTCGCATCACCAAGCCCAACCGCCGCTCGCATCACCAAGCCCAACCGCCTCCCTTTCCGCCTGCTAGTTCGCCGTTGAGCGCCACCACAACAATCTTGTTGGCGGACATCGTGAGATGCCAGGAGAAACGCCGAAGACCATGGAACACACTGTAAACGACGAAGTTCAGGTTATAAGCAACCGGAAGCTCTCGGTAAAGTGACTGCAACCCGTTTCTCCCTTTCCTTTGTTCTTTCTTGTGTGTGTGATGTGGGGTACGTGATTATTGCCGTTGTCGGCCTCGGCCGCCATTTCTGTTAACCTCGGCGTCGTCAGCCGCCAAGTGGGTGGCTGGGAGTGGTGGTTTCATGGCGTGTTTTTACATGTGTTGCTGCTAGAACCCATGAAGAATGTTGGCTGGAGGTGAGGCGAACCACCATGGCAGCCAACCACAATAGCTATCGTTTTCTGCCACCCCTTGCCGCCACCAGCCACCGTGGGAGGTGGTTGTGTGTGTGTGTATATTATGGTACAATTATGTATGTGTTTTATTGGTGAATGTTGCATTAGCTTTCTTAGTCAAAAGTGAAGAAGACAACCACTACCGTCGTGAGGTGGTGGCTGCCACCGTCGACCACCACCGCCCGAGGTGGCAATGGGTGTAGCTCGACCTAGTGAAACCCTAATCGGCCCAATAGCTTATTCTTGGACTTAGGTGCCATGTGCTTGGGTTGGAAACCCTAATCAGGGTGTAGAAAACCCTAATCTTGGAGATTTTAGTTTGGACTTGTTAGGACCTACGTTTTGGACCGTTGGATTAGAATTGTGACTATGCCCGATCACATTGTATGATTGGTCTAGTGGGATGATGGATTTAATGGATTAAGTCCTTAATGGGTTAAGTTAGAACACTTAACCCTAATCGTCATTTTATGTGAAAAACCCTAATTATGATTGGGCTTCAAGTTGGGGCCTTCTTTTGGGTTTAGGTTTTTGGATTCTTAATGGGCCATCTATGAACAAGTGTATGCACTAGGATATCTGGATGGGCTTTACGGTAAGGCCTATGTAAGGGGTTTTGGCCCAATTTCGAAAATTGGGCCATATGTTGGGCCTCGGTTCATTGTTTGGCTTTTTGGGCCTTCAGAGTGTGAGTTTGGGCCTTGGGCTTGAATCAAGCTAGGTTGGGGGTAATGTAGTCTTTCTACCCCAAGCATGGACTTATGGTTATATATTGGAACCCGATTATTAATTGGGTGTTGTTTTGATGTTGACAGTTCGGGAATCTGTCATCCAACAGTTATAGTTTTATCCGTGGGACTTCAGCTGTGACAACTGTCAATTTCCGGTCAAGTCAAAGTCAAATAAAGTCAACAAGTCAAACCGGCCAACTCAATTAAGCCTTGTATATTAGGGTTTACATCGTGTTTACTATTGTACAACACACTATCTCTATGCAAAGTATCACTTTGAGTCTTCACGTGTTCGGAAAATCTAAACCCTAATCAGGGTAAGTGATGGAACTACTCGATAAAACATTAATACATACCCTTCGGGGGCGTATAACGCTCATAACAAGGAAAAACGGGGCTTACAAACCTTGCATTTCGAAGTTAAACACTCACAAAAGTCGCAAATAAAGCCTCTCTAAATCTCTCTCGCTCTATCTCTCTCTATCTCAAATCTCTCCCAAATCTCTCCAAGTATGTGAAATCTCTCCCAAATCTCTCTCAAAACTCCTTTAAACTTTTTAAAATCATTCGGGTCATCCCGACTCTTAACTCGGTGAAAAACCGCTCGAAACGGGAAGATTCCTCGAAAAATAGCCTTATAGGACCAAAACCCTAATAAGGAACCGAAGCCTCTTATGGGACCGAAGTCACCTTTGGGTTCGGCTCCTTGCACCTTCGGTTCGGATCGGACCCTTCGGACCGAAGCTCCATCTGCTCGCTTCGCCTTCGCCTCCCATGTGACACGTTCGCCTGTAAGCCCCTCGGACCCAACCAACCTCTTGGCTCTCATCAGACAAGCGAACCTACCTTCGGTTCTAATGGCTAGGACCGAACCTCCGACCCTGAACTTCGGATATTCGCAACTTTTACCCGGTTTTCAATACTTTTAGCGTTTTGAGCCCGTTTTTCGTGATTTTAACGCGGGATTTTCACCCAAACTCATATTTTGACATATAAGACCCTATATAATCATATTTTAATCACATCGCAGGGATTTATTAATTATAACCAATATTTTACATTAAAGAAAAGGGCTTAGGATATTTTATGTTATAAGTGGGTCAAGTGTGCCCACTTGCACTTATGTGTCAATTTCTCATTGGTCCACCCTTATCCACATCAAACATATCAAGGTAAACATCCCTTCACCCTAGCCACTTGCTCCATCAATCCTTCGTATAAAGAAATGCATGGGGATTTCCTTGATCATTTTCTTCTCCATAAAACACATATACACTCCTTAACCATCAAAAGAGCCTCTTTTTCTCTCAACTTCCAGCCACACTTTTGAAGTGTTCTTGAGCTATTACTTCACTTTTTGGTAAGTATTTCATCTAAACTCAAGTGTTATTCTGTATTTTCCTAACATTCTTGGATCATCTACACACATTTTAACACCAAAGAACCGTTCTTAGGATCATCCAAGCTTTCACGTGTTCATCAAGTGTTCTTAACTTGATACTCCTCGTCTCCGACCTTCCACTCTTCAAGAAATCACTCAAGGTGAGTTCATACACCTACATTTTCCAGTTTTCTTTAGTTTTCAGGGGGGGATACAAGTTAAAACACCATAACATATTTGAAACTTAACTTGACAACTTACCACAGAAAAGTTGTGACCTGTTCACGAACTATTTTACCCAACTTAAACTTAATATTTTTCAATACTATTTAATATGCATGTATTTCAGGTTTATACCTTTAAAATGACTACTTTCACATCTCCATACTATTTTTCTACGATCTATGGTGATTTTTACAAAACTGCCTATCATTTCATAAACGAATTTGGACCAGTCTGTGAATATGTACACTGTCACATAAGTTACAGACTTCTAAAAATCAGAATAAAATTCGTGAATAAACTACATACATTTTCTAAACTCTCAGAGTTTACGGATTTAGTTTTCGACTTCGTATGATTTTTGTATGATGTTTTCAAAACAGTGCAGCAAGGGTAAAAACTAGTTACACAAGTTACCATATTAACAACACTTTGTAGTATGTTGAGCAAAGTGCATAACAATAAGTTTCTAAATGTTTGGATGCATTCTTGTTAGTTTACCATCATAAACAAAAATTAGTCATTCATGTTAAGGTTTTTCCTCCATTCATTTCGAACACATATAATAAACTACATTAAGTATAGTTGATGAATTTTCGATAAAGGCATACTACATAGAAAAGGTTTTACTCTCAAAACAAATGGGTTTTTCATATACTACATGATAAACTTTAATAGTGATAGTTTATGGATTTCATATCACTAATTTATTTTATAAAAGGTGATTTCACTTCCACCACGGAAGAGATTTTATACTAAAACTATATGTAAACTAGTTAACGTAAATTGTGAGACATTCTCCTTCGGGGTACTCTTAAGTACCACAAAAAAGTCATGTGGTTATAATCAGAATCTCTTGTAGGGAGAGCGTGATGGTTGTGTATAGATCTATATTGGGTCTGACAAACCCGCACCTGAGCTGCTTGCAACAGGTAGACCGGCAGGTCTGAGGTGACAAGTGTCAAATCATTCCGATGCCTGAAGAACGTCGAGTACGAGGTCCTCGAGTTATAGTATGGTTATAACAACTCACATAGGGAGTTAACAATCTTTCAAGTTTACAGGGAAAATTTTACTTTAAAAAGGGGTTTTATCTATTTAAAACTACTTGAACATTAATAGTATAAAACACACACTCACATTCTCGGTCTTGGAATTTAAGGCTACATAACTTTCTATAAGGAAAATATTGGATTTTCTTTGGAAACGCATTACGATTATAAACATCATAAGTACAAAACACACACTCATATTCTCGGTCTTGGGATTTAAGGCTACATAACTTTTATAAGGAAAATAAGGGATTTTTCTTGAAGTATACATGACAAAGTACCAGATTTATTACTAAATGGCTTTCATGATATTAAAACTACGTTTCATCTAGAATTGTTAGACTTCAGCTATAATTTGCTAAGTGTGTATGTTAGAGTTATATATGAATTTAGTCGCAATCGACCTAGAATTGGTAGGCCCGCCTTACTTCCTGTTCCTTGTTTGGTTGTGGACCTAGGGCAGATCCATTATATTCGACAGTTTATTTAACTTAAATTTTATATAACTTATATATACTAGGTGATTATATAAGGAATCTACATGTCTTTCTAGGGTACATTATTGCATAACATAGGAGAGTTATGTTGGGTATTTTGTGTTGCGTCATGGGCTTTGTTTTTGTATATCCGGATTGGGCCTGTCCATCCGTGATTATTGATTAGGGTTAAGCTATTTATAGTGCATGCATGTATGCCTTAGATACGATCGTCATAATTATTATTATTGCTTTGTAACCCTAAACACCTCTACAGTCGAAGTTCTTAATCGAGCTCTTCTGAGGTGTTAAAGCTTAATCATTCGACATCAGTTAAACCATTCATGTGTTCTTTATTACGTTATTTATTGCTTTTCTGCTTAGAATCAATCGATCCTACTAGAACTTTGTTCTAACAAATGGTATCAGAGCAGGAGACTGTGTAATCAATACACATTCCTTCTGTTTGAAGAATTCTTTAGGATTAAGCTTTTATCGAATATAAAGAAGTCGTCTTCTACCTGTCGACGGTAACTCTTGTGTTTGATAAAACCCTAATCTCAAGTTTATAGGTCTGATTCTAGCAGTTCCAAGGAAAGGCTCATCATGTCTCACGACGATTCTCAAACTAATCCTATTAACATCTATAACAACATTGGATCCACTACAAGGGTTCCCATTCTTTACACTCAAGACTATGAAGTGTGGGCGCATCACTTTGAAGATTACGTAGTTGGATATGAAGATAATGGTTATCTCATCTGGGAAGCTATCACGATTGGGCTGTTTGTTCATTCTGGAACGAACAGGACAGTGAAGACTCAAAAAGAATATAATCAGCTTTTGGTGGACGTGGAGAAGATTCCACAAGATGAAAAGGATAAGCTGCTATGTAACGTGAAATCCATGAGAATGATCAGATTCGCATTGCAATCTGACACTTTTCGTTTAGTCGGTTCATGCACGACGGCTGGAGAAATCTGGGATAGGTTAAAAGAACTGTACTCAACCGATGAGGATCTAGAACACTCGATCCAAACCTTGTTGCTCTCAGAATTTGGAGCTTTCGAACATAAACCTGAAGAGAAACTGATACAGACCTTCGATCGCTTCAATTATCTCCTCAGCAAGATGATCAAGCACGACATTGAAAGAAAATTGATTGAGCAAAAGCTGACCTTCATGAATGGTTTAAGACCAGAATGGATGGCAGTCGTTTCAACGGTGAAAGCTCATGAATAGTTTAAATCATACTCGCTAGCAAAACTGATGGGTATTCTTAAATCCCATGAAAGCGTGGTAACCAAGGAGGCAAAGGTAGTTTCGGGTGTGGGATCGCTGGCCCTTGTCTCAAAAGGCAAAAGTGTAGCAGAAGAAGAGGACGATTCAGATATGTCTGACTGTGACCTTACTGGAGAAAAATATGCAATGATGGTTACCAAACCAAAGAAGTTTGCACGAAAGAAGTTCCCTGTCAATAAGAACCGAAACTGGCAAGGAAGTTACAGCTCTGAGAAGGTGAAATAACAAACGAAGAACACCTCTCAAAAGGATGACGACAAGAAAGAAAGCAAGCTTGTAGGAGACTCTGGATTCGACTGCAATTATTGTCATGACAAGAACCACTTTGCCAAAGATTGCATGTTGAGGAAGATGGCTGAGAAAAGGGACGGTGATGATGATGAGGCTTATTACATGCGAAAGTTGGAAGAAATAAAGAAAAAGAAGGCAACTAATAGTTCAATGAATGCCTTGATTGTGCAGGAAAATGTGGATGAAGATGATTTCGGTGGCGTTGAAGCCTGTTCAACCGATTCTGAGGATGAAGAAGTGAGAAAACCCACACATAGAAGAGCTTACATGGCGAGAGAGGAAGCTACTAGTTCGGCTAGGAAATGTTTGATGGTTACTGCTGGAAGACCAACCGAAGGTGAGGATAAGGAGCCAAACCTGACTGAGGACACATGTTTTGCAGCCAAGCCCATGAGTGAGAGGATCAACGACTGTGATCGGCTGATCAAAAAGGTACAATCCATCCTTGAATCACTTAAAGTTCCCATAACAAATTATGAAGAAGAATTAAATGAACTAAAATTTAAATTTTCTAACTTAAGTGGTAGTCTCATGCAAACTCGCTTAGCGAACTCTAACCTAACTGACCAACTCAACATGGTGTCTTCAAAGAGTGAGGAGAGAAGGATGTGGATTGAGCTGAAGGAGACGGAGTTAACTAGGGCTAGGGATGCGATTATTTATTTGCAACGAGACAATTTAAAGTTTTTGAAACAACGAAATGTTTTTTTCTTGATTGCTAAACGCTTATATACGAATATTACTCAGTTGCACTTAAATTGTGAAATAGGGAAAAAGATCCATAAGATGATCTTACCCTTCCTTGAATTTAAGGAGGATGAGGTCATCGCTGAGTGTGAATCCATAATGTCCTCAGAAGAGACTTCCATCACTTATAAAATCGGACTAGACAAGATAGAGACCTTTTGTAGCACCTGGTTCCTAGCATGTATTTTATTTAAGTAATTTTGCATTTTTGGCATGGGACTCGGCGAATTGAAGGCCCAAATCGCCGAGTAGAAGTGGGATGAGACGCGGGATTTATGTATGGAACTCGTCGAGTCGGGTCCTGGACTCGACGAGTAGGCTCTAAATGGACAAAAACCCTAATCTGAGGGTTTGTGCCCTATTTAATCATCTCTTTCAGCCACCACTTGTCCCTATTGCTCCCAGAAACCCTCCATAGAAAACCCTAAGTGTTTTGGTGCAAGATCTAAGGCTTTTGAGTGATTTTTGTGGGTTTTGACCACAAGGAAGAAGGAAGAGCATAGAAGGATCAAGAGGAGACTAAAGGATTCGAGTTTGGTACATCATTTGTAGTTCTTGTAAGGTATAAAGTCGATACCTTGCTTGTTCATTTGCTAGATCCCTTTTTGGGGAGATTTAGGGCTTTTATAACCCATTCTTTGTAACCAACCATGATTGCAAGCATGGTTGGGGGTCAAAACTTCGGATCTAGGACTTGGGAAGAGTCACAAGGTAGATTGGGGTTTCTTTTGGACTCAAGGAAGGTCCCATGCAACATAAGAGCCATTTTAGGGCCTTTTAGGCTCAAAAGTCCCATGCATGCACGTAAAGTTCGTGAATTTATGTGCTAGATCGAGCTTAGGGTCTTGGATCTATCATTTGGACAAAAGTTGTACACCTGAAATCGAAGGAATAGACTTGGGACTGTATCGACTCGGCGAGTCGTTCTTGGGACTCGGTGAGTCCGAGGCTTGACTTCCCTTTTTTTGTTATGGTTCAAGAGACCCAGTTGATTGAAAGAAAGGTTTTAGAGGGTCCACGGGAGTGACCCAAACATATTGGGATGAGCCTTAGTCCTGGAGTTCATAGGACTCAGCGAGTGCATGTGCCGACTTGGCGAGTCCAAGGCAATCTCCCAACTCTTGAAGATGAACTCGACGGGTTGTTCATACAACTCGGCGAGTCGAGGACAGGACGTGTTCATAGGATAAAGATGGACTCGACGAGTGTTCATACCGCTCGACGATTCGGATGAAGGTTCATCCGAGGTTGTGTTAGAATGAGAAGTCATCGAGTCATTGCTAAACTCGACGAGTAGAGACGTGGATGGGGGACAGTTGAAGAGATAGGGACTCGACGAGTTGGAGGCCCAACTCGGCGAGTCGGGTCAACTGGAAGTTGACTTTGACTTTGACTTGGACTTGGTCAAGGGTAAATGGTCATTTTACCCTAAGAATAGATATCAAACTTTGATTAAGTGTTTTTGTGGGGATTATAGCCGGAGGATTTCCGGAGCAGCAGCTGACAGAGATTTCCCGCACAGATTATCAGCAGCTACATCTTTGAGGTGAATTACCGTCCAGTAGTTGTGGGTCTACGGCTACAATGCCCGCCCACCAGTAGGAATTGTATGTCAGGTGATCGTCTTTCTGATATCATCTAGGTTTGCTACTACCTGATATGTTATATGCTGGCATGATATGTTATATGTGACAGTAGTAGAGTTCGGTTGTTAGGACCGGAGGGTAGGTCAGACACCCCACATATGTCTGACAGTATGTGATGATATGTTTATATGCCGGCATGATATGTTATATGTGATAGTGGTAGTAGGGAGGGAATAGTCCCCAAGTTCGGTTGTTAGGACCGAAGGGTAGGTCGGACACCCCAGAAACATCTGACAGTATGTTTACGTTATGATATATGTGATAGTAGCAGTAGGGGTGGAATAGTCCCCGAGGTTCAGTTGGTAGGACCGAAGGGTAGGTCAGCACCCCATAATGGCTTGACATGGGTTGGTCAGCACCCCATAATGGCTTGACATAGGTAGGTCGGCACCCCAGAATGGTCATACTGGGTAGGTCCGGCACCCTAGAATTGCCCGCCAGTATGTATGCGATATGTCTGTATGGTATGTGGTTTGATGGGGGAACTCACTAAGCTTTGTGCTTACCGTTTTAGTTTTGGTTTCAGGTACCTCTTCGTCTAAGGGGAAGGAGTCGGCAGTGTAGCAGCGCATCACACACACATGATTTCCGCATGGAGTTTTCTGGGATTGTACTCTGATTGGTTTTACTTTGACATTATGATTTTCAGACACATTGTTATGTTCTTGTTTGCAAATGATATGGATTGGGAAATGTTTTGGTAAACTATGTTGAGAATTACTTAATTAAAAATAAAAAAAATTGGGCTTGGAAATTGGGATGTTACAAGTTGGTATCAGAGCCCTGGTTTGAGGGATTCGGACACACCCTCGGGGATGTCTGGACTCAAACCGAGGGATTTAAAAGATTTTTACAAAGAAAATGGTTTTCTAAAATCTGAGTCAAAGGGGTTTTGAGAAAGAACAAGGTGTGTGATGCGTGCGACCAGCCGAGCTCAAGTAAGTTTTCCCCAAGATACCCATACTTGTTATAATAAGTTACATGATGAATGATACTTAGAACTGCATGCTAGATTAGGGATAAGGATCTAGGAGGATGCCATGTATGCCTGATATATATGATTCTGAGAACTGCATGCTAGATTAGGGCTAAGGATCTAGGAAGGATTCCTTATATGCCTGTTGTACGAGCTGTATCCTAGGACTGTTTAGTCAGCAGTAGGATAGCCTGATTAGGTTATGCCTGATGCGGTCACTCGATGCATGAATGCTGATTGCTTTGTGCTTAAGGGGTCCTGGCTAAGTTTAACTAACTAGTGGGCGGATATGTAACAGTACTCGCAAGCTAGTTAGGGAAAGGAAATGGGGACTCCTAGTGCAGCTGATGGCGGAGAGTAGGTCGGAGAATGCCCTAGGAAAGCCTGGGTTGAGACCAGTTGGAAAGGGATATTGGTTAAGGGACTTGGCAAAGTCGAGATAGTCCTTGAGGAAAGTACGGATAGATGTGGAAGGTAGTATGGGCCAGTACTACTGGAAGCAGAGGATCCGTACTCGAATCAAGGAAGGTTGAGACAGAACCGGGAAACTTGGAGAGTGTGTTAGATCTCTCGAGAGTATGTATGACCCTGACAATTATGCGTGTATTTTTCAGTATGGTGACCACGCGACATGGAGCAGGAGGTTCCGGATCAGGATCATCATCATGCTCGGGTGCAGGGTCCGAGCAGGTTGATGACGGGCTGCGCGAGTTCATCGCATCTAAGCTCACGAGAGGCCTTCTTGAGTCGACCCCGGTCATTTTCGGGTGGATCAAGGAGGGGATTGTTGAGCTTATGGAAGATTGCCTCTGGGCATTCAGGAGTGATATGGCGTTTAGCCAGACGAGTACGCGCACACTGTCCTTTAAGGACTTCCGTGGGAGTGGTGCGCCGGATTATCACGGGGTGAAAGACCTCATCGCTGCCTGGAGATGGATCGTAGACATTGAGTCTGCGCAGTTGACGAGCTTCTGCTCGGAAGGGTCGAAGGTCCACTTTGTTGCGGGATGTTTGAGGGATAGAGCTAGAGACAGGTGGGAGTCGATTGGTGACTCATTGGGAGCCCCAGCCGTCGAGGCTATGACGTGGTCAGATTTCGTGACCAGATTCAGGGCTGAGTTTGCACCGGCTGTAGAGCTTCAACAGTTGGCCAGAGAGTTTTTGGATATGAGGTAGACTACGGAGACTGTGGCGGAGATCACCGCCAAGTTTCGGGAGAGAGCATTGTTGGTACCCCAGTATGCGGGGGATGAGGAGATGCGGAAGACCTGCTACCATAATATGTTGAGGGCTGATATTCGGGAGCATGTCAGCTACTCTCCCTGCCCGACCCTGGAGTCCATGATTGCCAGGGCGCAAGAGAGGGAGCTCGATTTGGAGCAAGTGAGGAAGAGGAAAGCTGAGTCTGAGCAGGTTACAGGGGTTTCGGGGAAGAAACCCAAGGGATCTGACCTTAGGTCAAAGGGCCATCCGGGCCAGAGCCGCTACAGGAAGTGCGGCAGGCCGTATGAGGGAGCTTGTAGAGCTGGATCGTCAGGGTGCTACAACTGCGGCAAGACGGGGCAATTTGGTTGGGATTGTACTTCCCCCGCCCCCACAATACAGATGACATACCTGATTTGCTTCCATTGCAATTAGAGGGGCCACAAAAAGGCCAACTGCCCGAGATTGACAGCAGCATCAGCAACAGCGCCAGCAGTGGCCCCAGTTTCAGCGACAACGCGGGTTGCAGATGGCCGGAAGGCCAAGACAGAGGCTCCAGTGGTGCGGAGACGAGCATTTCAGTTGACAGCCGAGGAGGCACGCGCTGCACCTGATGTAGTGACTGGTATGATTCCTTTCTTAGGCTTTTATGTTATAGCGTTGTGATCTTGATATGTTATGTATGTGCTCTGTTTAGGATCGTTCCATGTGAACGGTATCCCAGTTCAGGTATTGTTTGATTCGGGTGCTACCCGATCGTTTGTCTCTCTTGCGCTTAGCAAGAAGTTTCTTGAGTCGTCGGGCACGTTGGATTGCCCTCTAGAGGTCGAGATTGCGGACGACCGGTCAGTGCGAGCATCAGAGGTCTACCGAGATTACGTCCTGCAACTGTTTGAGGAGCGTTATGTGACAACACGAAATTTCTATTATGTACAACCATTCACTTCAATAGGAGTCAAAACTGTTTCTGCTAATTTTCAAGCTTTTTGAAATAAGTTTGAGTATTTTAAGATTAGTACTTCAGGAGATATCAGGAGAGAGGATGCCCTAGGGTTCATTGTGCATCATTTTCGCAAAAACTCCAAGAGTTAAGAGTTTTCGGCCCAAATGGTGTTTGGACCGAAAACCCCCATGAGTATATATATGACACTTGGCCATATTTTTCACTTTTTCACTCTTTCAAGAACAAGAACCGAAATCCTCTCAAGTACCATCCTATTTTTCCTTCTAGATCTTTAAAATGTAAGTGTTTCTTACCCTATTTAGTTGATCTCTTCCATTATCTAGTGATCTTACATGATTTCATCCGTGAAATCATTCCATTTTCTTAGATCTTCAAGTGTTCTTCATTTCACCAAGAACACACACTAGTGTTTTGGGTCGAAAACACTCTTCTTTGCTTCCAGATTGTAAGTATCTATCTCTTATACTTGTTATCTAGTAAGGATACTTAACTTAGAGCCTTAAAAGCAGTCATTTATCGAAGAACAAAGGTGTTTTCGGTCTAGTGCATCTCCTTAGACCGAAAACCCTTTATGAAAGGTGCAAAATGACTTTAAACTTTCCTAATGCTTAGTATCGAGTCTAGAACACTTCGTTACTGGTTGGAAACCCTTGGAAAATCACCTTTTGCATCAAAGAACAAGAGTTTTCGGCCAACCTCTTGGACCGAAAACCTCCATGACCGAAAGGTCATTTGGACCGAAAACCTCCATGACCGAAAGGTCATTTAGACACAAAAACCTCCATGACCGAAAGGTCATTAGGACCGAATACCACTTGGACCGAAAGCTCCATTTGGTAGCTATACAACCCTTAGATGCAACCCTTGGTGCTTCTAGCACTTGAATCAAAGTGTTTTCCATGTCCTAGGGTGTCTTAACTTGGTTAATTAGTTGTTAAATGACTAATTGGATACATATATGTGTTATTATATGTTAAATAGGATCCGTGTGTGTGCTCAAGTCTTGACTTGACACTTAGCGTCCTATACATTCCGTTCATCCAAACCACTCACTTCAGGTGAGTTAATACCCCTTAATCAATCTTTTAAATGATATTAAATGCTTTCATGGGGGGGGGGGGAATACAAGTAGAAAACAGGAAGTTATAGAATCAATCACATGTGATTTATAACTGTGTTTTCAACCAACTGATTTCACATACTTCTACATGTGATAAATACAATAGTTTTCGGCTGTTTTATACTTTGTTATCAAATGATTTACTTTTGAATCTTTTTATAAACTGACATCAAGTCATCATTATTTATTGTTCAAAACTCCTAAATGTTTTACAAAATCTCTTTCAACATATTGTTAAAAAGCATATCTATACACTCATGTTTCATATACATATGTATTGATATGAGAGCTTTCATTCTTTCTTCAGTTCCAACACTCTTGTGTAGCAAGGGTGTATAAACCTACTTGGCATTCAATTTACATTCCAGTAAACTATGATAGGCATAGTTTAGGGGATACAAACTACTATTCCTATTACAAGGAATTACACAAGAGTCAGTTCATTCATGAGTCTATACTAATACATTACATGCAATATGAAGAGATACTATTACATGGATATCATTACATGGATACTTTTACATGGATTCTGTTACATAGATACTATATGATGAGATACTATCACATATTATATGTGTAGATACTATTATATATGTACGGGACTAACCATTCTACACCCAGCTGTTAGCTACAGAGGGAAAATGCACATCGACGGATATCAACGGTTAATACTATTCGGCAATTACTCTGTCGTGTTTATCCTAGTACCAAAGGATAATACTTAAATGATTATATAATTTCCCTTTTACTTTTATTTTGTGACACATTCACATAAATGTTGAGGTAGACTATATATTTATAATAATAGTCGCACATGGGAAAAGCTTTCATTTATACAGAAAGGCAACCTTCAAGCATTCGGGTCTTGGTAGAAGACTACTTTTTATACTAGTAGGAAATATGGGATTTTCTAGGGTTTTCACACTTATACTAAATGTTTCATCAAATATTTACAAGTCTTTCATAACAGCTTTTCAAATGAATGACACCATAATACTTATGAATTCACCAGCTTTATGCTGATCTACGCTTTCAAAATAACCTTTATTCTCAGGTCACCAGTTGACAGGTAAGATGACCAGGTTTTGAGAAGACGGAGCACAGACAAGACTCGTCTTTGATTTTGATTACATATTTTGGTGTCTTGCTACTATGAAAGAACACTCATGTATTAAAACTTTACTTTTAATGCAATGGATGATGTTGTTGCTTGTTTACTACTTTGCACTATTATGATACTTTACATGACGTCCTCCACCCCTAAACGTTTCCGCCGTTCTTGGTTTTGGGGTGTGATAGATTGGTATTAGATCTTTGTCTATAGTGAATTGAGTATATCAACCCATAAAAGATACACTAACTATAAATACAATGGGATTAAAATACTCTGACCAAGAGTTTATACTTTTAAATAATAAACTATTTAATTAAGTACACATGCCTGCATTCATACTAAAATCAGTGTCTCAACGACAAACACAAAAGTATTACGATTGTTGGATATCACAGGTAAGCTCGGGGATGTATGGTCAGTCCTGGGAGTGGCATAGCCTGATCAACTATGCTGGTCCGAGGAGTGATTAGCACATGCTCAAGAATGGTTGTGATATGGCAACAAGTCTAAAAACTTACCAACATTACCACAATGAAATACCATAGGGGTATTTGGTGTTACTATAATTACTTGTCTGAGAACTAAAAAGGTCTTTATCAGTAGGTCAATAGTTGCTGAGTGGATACACTAAAGTTATATGTATCTAGGACGTCATAGACTTAGAATCTGTGAATCTTTTCTTTACTTCTTGTCCTTGTTTGGTGCAGGCTTAGAGTTAGGGTCACTTATTCGAAGGTCTACCCTGCCCTGAATACATATAACTGGTATGCACTAAACAAGTATTGAAGTAACTGATAAAGATCATCTTATAATTATCTTAGTTAGTACGTCTATTAATATCTTCTTATATCCCTTTTCTCGCGTAGATATCATGGCTGGATTCCATCCCCACGGCGACCCATACTACCCTAACCACGGCAATGCTGGATGGCTAGGAGAAGAGCCAGAGAATGATCACCCAATTCCTCTTGATGACCACGAAGCTGAAGGCTTTTCTGATAGTTCTGACTCAGAACCAGAAGTCAACAATCTACCCCCAGCTGCTCAAAACCCAAACCTGAACCCTCGTCCAGCATTTCAAGGACCCACACCTCTGTGGGCCACAAACTTGAATAGATGGAGTCAGGAACAGAGTCAACCTATCCCCTCCAATGGGGACAGAAGCTTCTACAACCTCACTGAGGGAGGTTCAGCTGACAGGGTCCTACCCATCATGGTTCGTAGGATTTCCCGGAACACTGAACAGGGTCGAGCTGCTATCGACCGAGTCATGGAGATTGACGCCAACTCTAGCGTTAACACAGTCCGCATTCGCCAACTAGAGTCTGTTCATGAAAGGACTCTGGTCCACAATGCAGCTCTGCAGAGAGAACTTGCTGGAACCCAAGCCGAACTCAAGGAACTTCGAGCTCAGCAAATAAGATCTGACAGGCGTGTGAGGGACATAGAACGCCTTCTGTCGGAATCAAGAACTCACTCTAGTAGTTCTCGTCGCCAATAGAATCTCATCGACTTCTCTTTTGGATATAACCTAGTTATGTAAAACTCTAGTCTAATTTCCTATCTTTGTAAATCTTAGACCTGTTACGTCTTGATTTGGTCGTGGTCCTGTCAAAATTTTCCCATCTTGGTTGATGTAAGGCCTCCTACTAGGCCATTTTTCCCGAACTTGTTACATCTGTAATTCCAGTAATATTGACAGGTACCTAATCTCATGGAAATTATTATCCAAATGCTATCATCTGTTAGTTCTAGATCTACATTCAATCGTGCTGTTGGACTATGATGAGTTGGTCCATGAGTCATTTTCATCAATTTTCCTATTGAATGCTTATCAATATCTTCATCTTTCTAGAAATATAGTTAAAAGATGCCTCCTCGCAGAAATCTGAGGCGTAACAATAATAACAAAACGCCGATACCACCGCTACCTCCACCACCTCCTCAGTTCGATGCTCCTATGTTCCAAGCAGCTGTCATGGCGGCCGTAGCGGCTGCCATGTCACACATCAATACTCCTGTCCCTAGTGGATCGGGAATAGGTGCACCTCCTTCCCACCATGGCAAGAGTCATGGGCATCCTCGGGAATGCACCTAAAAGTATTTTACGAATGCCAAACCCATAAATTTCAATGGAACTGGAGGGGTTATGATCTTAAGGCAGTAGATCGAAAAGACAGAAGCAGTCTTTGAAATCTGCGCCTGCCCGGAGAACAATAAGGTCAAGTTTGCTACTTGTACCTTTTCTGACAGAGCTTTAACTTGGTGGAATGGCCACGTTAAGTCACTGACTCTAATAGTGGCAAATTCGATAAGTTGGGAAAACTTGAAAGCCATGCTGATGAGAGAGTACTGTCCACGAGGGGAAATTCAAAAACTTGAACAGGAACCCTGGGGTCTTGAAATGGTTGGTACTGACGTATCAACTTATACTAATAGATTCTGTGATCTGGCAATTCTTTGCCCTGATATGGTTGCTCTTGAGAGCAAGAAAATAGAGAGATATATTTGGGGACTGTCGCCCCAGATCCAGTCAAGTGTGTTAGCATTCAGGCCTGTTACTTTTGATAGCGCCAAAGAGCTGGCACAATCTCTTATAGATCACGGAAACCACCAGAACCCATCGATTTCTACACCTGAACAACAAAAGGGAAACAACAACAACAAGAAAAAGGGATGGAACAAGAAGAAAAGCGGGGCTTCGCAAGAATCCTTAAAGAGACAACAACTAGTTACGATCAATGCTGCCACAGTAACTCCTGTTGTCCCTGCTAATCCCTTACCAGCGAAGCCTTATGCCGGTAATCGTCCGAGGTGCAACAAATGCACCTTCCATCACAACGGACCTTGTCGGGAAATGCAGTGCACTAACTGCAACAGAAAGGGGCATACTGCCCGTTTCTGCAAGACTCCAGCAAGGCCGACCGCTCAAGTTCCTAACGTCGGGGTGGGCCAAGCTTGCTACGGTTGTGGCGAAGTGGGCCACTATAAGAGTAACTTCCCTAAGGCAGGGATAACTGGCGGAGTAGGAAGAGTTCTGGCCATAGGCCACGAGGAATCCGTAGCTGATCCTACGATCGTTACTGGTATGTTTCTCCTCGATAACTCATATGCTTGCATACTTTTCGACAGTGGAGCGGAGAAAAGCTTCATAAACCAGAAATTTGCACACCTGCTTAAACAAAAACCACATGCACTAGATAAATCATTCACTGTAGAAATGGCAAACGGGAAAACGGAAAGTACCAACAGCACATACGTAGGTTGTACTCTAACTTTAGATGGCCATACTTTTGAGATAGACCACATGCCGGTCCCAATTAAAAGTTTCGAAGTCATTATAGGCATTGATTGGTTGAGTCTTCATCGCGCCGACATCTTGTGCTTTGAAAAAGCAGTTCGTCTTAACCTTCCTAACAGCGAAACTCTAATTATCTACGGCGACAAACCTAGTATGAGTTTTCGCATCATTTCGTGCATCCAGGCTCAGAAATGCTTACGAAAAGAATGTCATGCATTTCTCACTCACATCGTTGATACAAGTCAAGAAGTGAAAGATATTCAGAACATCCCCGAAGTACGCGACTTTCCCGACATCTTTTGCAGAAGAACTCCCAGGATTACCACCACAACGCCAAGTCGAGTTCATAATCGACTTAGTGCCAGGGGCTACTCTAGTAGCCAAATCTCCATATCGTCTGGCACCAGCAGAGATGCAGGAACTTTCTACTCAGCTTAACGAACTTCTCAAGAAGGGGTTCATTAGGCCAAGCTTCTCAACATGGGGAGCACCGGTCTTGTTCGTCAAGAAGAAAGACGGATCGTTTCGTATGTGTATCGACTACAGGGAACTCAACAAGCTTACCATTAAAAATCGTTATCCCTTACCCCGCATTGACGATTCATTTGATCAACTTCAAGGAGCCAACTACTTCTCGAAGATAGATCTACAATCCGGATACCACCAACTACGAGTGTTAGAGGAGGATGTTCCCAAGACATCCTTCCGAACTCGTTATGTGCACTACGAAGTCGTAGTGATGCCGTTAGGATTAACAAACACGCCTGTTGTATTCATGGATTTAATGAATAGGATGTGTCGTCTTTACTTGGATCAGTTCGTCATTGTCTTCATTGATGACATACTCATCTACTCTCGAAGTAAGGAGGAACATAGTCAACACCTGCGAAGAGTTTTAGAAACATTACGATCGGAGAAGCTCTATGCGAAGTTCTCTAAGTGCGAATTTTGGATTCGAAGAGTCGAATTCTTGGGCCACGTAGTTAGTGAAGAGGGAATTCACGTGGACCCTTCCAAAATCAAGGCCATTGAGAACTGGTCAGCACCGAAGACACCTACAGAAATTCGTCAATTTCTAGGTCTCGCTGGCTACTATCGCAGGTTCATTCAGAACTTCTCCCGCATAGCGAAACTTCTTACAACACTGACCCAGAAGAGCATGGCCTTTGACTGGGAAGAGAAGCAAGAGAGAGCGTTCCGAACGCTCAAGCGAGCCTTGTGCACCGCACCAATACTATCCCTCCCCGAAGGGATAGAAGACTACGTTGTCTATTGTGATGCTTCAAATCAAGGGCTCGGCTGTGTTCTGATGCAACGAGGTAAGGTCATAGCCTATGCCTCGAGACAGCTGAAGACACACGAGGTCAACTACACCCCACATGATCTTGTGCTGGGAGCAGTCGTGTTTGCTCTGAAGATCTGGAGACACTACCTGTACAGTACAAAAAGCACGATCTTTACAGATCACAAAAGCCTACAACATATATTCGACCAGAAGGAGCTCAACATGAGACAGCGACGGTGGGTCGAGCTACTCAGTGATTACGAATGCGAAATTCGTTATCATCCGGGTAAAGCCAACGTAGTAGCTGATGCCCTAAGTCGGAAGGAATACTCTGGTCGTAGAGTCAAATCTTTGACTCTAACTATCCATTCACACTTGTCCACGCAAATTAAGGAGGCTCAGCTAGATGCTTTGAAACCTGAAAATGTGGCGAGTGAAACCCTAAGAGGGATGGATTAGAATTTGGAAGTCAAGGGTGGCAGAGCCTTATACCTCATGGATAGGATCTGGACACCGAAAGGCGGTGGCTTCAGAGACTTGGTCATGACCAAGGCACACAACACTCGTTATTCCGTCCACCCAGGTTCAGATAAGATGTATCTGGATCTGAAAAAGCTATACTGGTGGCCTAACATGAAAGCAGAGATTGCTACCTTCGTAAGTAAATGCCTTACTTGCGCAAAGGTTAAGGTCGAATACCAGAAACCCTCAGGTCTACTGCAATAGCCTGAAATTCCTAAATGGAAGTGGGAGCGGATCACTATGGACTTCATAACCAAGTTGCCCAAGACAACGGGTGGACTTGATACCATATGGGTCATCGTCGACAGATTGACCAAGTCCGCACACTTCCTGCCTATCAAAGAAACAGACAAGATGGAGAAGCTTACGAGAACCTACATTCGGGAGATTGTACGACTACACGGTGTTCCCATATCCATTATCTATGACAGAAATAGTAGATTCACTTCGAGGTTCTGGCAGTCGCTACAAAGTTCGCTAGGAACTAGGCTGGACATGAGTACAGCTTACCATCCACAAACCGACGAACAAAGTGAGAGAACTATCTAAACCTTGGAAGATATGTTGCGAGCCTGTGTGATCGACTTTGGGAAAGCATGGGATACTCATTTACCCCTTGTCGAATTTTCCTACAACAACAGTTATCACACGAGCATAAAGGCTGCTCCATTCGAAGCCCTCTATGGCTGAAAGTGCAGATCCCCTATGTGCTGGGCTGAAGTGGGTGATACCCAATTAGCTAAAGGTCGAGTTCTTGAAAGCACACTCACAGGTCCGGAGATCATTCGGGAAACGACAGAGAAGATCGTTCAGATTCATGAACGATTGAAAGCCTCTAGAGACCGACAGAAAAGCTACGCTGATAAACGAAGGAAACCGTTGGAATTCCAGGTGGGCGACCGTGTTCTATTGAAGGTCTCACCCTGGAAGGGCTTGATACGCTTCGGAAAGCGTGGAAAGCTAAATCCAAGGTACATAGGGCCTTTTGAGATTCTCGCAAGAATCGACCCTGTAGCTTACAAACTTAACTTACCGCGCGAACTTAGTAACGTACATTCTACTTTCCACGTCTCGAACTTGAAAAAGTGTATGTCCGACAAGACTCTTGTAATCCCACTCGACGAGATCGAGATCAACGAGAGCCTCAACTTCGTGGAAGAACCAGTAGAGATCATAGACCGGGAGGTCAAGCAAACGAAACAAAGTCGTATCCCGATAGTGAAGGTTCGCTGGAACGCCAAGCGAGGACCTGAATTCACTTGCGAGCGAGAGGATCAGATGAAACTGAAATATCCTCATCTTTTTACTTAGTTATTTGTAACTACTTATTTGCTTAAACTCTAATTTCGGGACGCAATTCCTTCTAACGGGGGGATGATGTGACAACCCGAAATTTTTATTCTGTACAACCATTCACTTCAATTGGAGTCAAAATTGTTTATGCTAATTTTCAAGCTTTTTGGAATAAGTTTGAGTATTTTAAGATTAGTACTTCAAGAGATATCAGGAGAGAGGATGCCCTAGGGTTCATTGTTCATCATTTTCGCAAAAACTCCAAGAGTTAAGAGTTTTCGGCCCAAATGGTGTTTGGACCGAAAACCCCCATGAGTATATATATGACACTTGGCCATAATTTTCACTTTTTCACTCTTTCAAGAACAAGAACCGAAATCCTCTCAAGTACCATCCGATTTTTCCTTCTAGATCTTTAAAATGTAAGTGTTTCTTACCCTATTTAGTTGATCTCTTCCATTATCTAGTGATCTTACATGATTTCATCCATGAAATCATTCCATTTTCTTAGATCTTCAAGTGTTCTTCATTTCACCAAGAACACCAAGAACACACACTAGTGTTTTGGGTCGAAAACACCCTTCTTTGCTTCCAGATTGTAAGTATCTATCTCTTATACTTGTTATCTAGTAAGGATACTTAACTTAGAGCCTTAAAAGCAGTCATTTATCGAAGAACAAAGGTGTTTTCGGTCTAGTGCATCTCCTTAGACCGAAAACCATTTATGAAAGGTGCAAAATGACTTTAAACTTTCCTAATGCTTAGTATCGAGTCTAGAACACTTCGTTACTGGTTGGAAACCCTTGGAAAATCACCTTTTGCATCAAAGAACAAGAGTTTTCGGCCAACCTCTTGGACCGAAAACCTCCATGACCGAAAGGTCATTTGGACCGAAAACCTCCATGACCGAAAGGTCATTTAGACGGAAAACCTCCATGACCGAAAGGTCATTAGGACCGAATACCACTTGGACCGAAAGCTCCATTTGGTAGCTATACAACCCTTAGATGCAACCCTTGGTACTTCTAGCACTTGAATCAAAGTGTTTTCCATGTCCTAGGGTGTCTTAACTTGGTTAATTAGTTGTTAAATGACTAATTGGATACATATATGTGTTATTATATGTTAAATAGGATCCGTGTGTGTGCTCAAGTCTTCACTTGACACTTAGCGTCCTATACATTCCGTTCATCCAAACCACTCACTTCAGGTGAGTTAATACCCCTTAATCAATCTTTTAAATGATATTAAATGCTTTCATGGGGGGGGGGGGGGGGGGGAATACAAGTAGAAAACAGGAAGTTATAGAATCAATCACATGTGATTTATAACTGTGTTTTCAACCAACTGATTTCACATACTTCTAAATGTGATAAATACAATAGTTTTCGGCTGTTTTATACTTTGTTATCAAATGATTTACTTTTGAATCTTTTTATAAACTGACATCAAGTCATCATTATTTATTGTTCAAAACTCCTAAATGTTTTACAAAATCTCTTTCAACATATTGTTAAAAAGCATATCTATACACTCATGTTTCATATACATATGTATTGATATGAGAGCTTTCATTCTTTCTTCAGTTCCAACACTCTTGTGTAGCAAGGGTGTATAAACCTACTTGGCATTCAATTTACATTCCAGTAAACTATGATAGCCATAGTTTAGGGGATACAAACTACTATTCCTATTACAAGGAATTACACAAGAGTCAGTTCATTCATGAGTCTATACTAATACATTACATGCAATATGAAGAGATACTATTACATGGATATCATTACATGGATACTTTTACATGGATTCTGTTACATAGATACTATATGATGAGATACTATCACATATTATATGTGTAGATACTATTATATATGTACGGGACTAACCATTCTACACCCAGCTGTTAGCTACAGAGGGAAAATGCATATCGACGGATGTCTACGGTTAATACTATTCGGCAATTACTTTGCCGTGTTTATCCTAGTACCAAAGGATAATACTTAAATGATTATATAATTTCCCTTTTACTTTTATTTTGTGACACATTCACATAAACGTTGAGGTAGACTATATATTTATAATAATAGTCGCACATGGGAAAAACTTTCATTTATACAGAAAGGCAACCTTCAAGCATTCGGGTCTTGGTAGAAGACTACTTTTTATACTAGTAGGAAATATGGGATTTTCTAGGGTTTTCACACTTATACTAAATGTTTCATCAAATATCTACAAGTCTTTCATAACAGCTTTTCAAATCAATGACACCATAATACTTATGAATTCACCAGCTTTATGCTGATCTACGCTTTCAAAATAACTTGTATTCTCAGGTCACCAGTAGACAGGTACGATGACCAGGTTTTGAGAAGACGGAGCACAGACAAGACTCGTCTTAGATTTTGATTACATATTTTGGTGTCTTACTACTATGAAAGAACACTCATGTATTAAAACTTTACTTTTAATGCAATGGATGATGTTGTTGCTTGTTTACTACTTTGCACTATTATGATACTTTACATGACGTCCTCCACCCCTGAACGTTTCTGCCGTTCTTGGTTTTGGGGTGTGACACGTTATCTGGTAGATCTGGTTCCCATACCTTTGCGGGGGGAACAAGGTTATTATCGGTATGGATTGGCTAAGCCCCAATGGGGCAGTGATTGACTGTGCACCGCAGTTGGTGCGGAGCAGGACCCCAAGTGGGGGAGAGCTGGTGATTCAGGGCGAGAGGCCACAGCAAGGACCAGTTTTATGTTCAGCAGCGAGAGCTAGGCGTTACCTTCAGCAGGGTTGCGCATGATTTGTTGCCTATATGATGGATACCCGGGAGATGGGGAAGGCAACGGTGAGCGAGGTGCCCGTGGTACGAGAGTTTGTGGACGTATTCCCCGAGGAGTTGCCTGGGATACCTTTGGAGAGGCAGGTAGAGTTCATGATTGAACTAGTCCCTGGTAAGGCTCCGATAGCCAAGGCATCGTATCGGTTCGCTCCTCCTGAGATTCAGGAGTTGTCTACGCAGCTGCAGGAGCTGCTAGACAAGGGATTCATTAGACCGAGCAGTTCACCCTGAGGAGCCCCGATTCTATTTGTGAAGAAGAAGGATGGGTCGCATCGGATGTGTATAGATTATAGGGAGCTGAATAAGGTAACGGTGAAGAACCGTTACCCACTCCCGAGGATTGATGACCTCTTTGACCAGCTACAGGGAGCATCTTGGTTCTCCAAGATTGATTTGGGATCAGGGTATCATCAGATGAGGATCGGAGAGGAGGATATACAGAAGACTGCGTTCCGGACGCGCTATGGCCACTACGAGTTCGTGGTGATGCCCCTTCGGGCTCACCAATGCTCCTGCTGTGTTCATGGACCTCATGAACCGCGTGTGTAGACCGGTCTGTGATAGTGTTTATTGATGATATCTTGGTTTACTCTAAGACGCAGGAGGAGCACGAAGAGCATCTGCGAGAGGTTCTGGAGACCTTGAGAAGGGAGAGCTTGTATGCTAAGTTCTCCAAGTGTGAGTTCTGGTTGCGCAAGGTGCAGTTTCTCGGGCACCTTGTCAACCAGAAAGGGATATCGGTGGACCCGGCCAAAGTAGAGGCCGTGATGAGATGGGAGATTCCGAGGTCTCCATCTGAGATTCGGAGTTTCCTAGGATTAGCCGGCTACTATCGGAGATTCATTCAGGATTTCTCCAAGATAGTCGTACCCCTGACCAGGCTAACAAGGAAAGTCGTGGTCTTTCGTTGGAGGCTTGACCAGCAGGCCGCATTCGAGACACTGAGACAGAGATTGTGCGAGGCATCGATCTTAGCCCTGCGAGAGGGCGTAGAGGATTTTATGGTATATTGTGATGCGTCCATCTTAGGTTTGGGCGCGGTAATGATGCAGAGAGGGAATGTTATTGCATACGCTTCGAGCCAGCTGAAGCCCCACGAGGCGAATTACCCGACGCATGATTTGGAGCTGGGGGCTGTTGCTTTTTCCCTTAAAATTTGGCATCATTACCTCTATGGTGTTCGTTGTACCATTTACACGGACCACAAGAGTTTGAGGTACCTCATGGATCAGCCGAACCTGAACATGAGGCAGCGTCGGTGGCTTGATGTGGTTAAGGATTATGATTGCGAGATCCTCTACCACCCGGGGAAGGCCAATGTCGTGGCCGATGCGCTTAGCCACAAGGCAGCGCCAATCAGGGACATCTGTCTTAGGATGACAGTGGTGACTCCACTGTTGGAGCGGATCCGGGAGGCTCAGCAGGAGGCTATGAAGGAGGAGCATCAGAAGAGCGAGCGTATAGTGGGTCAGGTTTCCTCCTTCGACTATGATAGCTGAGGGTTATTGAATCTTCACCGTAGGGTGTGGGTCCCTTACCATGGAGGCGTGCACCAGATCCTGATGGAGGAGGCACACAAATCCAGATTTTCTATCCATCCCGGAGCGACGAAGATGTATAGAGATCTTCGTCTTGATTATTGGTGGCCCTGCATGAAGCGGGACGTAGCCTGGTATGTGGAGCGGTGCTTGACCCGCAGGAAGGTCAAGGCCGAGCACCAGAGGCCACACGGCAATATGCAGCCGCTAGATATTCCCATGTGGAAATGAGAAGACATTACCATGGATTTCATCACCAAGTTTCCCAAGACTGCACAGGGAGTGGATTCGATTTGGGTAATCGTGGATCGGTTGACCAAGAGTGCCCATTTCATACCGATTCAGGAGAGCATCTCGGCCGAGAAGTTGGCCGACATCTATATCCGAGAGGTAGTAGCTTGTCACGGAGTGCCAGTTTCAGTGATTTCCGACAGGGATGTGCGGTTCGCTTCCAGGTTTTGGAAGAAGTTACATGACGAGCTGGGTACTCGTCTGCATTTTAGCACCGCCTTTCACCGGCAGACGGATGGTCAGAGCGAGCGGACCATCCAGACGCTAGAGGACATGATGCGGGCATGTGTTTTAGACTTCGGAGGTAGCTGGGATACCTACCTTCCGTTGGCAGAGTTCTCGTATAATAATAGCTATCATGCGAGTATTGACCGTCCTCCCTTCGAGATGTTATACGGGAGAAAGTGCAGGACCCCGATATGTTGGGGTGAGGTCGGCCAGAGGGTCATGGGGAGCACCGAAGTGGTGCTCAAGACGACAGAGAGGATTCAGGAGGTAAGGAGCAGACTTTGGGCTGCTTAGAGTCGGCAGAAAAGTTATGCCGACAAGCGCCGATCAGACCTGGAGTTCCAGGTCGGGGACATGATTCTCCTGAAGGTGTCGCCATGGAAGGGCGTCATCCAATTAATGAAACGGGGCAAGTTGGGCCCCAGGTACATTGGACCGTTCAGGGTCTTAGCCCGGGTGGGCAAGGTGGCGTACAGGTTGGATCTGCCAGCCGAACTCAGCCAGATCCACAGCACTTTCCACGTCTCTCAGCAGCGGAAGTTCCTTATGTACGACTCAGCTGTAGTACCCTTAGCGGACATTCAGGTCGATGACAGTCTGAATTACATTGAACGACCTGTAGCAATCCTCGACCGGAATTAGAAGTGTGACAACTGCCAATTCAGGTCATTCCTCGGACTCATGCATCTTTATAATAACCATTGATGCACATCATGCCATGGCCTAGTAGTATAAATTAGGTCAAAATCTTACATAAACTAGGATCCATCTAAGACCTAGGACTAATATACTTGACACTTACGATTCTAGTAAGTTGCTTAACTACAATAGGAAATGCCAATGCTATAATTTGAATGAAACTTTCAAGCTTTGTTATAATTGAAAAAGGGTATAAAACCCTAAAAATAAATTAAAATATTCTAATTATACTTCATTATGATGATGAATATCAAACAATATTCCAAAAACCCTAAGAGAGCTAAAAATCCAAATTTATAAATCTTAAAGCTTAAAAACTTTATAAAATTTGGCTATAAACTTCCAAATATCAAATTTTATTAATCAAATTATGGATTATACCAATGAAATAGAAATATAAATTATCATGCATTAATCATAATTAATTAGTTAAAAACAAGATTTTTAAATAAATCAAATTGCTTAAAAAATCACTTTTATAAAAATTAGGGTTTTTATAAAAATTAAGGATGGATTTTTATAAAATTTGAATTGAGGAGAGAGAAGGCCCTAATCCACTCAAAAATCTGGCCATTCTCCCCTCCCCACGCCCTCTCTCTTCCCAAAACTCAATCATTAAGCTTAAACCTTCACACTACCTCTTCTCTCTTCACTCTCTCACACTCCACCCTCCTAACACACAAACTCTCTTCCTCTCTCTCTCTAACTCACGAAATTTCTCTCATTCCTCTGCCAAATTTCGAGATTTTGAAGACTTTGAAGTGTTCTTACTTCCCTCAAGATCAAAACCAAGGTAAACAACAACATCTTCTTCCATAATTTCATGATTCTACTTCCTCTTCTTCTTAGTTTTCTCTTCTTTTCGGATTCTATGCCTTTCCATGGCTAGAAATCTTTATTTTTCCCTTGTGGTTTGTAGATTCTCACCATAACACAATGCATGTGTTTGAAATGGTGAAAATCCGGGATCAAACCCATGCAAGGAGTGAAAATGATGCACATATGTTCATGTGACTTCAAAAACAAGTATTACATCTTCTTCTCCATTTCTTTTGTGTTCTTGCATGATCAAAAGCATTAAACTATTTCTAGTACATCTTGGATGCTCATTCACTCCATGCATGTGCTAGAAATCGGACCTTATCAAAGGCATGCATGATGTTCTTGTCAAAATGTCCTAAGGATGCACTCAAAGCAAACATGCAATCTGCCAGATTACTTTATTCAGCTTTGAACGCCCATATCTCGGTCATTCCTTAACCAAATAATGATATTATTTTTGCATTGGATAGCTCCGTGAGTTAACGTTCAAACCCAACTGGTCTTACTGTAAAATATTAAATATCCGATTTTTGGCAATTTTTACAAAATGGTTGCGCAAACAGCTCTTTTTCTATGATCACCATTTTTGCCTTGCATGATCAATGGCCTTCAACCCAACCATAAATCTGGGGAACAATACTTTAGAAACTTAACATATCCAGTGAATGATGGCTGAAATTTCGTGGCTTAAAACCCCACAGAATGTGCTTCACAAATTCATGAACTTCAGCCACATTTACATCTCATGCACCATTACATGCAACATTTCTTATCTTGTTTGGGTTCAATACCCCTATTTCCCTTCTGAATAAATTTCGAACATTTTTCCTTTTGAAAGCCCTCACATGCATGTGATAGTCTGTAAAATACCAAAAACTTTTATTATTTCTTTGATTTATTAAAATTATTGCTAGAAACCAAGGGCATAAATCACATAAAATACTTCCAGAGGTCAATAAATCCGGAACAAATTCATGAATGACCCTTATGATGGATAATGACCCCTCACTAAATTTCATAAAATTTTGTTGCTGTTTGGTATGATTTCCAATTTTCTTTTTGTTAGGATATAATAAATCACAAAACCACTTTGGAGAGTGTGAAAATTTTATCTAACAATTTTCGCATACCTTACCTGTGATGGATGAGTCAGAAAAATAATTTCAACATTTTTCATCATGTCTTGCTATTTTTCCCAATTTTTGGTAATTATAATGGTTTAAAAATAGGAAAAATAGTTCTGATTATCCAAAATTCATGAAAATTTACCAAAACATCATGTTTTACAGTAGGAGGTTACATAAAAATTTTAAGGATTTTTCTCCACTGTAAACTATTTTTCTCTTAATTTCTAAAGTTAATTACACTTAAATACACATAAATACCCAAAACCGGATTATATAATATGAAGACCACTTTTGATATTTTTCTCAGGTTATTTATACTGTAAATGATGTTACAAAAATTTTTGGTAATTTATTTTAACTGTTTAATATTATTTCTTCAATTAAAGATTATTTAAAGGAATAAAACAAGGAAAAATAGAAATACCCACTGAAAAATATCTTTTATATTTTTCCCAGCCTATTTATGTATAGTAACAGTTCAATAAAAAGTTTGGGTAATTTTGGAAACTATTTTCTATTTATTTCAATTTTTATTGGAATAAATGCTCAAAAATCATAAAATATAATTAAACAGCTTGGAAATCCATTTTTATAATTTTCCCAGCTTAGTATTGTGTAATAACAGTTAAATAAAAAGTTTGATAATTTTTATCCTTTGAATGCTATTTCCGTGAATTTATGATGTAATAAGGACTTAAAAATTTGGAAAATTTATATTCCAATGTTGTAATTAATCGCACGATTTGTAGAATTTCATTATTTCAGAAAAAGTATTACCAATTAATATAAAATCAAATACTAAAACAAAAATTGGCATTTCACTATATGCAGAATTTAGTATATTAGCATTAGATTTCAACATGGAAACTCACTAGTGTGTGTTTGATGTCGTAGGATCCCGGTAGTAAGACGTTGGTGCATTCCGAAGTACCACTTGTACCTACTCGAAACGTTGTGAGTATTCACGCACTCCCTTATTTTCAGTTTTTATGTTTTGGGGTGGAAAAGCATGTCCCGAAAAACTATTATTTTAATGTTGTATTTAAATTGATTTGTATCAAACATGATTGCTATTTTATTGCTATGTCTCTCTATGTATGTCTATGCAACACGGAACATGAGAACTTATCGTACTAAGGCCCTTCCCTTATCTCTAACCCTTAACTATTTGAGCCAATGGTCATTATGGATAGCGCTATTAGGAATTGACAACTCCTCACTCGCCCTATTACTGGAGTGCATGATACCATATTCATCTATGGAACGATAAGCATAGATCTTGATAGGGCTTCAGTCATAGGTTTGGTTGAGACTCATTGTTTGCTCATACACATACAAACTCGTTTCTCGTTATAGCAATAAACTTGTTATTTATTATGGCAATAAACTCGTTTATCAATTTTAGCAATCAACTTTGTTTCTCATTATAGCAATGAACTTTGTTCTCATTAAAGCAATGTACTTGTATTTATGAAAAGTCTTATACCAAATCTTGATTTTATAAACCTGTGAACTCACCAACTATTTTCATAGTTGACGCTCGTTTTACATGCCTTTTTCAGGAAATAATTAGTAAGTGGATATAGAGATTCATCATCATAGAGCATGCTGCATCGTATGGAAGTTATTTTATGAAGTTATATTTTGAATAATGTCATTTTGGAAAAATTGTACTTTGTTTTGTTTAAACTATGGGTTGTAAACTTTTAAATATTGCTATGGTGATGTATCTTTATCTTTTGCAATGAAACCTTTGTCGCTGTCATACCTTGCGTTTCCGCTTTAGCGGGGTGTGACAGAAGTGGTATCAGAGCTAAAGTTATAGAGAACATCGGTTTTTTTTAAGAAAACACAACCTATAACTAAAACTTACAAAGAAATTCTTTTTACATCAAACATATTACTAGTATAATTAGGTCGGAAGTTGTATTATTGGACCTCTATTAAACATAGCATGATCACCTATGTTTAATTAAGGAAAGATTTATACAAAGCTTGAGCTAATTATAATGGGAATATGTTCAACAAAATTTTTGAGAAAACTTTATTTCAAAAATTCAAAAAGGTTAATTTTGGTGTGTGTAAGCATTGCATATTATAGGCATGCATTGTCATTTATTTCATATCTCATTGAATCTATGTCTCAGTCCACTTTGTCGACATCGTCATCTTCTCACGCTACCGCCTCAGCTGATGAGTCCGACTACGTCACTATCATCCCTCGACGTAACCCCCCCCCCCCCGCCTCGGTAGAAGAAGACCCATCGGAGGATACGGAAGATACAGGAAACTCGGTGGAGATCAGCAATGACAACGCCACCGAGTTAACGACGCGAGGCATCGCCTTCATCGGTGTTGCCACAGCCACCACTTTATGGGCTTCGTATTCGGAGGACGGCGAGGAAGAGTGTTCCTATTCCAGGAAGGATAGCCACCAGTACATCAGGACTTGGCACGGCAGGAACCAGTCAGGTAGGACCCAGCATGGCAGGACCGAGAGCACCCCCACCTCAGCGAGTTATAGGGATACCTGTCAGGCGGTCAGGTATGACCCCGGAGGAGTCCCGGAGGATGCATTCGATGGCAGCGGGCCTACATCACAGTCTTGCTGTGATAGCTGAGCATCGAGAAGTTTTGAATGAAGTGTTAACAAGGATGGAAATCCTGTTTCAGCATTCGATGGAGACTGCTGACACTGCTAGTGCTGCTAGACGAGTGGCAGGTCGTGCGATGACCGCATGTTATGTGTTTGGAGGGCTGTTACTGATTGTGGTGTGGATGTTTCTTGTTGGGATAGCGATTCGTACTTGGTTCTGATTTTAGTATTTTATTGTGTCATGAAATGAAAACCCATGTTGGGTATCTTTTGGGGAAAGACATTAAAACTTTATTTTGGGATTGATGTATTGTTTTGGTTTTAAGACTATTTCAAATGGTAATGAAGAAGTTTATTTTATGTTTGAAAACATTTACTATGAGGTCAAACCCTAGAACTTATTTAGTCAATAGTTAAATAAAAAGATTTTTCTTTTCTTTCCTTTCTAAAATCTATATGCCTAGTATTAATGCAAACCATTAATTTGACAACACTTGCGGTTTTCAAAATAGTAGTGAACTAACTATTATACATTATTTTATGTATTTATACGTATTTCTTCTCTTGTGTCTTAGAACCATGTCAGGAAGGCCTAATCGCGGGCGTCCACAGAACGAAACACCCGATGTTGCTCAACTGGTAGCACAACAACTCATGGCAGCAATCCCAAACATTGTCACTCAAGTAACTGAGGGACTTAATGCTAACCAAGGAAGTAGTGGAGGAAACCGGGGAAACAATGAAAGAGAATGCAACTACAAGTCCTTTATGGCCTGTAAACCTAAGGAGTTCCATGGAAAGGAAGGTGCGGTCGGGTTGCTGAAATGGATTGACAGCATGGAGTCGGTCCTTCACATTAGCAAATGCCTCGAGCGCAACAAAGTTGAGTATGCATCTTGCCTATTCCAAGATAGGGCATTAACCTGGTGGAATACTCTAGTGCAAACCCGAGGCTGTACAGCGGCATATCAGCTAACTTGGAAAGACCTAAAGAAGCTGCTGATAGAGGGGTATTGTCCCAAGGATGAACTTCAGAAGCTTGAATCTGAGTTCTGGAACCATTCTATGGTTGGAACACAAATAGAGAAGTACTCAGTCCGATTTCATGAACTAGCAAAACTGGTACCTCACATGGTTACTCCTGAGGAGAAACGGATAGATCGTTACATCTGGGGTCTGGCACCAGAGATTCAGGGAATGGTTACCTCAGCAAACCCAACTACCATTCAAAGTGCAGTAAGTCTAGCAAATCGACTAACCAATGATGTGATAAGGATGGGAGCATCGACAAAGGAAAGCTCTAGTAGCAAGAGGAAGCCAGCAGATCAGGGAGAGAAGAAGTATGGAGGCAAGTCAGGGAGGAAGCAGAAAGTCTCAAGAAACTTTATGGTAAGAGCCCAGGAGCAAGAACCAGTGAAAACTCAAGAACGGGAAGTGCAGGAGCGAAAGCAGTACTCAGGGCCGCTTCTGAAGTGCAATAAGTGTAACTTCCATCACAAGGGAGCTTGCCCAGTGTGCCAAAACTGTAAGCAAACAGGCCATTACTCGAAGTATTGTAAGGTGAATAAGGAGGGAAAAAGGACATGTTACGAGTGCGGGAGTACTGATCATCTCCGTAGAGCATGTCCCAAACTGAACAATGGACCTGGTAACAATGGACAAGGCCAAGCTAGGCAAAATTTCCAAGGAAATCAAGGTGGGCGGCCAAGAGGTGTAGCCTTTATGATTGGTGCAGAAGAAGCTCGTCAGAACCCTGAAGTGATAACAGGTACGTTTCTCCTGAACAATCATTCTGCATCAGTAATATTCGATGCGGGAGCAGATAGGAGTTTTGTTTCTTTAGCATTTAGACCGTTAATTGGCTTGAAATCGAGAAAGATGAGGAATGCTTATGCTATTGAACTTGCTGATGGGTATGAAATTAGGGCTGATGATATAATTCCTGGTTGTACTCTGAATTTAGCTGATAAACTCTTTAGCATTGACCTAATTCCTATAGAGCTAGGTAGTTTTGATGTGATAGTAGGGATGGATTGGTTATCCAAAAATAAAGCAGAAATTGGTTGTTACGAGAAAGTCATTAGAGTGCCTCTCCCTAATGGAGAAACCCTTATCATACACGGTGAGAAGCCAGGAAGAAGTTTAAACATAGTATCAAGCGTGAAGGTTCACAAGTACCTGAAAAAGAATTGTATTGCATTCATGGCCCACGTGCTAGAAAGAGAACCTGAAGCTAAGCAACTCAAGGAGATTCCAGTGGTTCAAAACTATCCCGAGGTGTTTCCGGAGGAATTGCCCTGTCTACCCCCTATCTATCATTTCTGATAGAGATAGTCGTTTTACATCTCGATTTTGGTGGATGTTACAGAAGGCACTAGGAACCAAGATAGATTTGAGCACAGCTTACCACCCTCAGACAGATGGGCAAACAGAGAGAACAATACAAACATTGGAAGACATGCTACGAGCGTGTGTCATTGAGTTCAAAGGAAATTGGGATACTCATTTGCCTCTAATTGAGTTTTCCTACAATAACAGTTACCACACGAGTATCCAATGTGCTCCATATGAAGCATTGTATGGACGCAAGTGTCGTTCGCCCTTATGCTGGACATAAATCGGATACAGACAGTTGACTAAAGTCGAACTTATCCATGAAACATCTGACAAGATTGCTATCATCAAGGATAGGCTTAAAGCTGCTAGAGATCGTCAGAAAAGTTATGCGGATAATCGTCGAAAAGCATTAGAATTCCAAGTAGGAGACAAGGTACTTTTAAAAGTGTCGCCTTGGAAAGGGCTTGTGCGTTTTGGTAAGAAAGGAAAACTAAGCCCGAGATATATTGGACCCTTTGAAGTCATTGAAAGGATTGGTCTGGTAGCTTATAAACTCCAGTTGCCCCAAGAGTTAAGCGCCATTCATGACACATTCCACGTCTCCAATCTTAAGAAATGTCTAGCCAACGAAACATTGATAGTACCCCTGGAGGAAATTAAGATCAATGATAAGTTAAACTTCGTTGAGGAACCGATAGAAATCCTTGGCAGGGAGGTAAAACAACTTAAGAGGAGTAAGATCCCGATTGTGAAAGTTCGATGGAACTCAAAACGCGGATCGGAGTACACCTGGGAGCGTGAGGACTTCATGAAGGAAAAGTATCCACAACTTTTCCTATACGATGACAAGCGATGACATAGAATGAATTTCGGGACGAAATTCTTTTTAAGTGGGGGATACTGTGACAACTGTCAATTCAGGTCATTCTCGGACTCATGCATCTTTATAATAACCATTCATGCATATCATGCCATGGCCTAGTAGTATAAATTAGGTCAAAATCTTACATAAACTAGGATCCATCTAAGACCTAGGACTAATATACTTGACACTTACGATTCTAGTAAGTTGCTTAACTACAATAGGAAATGCCAATGCTATAATTTGAATGAAACTTTCAAGCTTTGTTATAATTGAAAAAGGGTATAAAACCCTAAAAATAAATTAAAATATTCTAATTATACTTCATTATGATGATGAATATCAAACAATATTCCAAAAACCCTAAGAGAGCTAAAAATCCAAATTTATAAATCTTAAAGCTTAAAAACTTTATAAAATTTGGCTATAAACTTCCAAATATCAAATTTTATTAATCAAATTATGGATTATACCAATGAAATAGAAATATAAATTATCATGCATTAATCATAATTAATTAGTTAAAAACAAGATTTTTAAATAAATCAAATTGCTTAAAAAACCACTTTTATAAAAATTAGAGTTTTTATAAAAATTAAGGAGGGATTTTTATAAAATTTGAATTGAGGAGAGAGAAGGCCCTAATCCACACAAAAATCTGGCCATTCTGCCCTCCCCATGCCCTCTCTCTTCCCAAAACTCAATCATTAAGCTTAAACCTTCACACTACCTCTTCTCTCTTCACTCTCTCACACTCCACCCTCCTAACACACAAACTCTCTTCCTCTCTCTCTCTAACTCACGAAATTTCTCTCATTCCTCTGCCAAATTTCGAGATTTTGAAGACTTTGAAGTGTTCTTACTTCCCTCAAGATCAAAACCAAGGTAAACAACAACATCTTCTTCCATAATTTCATGATTCTACTTCCTCTTCTTCTTAGTTTTCTCTTCTTTTCGGATTCTATGCCTTTCCATGGCTAGAAATCTTTATTTTTCCCTTGTGGTTTGTAGATTCTCACCATAACACAATGCATGTGTTTGAAATGGTGAAAATCCGGGATCAAACCCATGCAAGGAGTTAAAATGATGCACATATGTTCATGTGACTTCAAAAACAAGTATTACATCTTCTTCTCCATTTCTTTTGTGTTCTTGCATGATCAAGAGCATTAAACCATTTCTAGTACATCTTGGATGCTCATTCACTCCATGCATGTGCTAGAAATCGGACCTTATCAAAGGCATGCATGATGTTCTTGTCAAAATGTCCTAAGGATGCACTCGAAGCAAACATGCAATCTGCCAGATTACTTTATTCAGCTTTGAACGACCATATCTCGGTCATTCCTTAACCAAATCATGATATTCATTTTGCATTGGATATCTCCATGAGTTAACTTTCAAACCCAACTGGTCTTACTGTAAAATATTAAATATCCGATTTTTGGCAATTTTTAGAAAATGGTTGCGCAAACAGCTCTTTTTCTATGATCACCATTTTTGCCTTGCATGATCAATGGCCTTAACCCCAACCATAAATCTGGGGAAAAATACTTTAGAAAGTTAACATATCCAGTGAATGATGGCTGAAATTTCGTGGCTTAAAACCCCACAGAATGTGCTTCACAAATTCATGAACTTCAGCCACATTTACATCTCATGCACCATTGCATGCAACATTTCTTATCTTGTTTGGGTTCAATACCCCTATTTCCCTTCTGAATAAATTTCGAACATTTTTCCTTTTGAAAGCCCTCACATGCATGTGATAATCTGTAAAATACCAAAAGCTTTTATTATTTCTTTGATTTATTAAAATTATTGCTAGAAACCAAGGGCATAAATCACATAAACTACTTCCAGAGGTCAATAAATCCGGAACAAATTCATGAATGACCATTATGATGGATAATGACCCCTCACTAAATTTCATCAATTTTTATTGCTGTTTGGTATGATTTCCAATTTTCTTTTTGTTAGGATATAATAAATCACAAAACCACTTTGGAGAGAGTGAAAATTTTATCTAACAATTTTCGCATACCTTACCTATGATGGATGACTCAGAAAAATAATTTCAACATTTTTCATCATGCCTTGCTATTTTTCCCAATTTTTGGTAATTATAATGGTTTAAAAATAGGAAAAATAGTTCTGATTATCCAAAATTCATGAAAATTTACCAGAACTTCATGTTTTACAGTAGGAGGTTACATAAAAATTTTAAGGATTTTTCTCCACTGTAAACTATTTTTCTCTTAATTTCTAAAGTTAATTACACTTAAATACACATAAATACCCAAAACCGGATTATATAATATGAAGACCACTTTTGATATTTTTCTCAGGTTATTTATACTGTAAATGATGTTACAAAAGTTTTTGCTAATTTATTTTAACTGTTTAATATTATTTCTTCAATTAAAGATTATTTAAAGGAATAAAACAAGGAAAAATAGAAATACCCACTGAAAAATATCTTTTATATTTTTCCCAGCCTATTTATGTATAATAACAGTTAAATAAAAATCAAATACTAAAACAAAAATTGGCATTTCACTATATGCATAATTTAGTATATTAGCATTAGATTTCAACATGGAAACTCACTAGTGTGTGTTTGATGTCGTAGGATCCCGGTAGTAAGACGTTGGTGCATTCCGAAGTACCACTTGTACCTACTCGAAACGTTGTGAGTATTCACGCACTCCCTTATTTTCAGTTTTTATGTTTTGGGGTGGAAAAGCATGTCCCGAAAAACTATTATTTTAATGTTGTATTTAAATTGATTTGTATCAAACATGATTGCTATTTTATTGCTATGTCTCTCTATGTATGTCTATGCAACACGGAATATGAGAACTTATCGTACTAAGGCCCTTCCCTTATCTCTAACCCTTAACTATTTGAGCCAATGGTCATTATGGATAGCGCTATTAGGAATTGACAACTCCTCACTCGCCCTATTACTGGAGTGCATGATACCATATTCATCTATGGAACGATAAGCATAGATCTTGATAGGGCTTCAGTCATAGGTTTGGTTGAGACTCATTGTTTGCTCATACACATACAAACTCGTTTCTCGTTATAGCAATAAACTTGTTATTTATTATGGCAATAAACTCGTTTATCAATTTTAGCAATCAACTTTGTTTCTCATTATAGCAATGAACTTTGTTCTCATTAAAGCAATGTACTTGTATTTATGAAAAGTCTTATACCAAATCTTGATTTTATAAACCTGTGAACTCACCAACTATTTTCATAGTTGACGCTCGTTTTACATGCCTTTTTCAGGAAATAATTAGTAAGTGGATATAGAGATTCATCATCATAGAGCATGCTGCATCGTATGGAAGTTATTTTATGAAGTTATATTTTGAACAATGTCATTTTGGAAAAATTGTACTTTGTTTTGTTTAAACTATGGGTTGTAAACTTTTAAATATTGCTATGGTGATGTATCTTTATCTTTTGCAATGAAACCTTTGTCGCTGTCATACCTTGCGTTTCCGCTTTAGCGGGGTGTGACACGAAGGATCTGAGGAACAAGAGGGTGGAGCTCATCAATTTGCAATGGCAGCAAAAGTCATTTTGGAAAACTTGTACTTCTCTTAATTTCTAAAGTTAATTACACTTAAATACACATAAATACCCAAAACCGGATTATATAATATGAAGACCACTTTTGATATTTTTCTCAGGTTATTTATACTGTAAATGATGTTACAAAAGTTTTTGGTAATTTATTTTAACTGTTTAATATTATTTCTTCAATTTAAGATTATTTAAAGGAATAAAACAAGGAAAAATAGAAATACCCACTGAAAAATATCTTTTATATTTTTCCCAGCCTATTTATGTATAATAACAGTTAAATAAAAAGTTTGGGTAATTTTGGAAACTGTTTTCTATTTATTTCAATTTTTATTGAAATAAATGCTCAAAAATCATAAAATATAATTAAACAGCTTGGAAATCCATTTTTATAATTTTCCCAGCTTAGTATTGTGTAATAACAGTTAAATAAAAAGTTTGATAATTTTTATCCTTTGAATGCTATTTCCGTGAATTTATGATGTAATAAGGACTTAAAAATTTGGAAAATTTATATTCCAATGTTGTAATTAATCGCACGATTTGTAGAATTTCATTATTTCAGAAAAAGTGTAACCAATTAATATAAAATCAAATACTAAAACATAAATTGGCATTTCACTATATGTAGAATTTAGTATATTAGCATTAGATTTCGACATGGAAACTCACTAGTGTGTGTTTGATGTCGTAGGATCCCGGTAGTAAGACGTTGGTGCATTCCGAAGTACTACTTGTACCTACTCGAAAAGTTGTGAGTATTCACGCACTCCCCTATTTTCAGTTTTTATGTTTTGGGGTGGAAAAGCATGTCCCGAAAAACTATTATTTTAATGTTGTATTTAAATTGATTTGTATCAAACATGATTGCTATTTTATTGCTATGTCTCTCTATGTATGTCTATGCAACACGGAACATGAGAACTTATCGTACTAAGGCCCTTCCCTTATCTCTAACCATTAACTCTTTGAGCCAATGGTCATTATGGATAGCGCTATTAGGAATTGACAACTCCTCACTCGCGCTATTGCTGGAGTGCATGATACCATATTCATCTATGGAACGATAAGCATAGATCTTGATAGGGCTTCAGTCATAGGTTTGGTTGAGACTCATTGTTTGCTGATACACATACAAACTCGTTTCTCGTTACATGCCTTTTTCAGGAAATAATTAGTAAGTGGATATAGAGATTCATCATCATAGAGCATGCTGCATCGTGTGGAAGTTATTTTATGAAGTTATATTTTGAACAATGTCATTTTGGAAAACTTGTACTTTGTTTTGTTTAAACTATGGGTTGTAAACTTTTAAATATTGCTATGGTGATGTATCTTTATCTTTTGCAATGAAACCTTTGTCGCTGTCATACCTTGCGTTTCCGCTTTAGCGGGGTGTGACACGAAGGATCTGAGGAACAAGAGGGTGGAGCTCATCAATTTGCAATGGCAGCACCAGAAGGGCTTGTAATGGACCTGGGAGCCGGTGGATGAGATGATGGACCATTACCCAGAGTTGTTCCAGGATCGAGCAGCAGACTTCGAGGACGAAGTCTGAAATAAGTGGGGGAGATTTGTAGCACCTGGTTCCTGGTATGTATTTTATTTAAGTAATTTTGCATTTTTGGCATGAGACTCGGCGAGTTGAAGGCCCAACTCGCCGAGTAGAAGCGGGATAAGACGTGGGATTTAAGTATGGAACTCGTCGAGTCGGGTCGTGGACTCGACGAGTAGGCTCTGACTGGACAAAAACCCTAATTTGAGGGTTTACACCCTATTTAATCATCTCTTTTAGCCACCACTCGTCCCTATTGCTCCCAGAAACCCTCCATAGGAAACGCTAAGTGTTTTGGTGCAAGATCTAAGGCTTTTGAGTGATTTTTGTGGGTTTTGACCACAAGGAAGAAGGAAGAGCATAGAAGGATCAAGAGGAGACTGAAGGATTCGAGTTTGGTACATCATTTGCAGTTCTTGTAAGGTATAAAGTCGATACATTGCTTGTTCATTTGCTAGATCCCTTTTTAGGGAGATTTAGGGCTTTTATAAGCCATTCTTGGTAACCAACCATGATTGCAAGCATGGTTGGGGGTCAAAACTTCGGATCTAGGACTTGGGAAGAGTCACAAGGAAGATTGGGGTTCCTTTTGCACTCAAGGAAGGTCCCATGCAACATAAGAGCCATTTTAGGGCCTTTTCGGCTCAAAAGTCCCATGCATGCACGTAAAGTTTGTGACTTTATGTGCTAGATCGAGCTTAGGGGCTTGGATCTATCATTTGGATAAAAGTTGTACACCTGAAATCAAAGGAATAGACTTGGGACTGTATCGACTCGGCGAGTCATTCTTGGGACTCGGCGAGTCCGAGGCTTGACTTCCCTTTTTCTGTTATGGTTCAAGAGACCCAGTTGAGTGAAAGAAAGGTTTTAGAGGGTCCAGGGGAGTGACCCAAACGTATTGGGACGAGCCTTAGTCCTGGAGTTCATAGGACTCGACGAGTCCAAGGCAATCTCCCAACTCTTGAAGATGAACTCGATGAGTTGTTCATACAACTCGGCGAGTCGAAGACAGGACGTGTTCATAGGATGAAGATGGACTCGACGAGTGTTCATACCGCTCGGCGAGTCGGATGAGGGTTCATCCGAGGTTGTGTTAGAAGGAGAACTCGTCAAGTCGTTGCTAAACTCGACGAGTAGAGACGTGGATCGGGGACAGTTGAAGAGATAGGGACTCGACGAGTTGGAGGCCCAACTCGGCGAGTCGGTTCAACTGGAAGTTGACTTTGACTTTGAATTGGACATGGGTAAATGGTCATTTTACCCTAAGAATAGATATCAGACTAAGATTAAGTGTTTTGTGGGGATTATAGCCGGAGGATTTCCGGAGCAGCAGCAGACAGAGATTTCCCGCACAGATTATCAGCAGCTACTCGTTCGAGGTGAGTTACCTTCCAGTAGTTGTGGGTCTACGACTACAATGCCGGCCCACCAGTAGGAATTGTATGTTAGATGATCGTCTTTGTGATATCATCTAGGTTTGCTACTACCTGATATGTTATATGTTGGCAGGATATGTTGTATGTGACAGTAGTAGAGTTCGGTTGTTAGGACCAGAGGGTAGGTCAGACACCCCAGATATGTCTGACAGTATGTGATGATATGTTTATATGCCGGCATGATATGTTATATGTGATAGTGGTAGTAGGGAGGGAATAGTCCCAAAGTTCGGTTGTTAGGACCGAAGGGCAGGTCGGACACCCCAGAAACGTCTGACAGTATGTTTACGTTATGATATATGTGATAGTAGCAGTAGGGGTGGAATAGTCCCCGTGGTTCGGTTGGTAGGATCGAAGGGTAGGTTAGCACCCCAGAATGGCTTGACATGGGTAGGTCAGCACCCCATTATGGCTTGATACGGGTAGGTCGGCAACCCAGAATGGCCGTACTGGGTAGATCCGGCACCCCAGAATTCCCCGGCAGTATGTATGCGATATGTCTGTATGCTATGTGGTATGATGGGGGAACTCACTAAGCTTTGTGCTTACAATTTTAGTTTTCGTTTCAGGTACCTCTTCGTCTAAAGGGAAGGAGCCGGCAGTGTAGCAGCGCATCACGCACACACATGATTTTCGCATGGAGTTTTCTGGGATTGTACTCTGATTGATTTTACTTTGACATTATGATTTTCAGACACATTGTTATGTTCTTGTTTGCAAATGATATGGCATGGGAAATGTTTTGGTAAACTATGTTGAGAATTACTTAATTAAAAATAAAAAAAAAATTTGGGCTTGGAAATTGGGATGTTACACCTTTATTGACTCAAAGGAACATAAATGTATGCTCAAAAATCTTTTAGATGAAAATGATAGGTTGAAAATTAAGTCTGATACCATTCAAACATTTTACTCGTCTAACGCCAAATTAATTTCAGAACATAAAATGAATATAGAAAACACGTCTGAATTTGATTAGGAAAGTAAGATGAGCGAAATCTCGGTGGAAGATGTGGTTGATTGCTCTGAATTTTTGAAGAGCGAAACCGAGAATGAAAAACCACTCATATCTGAGAACTCGGTTGAATATGCTCGCCTGTCAAAGGACAAGTCGAAGAAACTCAAAGAGAAAGCAATGGTCTATCAGAAAGTTCAAACAGTGCCAAATCAAGTATATGTTGTTAAAGGGGTCACTGAAAAACAAACAACAAAATTGAAAATCTTGGTCGACACAGACAATGCTGAAGGATGCGACGATTACTTCTGGTCCGCCCCTATCGATAATGCAGACGAAACCGTCGGCTTATCGGAGCGAACCTCGTGGATGGTAAGAGGTAGATACGTTGTTGAACCCATCAACAAACCCTCAAGTTTTGATAAACCAAGCTCGAGTGGAACAAAAGCGATACCAGAAGAACCAAAGAAGGCATCCATTGTATCTTCCAAGACAACCGAAGCTCAAAAGGAGAAGCCAAAATCAAGCTTCAATATTCATAAATCTCAAAAGCAGCTGGCTGAACAGAAACGCCAAAGAAATCAGAGATACATGAAGAATCTGAATGAGCGAAAACGGTTTTGGCAGTCTCAAAACCCTAACCACGTTCCTTCCAAGAAAGAGTCAAATGTCAAAGAAAATGACAAGCCAAACCGAAAGGAAAGTTTTAGTCCAAGCTCCTATTATTCCAAAGCTTAGAACCGAACATCCAGTTTCGGTTCCAACACCAGAGCTCAGAACCGAACATCCAGTTTCGGTCAGAACGTCAAGGCTAAAAACCGAAAGTCTAGCTTCGGTCCTTCTTGCTGCCAACGAAATCCGTATTCAGGGAAGGACATCAAAGGAAAGGGAAAGCTTGATTCGAATTCTGACATCAATAATAAGAAAAAGTCAGCTAACCCTAGGACTCAAAAGAATATTCCAAAACCATCTAACAACAAACCATCTGATACACCACAATTTAAACAAGATAAAAACAAAATCAAGGTGTATACCATCAACAGAAAAGACCAAACCACTCTAATAAAAAGAACTTATTTGGTTGATCTTTCTGTTGCTATTTCTTTTTCTGTAAAAGACTCGCCAGGGCCCAAGAGACTTTGGGTTCCTAAATCTGCTTGAATTTGCAGGTTATAAGTGACGAGCAGTTTGATGACGAATGGTACATAGATAGTGGCTGCTCACGTCACATGACATGAAGGAGGGAAGAGCTGAGGGAGTTTCGGTCCCTTAAGGATGGTGGATGTGAGAAGTATGGAAACAATTCTTATGGCACAATCAAAGGATATGGACTGATAACCAACGGATAATTCATAATTCGAAAAGTGGCTTACGTGGAAGGATTGCAGCACAACCTCATCAGTGTATCTCAATTGGTTGTGGGAACCGGTTTGAAAGTTTCATTCGATGATGAGGGATCAGAAAATATTGAAAAGCAATCCAAAAGAGTTCTATTGAAGTCTGAACGCAAGGGAGAGATGTATCCTTTAAATCTCAACCCAATTCGAAGAAAACCAGCAATATGCCTGCTGTCAAAGGCGAACTCTGATTAAAGGTTGGTTATGGCATCGACGCCTATTGCACCTGAACTTCAAAGACATTAATAAGTTGGTGCTTGGTGATCATGTTCGAGGCCTTCCTCTTCTCAAGTTTAATAAGGAACACCTGTGTGCAGCGTGTGAGATGGGCAAACAAAGCAGAAAAAGCCATCCTACACATATCAATACAAAGATTGTTGAAGCTCTTGAACTTCTGCATATTGACTTATGTGGACCTTCGGCTATCGAAAGCATCGGTGGTAGTAAGTTCATTCTTGTCATAGTAGATGATTTTTCACGCTTTACCTGGGTTTTCTTTCTTAAACAGAAATCAGGCACGACTCCCAAGTTGAAGGCGTTTATGAAGCAAGTGGAATTGCAGCTGCGAAAGATGGTGAGGAATATTAGAAGCGACAATGGGCTTGAATTCAAGGATAAAGATTTTGAAGATTTTCTGGCTGAAAAGGGGATATCTCACAACTTATCGGCTCCCTATACACCACAACATAATGGAATTGTTGAAAGACGAAACCGTTCCTTATGTGAGGCAGCCCGAACCATGCTGAGCTTCGCTTCTCTTCCGCTATACTTCTGGGCTGATGCAGTTGCAACTGCATGCTACACTCAGAACCGATCCTTACTTAACAAACGATTCTCCATAATTTTGTATGAGATTCTGAACAATCGGAAGCCCAACGTTAAGTTTTTCCACGTGTTTGGTTCAAGATACTTCATTTTCAACTCCAAAGAGAACCGAAACAAGTTCGACGTCAAAGCCGATGAGGGAATTTTTCTTGGTTATTCACTCACTTCAAAGGCAAATAGGGTTTTGAATAAACACTCCAAGCGTATTGAAGAAACCTACTATGTAACCTTTGATGACAACTACATGAAGAAATTTCAAACAATCAAAAGTACCATGGGGGAAATATTTCCAGAATCAGGACAAGTCTCGGTTCCCATTTCCAACTTGTTTGAAGAGTACATAAGGCTATTTGATGAACAAGAAAAGGCTATACACTTATAGGCGAAAGAAATAGACAACAAAATCGATAATCTGAAAAAGATCATCGATGAAGCTGCAAAAGATATGGAAAATGAACCTCCTAAAACGACTGGCGGTCAACCCTCAACTGACCCTCCAAACATCAGCTCAATGTTCAAGGGGGAGGGTTTATCTGTACCAAAAACAACCGATTTGCCTTTCAAGGGGGAGAATCCAACTCCAACCCCAACCCATGATAGTCCAATCGAGGGGGAGAATCCTGAACCTGACATGGGATACGCTTCGCCATTTGAGGGGGAGAATGAGAATACAAATGACGAAGGTGATCAATCAGAATTTGAAGAAGAGGTAAATGCAGAGTTGGATCCTGTCTATGACCCTAATTACCCACCTCTAACGAAATGGACTAAGGATCATCCCAAAACACCAATAATTGGTGAATCATCTGAGCGAGTTCTCACACGTTCTCAATTGAAAGCAAAACAAACTGCCTTATTCTCTCATGTTGAATTCTGCATGTTTAATTCGTTTGTCTTGAAAATCAAACCGAAGACGGTTAATGTTGCACTTGATCACGCTGATTGGGTACAAGAAATGCAAGATGAACTCCATGAGTTTGAACGTAATCGAGTTTGGAGACTGATTCCCACTCCAAAGGATGCTTCTGTGGTCGGCTTAAAATGGTTCTTCAGGAATAAGTTGGATAAAGAGGGCAACGTCATTCGCAATAAGGCTCGGCTGGTGGTGAAGGGATATTGCCAAGAAGAAGGGATAGACTATGAGGAGACCTACGCTCCTGTAACAAGGTTGGAATCAGTTAGAATCTTTCTAAAATATGTTGCACATAAAAACTTCAAAGTTTTCCAGATGGATGTGAAATGTGCTTTCTTAAATGGAGAACTGGAAGAAACGGTGTATGTTGAGCAACCACCTGGGTTCGTGAACGAGAAATACCCTGATCATTGCTATGTGTTGGATAAAGCTGTATATGGTCTGAAGCAAGCACCAAGGGCCTGGTATGAAACATTAACTCGCTTTCTTAAAATTTCGAAATACAAGCAAGGTTCGGTTGACCCAACCTTGTTTCGAAAGAAAGAAGGTGAACATCTAATGATAGTTCAGATTTATGTCGATGACATCATCTTCGGCTCCACGAATCCTACCTTAACGGCTGAATTCAGGAAGTTGATGGAGACTAAATTTGAAATGAGTGCAATGGGTCCAATTAACTTTTTCCTTGGATTAAATATAAGACAGGGACCAGAAGGCATTTTTATCAACCAGGAGGCCTACACGAAGAACTTGCTGGCGAAGTTCGGTATGACGGGAGATTCGAAGGTAAAGCTTCCCATGGCGTTTGGCACAAAGTTAACACCATCTCTGGAAAATCTTGCTGTTGACGTAACACTCTATCATCAAATGATAGGGTCTCTTATGTATCTAACAGCTAGTAGACCAGTCATTATGTTCTCTGTTTGTTATTGTTCCAGGTTTCAAGCAAATCCAAGAGAACCTCACATAGTGGCAGTGAAAAATATTTTCCGTTATCTGAAGCGAACCTCTTCTCTCGGTCTTTGGTACCCTGCTAGATCCGGATTATTTGTTCAAGCCTTTTCTGACGCCGATCTTGGAGGATGCGGTCTGGACCGAAAGAGCACAACTGGAGGATGCCAATTCCTTGATGGTAAACTTGTTAGCTGGCAGTCCAAGAAGCAAACTTGTGTGTCTCTTTTAACAATCGAAGCTGAGTACATAGCTGCAGCATCCTGTACCTCACAAGTGATCTGGATACAAAGCCAACTAAGAGACTACGGACTGCGTATGAAGAAAATACCTCTCTATTGTGACTCTGAAAGCACGATAAGAATATGTCACAATCCAGTGCAACACTCAAAGACAAAGCATATTGCACTAAGATACCATTTCATCAAGGACCATGTTGAAGATGGAAACGTGGAAGTTCATTTCGTTCGGTCCTCTGATCAACTAGTTGACATCTTCACTAAAGCCTTACTAGAAGCAAGCTTCAATAAAATATTACAAGGTTTGGGAATGATGGAAGCAGAGTCGGTACCGAACCCTCAAACCTCTCTCTAAAAATTAGACAAGAGAAATAGAGCGAACGCTCGGTCTATTTCGGTTCCGGATTTTTCGGGAACTGAAATGAACCAAACGCTTGGTCTATTTCGGCTCCATAATTTTCGGGAACCGAAATGAACCTGATGCTCGGTCTATTTCGGCTCCGGAATTTTAGGGAACCGAAATGAACCGATCGCTCGACTTATTTGGCTTCATTCCTTTAAAGTTTGATTTCGGTTGTATACTTTGTAAATTCTCTTTTGAATCTTTTTCTTGCTATGTTTTCTCTTTTATCTTTATTCCTAGAGTTTTTTACATTAATTTCGTTTATTCTTGTTTCTTTTTCTGTTTTTATTATTTTTCAGAAAACTTCAAAATCCAAAAATATTTTTTTCTGTTTTCATTATTTTTCAAAAACTTCAAAAATCCAAAAAAATATTTTGTTTTTATTATTTTTCAGAAAATTCAAAATTCCAAAAGGTTTTATCTTTTATTTATCTCTTTAATATCTTCTGTTTTTTTTTGTTTTGTTTGTGTGTGTGGTTTGTTTGTCTTTGTTTATTCTCTTTACTAGGTACCAAGTACATCGTTGCTACATAAATTGGAGCTAGGGCAGGTACGACCATTTTAATTTGAACTAGTTAAGTGTCCCTAGAAGCATGCTGCTGCATGTAGGCCGAAGCCTCTAAGACTATGAGTAAGGCCTTAATGATTCAATCTATACCTATCGTTTCTTCCCAATCAGGCTGCTAAGTTCACTCAAGTCATGAGCTACCTTACTCTTCTCAAATGAGTTAAGAGTTTTCTGCTTTGTCACTTTTATATAGCAGGGGTACTTTCGGTTCCTTAACCACCTCCTCTACATTCTCCATCAACTTTCGTTTCACCAAGGTAACCCTTGAGACTCTCAGATATTACCACTGAGGTTTATCGTTACACAAAATCTGTGTTTACTATCTTAGATGCGTACACCACGTGCTAAGTGAGACCCAAAATCCAACACCAATAATGAATTGACAGTGAATATTTATATTAAAGATCTCAATTGTTACCTAACGAAATCTCATTTTATTTTTTGAGTGGTCTTTATGAAATTGTCTAACACCAAGGCATTTCTTCCCAAAAAGATCCAGTTTGGTTTTTGTTTTTGAGATTTTTATAACATCATTAGTCACAACAAATTCTATCCAACCTACTTGTTCAACAGACTACATCGGTCTCACAAGTACTTCATCCAACTTTCGGTCTTATGTTAAGTATCGATGTTCGGTTGAAGATAAGCCACCCTTTAGACCCATTATTTGAAAAGAAGCCTTTCGGTGTTTCTTTACAAACACTCAATCATATTTTCTCGGGGAACCACACAAGCACTTCAAGTCTCTCTTGACTTTGAAGGAAGAGATTCTTGCCCAAAATCATCTGCTTCATGTCTTATTAAAGACATCACTCACATCCTATACACATTTAGCTTTATTTCTTTATTTTTGGCACACTCTTACACGAACATTCTTTGTGATTTTCCGAAATTTTTGTTGATGATCCTTATGGCCCGTTTAAAGTTTTTTTTGGAGCGAAAGTGGTTATTTTGACATATGGAGCGACAGTGAATTTGAAAAGACGATATGTGGATAAGATTTTGAATCGTGTCATCGGATAACCATTCATATTGGGCGCGTGAATTTGAAACGGTTCCTAAACCCACGCTTGATGACGTCTATCTGGGAAACCAAGCTGTCAAATCGCACTTTTTCAGGCGACGTTTCAGTGATCGTATCATCATCAGGGAGATTCTTTCCCTCTCTTGACAACAGTATATAAAGGGTTTCTTGCACCTATTGTACCTTCTTACCTTCTTCAAACTCTCTCAAATACAACAGGCGATCTTGAACTGTTCATCTTCTTCCTTACATCAACAATGGCAGAATCATCATCTCTTCAAGATCAAACTGCTTCATCGTCATTGCTTGTGATCAAACCTAATCAAAACCTGATCATTCAACTAAACCCCTTTTTGTTTGATTCGTACATGCTCCACGTTGTCGAATGTCTCAAGTACTCCCCACTAGTTATCGCTCTTACGCAGGTGGAATTTGTTCCCATGTATCTGCTGTTACAAGTGTACTCTACTGTGTCTTACGACAAGAACATGGAGAGGATCTATTTTCAAATCTTCAATCACAAGGCATCTATTTCGAAAGCCCGATTATGCGCCCTGTTAGGACTTGCCGTCGATGCTTCTGTCATCTCTCCTGATTTCATCACCACAACCCAATTGTTTATGATGTTTTATGAAATGGGGTATACTGATGTCCTTACAACAGTGACAAAGTTTAAAAAGTCCTGTTTGCCGCAGCAATGGAATGGGTTACTTACTCTTATCAACAAGGGTTTGGCGGAACGGGTAGCTGGGTCAGATGGTACGAGTAAGGGTTTTATGACCATTCTATATGGTATCTACAATGGTATTAACCTGGATTATGGCTCTATTATTTGGTCGCAACTGGTGCAAAGTCTCAACTCCTCAACGAGACATTCAGAGATTTCCTATGGTCGTTTCTGGACCATCATCACCCGATGGGCCATTGAGAACTTACAGATTCCAGTTATGAAAGATGCAATGCTCTCCTCTGTGGCTACTTTTCATACAAAGAAGATTATCTTCTCAGATGCCACTAAGTTTTCTCACAATGGTTCGATACCTGAAACAATGTACAGGTGTGTGTCGAGCGCAAGTCATGTGATGGCTGACTACCGGAAGCTTACTCCAAAGGGCCCAAGAGAACTGACTCCTGAACAGAAGGCTGCCTTAGATGCTTTGGAAAAGCCATCAAAGCGAGGGAAGAGGGCAGATACCAAGAAGGTGGAAACCGAAGGTCCTTCTTCTAAGCCTGTCAAGTCCAAAAAGCGAAAGCCTGAAAAGGCTGATTCTTCGGCTCCAAAGAAAGTCCAGAAAATGGCAAGGAAACCAAAGAGTCCTACCCCTTAAAGCTCAGAACATGATGAGGAGCAATCGGCTGATGAGAAAGATGAAGTTCTGCATAACGGTTCACCAAGAGGTAATACACCTCCTCGTTCTCCAACTCCTACTGAACAACTCAATCACAAAATTCCAACTTCACCTCCATCTCCACCAAAGACTACTGTTCCAGTTTCGGTTGCTCCAATTCCACCAACTCCTACAACTCAATCTACCACTACTGTTCCACCACCACCACCAGTTAGTACAGTACCAATCTCTACAACTCCTTTACCACCTCCCATTTTTTCACAAGCAACTACCATAACTACCCCTATATCCACGCCTACAACCGAACCTCCAGTAAACGTCAACGTATCTGATACGAGGGCTAATACTAAAACCGAAACCCCTGTTACATCCAAACCTCTTTCACCCTCACCCTCAGCTGATTCTGGTCCTACTCTCGGTGGTGACAATTTTAAGTTTGACTCAACCTATTACAGTCCTTATAGACTTCCCACTAATGAAGATGAAGAGGCTCCGGTAACCAAACAATAATTGCAGAGTCTCGATGATAAGCTTGATCGATTGCTCGCCTCTTCTTCGAAGTACAATGATGTTGTGCTGAACGCTTTCCTGGACACTGCTTTTGAACAGTATACATGAGCAATTGATAAATCAATGAATGCGGTTGAAGCATCCACATCTTCATGTTAGAAGGATACAACCGATGTTGCGGAACTCATACACAATTCCCAGATCTTTCTTGAATCCCTTAAGGGTCATGCTGATGCGAATGCAGCTAAGGTGAATGCATCGGTTGACTCTCTCTCAAAGTCATTTCAAGGGGAGCAAGCCAAATTCGAGACTGTTTGTTCTGAGATTCAAGCTGAGAACACTTCTCTTCTTAGCTCAGTGAATTCTCATCTTGAAAAGCTCCATGCTGATTTAGCAAAGGAGAGCAAATTGATGGATGATCTTGCTCGTCAAACCACTACCGTTGAAGTCCAGAAAGTTCAACTGGCTCAAGCCGATCGGGAAATTTCTTTGTTGAAAACTGAGCGTGCCGTTTTTCGAAGTTGTGCTGGTCACGTTCTTAATATGCTGCACAAAGTTCTTCATGCTCATGATCCCATTCTTACACTGACAATCCGGAATCACCTGACCTCCAAGCTTCTTCCTGCAATTGAACTTCTACGTGAAATGAAGGATGTTATGGAGCGATTGGTTACTCCGCAACAAGGGGAGAAGGTGCTCAGAAAACTACTCCTATTGAACTTAAGGCCATTGTCAAAATAGAATCGAAGGGTAATGTAGCTTCGGGTTCTGGTAATCAAGAAAAGCATAAAGGTCTTGCTGATGAACATGATGATAGTGATGAAGATCAAGAAACCATTGCTGATGCCCTGAAACGGAAGAAAAGGGATCAGGAGTTAGATGAAAACCTTCGGGTTGCAAAGGAAGAAGAAGAGAGGGAGCAAAAGAAGAAGGAAGAGCATGATGCCCTAATTTGCAAAAAGGCTTTGTTTCCTCCTTGGACTAGGGAAACGCTGATCAAAGAAGCGATAGAGTTTCCAAGCACGTACTGGTTGGAACCGGTAGCTTCGTTTGATTGTGAGAATACGAGGGACTCACAGTTTGATATGCCTATAACATGAAAGGCATTTAATTTTCACTGTTTTGATTCAACAGTTCAAGTTCCCTCACCTCACCCTCAAGTTGATCGTGAACTTATTGATTATTATCTCAAGTTCGGTCAGCCGCAATATCTGACTTGGAGTGCACAGAAGATTACAACAGTCAAGGTGCTGAAACCTTCGACTACAGGGAAATTTGTTAATGTTAATTTTATGATAACGCGGGGTTCAGACAACTCAGTTTCTATGATTTCCCTGGAAGATCTTCCTAACTAATGCGAAGGAGTATGAGCCGATCCTAGATCATCTGAAGAGGATGTTGGCTTCCTATGTCCATGAAGTTGCTAGAATGGATCAGGAGATTGGGAGTGTTTTGAAGAAGAAACCAACTGTAAAGCCAACTTTAAAGCCTGGAGATGTGAACAAGATGCAGCTGGGTCAAATTGATTCTACACATCTCATAGTGATGTTCACAAGAGGCGAAGCTAACAGATTTTTTTTGCTCTTGCTGATAAGCATCCGTTCTCAACGGACTGCTTGGAGCACATAATCAATATTATCCATCGATACAAGCACAACAATGAGTCAGACAAGAAGAACTTCACTGACATGCTTCGGTGGTATATTACTTTTCATCATACTCTACTGGCCATTATACCGAAGGTGTTAAAGACCATCAAGAAGTCTTCTATAGCTCAACCAAAATGAGCTCTCGGCTCTATTGATGCAAAGGGGGAGATTATTGGGTATTTTGTGTTGCGTCATGGGCTTTGTTTTTGTATATCCGGATTGGGCCTGTCCATCCGTGATTATTGATTAGGGTTAAGCTATTTATAGTGCATGCATGTATGCCTTAGATACAATCGTCATAATTATTATTATTGCTTTGTAACCCTAAACACCTCTACATTCGAAGTTCTTAATCGAGCTCTTCTGAGGTGTTAAAGTTTAATCATTTGACATCAGTTAAACCACTCCTATGTTCTTTATTACGTTATTTATTGTTTTTCTGCTTAGAATCAATCGATCCTACTAGAACTTTGTTCTAACAAGTTCATTTCGCGTTTAATAAAGAAAATATTGAATTTTCTGGAATCATATTCTATCGCTTTTTACAAGGAAAATGGCTTCTTTCTCAAATAAAACTCTTATGAACTCACCAACTTAATTGTTGACACTTTTTCAAACTACTTGTATTCTCAGGAATTCAGTGAAACAGGAAATCAACCGCTTTTGAGGATGGGACGTTAAATCGTCAAACATTCATTTTGTCATCATAGTGTAATTGATTTGAAACATGTAAACACATACTATGGTGTAAATTTTTCGATTATATCCATGATGGTTGTATTTACTTTGAGCACTATTATACTCGTTGTTGTGATACTATACATGAAGTCCTCCACCCCCGGACGTTTCCGCCATCCTTGGTTTGGGGGTGTGACATCAGCAGAACAAGGCGAGTCTCCTTACTGTGTTTAGCGGGTCGAAGGCACCAATTTCGGCTCATGGTTATTATGTTTGGATGTCAGTTGTCTGTGTGACCCTGGCATATGTATGTGTTGATATGTATGTTGGGCGGGGCCTAATGATTATTTTATATGCTAGTATCAGGTTATGCATATATGACTTGTGTTTGGGCAGGGCCCGTTGATTGTGTTGTATGCTATTATCATTTTGATTTTCGCATGTGTTGGAATGTTTATATTATTATATGTAGGCGGGGCCCATATCTCCTAATTGTATGATATGTGTGGTATGTGGTAGTTTGGGGAAACTCACTAAGCTTCGGGCTTATGGTTTTCATTTTTGGTTTAAGTACTTTGGTCTTCAAAAAGAAGATCATGGGATGATTACAGAGCACACACCATATGCTTCCGCCTTGGATGTTTTACTCTGAGTTTACAGAAATTGATACAGTGGTTTTATGTATATGTTTGGATGTCATAGATAAAAATTGTTTTATCTATTATTAAAAATGAAATTTTTGGGACCATATTTTGGATGTTACAAGTTGGGCACACTCACAGGTGTGTCTGAACTCAAACTGAGGATTTGGTAAAGTTTTTATAAAATAAATATATCTACTTAAGGAAAGAATTTTCAAAAATAAGAAAAGGTTATGGTGCATGCAATCAGCTGAGCTCAAGTAAATTTTCCCAAGATACGCATACATGTTATCTATTATGCTTTGATCTATAAGTTTGTGGAATCGCATGCTAGTTAAGGCTAAGGATCTGCTCAGTTTTTGCATATTAGAATGCTAGGATAGATGCCTTTGTATGCCTATTGTATGAGCTTGTAGACTTGCATGCTAGTTTTTATTAGCCAGTGATAGGTTGGCCTGTTATGTGATACTTGGTAGCCTAGGAAGCTTGGGATACTGGCTTGGGTATGATTTGAATGCATAAGGCAAGTTGTAGCGGGGGTGGGGACTCCTAGTATGAGTTGTAGCAGAGGGATTAGATGCTCATGATTATTCTATTTATTAGAGTGATACTTCAAGAATGTAGCTTGTTGTGTGCTTTGTGGAACTCCTAGGTGATGGGAGTCAGCTACTAAGTGAGTATGTCAAGCCACGTGTCAAAGGTTGGATAATCTCAGAGTGACGGAATTGACTTTATTGCGCAGCTCTTGTCTGAGTCTAACCGTTGTAGGGATGATTCTGTTACTCGAAGGATTATCTAAGCTTTGTTGCATGTGATTGTATTCATGAGGTAGATGATTGGCATTATAGGAAGTTCTTCAGCAGGTGATGGCAGGGCAAGGGCGGAAACTAGGAAAGCCTAAGGATTGCTTCAGTGGGATTTGGTGTGATGGTTAGCAAGTGTTGTTGTTTAGATTTGAGACGGTGACTTAGAGGATTCGGGAGGATTCGTAAGTAAAGTATGGATAGGTGTGGAAGGTAGTATTGGGCCCATACTACTGAAAGCGCAGGATCCATACTCGAATCGGGAAGACTCTTGGAGAATCTATAAAGCCTGTGGGATGAGGATTCTGAAGGGTTTTGAGCATTCTAACACTCCTATGGTGTACATGCAACCCTAGAAACCTTGGATCTATGTTTTGCTAAGATACATGTGATGGGTTTTGCGCATTCTAACACTCCTAAGTGTACATGCAACCCTAAATACCTTGGATCTATGTTTTCTCTATTATACATGTAATTATGAACTTTCCAAGGTATTACCCTATCTAGCATACAATACTTGATACTTGGGTAATCAAATGGATAGAATACATACCTTTGTTTGATGTAGCTTTTCTCCATGAAGCTTGAGTGCCTAGTGCCCCAAGTGTGACACCTCAAATGGTTCACACAACACCAAATGCACATGGAATGACTTGAGAGAAATGGAACACTCCTTGAAATCGTCTATCCCTCATATTCACACATTAGTGCACGATTTCTTGAGCCATGGGATTCTTTTATATGGTGGCTATTAGGGTTACACCATGTAACTCATAACTTTACCCATTCCTTATGCTCCATGGATTTTAACCTCCATGGAGTATCCATGGGTCACCCCATGGACTTAGTCCAACATAAGGAATCTTGGATCACAAGCCCACATATATAAGAATGAATGATTTACACAATCAACCCATATATTTAATTAGTCTCCTTTTGATCACTTAATTAATTCCAAATTAATTCTTGATCAATACTAATTAATTAACCTTATTAATATATTAGAACTTATAATATATTAACCAACCTTAAGTGTTATTTCTCTCATTATAGTCTATCCAAATGCATGATGCCATGCAACCCAAATGGACCATGCCGGGTCGGCTCAAGTCTTACCAATTATAGTTATGGACTTAGACATTAATCCAACAGTCTCCCACTTGGATAAGTCTAAAACTATTATTGCGTATGACTTCAGGAACCGATCAGCAATCGTAGCTCTTAAAAGCTTCTGTCGAACACTGACCTTGTCGATGAACACTGACCTTTGTCAATGACTTGTCCATTAGATAAGGGATCATATATTCCTCCATTCTAGATATCATATGGACTGAGACATGGATTATCAATCATTCTCTCTGTCCATTTGTTGTTTCCCGATTTCCGATTCATGATGACTGACTGATTGAACAAATCAAATCAGTCCTGGCTTGGCCAAGCACTAACATGTATCATCTTTAAATCATCGAGGGGCCTACAGATATCGCTTTTATCTCGAAGGTAAAAGGAATGGATAAACTTCGACTCATATGGCTTGTTCTACTAATTGTTGAATCATACACAAAGGCACGTTTTATAACATCGAGTTACCGAATGCGTTTTCGTGCAATCAATGTACAACCAACTCATAGTAACAACTCATATCTCTAGGTTTGAAGAATATAAGATATTATCGTCTCATGATCACTCGTGATAAAATCCATGAAGTGATTCAAATGAGCGCGGGTTGAATCCAATACTCAGAACTTATGAGCACTCATGAGTGTTGTAGCACCACTTTGTCCACCAACTTGGACCTCTACAAACCAACCCATGATAGTCTTGATTCATATCTACTTCCAACATATGACCGACTGTGGATGGTTTGAATAACTTAATCATTCAGGAAGAGCGACTTAGTTATTCTGGAAGTCAAAACATGCAAAGTGAAACACAAGAATAAATGAATCAAATATGGTATCAGACCCTATGAATATAAATAAACACTTTTATTTATCACCATACTGATTACTCATTATTCATTGTTTCGGTTTTATCAACTTTATACTTGAATTAAAAACACTAGTTGTCCCATGCTCCAAGCATGTACACTATGTTTTTCTTAAACAATAGCTTTGCCATACACCAAATATGCACTCTATGTTTGTCTATGATCCTTACTTTGTGAAATAAACCAATTGAACATAATTTCAATGATTCTAATTTCACACTCCCAAATCCTTATCGAAAAATGTGAGAATTTCAAATTCCTATCATTTATCGAAATCTGTTTAGATTTTAAACTTATATGCACTGACCCTCCTGTAATGAATATGTACAAAGTCACAAAGACTTGTCAACAGTCATTATAAGGTATTCCAATGGAGATCAACTCCATGGAAACTAAGTCTCATATTCAAAGTACATTGCTTTGGACATGCTTCTTGCATTAAGTTTTCAAATCTTACACAGATAACTTCCATCTATGGAGACAACTCCATATTCTCTTTTTGACTATCACTTCTGAATAAGAGATGCCTCTTTTCAGAATATGTCAATATGGTCCTTCCAAAATTAGCACTATACTTCCAACTGTCCCTGAGCAACCAATCTTTGGTAAACCTCAGATTGTCCTCGATAATTGCTTAATCATTTTAGTCATATCCAATTCTAGACCTTTTACCTTCTTAATGCCTCTGGACATTTGGAAATATTTAGAAATGACAAATATTATAGCACATGCAATCGATCCTGTACCCAAAGCAAATGGTACACGATTCATGATGTCTCACATAAAGACATGATTCTAGACCAGTCTTTTGCTACAATATTTTTATTTGCCATGTTTTCAAAATTTGACTATGAAGAGGGATGCCGTAATCATAATCGAATTTTGAGAACGCAATATATAGAATTTCCTTAAGTTGAACCAATCCAACATAAAATTCGTATATATATTCTTGACTAAAGATGATTAAGGTCTCAATCTAAGCCTTTAGAACTGAAATTAAGTATATCCTCTCCCTTAATTATAGCAAAACAACTTTTTCAATCCCTTCAGCCTCACGAATTGAAACTTTTGTTTTCTATAATTAACATTGCTAACTTGCAACACTAACAATAATTATCATGCTCCCACTAACACGATGATTATTAGCATAACACTTATACTCCAACTAGCTTTGACATGTACTCAGAAATCAGCTGGACTTCTAGAAATCAATACTTTATTGACTTCCTTACCAAAGTTCAGATTTTTGATACGAGATGCTTTGATAAAACTTTATCAAAATCATACACCTTTCCTTAGATAGCATGCATGTGTGTCTAAACAATTTCAGAACTATGAAAAGGGATGCCTTAATCATAGTCTCAATGGTTTAGACCTTTTGCCATCTGCTTCAAATCTACTTGGTGGAAGTGTTTCCTCACCATCATTTTCATGAGTCGGAGAGAAACCTTATGACCCTTAGATTTTATGGTGTATGTGTTCTTATCCATGTGAATCGTCAAAACCATAGTCACAAGACAAGGATAATGACAAATCCAAACTCATATGGACTGAACTTATGCAATCTTAACTTCTTGCCACCTGGCAGTACAGGGCCTGCCATTGCTTCCAAGTTATTATGCAACCAATTGAGAACTTTCAGAACTCCTATGCAAAGCCAACTTTAACTGGAATGGGCACAGAATATGTCAACATGATAGGTTATAAACCTCAAGTCGTATGCTAGTGAAGAACCTCAGGTTTTATTCTTGATTAGTTCTTGAAATTCTTTTTAGGATCTTTAAGACTCCCACTGTCCTCTTGACATATAAGACTATCTTGTCAAATATTCAAGAGATAGTGCAGATTCTTTATAAAGACAAACACTTCACACAATTGGCCTTAGTTGGTCTTTGTTTAATCCAAAACATCACAACTTACCAACTTCAAATGTACAAGAGTAGGACACTTTTACTCTTACATTTGACAAGTGTTATAAACCTTTCTTTAAAATATGTCACTCAACTTATAGTCTTGGAGTATGACTCTAAGACTTGTTTTGAAACGAAGTATGACTCATCTTCTTGATTTAACCATTTCAACAATTCATGACTCCTCTTCTTAGTTATAAGAATGCACTAAGATGTCCTTAGAAGACCAATTGTGATGTGGTTCTTGAATCATTAAGATGATCACAAAACATGATACTAAAGTACTCTCCCATCTTTTCAGATTTGAGAAACTTTTATCTGTCTGCCTAATTTGATTCTTCCCATTCGTTCTGCCATTCATTGAGACTTTTCCAATGTTTCAGAATTATACTTAAACTTGTAAGTATAACCATATTTACTAAAATTTAGTAAATCATGACGAATAGTCTTAACGAGCTTTGTGGTGGACTTGACCAGTGCACAAGAATGTGTACTCGATCCCTTTAGTCCTTAACTTGACTCACACATCCATGTGAACAAGTCTTAATTTTCCAATGCTTGAAAGTTCTCATTCATCATACTATTCAACTTGCATGATTCCAAGTTTATATCCAACTGAAGCCTTGGGAATGAGAATCTTTCCTTATTTGGTAAATTATGACACTACCACAAATGAAAGAATCAAGTCCATTTTTTTTTCAAATATTGCTATCAATGGAATCATATAAACAACCATTTTTCACAAATGTCACTTGTAAGGATATTTAAAATAAATATAAAATTAAAAACTTTTATTTTATTTCAAAACTTTACGGAAAAAACTTATCATTATAGTGCAAATGCATACGGAAAAACTTGTTGTTATCTATTCCTAAGCAATATATCATAACTCCTAAGTAACCGCTTCAAAATTCTGATGCGATCGAAATCCTCCTACGCGATCAGAATCAGCATATACTTCCTTTAAGCTTTCTCTCTATTCTTTGATTCTTAAAACATCAACATGTGACCCAGTCACATCATGTAATGAGGATCTTAGAATAGAAACTTAACAGAGTTAGATAATGGGCTCTACCTGAAGTAGAGTCAGACTTATTGACTTTAACATCCTTAGGTAAACTTAGCAGCTTTACAATCAATGCCCCTTCCTTTGGCAAAATAAACATATGGACCCTTTGGTAATGGGACTATCTCAGACTTAGCCTTTCTCCTTACCATTTGGTCAACTGGGTTGACTATGGCCAATCCCTTTCCATTGGGAAGAGAATGCTTTTTCTGGATTTCTAGTGTCACCATTGTCACTGTCCATAAAGTTTTTAGGAAGTTGATCTTCTATTCAAATTTGATTTACTATCGTTCCAAATCATTGCTAATTTAGTAGCACCAAGCAAATAGATATGATCATTAAGGTTCATGTCATAGTCTGTTTCATAGTAGTCCCAAAGGAACTCACTATGTGACTTAGAAAGTGATTGAACATCCAACTTTCTCAAGACTTTGACACCCAACTCTCCCAGCTTGGCAATATGTGACTTCATCTCTAAGATGTGATCACACATAGACCTTGCTTGCCATTAGGGCTTGAGTGACCTTGAACTTGTGGGTTAGGGAGAATAATTGGAGGAGGTGGAGGAAGTAAAGTTCCAAGAGATTTGGGAAGATCATAGATGTCTGAACTAGACATCTTTTGGGAGATATTCAAGATAGTTGATCTAAAGTCCTTAATATAACACCCAAAATTAAATATTAAGGCTAGGATCCAACAACCTATTTATAACTGGAAGAGGGATGCCGTAATCCGAGTTATAAAATAGTTGAAGGTAGGTAAATGACGATTTACCAATTTCCACCATGAAAAACGAAATAATTTAATTAGGTTTTTAATTGGATTTGAAACTCCTAGATCTTTTGAGATTCATTGAACTTTTCAATGGCATGTTTCAATCTCGAGTGTGCCCTTCAGGTTTTGTGACCGGGATGCCGAGGATCACAAAACAAGGTGTGAAGTAACCATGCAAATATACTTGGTACCCTTAATATATACCCCTCAATCGATGTGCCGGTTAACCACACGAGCTCCACCGATACTATGATAAATATTAAGTTACCCTTTGCCTACTTTGTGAAATCCAGGTTAGTGTGCCGGTTAACCACACACGCTCCACTAACGGTTTAAACAAAGTGCAAAGTGTAATTTCATGGATTAGCACCTTATTCACATTTTCCTAAGTAACTAAGATTGGGAATTTATAAGTGTTTAGTTACTTAGTATTTATCATTAATACTTTTAATGAAGGTAGAATTATTTGTAATTATAGTCCTTGTCCTACCCGTTTGGCTAACGACCCTCCACCAGTCACAGAGGCGGTGGGTGAGAGTGGACACTCATTAAACTGCCATTTTATAGGCAGTAACCTTATACCAATCTTATAGACCGGCTTCGTGAATGAGGCCTACTAACGGTAAGACTGACTTGCTCTTATACATATATTTATTATTAACTTATAATACTATACAGTATAAGGGTTGAATTTTAACTTTTAAAATTCTAAGGGCTAACTTGGAATTAAAGTATTCATGAGGAAAACTTTACAAATTCTAAAACTTGAGGGCAAGTTTTGAAAATATTCAAAACTAATTAATTCCATAACATATGTGTTTAAAGTAGTTTTAATTAAAAAAAAAACTCTTCAAGTTCCATAACTTGAGGACAAGTTATGGAAGACTTTAAACTAATAAAAGAATGTAACTTTTCTTTATTTTTGTAACTTATGGAACTAATTAAGGTTACACATTTTATCATTTAATGAAGTGACTCTTGAACCTCCATAACTTGAGGACAAGTTATGGAGTCATAAAACCATTTAATGAGGACAAGACTCTTCATTTTTGTAACCATTGCCAACTTTTTATGAGTTTTATGAAACTTAAATGTGACTTTTCATATAACTTGAGGACAAGTTACAAAAACACATTTTAGAATCAACTCTTAGATTAAAATGGATTGAAAACACATAATCAATTAACTTTTCTATTAATCTAATAAACTCATATGAACAAAGATAATTCACATCAAATTTTTTTTCAAGTAATTAGCATAACTTTTAAACTAATACAATTCAATTTTTCAGCTAATTTTGCAAGTATAACAAGAAAACAAGCCTTGGCTTTGATACCACTGATGGGTTTTGCGCATTCTAACACTCCTAAGTGTACATGCAACCCTAAATACCTTGGATCTATGTTTTCTCTATTATACAAGCAATTATGAACTTTCCAAGGTATTACCCTATCTAGCATACAATACTTGATACTTGGGTAATCAAATGGATAGAATACATACCTTTGTTTGATGTAGCCTGTCTCCATGAAGCTTGAGTGCCTAGTGCCCTAAGTGTGACACCTCAAATGGTTCACACAACACCAAATGCACATGGAATGACTTGAGAGAAATGGAACACTCCTTGAAATCGTCTAGCCCTCATATTCACACATTAGTGCATGATTTCTTAAGCCATGGGATTCTTTTATATGGTGGCTATTAGGGTTACACCATGTAACTCATAACTTTACCCATTCCTTATGCTCCATGGATTTTAAACTCCATGGAGTATCCATGGGTCACCCCATGGACTTAGTCCAACATAAGGAATCTTGGATCACAAGCCCACATATATAAGAATGAATGATTTACACAATCAACCCATATATTTAATTAGTCTCCTTTTGATCACTTAACTAATTCCAATTTAATTCTTGATCAATACTCATTAAATAACCTTATTAATATATTAGAACTTATAATATATTAACCAACCTTAAGTGTTATTTCTCTCATTATAGTCTATCCAAATGCAGGATGCCATGCAACCCAAATGGACCATGCCGGGTCGGGTCAAGTCCTACCAATTATAGTTATGGACTTAGACATTAATCCAACAACATGCACATAATAATTTTTCCAAGGTTTACTTCCTAACTAGCATGTAATGAGGTACTTGAATCATAAAACACTAGTAGAATTACATACCTTTTAGTAGTGGTTGATTACTTGGAGTTTGTGAGCCTAGCACCAATAATGTGGATGCCTCAAATGGAAGTCACAAATCACCACAAACTTGGAAACCTTTACAGAAAGCATGAACACTTGTAGAAATCGGCCACCATTGCTCACACACATGCTAGTGCCATTTCAAGTGCCAAGGACTCCTTTATGTAGTGTGGTGGATTAGGGTTACATCCATATAAACCCTAATACCCATGACCTTTCATTTCCATGAGATCCATGGGTTAAAGCTCCACGGACTTACCATGCAAGCCTAGCCCATTCTAAATAAGCATTAGCCCACACTATATAAATACAAGAGTCCATATTTAATTAGTCACACTTTTAATCACCAAATTAATTCTAAATTAATTCTAGATCAATATTAATTAAATAATATGATTTCATATTAATATATTAGAACTTATAATATATTAATAAATCATAAATTATACTATTCTCGAATGATTATTCATAAAAATTATTCGGGTGAAGTGCAACCCAAATGAATTATGCCGGGTCGGGTCAAGTATATACCAATAAAGTTATGGACTTAGACACCTTATCCAACAGTCTCTCACTTTGATAAGTCTAATAACTATATTTGCATATATGACTTCAGGAACCAACTGACAATCGCAGCTCCTAACACTCTGTTGAACTATGAAGCACCATTTTAGATAAGTGATCATATAATCCTCTGTTCTAGATATCAGCCGGACAAATACATGGAACAATTTCTTACTTATTGTCCAACAATTTGTTTCCCGATTTCCAATTTGTTTGACATAGAACTTAATTGAACACATCAATTTAGTTCTGACCGGGCCCGGTACATGGGTCAACAAAAAATCATCGAGGGGCCCAGATATCGCTTCTAATCCAAGAAGGAACAGATAAACGTCGACTCATATGCTTCTTCTACTAATTGTTGAATTATACCCAAAGGCAAGTTTTATAACATCGAGTTACCAATGCGTTTTCGTACAATCAATGTATAACCAACTCATAGGCAAAAACTCATATCTCTAGGTTTGAAGACTCATATGATATTACCGTCTTACGATCACTCGAGATAAATTCCACGAAGTGATACAAGTGAACGTGGGTTGAATCGAATACTATGAACTTATGAGCACTGATGAGTGTCGTAGAAACACTTTGCTATGTCCAACATCTTAGACATCTACAACCAACTACATGACAGTCTTGATTCATATGTACTTCCAACATATGACCGACTGTGGAGAATTTGAATAATATGAAATAACATAACATAATTATTCTGGAAGTCAAAACATGCAAAATAAAATGATAGTAAACGATTGATAAAAGATATCAACACTTTACTCATCAATAAACAACAACTTTTATTCATCATCAAATGTCAATTACACTTTTCAAATTTCAAAAACTATCTAACTACTAAAACTAATATCATCCTTCAGCCCTATGCGCCTCGCATGCTGGAGATGCTTAACCCTACTCAGTCCCTTCGTGCGGGGATCTGTTGGGTTCTCATCCGATGATACCCTCTTTTCCATGAGGAGTCCTTCTTCTCTTCGATGTCTGATGAAGTGATATTTTCTGTCAATGTGTCTGGATCTGCCATGATCTCTCGATTCCTTGGCTAAGTCAACCGCACTATTGTTGTCACAGAAAATCTCCATAGGCTCCTTTTTATGAGTTTTATACAAACAATCTTATGTGTGCTAGCAACCCTAGTATGGATATATGTTTTCACTATTAGTCATACAACATTATAAACACAAAAATAAACCTAGCATGCTCCTAGTAATTTCGAAAATTATAAGGAAGAATGAATTACATACCTCTTGTTGTTATATTGTAATAACAACTTGTTTCTTGAATCTTTTTATCATTGAAAGCAAGTACGACAAGTGTAGTACCTCTAATGGCTCACAAACACCAAGAGCAATTGAAGAAGTAAGAGAGAGAGAGAGGGGAGAGGTAAAAATTCGGCTCTAGGAACTCTAGGGATCAAGTGGCCGAATTTCTTATGCCAAGGGTCCTTTATATAGGTGTAGGAATTAGGGTCTCAGTCCTTATCCTTATCTGGTTGCTTAGCCACCAAGCAGCCCAAAGGATAATTCTAGAACCCTTATCTTGGATGAATTCTAAGGCCTTATCCCCTTGAATTCGTCCACCCTATCATATAGGGCTTCCTTGGCCAACTTTGTAACTATCACATAATTACAGTTCAGTCCCCTAACTTCAATTAACTTCTTTTATATCACAAAAATCAATTCTTAATTAATTCTTAACCAATGTTAATTAACCAAATATTGTTTCTCTTTTAATATATTAATCTTATAATATATTAATAAACCATAATAACCTCCTTCTCTATTATTTCTCCAGTCAAGTTGCTTTGGTGAAGGCAACCCAAAAGGACCATGCACAAACAGGTCAAGTACTTACCAAATATGGTTACGGCTTAGACACTAAACCAACAGTCTCCCACTTGGATAAGTCTAGTAACTATAAATGCAAGTACAATCCGATTAGCAATTGTAGCTCTCAAAGACGTTGTCGAACTCTGATCTTATCAGTAACCTATCGTTTAGATAAGGGATCGTATAATCCTATGTTCTAGATATCGCGTGGACAATCACATGGAACGTAGTCATACTTATTGCCCAGCAATTTGCTTCTCGATCTCAGATTCGTTTGACATAGAACTTAATTGAACACATCAATTCAGTCCTAACCGGGCCTGACACATAAGTCAAATCAAACCATCGAGGGGCCCTGATATCGCTTTTACCCTCTTAGGATAAAAAGAACATATAAACTTCGACTTATATGCATTCACTATTCATTAATTAAATCATACACAACAATGCGTTTTATAACATCAACTTACTGATGCGTTTACGCATTATCAATGCATAACCACATATCTAGGTTTTAAGACCATATGATAATATCGTCTTGCGATCACTCGTGATAAATTCCATGAAGTGATTCCAACAAGCGTGGGTTTATTCTAATGCTTAAAACTTGTTCTTAAGCACTAATGAACGTTGTAGCAAACTTTTGATATGTCTAATACACTTTAGACAATCTATACACCAATTCATAACAGTCTTCATTCATACCTACTTCCAACATATGAACGACGGTGGACCGTTCGAATAAATTTATTATTCCAGAAGTCAAAACATGCAAAATGAAACAATAGGTAAACAATTAACATAAGACGGTAACTTTACTATTAAAAAATACGCATTTATTTAATAATCAAATGTCAATTACATTTATCTATTACACGTTTCTAAACTATCTAATCCAAACTAATATCGTCCTTCAGCCCAATGCTCCTAGCGTGCTGCAAGTGCTTAACCCTACTCAGTCCCTTCGTAAGCGGATCTGATGGGTTATCTTCCAACGATACCCTCTTTACTACGAGGAGTCCATCTACCCGATGGCGAATAAAGTGATATTTTCTGTCAATATGCCAAGATCTACCATGATCCCTCGGTTCCTTAGTCAAGGTAACCGCTCCTTCGTTATCACATAAAATTTCCATAGGCTCCTGTATGGCTGGCACTACTCCAAGGTCTCCAATGAAATTCTTTAGCCATATTGCCTCTTTTGACGCTTCGCTCTTTGCAATGTACTCTGATTCGCACGTTGAATCAGCTACGATCTCTTGCTTGGAACTTTTCCAAGTCACTGCTCCTCCATTAAGGGTAAAGACCCAGCCCGACTGCGAACGGTAGTTGTCCCTGTCGGTCTGAAAACTGGCGTCACTGTACCCTCGCACCTTTAAGTCATCACTCCCACCGAGGACTAGGAACCATTCCTTGGTCCATCAAAGGTACTTAAGAATGTTCTTGACTGCGGTCCAATGTGCTTTGCTAGGGTTCCCTTGATATCTGCTGACCATGATTAAAGCGAAGGCCACATCAGGGCAAGTACAAGTCATCACATACATGATCGAGCCAACTGCGGAAGCGTAAGGTACTCGGCTCATCTCTACTATCTCAACTTCGGTACTCGGGCTTTGAGTCTTACTCAACTTGGCATTACTTTGGATCGGTAACTCCCCTTCTTTGAATTCTTCATACTAAAACATTTTAGTACCTTGTCCAAGTAAGTATTCTGACTAAGTCCTATGAGTCTCTTACTTCTGTTTCTCACTATCCTTATTCCCAAAATATAGGCAGCCTCTCCGAGGTCCTTCATAGCGAAGCACTTCCCAAGCCAGGACTTAACTTCCTGCAGCATCGGGATGTCGTTTCCTATGAGCAGTATGTCATCGACATACAGTACGAGGAAGCTTACTATACTCCCAATGGCATTGACATATACACATGATTCATCCACGCTTTGCAAAAAGCCAAACTCTCTGACCTTCTCATCAAAACAAATATTCCATATGTGAGACGTTTGCTTAAGTCCATAAATGGACTTCTCAAGCTTACACACTCTATTGTGATGCTTCACATTAACAAAACCCTCTGGCTGAGCCATGTAAACATCCTCAGCCAACTTCCCATTAAGGAAAGCGATTTTGACATCCATTTGCCATATTTCATAATCATGAAATGCAGCAATGGCCAGCATCACCCTAATAGACTTTATCTTTGCAACTGATGAGAAGGTATCATCATAGTCAACTCTGGGAGTTTGAGTAAATCCCTTCGCAACCAATCGCGCCTTATAAGTGTGCACATTACCATCCATGTCGGTCATCTTCTTCAAGATCAATTTTCACCCGACTGTCTTACGACCTGGTACATGATCAACCAAGTTCCAAACTTGGTTGTCATACATGGACTGAATCTCGTTGTCCATAGCCTCTTTCCATTTCACAGACTCCGGGCCTGCCATGGCTTCCTTATAGCTGTTAGGTTCGTCTGGATTTACTAGTGTACTATCACTAATGAACGTATCCCCTTATGTAGTAATATGAAAACCATAAAACTGGGGTGGAACACTAACCCTTTCGGAACGTCTAAGAGGTAAGGACTCGTCAATCGGTTCAACAGGAGTTTCCTCTTCGGGTTGAGCGCCAGTGTTAGAGGTTCCTTCATCGCTCGACTCTTGAAGCTCTTCAATATCGATTTGCCTCCCACTGTCTCCTTGGCTTATGAGTTCTCGCTCTCGGAAAACCCCTCTCCTCGCAACGAAGACAACATTTTCACTCGGTCTATAGAAGAGATATCCAAAGGTTCGAGCTTTTCGTGAGTCTCTCGTCTTACGAAAGACTCGCAACCCCAAACCTTGATATGTGCTAACGAGGGAGCCTTCCATGTCCACATCTCGTGAGGTGTTTTGGCAACCTTCTTCGTAGGGACTAAGTTAAGGATATGGGCATCAGTTTCTAAGGCATACCCCCAGAATGAGATAGGTAGCGAAGCACGAATCATCATGGAACGAACCATGTCTAGCAAGGTTCGATTACACCTCTCAGCCACACCATTCAACTGTGGTGTCCTAGGTGGCATTAATTGCGAAACAATTCCGCATTCCTTGAGGTAGTCGTGGAATTCAAGACTTAGGTATTCTCCACCTCGATCAGATCGAAGCATCTTGATTTTCCTGCCTAACTGATTCTCCACTTCTTGCTTGAACTCTTTGAACTTTTCAAAGGTTTCTGACTTATGCCTGATTAAGTAGATATAACCATATCTGCTATAATCATCGCTAAAAGTCACGTAAAAGCGGCACATATCTCTTGTGGTGGATCTAAAAGGTCCACATACATCTATATGTATGAGATCCAATAAACCCTCACCCCTTGCATAAGTTCCAGTGAAGGGTGACTTGGTTATCTTTCCAAGTAAACAAGACTCGCACACATCATTGTCCCTAAGGTCGAATGACTCCAATCCTCCATCCTTTTCGAGTTGGGCTATGTGTTTCTTGTTGACATGTCCAAGACGACAATGCCACAAGCATGCTTTATCCAAATCATTGGAAGAATTAATACACAACACATCATTTCCTAAATTGTCTACAACCATCACAGTTTCATATATTCCATTTCAAGGCAATGCTTCAAAATATAAAACACTATTAAGATAAGCATAAATAGAACCCTTTTCATTATCACATGAATATCTAAATCCTTGTCTATATAAACTATGAAATGAAATGATGTTTCTTGCCATATCTGGCAAATAGCAAAAATTATTTAAATCTAAACCTAATCCATTACTAAGCACTAAGGAATATACTCCAATCTTGGTGACAGGCGACAATCTTCTGTTTCCCATGATTAGGTTTATCCTTCCACGCTCCACATCCCTATTTCTTCTTAGTCCCTGCAAATCAGAACATATGTGAAAACCAAATCCTGTATCAAGAACCCAAGAAATAGCATGCGATGAATCGTTAGATTTAATAGTGTAAATACCTGCGAAGTACGGCTTGATCTTCCCATCCTTGATAGCTTGCAGATATTCTGGGCAGCTTCTTTTCTAATGCCTATCTTGTGGCAGTGGTGGCACTCTGCCTCCTTAGGGTTAGAGTTGGGTTTAGCAGAACCAACTTTGGTTCCACTAGAAGAGGTTCCATCTTGGGACTTTCCCTTGTGGTGGCTATTTGAGGGAGCCTTCCTCTTCTCACCCTTCCCTTGACCTATTTCCAAGACAGGGGCAGCAGCGAGAGTTGGAGTTGATGCAACAGATTTGTGCTTGAGGTTGCTCTCAACAGTTCTCAATAAGCCTTGAAGCTTGCTCAAAGAGACTTCCTCCTTGTTCATGTGGTAGGTCATGCGGAACTGGCTATAGCAGGAAGGAAAAGAATGAAGGATGATATCAATTGTCAGCTCTTCATCAAAGTTCACATTCAACTTTAGTAGGCGATCGACATATCTCTGCATCTTTTGCAGATAAGCGGTAACGGACTCTCCATTACCCATTTTGGTAGTGATCATCGATGTGATGATCTCATATCTTTCTTTCCTAGCGTGTTGGATTAATGTCTAAGTCCATAACTATATTTGGTATGTACTTGACCCGACCCGGCATGGTCCATTTGGCTTGCACTTCACCGACACAATTTATATGGATAGTCTTTTGAGAATAGTATATTTATGATATATTATAAGTTCTAATATATTAATATGGAATCATATTATTTAATTAGTATTGATCAAGAATTAATTTAGAATTAATTAAGTGATCAAAAAGAACTAATTAAATATGGACTCTTATATATATGGAATGGGCCAAGTTCATTTAGGTTGGGCTAAGCTTTCATGGATGGTCCATGGAGCTTTTAACCCATGGATCCTATGTAAATGAAAGGTCATGGGTATTAGGGTTTACATGGATGTAACCCTAATCCTCCATAATATATAAAGGGGTCCTTGGCTCACAAAATTGGCACAAGTATGTGAAAATAAGAGTGGGCCGATTTTAGTGTGCATACATATTCTCTCAAGTTCTTCCAAGGTGTTTTGGTGATATGTGATGCCATTTGAGGCTTCTACACTATTGGGGCTAAGCTCTTAAAGCTTGAAGACATCAAGCTACATAAAAATGTATGTCATCTAACTAGAACTTTGTAGTATAGGTGCTTCATAATATGCTAGTTTGGATGAAACCTTGGAATATTTAATATTTGCATGTATAATAGAGAAAACATAGATCAAAGGTTTATAGGGTTGCATGTACACCATAGGAGTGTTAGAATGCTCAAAACCCAACAGTGGTATCAGAGCCATGGGTTGTTTTCTGTTATATTGATGCAAATGTTTTATTTTCAAGATGAAAAAAAAGGAAAAAAAACATGACATTTGTCAAATTTTAAGATAATTACTTGTTGTGTGAAAAACTAATTATTTGTAAAATTTGAATCATTTGCTATATGTGTTGAATTAGGTCAAATTTAGTAAAAGATAAAATGATATGATTATTTTATTAGTTTTAAAAGTTTGATCTAAATGTTTTAAGGAGTTACAAATTTTGTCATAAAATTTTGGAGCTCAAAAGTTATTTTTAATGTTGTGATCTTAAGTGTTTTGAAACCTCCATAAGTTATGGATATGAAAGTTTTTTTTTTAAAAAAAATTGATTTAAAGTTTTTATGGAGTTACAAAATTTGGAGTTAATGTTTTAAAGAATTTCATAACTTGTTCTTAAGTTATGGAACATGAAAAGTTTCATCATAAAACAAGTATTTAACTCCATAAGTTATGGAATCCAAAGGTTTTCAAGAGTTACAAAACATGCCCTCAAGTTTTGGAATTTGGAAAAAGCTTTTTATGAAAAAAAAGAATTGAATTCTAAAACTCTTGGGTTCATAACTTAAACAATTAATTAAATGGTTTTAATTTTGAATTTAATAATTGGAATTATGATGTTTTATTGAATAATTCAAATTAAATCTTATGGACTTTATTAATAGTTAATTAAAGCGTTTAATTAAAAGAGTATTATTAAATCCATAAATAAAGATATGGTTTGAGTTTAATTAAATTAAAAGTTTAGTTTAATTAATAGATTAAACCACCAAGTATTTTAAATGTCTAAAATACACCCTTATAATATTATAATATTAAAAGTTTAATATATTATATGTATAAGAGCAAGTCGTCTTACCAATAGTAGGCCTCATTCACGAAGCCGGTCTATAAGGGGTTATAAGGTTACTGCCTATAAAATGGTTGTTTAATGGGTGTCTACTCTCACCCACCGCTTCCTTGACCGGTGGAGGGTCGTTAACCGAACGGGTAGGACAAGGACTATAATTCTCCCTTCATTAAAAGTATTAATGATAAATACTAAGTAACTAAACTCTTAATAATACCCAATCTTAGTTACTTAGGAAAATGTGAATTTGGTGCTAACCCATGAAATTACACTTTTCACTTTGCTTAAGTCAGTTAGTGGAGCGTGTGTGGTTAACCGGCACACTAGCTTGATTTAACAAGGTAGGAAAAGGGTAACTTAATGTTTATTATAGTATCGGTGGAGCGTGTGTGGTTAACCGGCACATCGATTGAGGGGTAAATATTAAGGGTACCAAGTATATTTGCATGGTTATTCACACCTTGTTTTGTGATCCTCGGCATCCCAGTCACAAAACCTGAAGGGCACACTCGAGATTGAAACATGCCTTTGAAAAGTTAAATGAATCTCAAAAGAATCTAGGAGTTTCAAAACCAATTAAAACCTAATAATACATATCGTTTATCTTGGTGGAAATTGGTGAATCGTCATTCACCTACCTTCAAATATTTTATAGCTTGGATTACGACATCCCTCTTCCAAGTTATAAAATAGTTTGCTGGGTCCTAGCCTTAATATTTCATATTGGGTGTTATATTAAGGACTTTAGATCAACTATCTTGAATATCTCCCAAAAAGATGTCTGGTTCAGACATCTATGATCCTCCCAAATCTCTTGGAACTTCACTTCCTCCACCTCCTCCAATTATTCTCCCTAACCCACAACTTCAAGGTCACTCAAGCCCTATTGGCAAGCAAGGTCTATGTGTGATCGCATTTTGGAGATGAAGTCACATATTGACAAGCCGGGAGAGTTGGGTGTCAAACTCTTGAGAAAGTTGGTGGTTCAATCACTTTCTAAGTCACATAGTGAATTCCTTTAGGACTACTATGAAACAGACTATGACATGACCCTTAATGATCTTATCTATTTGCTTGGTGCTGCTGAATCAGCAATAATTTGGAGCACTGGGAGCGCAAATTTGATTAGTATATCAACTTCCCAAACTACCATGGACATTGACAATGGTAACATTGGATATCTAGAAAATCCTTCTCTTCCCAAGGAAAGGGATTGACCATAGTCAACTAGGTTGACCAAATGGTAAAGAGAAAGGCTAAGTCCGCGATAGTCCCATGTACCATTCCCAAAGAGTCCCTATGTTTCTCTTGCCAAAGGAAGGGGCATTGATTGCGAAGCAGCCTATTTACTTGAAAGATCATAAGGTTGATCAAGTCAAGAAGATTGACTCTACTTCAGTTAAAGTCCATTATCTAACTCTGTTAAGTTTCTATTCTGAGATTCTTGTTACATGATGTGACTGGGTCACATGTTGATGTTTTAAGAATCAAAGAAAAGTGAAGAAACTTAACGGAAGTATATGCTAATTCTGATCGTGAAGATGGATCTCGATCGCATGGTTCTGTGATCAGAATGTTGAGTTGTTGCTTAGGAGTTATGATATATTGCTTAGGAATAGATAACAACAAAGTTTTTCATGTGCTTGTGCACTGTAAGGATAGCTTTTCCGCAAAGTTTTTAAAATAAAAGAAAAAATATTTTGATTTTATTTATTTTAAAATATCCTTACAATGGCATTTGTGAAAAGGAAAAAAATTGTTACTTATATGATTCCATTAATAGCAAGAGTGGAAATATGAATTTGATTCTTTCATTTGTGGTAGTGTCTAAATTTTCCAAATAATGAAAGATTCTCATCACCCAAGTTTCAGTTGGATAGAAACTTGGAATCATGCAAGTTGTATAGTATGATGAATGAGAACTTTCAAGCATTGGAAAATTAAGACTAATTACTTGTTCACATGGATGTATGAGTCAAGTAAAGGACTAAGGGATCGAGTACACATTCTTGTGCACTGATCAAGCCCACCACAAATGTAACTTGAGTGACACATCTTAAAGAAGGTTTATTAACACTAGTGAAATGTAAGAGTAAAAGGTTTTCTACTCTTGTACATTTGAATTTGGTAAGTTGTGATGTTTTGGATAAAAGAGAGACCAACTTAGGCCAATTGTGTTAAGTGTTTGTCTTGATTAGAATCCACACTATCTCTTGAATATTTGGCAAGATAGTCTTATAGGTCAAGGAGACAGTGGGAGTCTAAAAGATCCTGAAAGGGTTTCAAGAAGTAATCAAGAATAAAACATGTATTTCATCACTAGCACACAACTAGAGGTTTATAACCTATCGTGTGTGACATTTCTGTGCCCATTCCAGTTAAGTTGGCTATATATATTTGAGTTCTACATGTTCTCAATTGTTTGCATAACTACTTTGAAGCAATGGCAGGCCCTTGTGCTGCCAGGTGGCAAGAGGTTAAGATTGCACAAGTTCAATCCATATGAGTTAGGATTTATCACTAACCTAGTCTTGTGATTATGTTTTGACAAATTCACATGGATAAGAACACATACACCATAAAATCTAAGTGTCATAAGGTTTCTCTCCGATTCATGAAAATGATGGTGAGGAAATTCTTTCACTAAGTAGATTTTAAGTAGATAGCAATTGTGATATTTGCAGTTCTCAAAGTCGTTAGTGGAGCGTGTGTGGTTAAACGGCACACTAACATTGACTTGTGAGAAATGGAAAAAGGTCTAAACAATTGAGACTATGATTATGGCATCCCTTTTCATAGTTCTGAAATTGTTTAGACACACCTGTGATATATCTAAGATAAGGTGTATGATTTTGATAAAGTCTTATCAAAGCAATCTAGTATCAGAAATCTGAACTTTGGTAAGAATGTCAATAAAGTATTGACTTCTAGAAGTCCAGCTGTTTTCTGGATACATGTGAAAGCTAGTGGGAGCATGAGTGTTATGCTAATAATCATCATGTTAGTGGGAGCATGATAATTATGATAAGTATTGCAAGTTAGCAATGTTAATTATAGAAAACAAAAGTTTCAATTCGTGAGGTTGCAGGGGTTGAAAAAGTTGTTTTGCTATAATTAAGGGAGAGGATATTATACTTCATGTCAATTCTAAAAGGCTTAGAGTGAGATTTTAAGCTTAGATTGAGATTTTAATCATCTTTAGTCAAGAATATATATATATCTATATATATATATATATATATATATATATATATATATATATATATATATATATATATATATATATATATATATGAATTTCATGTTGGATTGGTTCAACTTAAGGAAACTCTATATATTGCGTTCTCAAAATTCGATTATGATTACGGCATCCCTGTTCATAGTCAAATTTTGAGAATATGGCAAACAAAAAATTATTATGGCAAAAGACTAGAACCATGTCTTTATGTGAAACATCATGAATCGTGTCCCATTTACTTTGGGTACAAGATCGATTACATGTGCTATAATATTTACCCTTTCTGAATTTTCCAAATGCCTTGGGGAATTAAGGGGAACAATGTCTAGAATTAGATGACTAAAGTGACTAAGCAATTGTCGAGGACAATCTAAGGTTTACCAAAGATTGGTTGCTCAAGGACAGTTGGAAGTATACTGTTTAATATTAGAAGGACCATATTGACATAGTCTGAAAAGAGGCAACTCTTGTTCAGAAGCGGTAGTCAAAATGGGAATATTGAGTTGTCTTCATAGGTGGAAGCAATCTGTGTAAGGTTAAAGAAACTTAATTCAAGAAGCATGTTCAAAGCAATGTGCTTTGAGTTTGAGACATCGTTTCCATGGAATTGATCTCCATTGGGATACTCTTTAATGATTGTTGCCAAGCCTGTGTGGCTTTGTGCATAATCATTACAAGAGGAACATTGCATATAAGTTTAAAATCTAAACAGATTTCGATAAATGATAGGAATTTGGAATTCTTACATTTAAGACAAGGATTTGGGAGTGTGAAAAGAGAATCATTGAAACTATGTTCAATTGATCTAGTTCACAAAGAAAAGGATCATAGACAAACATAGAGTTCATACTTGGTGTATGGCAAAGCTATTGTTTAAGAAAAACATAGTGTACATGCTTGGTGCATGGGACAACTAGTGTTTTTAATTCAAGTATAAAGTTGATAAAACCGAAACAATGAATAATGAGTAATCGGTATGGTGATAAATAAAAATGTTTATTTATATTCATAGGGTTTGATACCATATTTGATTCATTTATTCTTGTGTTTCACTTTGCATGTTTTGACTTCCAGAATAACTAAGTCGCTCTTCCTGAATGATTAAGTTATTCAAACCATCCACAGTCGGTCATATGTTGGAAGTAGATATGAATCAAGACTGTCGTGGGTTGTTTGTAGAGGTCCAAGTTGGTGGACAAAGTGGTGCTACAACACTCATGATTCCTCATAAGTTCTGAGTATTGGATTCAACCCACGCTCATTTGAATCACTTCATGGATTTTATCATGAGTGATCATGAGACGATAATATCTTATATTCTTCAAACCTAGAGATATGAGTTGTTACTATGAGTTGGTTATACATTGATTGCACGAAAACGCATTTGGTAACTCGATGTTATAAAACGTGCCTTTGTGTATGATTCAACAAGTAGTAGAACAAGCCATATGAGTCGAAGTTTTTCCATTCCTTTTACCTTCGGGATAAAAGCGATATCTGTGGGCCCCTCGATGATTTAGCGATGACACATGTGAGTGCTTGGCCAAGCCAGGACTGATTTGATTTGTTCAATCAGTCAGTCATCATAAATCGAAATCTGGGAAACAACAAATGGATAGAGAGAATGATTATAATCCATGTCTCAGTCCATATGATATCTAGAATAGGGGAATATATGATCCCTTATCTAATGGACAAGTCATTGACAAGGTCAGAGTTCGACAGCGGCTTTAAGAGCTACAATTGCCAGTTAGGTTTTGAAGTCATACTCAATAATAGTTTTAGACTTATCCAAGTGGGAGACTGTTGGATTAATGTTTAAGTCCATAACTATATTTGGTATGTACTTGAACCGATCCGTCATGGTCCATTTGGGTTGCACTTCACCGGCACAATTTATATGGATAGTCTTTTGTGAATAGTATATTTATGATATATTATAAGTTCTAATATATTAATATGGAATCATATTATTTAATTAGTATTGATCAAGAATTAATTTAGAATTAATTAAGTGATCAAAAAGAACTAATTAAATATGGACTCTTATATATATGGAATGGGCCAAGTCCATTTAGGTTGGGCTAAGATTTCATGGAGGGTCCATGGAGCTTTTAACCCATGGATCCTAGTGAAAGGTCATGGGTATTAGGGTTTACATGGATGTAACCCTAATCCTCCATAATATATAAAGGGGTCCTTGGCTCACAAAATTGGCACAAGTGTGTGAAAATAAGAGTGGGCCGATTTTAGTGTGCATACATATTCTCTCAAGTTCTTCCAAGGTGTTTTGGTGATTTGTGATTCCATTTGAGGCTTCCACACTATTGGGGCTAAGCTCTTAAAGCTTGAAGACATCAAGCTACATCAAAAGGTATGTCATCTAACTAGAACTTTGTAGTATAGGTGCTTCATAATATGCTAGTTTGGATGAAACCTTGGAACATTTAATATTTGCATGTATAATAGAGAAAACATAGATCCAAGGTTTATAGGGTTGCATGTACACCATAGGAGTGTTAGAATGCTCAAAACCCAACATAGCGCTCTAGTGGTACTGGTCCAACAGATCTTGATGCATCTCATAGGGGTACATGTCCTCAGAGGACTTCTGGAGCTCTGCAGTCATATTCACCAGCATGATGCAATGGACTTTCGTGGCATCATGCTCGTAGGCCTCAAAGGCCGTGATCTCTTCAGCAGAGGTAGTGTTGATGTCAATCTCCTTCAGGTTCTCATCGAGGACATACTCTTTCTCCTCGTAACGAGTGACCATTCGAATGTTGCGGATCCAATCATTGAAATTGGTCCCGTCAAAGATCACTCTCCCACACAAGTTCATGAGTGAGAACAAGCCAGAGGAAGCTGAACCAGAAGCGTTGTTGTTGACGTTCGACATCTGAAAAGAACAAATAACAAAGTTTGATTAGAAATGAATCCCCAATTAAACACCCAAATGAGAAATTAGGGCTAGGATCCAACAACATTATTTACAAATTAGAAGAGGGATTCCGTAATCTCACAAGTAAATAATTTGAAGGTAAGTGAATGACGATTCACTAATTCTCCACCATGAAAAACAAAAAAGAGATTAAGTTTTAAATGTATTGAAAACTCCTAGATCTTTTGAGATTCATTGAACTTATCAATGGCATGTTTAAATCTCGATATGCCCCTCTACTTTGTGATTGGGATGTCGGGGATCACAAAGCGGGTGTGAATAACCATGCAAATGTACATGGTGCCCTCATTGTTACAGTCACCTATTCGATGTGCCGGTTAGCCATGCACGTTCCATCGAACTATGACAAACACTGATTCACCCTTTGCCACCTTTGAATAGAGCCCAATTAGTGTGCCGGTTAACCACACACGCTCCATTAACGTCTTAGCAAGGGTACAAAGTGTAATTTCATGTAATTGCATCAATTCACTTTTGCCTAAACTAACTAAGACTGAGAATTGTTTGAAAAACATTTAGTTACTTTTATAATTCATTATACTTTTAATGAGGAAAGGTTTGCCCTATCCTACCCGTTCGGCTAACGACCCTCCACCAATCAAGGAAGCGGTGGGTGAGAGTGGACACCCATTAAACGGTAAGACTAGCATTTTAAGTTATATATATATACATATTAAGCTTGTAATATTATAATAGTATAAGGGTGTATTTTAAACATTTCAAAATACTAGGGTTTTAATCATATTTAAAATTTTCGAAAATTATAACCTTTTAATTTTAAAATCCTAAATATTAAAACTTTGATTTAATAATTATCCCAAAATTAAACAATTAATTTAAATTATTAAATCTTGAAGGATTATCTTATTAAATTAAACAATTAATTTAACCTATTCCCTTAAATCCCCTAAAATTCGAAAATTTTGGATGGGATAATTCAAAAATCTTTAATTACCATATTTAAACAATTAAGGGATAATTACAAGATATGGCATTATCCAAGTCCCTAAACTTTAGGGATCTTATCTTGGGGAGGAGGCAAATTTCGAAACCCTAGGGTTGGATAACCCTAAAATTCGAAATCTTGGAGGCTAAGGAAAGGGTTTGGGAAACCCTATCAAATTTCAAAATCTAGGGTTTATAAAACCCTAATTTCGAAAATCATGCCTTTAGGGTTTATTGGCTATAAACCCTAATATGTCAAATTCATAATTTTCTATAAAACTAATTGAAAAACAAAAACCAAATGCTCTGATCCACTGATGGGTTTTATACAAACAATCCTATGTGTGCATGCAACCCTAGTATGGATCTATGTTTTCACTATTAGTCATACAACATTATGAACACAAAAAGAAACCTAGCATGCTCCTAGTAATTTCAAAAATCATAAGGAAGAATGAATTACATACCTCTTGTTGTTATATTGTAATAACAACTTGTTTCTTGAATCTTTTTATCTTTGAAAGCAAGTACCACAAGTGTAGTACCTCTAATGGCTCACAAACACCAAGAGCAATTGAAGAAACAAGAGAGAGAGAGAGAGAGAGAGAGAGAGAGAGAGATAGGGGAGAGGTAAAATTCGGCTCTAGGAACTCTAGGGATCAAATGGCCGAGTTTCTTATGCCAAGTGTCCTTTATATAGGTGTAGGAATTATGGTTTCAGTCATTATCCTTATCTGGTTGCTTAGCCACCAAGCAGCCCAAAGGATAATTCTAGAACCCTTATCTTGGATGAATTCTAAGGCCTTATCCCCTTGAATTCGTCCACCCTATCATATAGGGCTTCCTTGCCTAACTTTGTAACTATCACATAATTACAGTTCAGTCCCCTAAGTTCAATTAACTTCTTTTTTATCACAAAAATCAATTCTTAATTAATTCTTGACTAATGTTAATTAACCAAATATGATTTCTCTTTTAATATATTAATCTTATAATATATTAATAAACCATAATAACCTCCTTCTCTATTATTTCTCCAGGCAAGTAGCTTTGGTGAAGGCAACCCAAAAGGACCATGCACAACCGGGTCAAGTACTTACCAAATATGGTTACGGACTTAGACACTAAAATAACAAGGAATTGGTATGGTATCATGGGAGGTTTATGAATGGATCCAGACCAAGAGTGGTGCAGAGCCTCGATGCATGTTCTTGTCTAATGCGGGTTCGATTCAGAATATTCGGAATTGAGATGGTTTGATTTGAAGGGTTTTGAGCACTATAACACTCCTATGGTGCACATGCAACGCTAAATGCTTTAGATCTATGTTTTCTCTAATTATACATGCATATTTTCAATTTTCCAAAGCATACATCCTAATTAGCATACAAATTGTCAAATGAACAATACAACTAGTTAGATGACTTACCTCTTAGAAGGACTTGTAGTTCTAGACCTTTAAAAGCTTGAGCAACTGAAGTGTGATGCCTCTAATGGTTCACAAACACCAATATGCACGAGGAGGCTTGAGAGAATAAGTTACTTAGCACAAAATCAATACACACTCTCCAAGAATGTTGTGGCAACCGATTTTGGTCATGAGGGTGTGCTTTTATGCTGTAGCAAAGTCTAGGGTTACACCTTGTAAACCCTAATGACCTTTCATATTACTTAGGCTCCATGGGTAAACCTCCATGGACTATCCATGGATTATCTCATTGGTTTATCTCATCCTAAATAACCATGGATCATTAGCCCACATTATTGGAATCATTGATTTACACAATTAATCCCCATATATTTAATTAGTCTCTTTTGATCACAAAATTAATTCCAAATTAATTTTTGATCAATACTAATTAAATAATATCATTTCATATTAATATACTATACTTGTAATATATTAATAAATCACAAATAACCTTATTCTCAAAACTCCATCCTATCAAATTGCACTGGTGAAGGCAACCCAAAAGGACCATGCTACAATCGGGTCAAGTACATCCCAGTTATAGTTATGGGCTTAGACACCAAATCCAACAGTCTCCCACTTGGATAAGTCTAATAACTATAACTGCCAATGTGACTTCAGGATCCGACTTAGCAATCGTAAGCTTTGAAAATCCGTTGTCGAACTCTGACCTAGTCAGTGACGCGTCCTTCAGATATGGGATCATATATTCCTCTGTTCTCAAGATATCTATGCGGACAAATACATGGAACATATTCATACTTATTGTCCTGCAATTTGTTTCCCGATTTCCGATTCGTCTGACATAGAACATAACTGAACACATCAATTAAGTTCTGACTGGGCCCGGCACATAGTCAAAACAGAATCATCGAGGGGCCCAAGATATCGCTTTTAATCCTCTTAGGATAAAAGGATCAGATAAACTTCGACATTATATGCTTGTACTAACTACTAATCAAATCATGAACAACGACACGTTTTATAACATCAAGTTATTGATGTGTTTTCATGCCATCAATGCACAACCAAATCGTAGTCAACGACTAATATATCTTGGTTTGAAGACTATATGATATTATCGTCTCACAATTACTCGTGAAAAATTCCATGAAGTAATTCAGGTGAGCACGGGTTGAATCCAATAATCAAATCTTATTTCAGGAGCACTCATGAATAGTGTAGCAAACTTTTGCTATGTCTAACGCCTTAGACAATCTACAAGCCAACTCATGATAGTCTACTCTCATTACCTACTTCCAAAGTATGATCGACTGTTGATGGTTTGAATAATCTTATTATTCTGGAAGTCAAAACATGCAAAGTGAAACAATAGTAAATAATTGACACAAGACAGTAACTTTACTTATAAATAAAACTCCTTTTATTTAATCATCAAATTTCAATTACAATTTACCTATTACAAGTTTCTATTTAACTAACCACTAAGACTAATATCGTATGTTAGCCCAACGCCCCTTGTATGCTGCAAGTGCTTAACCCTAGTCATTCCCTTTGTAAGGGGATCTGTTGGGTTGTCATCTGACGATATCCCCTTTACCACGAGGTGTCCTTTTTCTGCTTGATGTATTATGAAGTGGTAGTTTCTGTCGATATGCTTGGATCTACCATGATCTCTCGGTTCCTTGATTAATGCAACCGTCCCTTCATTATCTCAAAAAATCTCCACAGGCCCCTATATGGATGGTATGACTCCAAGGTCTCCGATGAAGTTTTTCAACCATATCGCCTCCTTCGATGCTTCGCTTGCTTTTATGTACTCTGATTTGCACCTTGAATCAGCTACAGTTTCCTGCTTGGAACTTTTCCATGTTACTGCTCCTCCATTCAGTGTAAACACCCAGCCCAACTGATAGCGGAAATTATCTATGTCGGTTTGAAAGTTGGCGTCGCTATACCCTGTCACTCTCAAGTCATCACTCCCACCAAGGGTAAGGACCCAGTCCTTAGTCCTCCACAGGTACTTCAGAATATTCGTAATTACAGTCCAATGAGCTTTACCAGGATTCCCTTGATATCTGATGACCATGCTCAAAGCAAAGGCCACATCAAGGTGAGTACAAGTCATAGCATACATGATCGAGCCAACTGCGGAAACATATGGTATTCGACTCATCTCTGCTATCTCAGCCTTTGTACTCGGACTCTGAGTCTTACTTAGTTTGGAATTGCTTTGGATAGGTAAGTCACCTTTCTTGGAGTTCTCCATGCTGAAATGCTTCAACACCTTGTCCAAGTAGGTACTTTGACTAAGTCTTATTAGTCTTTTACTCATGTTTCTCAATATCCTTATCCCTAGGATGTAAGCAGCTTCCCCAAGGTCCATCATAGCGAAACACTTCTCAAGCCAGGACTTAACCTCCTGCAAGGTTGGGATGTCATTTCCTATGAGCAGTATGTCATCTACATATAATACGAGAAAGCTTACTATACACCCACTAGCTTTGACATATACACAGGACTCATCCTCGCTTCTCAAAAATCCAAAACTCTTTGACTTTCTCATCAAAACAAAGATTCCATCTGCGAGATGCTTGTTTTAACCCATAACTGGATTTCTCAAGCTTACACACTCTATTAGGGTACTTTACATTGACAAAACCCTATAGCTGACTCATGTAAACATCTTCAGCCAACTTTCCATTAAGGAGAGCGGTTTTGACATCTATTTGCCATATTTCATAGTCATGAAATGTAGCTATGGCTAGCATAACCCTTATAGATTTAATCTGCATTACTCGTGAGAAGGTCTCATCATAGTCAACTCCATGAGTTTGAGTAAAGCGCTTTGCAACCAGTCGCGCCTTAGACGTGTGTACTTTCCGATCCATGTTGGTCTTCTTCATGAAGATCCATTTGCACCCGACTGTCTTACGACCCGGTACATTGTCAACCAAGTTCCAAACATGATTGTCATACATAGACTGAATCTCGTTGTCCATAGCCTTTTTCCATTTTGCAGACTCGGGGCCTGCCATGGCTTCCTTATAATTGTTAGGTTCATCCAAATTTACCAGTGTGCTATCACTAATAAATGTATCACCTTTAGCTGTTATATGAAAACCATATAGCACAGGTGGAACACTAACTCTACTGGAACGCCTCAGAGGTACAGACTCGTCAATTGGTTCAACCGGAGTTTCCTCCTCGGGTTGAGTGCTATTGTTGGAGGTTCCTTCACCGTTTGACTCTTCAAGCTCTTCAAGGTCAATTTGCCTCCCACTGTCCCCTTGGCATATGAGTTCTCTCTCACGAAAGACTCCTCTCCTTGTAACGAAGACAACATTGTCACTCGGTCTATAAAAGAGATTTCCAGAGGACTTCTGTGGATAGCCGATGAAAATACAACGCTCACTCTGAGGTTCGAGCTTGTCGTGAGTCTCGTGTCTCACGAAAGCCTCGCAACCCAAAACTTTGATGTGGTCTAACAAGGGAACCTTCCCTGTCCACATCTCATGACGTGTTTTGGAAACCTTTTTGGTATGGACTAGATTAAGGATATTGGCGGCAGTCTCTAAGGCATACTGTGACATCCCTATTTTTCACGGCCAGAAAAGACCGATTTTTGTTTATGCTTTATAAAAATCAGAGTACCTCTTTTAATAAAAACATTGCGGAATTTGTTCCCAGAAAAACATGATAAATACGTTATCAAAGCATTTCCGAAGAAATATATTTTTATCCATTTTAAAACATTTAGGATGTCATCGTCAATGCAGAAACATAGGCAGAAACAGATCTTACATTCATTTACATTAGTGATCTACATCTCTTTTAAATCCCTCAGTGTAAAGTAGCTTCATATCGACACCTGTGATACAAATAAGCTTGAGTGGGTTAGGTTGGGAAACCTGGTGAGTACATAGGGTTTTCAACCCACAATAATTTAATTATTATGTTTAAACATCAAACAATCAACCAAATTACCCATCCCTATTATCTTCCTTACTCTTAAGAATCTACCCTCAGAATCATCTATCGTGCATTCGTTCATTTCGAAGCCCATTTCTTCCAGGGTTTATATGATAGGCACTAAGTCCATAGCTGCCAATGCTTGTTCGTAAAGAACTAATTCCATAGCTGCTAAAGTTCATTCATCGGGTACTAAATCCATAGCTACCAGTGTTCAGCTAATAGGTACTAAATCCATAGCTACCAACGTTTATTTAACAGGTACTAAGTCCATAGCTACCAATGTTTATTCGATAGGCACTAAGTCCATAGTTGCCGAAGTTATTTGTTAGGCACTAAGTCTATAGCTGCCAATGTTCACTCATATCATTTTTCATCTCTCATCATTCATCTACCCATGTTTTACCCAACATATTCGTAGATATAAAATACATATATAGTTTAAATTATTTAAAACATGTATAAAATCGTTCATCCAACATACAAAGCGAGTATTCAAGTAATATGCACACATAGCACTTAATTTATATAAAATACTTCATATCTATGTGTAAGATGAAAGTAACTATGCACTCACTTGTTAAAGTGATGATTCCAAACACGGGAAGCGCTTCACTTTTAACGATTCTATTTTCCTTCGATGAAACCTAGCATTATTATCGCTAAATTTTAGTCTAATATTTACCGTGACTAATTAATAATCTTATTATTATTATTATTATATAATCGTTTAAACAATATTTTCCAACCACTATGTACATACAGGGGCCATACAAAAAACACCGGAGGGCAGAACTATTTTGGCATATAGCACTTCTAAAATCCAACAACCTTATGTGGCCCTTTATAACGACACTTATATAACCCATAATAATAGCTCAAATAATTATTATAAGGTCCTAATAACGTTACTATATTTAAATAAAAACAATATTAAAAATTAGGTAGGCGTATCTTACCTACGAGGGGGTTTGGCTAGAACTCGAGCTCTGCACGGGCAGGACTTCCGAGCCGAAAGCTCTTCTTCTCGGAGCCGTCGAGCGCTCTGGGGCTTTCTTCTAGCACTAGGGGCATTTTTTTTGGGAGGTTTAGAGAGACTGTAGAGAGAAGAAAGAATGGGAAAAGTGTGAAGAAAATGAGGGTGGGGGAGGTTCTAGTTATAGGCTGAAATATGGTTGAACTTGGTGCCACATGTCACCATCTGGTGGCAAGACTTGGGGAGAAAGCAATGGCCAAGATTGTGCCACATCACCCATTTTCGCACATCACATTTCCGACTTCTAAAATCCGTAACTTTTGCATACGAGCTCCGTTTTTGACGTTCTTTATATCCACGTGTAGGTAAATATAAGATCTACAAATTCCCTTTTGACTCTGTCGGCTAATTCTTGACCGATCTTAAATTTAACATTAGAAGGTGACTACACTGTTAAATGTCCGCGTAAAAGTCATAACTTCTACATACGGACTCCGTTTTCGTCTGCCTTTTTTTTCGTTGTGTTCCTATTAATGAGATCTTCAATTCTCATTTAGGTCGCGTTGGCCAAAAACCGCTCGATCTAAAATTCGAGTTTCGGGTCGTGCACTACTAGGCCAAATCTTAGAAAAATCATAACTTCCTCATACGAAGTCAGATTTGGGCGTTCTTTTTATGCACGCTCTCGGTTTAACATATACTACAACTTTTGTTTAGATCACTAAGGCCAAAAAGTCCTCTATCGTAAATTCACTATTTACCTCGCCTAGTGTCGTGCCGGTTTTGTCGCGAAACTTCGACGGGCCATAACTTCTTCGTTATAAATCGGATTTTGGCATTCTTTATATGTACGTAACCCTTGTGACATATTCTACAACTTGGTTGAGATTACTCCTTCTAAATAATCTTCCATAAAAAACTCATTTTTGATGCTCATTGTCTCTAAATTGACTAGCCCGGATGTAGGGGTGTTACAATTATCTCCCCCTTAGGATGATTACGTCCCAGAATCATCAACGAAACATGGCTTGTATAATGACTCCCTACGTTAACTCTTTATCCTAGGTAATAACCGTAACTTCTATGTTGCTTCGAACAAGTATTTAACTCTTGGACTCCTTGACTGCAGGCGGTGCTCGATCTTGCACCTGCATCCTATCTCACGTTAGACTCCAAATTATGACCTTCAAGTCACAATCTTGATCCTTAATGGAGACTGCTTCTTCTTCTAAACAAACTTAAGAGAATTTCTTTTATTACTAGAATGGACCGATGTGTCATATTCTAATGACCTATCATCGCATGTTGCAACGTTTAGACTTAGGTCTCTTAGAGTCAAATTCCAGAACATACTATACCTTCCTTCATGTTATAATCACATCTTAAAAGGTAGAATTTCTAGCTACAAGCAACTATCGCGATACCTCTACTGATCCCTTTGATTATCTTTTATTTCAATCTTCTGGCTTAAGTCAGATGCTCCATCGAACTTGGTTCTCTGAACCACGTAACATACACATCGTAGTCGGACTCAATTTGATATGACCACTAGGGTCAGAATAACAATCATCTTCTTAGTCATTACTGAAACGATGGTAACGACTTACTTGAACAAAATGGAATCAATTACTAGCTTCTTGGTAACCTTGTGACTTTCCCTTATCCAAGTGCGAGCCCTGTGCTTCCAGTAGTATTGGCCTTTACTACCATTCACACCTACTCATACTCATCCCAAGTGTTGTCCCGCAGTTTTTCCAAGTCACCATTCAAGAAAATCACATAACAACTTAACACACCAGATAACAAAACGAAGGTTTTATATTATTCCTTGAAACGATTACATAGGTGTTCAAGTTCACCCTAGACTATGCCTCTGTTAGGCTACACCAAACGATACTGTGGCTACTTCATACTCGATCTTCGGATATGAAGTCCTTATCCTTGATTCCTCGCATTGTTATCTGCTTCGTCGAGGATCATGTGGAATGCCCTTGGCTTTGGTGGTGCCTCTGGCCTTGCTGCTTAATTTTTCTTTGGGCAGTCTCTAGAAATGTGCCCCTTTCTTCCGCATCCGTAGCATACCTTATCATTTTGTGTACAATCCTTGGAATAGTGACTGATCCTCCCACACTTGTAACAGGTTACTTCTCCATCGTATCTTCTGAAGTGCTTCTTCTTACACTTTTCACACCACTTGGCTCCATATGTTTGGTTATCCGGGTTAGACTTCGGGAACTTTCCTTTCTTATTAGGTCATAAGGATTCTTTAAGCTTCCTCTTCTCACCAACTTCAGCTTTTTCCTGACCCTTTTCCTTTATTTGGGTCTCAACATTCTTGGCTGCCCAGATGGCGGCTTTCAAAGTGGTTGCTTGCTTGACCATTGGACAAAAGTCCGCTGGTAATCCATGGGCAAACTTGTTGACCTTGGAGAGTTCAGTTGTAACTAAGTAAGGAACAAGCTTCATTTTCTCCGTAAAACTTGCAGCGTACTCGGTAACGCTCATTCTTCCTTTCTTTAGGTTCTGAAACTCGTTGTTGATCTCTAGTAGATCCTACTCAGAGCAGTACTACATTTTTAGTTGCACCAGGAAATCTTCCCAAGGCATCTTGCTTGCTTCTCCTTTGGGTATCGTATCTGCCAATAACTTTGACCAGCTCAAGACTCCGTCTTCAGTTGTCTGACCGCAAAGACGGTTTTCTGCTTCTTGTTACAGTCGCAACTCTCAAACACCATCTCCATTTCGGAGGTCATGTCCATAATCTCTATAGGCTTCGGGCTTCCTGAGAGACTCGGTGGCTTTGCACTCAAGAAGTTCTTATACATTCGCCCATCCTTGTCGTTTCCCCTCTCCAGGCCATTTCTTCGTTTTCCTTGAGTCCCAGCTTGACTCATAGGGCGGGTGTAGTTCCCTTCCTCCGATTTCTCGGCGACAAGTTCAGGTTGTACAATTGGTATTGTAGCTTCCTCTCGGTTCTGTTGAAGGAAGTGTCTGGTCTCCTCCACTTGACGATCCAACAACATTTGGATCATCGCTTGTACTCTAACCATAGTGATTGGCTCAGGAGTGGCTACTACAACAGGTATTTGCTCAATCACTGGTGGTTGAGGCGGTTGATTTCTATTTTCATTCGCGTTTCCACCTCTGGTTCTTGCCATTTCGTTCTATACACCAAATCATACGTTCGGTGTGTAACGACAAGAATTAATATAGGAAAGATTTTATCTACGATTGACGTATAAATCTCCTTATCTCTCCGAAAAGTTATATGTCAGTTCTAATACCATAATTAAACGTTTAGAAACCAGAACACATAAAGTTTCTAGATCCGGTCGGCAACAGACCATAGATCCGATCATATAATGCATATTATAAATCATTTAGCACATAAAAGCATGTAAGGCATTTTCCTTAAATAAGCTAGTGCTTGTGTCTATTCAGGTGTATTACCTAAATTTATTAGACACACTCCTCACGATCATCGCTTAGCATTCTAAGTTTAAGTCTAGAAATAAATCCATATTCCTAGTTCGCTTAAACAAATGATCTGATACCAACTGTGACATCTGTTGGATTAGGTGTCTAAGCGCATAACTATACTTGTTATGTACTTGAATTGATAGTAGCAATGTTCTTTTGGGTTGCCTTCAAACCTGGCAATTGAATAGGATAACTGTTAGAGAGAGAAGAATGATTTATTAATTTACTACTTGGTTAATAAATTAATTTGAAATCAAGATAAATGATTTATTAATGTATTATGGATATAATATATTAATTAGAAATCATATTGTTTAATTAATATTTAATCAGAAATTATTTTGGAATTAATTTTGGGATTAAAGGAATTAATTGAAACTATAGGGACTAAAGGTGACAATGTTCAAAAGTTGTGCATTGAGCATTCTAGAACCTCCCTTAGAGGTAGGGAACGAAATCTAGAGTGTCCTAGGGTTTCCTTGGGCTCTAAGGGTGCCTTGGAAGCCTTAGGGAGGAAGTTAAGGGATTAGGGTTATCTAAGATACACCTGTCTTATCCTAAACCTTCCTTATCACCTATATAAACCCTTATAGGGTTGGATTTCGTCAAAGGCACTCCAAGAAAGGCTAAGGGCCGAAATTCTACTCTACTTCTCTCTCTCCATAGTAATCCTTGGTTGCTAGGTTTGTTTGTGAGCCATTAGAGGCGCGACACTTGTGACGCTATCTACCAAAGTTCAAGATCTTCAAGGATTTGATTGTTATTACAATATAACAATCAATGTATGTATCCTAACCCTAATTATATGTAAATTACATGTGCCTCCTAGGGTTTCTAGTTTTTTGTGTTCAATGCTTGTATGTCTAATAGTGAAAACATAGATCCTCAAAATAGGGTTGCATGCACACATAGGATTGTTTGTTATGTACAAAACCCATCAGTGGTATCAGAGCGTATGGTTTTTGTTTTCAATTAGATTTGGTACAATTGATTGAACTAGACAAAATTAGGGTTTATGGCTATTAAACCCTAAGGCCTTTAAATTTTCGCAAATTAGGGTTTAAGAACCCTGTTTTTTGAAAATCCCTAAGGGTTTTCAAACCCTTTCCTTTGGCCACCTTGGAGTCGAAATCTAGGGTTTCCTAACCCTAGGGTTTTTGATTTCTAGGCAAGTTTGAAAGCCTTGCCTTCCACTCCAAGCAGAAGATTTCAAAATCTAAGGAATCTGTTAGTAGGTTGGTATATTTGGTAATTATCTTGTTAATTGTTTAATTGGATAATTAAAGATATCCCTGCCTAAATTTCGAAATCCATGGATATAGGATTAAATTAAGTTAATATATTTAATTTAAATTGGTAATCCTTATTTTATTTAATAATTTAATTAATTCTTTAATTTTTGAATAATTATTAAATCAAAATAGTTCAAATTACACTCTGATGGTTTTATTAAGTTAATTAAAAGTTTAATTAAAAGAGAAAAATAATAAAACCACCTAGTATTTTAAAAGTGTAAAATACACCCTTATACTATATATATATATATATATATATATATATATATATATATATATATATATATATATATATATATATAATTAAAAGTCTAATTAAAACCCTCTCCTCATTAAAAGTATAATGAATAAAGTAACTAAATGTTTTTACCAAATTCCTAATCTTAGTTACTTTAGGAAAAAGTGAAATCGATGCAATTCCATGGAATTACACTTTGTACCCTTGTTGAGACGTTAGTGGAGCGTGTGTGGTTAACCGGCACACTAAATGGGTTCTAAGCAAAGGTAGCGAAGGGTGACTCGGTGTTTGTCATAGTTTGATGGAGCGTGTGTGGTTAACTGGCACATCGATTAGGTGACTGTAACATTGGGGGCACCATGTAAGTTTGCATGGTTATTCACACCCTGTTTTGTGATCCTCGGCATCCCAGTCACAAATCTAGGAGTTTTCAATACATTTAAAACTTAATCTCCTTTTCGTTTTTCATGGTGGAAAATTAGTGAATCGTCATTCACTTACCTTCAAATGTTCTGCAAGTTGGATTACGGCATCCCTCTTCCAAATTGTAGAATATTGTGTTGGATCCTAGCCTTAATATCTCATTTGGGTGTTTTATTAAGGACTCAATCAACTAACTTGAATTTTCTCCCGTTTTATAGATGTCAAAGTCCGACAACTATAGTCTTCCTAAATCCGTTGGAAAAAGTTTTCCACGTGAAGATGATGTTCCATGATTGTATTGTGGAAACAGAAATCATGCTTCATTTCCTCCACCTCCTCCAATAATTCTCCTTGACCCACATGTTCTAAGACTTAAAAAGTTCAAGGTCACTCAAGCCCTATGGGCAAAAGACACGAAAATGGAAAGTCTATATGTGCTCATGTCTTGGATAAAAGGTTAGATATTCATAAATTGGGATTGTTCGGTGTCGATGTTTAAAGGAAGTTGGCTGTTGACTTGGTTCTTCAGTCACTTCCCAAATATATGGTAAGTTCGTTAGAGAGTACTATATGATGGACCACGACATGACCCTTATTAATTTGACTTATTTGCTTATTGCTGCTGAATCAGAAATGATTTGGCGTACTGGTCAGCAAATTTGTCTGGTAAATCAATATCCCAACACTCTATGGGCAATGGTAACATTGGAAGTCCAGAAAAGTTTTCTCTACGCAAGAGAAAGGCTGAGCTTGAGATATTCCAGTGTGCCATTCCAGAGAGTCCATAAGTTTCTATTGCCAAAAAGAAGGGGCATTGGTTACGAAGCTGCCCTGACTACCTGAGAGATCTGAGAGATGGGAGAGTCAAGATGTATGACTCTGCTTCAGGTAAAAATCCACTATCTAACTCTATTAAGTTCCTATTTGGAGATTCTTAATACATGATGTGATAAGATTACATTTCGATGTTTGAAGGATCGAAGAATGGAAAGGAAGCTTAAAGGAAGGAGCAAGCCGAGTCTGATCGTGAAGAAATGGATTTCGATCGCATGATTCAAGGATCAGATATTTAATCTACTACTTTAGAGTTAGGATAGATTGCTACATAGTTTTCATTAGTAATCGCATTGTAAGGATAATATTTTTCCGCAATAAAATAAATTTTGATTTATCTTATTTATGTTTCATTGCGATGGATTTTATGAAAATTGGTGTTTGAATGGTTCTATTGTTAGTAATATTGTGAATGGATTCGATTCTTAGTTATGTTATTTGTGGAAATGTCAGAAATTTACCAAATGAGGAAAGATTCTCATCGCCCAAGTTTCAATTGGATAGAAACTTGGAATCATGCAACTGGTATTGTGTGACGAATGAGAACCTTCGTATATGGAAAATTGAGACTAGTTCCTTGTTCACATAAGTATGTGAGTCAAGTGAAGGATAATGAGATCTGGTACACAATGTTGTGCGCTAGTCAAGTCCACCACAAAGATCGATAAAATGTTCGTCATGATTTGCTAAAAGATTAGTAAATATGATTATACTTAAAAGATTAAGTATGATTCTGAATCATTGAAAGGTTTAAATGAATGGCAGAACGAATAAGAAGAATCAATTAGGCAAGAAAAATAAAAGTTTCTCCAATCTAAGAAGAAGGGAGAGTACTTTTGTATCATGTTTATGATCGTCTTAAGAACCATATTACAATTCATCCTCTAAGGACACCTTAGTGCACTAGTATTGCTAAGAAGAGGAGTCGAGAATTGTTAAAATGGTTAAGACAATAAGATGAATCGTACTTCGTTCCAAAACCAAGTCTTAGAGTCAAACTCCAAGATTGTGACTTGAGTGACATAATCTTAAGTAGGAATGTTCTTACATTGGCACATTTTGGTAAGTTGTGATATCTTGAATAAGACATAGACCAACTAGTACCAAATTGCGCGTAGTTTTGTCTTGATATAGACACACACTAACTCTTGGATATTTGTTTTATCAAGAAATGTTTCTTGATAAGAGAATCTAATATGTCAAGAGGTCAGTGGGAGTCTAAAGATCTTGAAAAGTTTCAAGAACAAATCAAGAAGTAAACCTATTAAACACTAGCACACGACTTGAGGATTGTAACCTATCGTGTTGACAAAATTTTATTTTTGTGCCAATCCAGTTGAGGGATTATGCATATGAGTTCTACGAGTTCTCAATTGAATGCATAAGGGCAAACACCTTGGTCAATGAAAGTACATTGATTGGCATAGGTGAGCTGCTAAATAACTTGGAAGCAATGGTGGGACCCTTGATGGCAAAAAATTAAGAATGAACAAGTTCTGTCCATAAGAGTTTGAATTTGTCACAAACATTATCTTTCGATTATGGTTATGGCAAATTCACATGGATAGGAACACATACACCATAAAATCTAAGTGTCATAAGGTTTCTCTCCTTCATGAAAATGATTGTGAGGAAACGCTTTCACTAAGAGAGATTTTAAGGAGATAGAAGTTGTGTAAATTGCATGCTCAAATTCGATTATGATTACGGCATCCCTCTTCATAGTTCGAATTGTGAGATTTGCCAATTGGTTTGAACAATTAAGACTTATTGCTATAAGTTTTGAAATTGTTTAGACACACATGTGAGCTTTCTAAAAGGTGTATGAGCTTAGATAAAAGCTTATCGAAGTATCTCGTATCAGAAATATGAACTTCGGTAAGAAAGTCAATAAGTATTGATTTCTAGAAGTCCAACTGATTTCTGAATACATGTCAAAGCTAGTGGGATCATAAATGTTATGCTGGTAAGAAGATAATTATCATGTTAGTGGGAGCATGATTATTATGATTTGCGAGTTAACAATACTAGTTATAGAAAACAAGAATTTCAATTTGCAAAGTTGCAAGGGATGAAGTGTTGTTTTGCTATAATTAAGGGAGAGAATATTATACTTCATTTCAAATCTAAAAGCTTAGATTGTGAGTTTTTAGTCAAATTTAGTCAAATATATATGAATGTTATGTTGAAATTGTTGGATTAGTGTCTAAGTCCATAACTATTTTGGTATGTACTTGACCTGATTATGAGCATGGTCCTTTTGGGTTGCCTTCACCATAGCAATATGTAGGATGAATTAAGGAGAGAAAGGTTTAATTATGATTTATTAATATATTATGAGAATAATATATTAAAGGAGAAATCATATTGTTTAATTAATATTAGTCAAGAATTAATAAAGAATTAATTTTGTGGCTAAAAGAGATTAATTAAACTTAGGGGACTGGAATTGTAATTATAGGATAATAGCAATTGGGCTATGGATCACCTTGGAATAAGAGGTTGGACGAATTCTATGGGGAAGCCCATTAGAAATCGCCAACGCATGTTCCAGAAGGGGTCCATGGGCTGCTTAGGGCTTAAGCAGTCAAATTAGGGTCTCCTTGTTGGATAACCCTAATAGCCTAAGTATATTAGGAACCCTTGGGCACCAAAAACGGGGCTAACACTAGGATTAGGGTTTCCAGCCGTTTTGGTGCCTCCTCTCTCTTCTCTCCTTCATCCAATTGCTTAGTGGTGTTTGTGACTCCATTAGAGGTGCAATACTTCAGGTACTAAGCTTTGTGAAGCCAATCAAAGCAGGGAATTGATTGTTATTATTATATAACAATCAAAGGTAATTACTAAACCCTTATTTCAGTTCTTATATGATAGATCTAGGGTTTATAGCTTTGGATATTCAATTGCATGTTCATTAGACAAAGTAGATCCAAAAGCTATTAGGGTTTGCATGTACACCATAGGAATGATGTATTGCTCGAAACCCATCAGTAGTATCACAGCCTAGGGCTGTTTATTAGTGAATTTGATGCTTGATTGATCGATTTTTTCATGAAAAACGAAGTTTTTTTCCCTCTGCCTTACTGACTCGGTGAGTCAGTGGATGAACTCGGCGAGTCAGGCCGACTCGGCGAGTCCAGTCCCTGACTCGGCGAGTCCTTGGATCTGGCAGCCTGTTTTTGCGATTTTCTTGCCTATTTCGCTGTGGGATAATTACCAAAACAGTTTTTATCAATAAAATACGAATTTTATGTATATATGGTGATTATCCTTGCCAAAATAGAAGATAATTGTCAAAATTTAGATAATCTTTTGTTTTATTAGATAAAGATTGATTATTTGTAATTTAGATTTGAATTATCTTGTGAAAAAGTTTCAATTTTCCCCTTTAGGTTTTATAGTTTAAATTTGAACTTAAAAGTTTTGGTTTTGAAATTTAAATAGTTAAACCCTAATGTTTTGAAAAGTTTCAAAACTTTCCCTCAAGTTTTGGAATTAAAATTTTTTAATTAAAAGTTTAATTTTGAAATATTTAAATTCTAAACCCTAATGTTTTGAAATGTTTCAAAACTTGCCCTCAAGTTTTGGAATTTAAAATTTTGATTAATAGTTTAATTATGTAATATTTAGATTCTAAAACCCCAGTAATTTGAAAAGCCCAATTTACACCCATATGGTTTTATTAATTAATTAAAGTGTATAATTAAAAGAGAGTTAATAATTCCATAAAGTTTTAGTTTACATTTAACTAAATTAAAAGTATAATTTATTAAATTATACCACCTAGTATTTTAAAAGTATAAAATACACCCTTATACTATATGTAACATTAAAAGTCTAATATTATATATGTATGGGTAAAAGTCAGTCTTACCGTTAGTAGGTCTCATTCACGAAGCTGGTCTATAAGGGGTGTTTAAGGAAATTGCCTATAAAATGGCGATTGAATGGGTATCCACTGTTACCCACCGCACTCTTGACTAGTGGAGGGTCGTTAGCCGAACGGGTAGGATAGGACGAAACCTTCCATTATAAGTATAATGAAGTACAAAGTAACTAAATGCTTTTATAAATTCCCAAATCATAGTTACTTTAGGCAAAATGTGAAATTGTATGCTAATCCATGGAATTACACTTCACACCCTTGCCAAATGTTAGTGGAGCGTGCGTGGTTAACCGTCACACAAATTTGGGGTTGACATTGGTAGTGAAGGGTGGCTCGATGTTTATCAAAGATCAATGGAGCGTGTGTGGTTAACCGGCACATTGATTAGGTGATAGTATCATTGAGTGCACCATGTAGGTTTGCATGGTTATTCACACCTTATTTGTGATCCTCGGCATCCCAGTCACAAATAGAAGGGCATAATCGAGATTAAACATGCCATTGAAAAGTTCAATGAATCTCAAAATACCTAGGAGTTTCAATTCATTTAAAACTTAAACTTTTTTTTTCGTTTTTCATTGTGGAAATTGGTAAATCGTCATTTGCCTACCTCCAAATATTCTGCAACTAGATTACGGCATCCCTCTTCTAGGTTGTAGAATGTTATGTTGGATCCTAGCCTTGATGTTTCATTTGGGTGTTACATCAAGGATTCTTATCAACTAACTTGAATTTTCTCCCGTTTTGTAGATGTCTAAATCTTACAATGGTCTTCCCAAGTCCCCTGGAACAAGCTTTCCAAATGAAGATGACGTTCCACGATACAATCAAGGAAATGAGAGTCATGCTTCACTTCCTCCACCTCCTCCATTTATTCTCCCTAACCCACAAGTTCAAAGGCTTGAAAAGTTCAAGCTCACTCAAGCCCAATTGGCAAGTAAACATGAAGATGGGAAACCTGTGTGTACACGTCTTGGAGATGAAGTCGCACATTGACAGGTTAAGGATGTTGGGTGTCGAGATTTCAGGTGAGTTGGCTGTTGACTGGGTTCTTCAGTCACTTCCTGAATCATATGGTGAGTTCGTAAGAAAGTACTATATGATAGAACACGACGTGACCCTCATTGATCTCACCTATTTGCTTATAGCTGCTGAATCAGCAATGATTTGGCATGCTAGTCAAGCCAATTTCTCTGGTGAATCAAACTCCCAAACTTCAATGGACATTGGCAACATTGGAAGTCCAGAAAGGACTAAGCATGAGATTGTCCCATGTGCTATACCAAAGGAGTCCATTTTCTTTTATTACCTAGAGAAGCACATTGGAGACAAAGCTGCCCAAACTACCTGAGAGATCTAAGAGATGGGAGAGTCAAGGAATATGACTCTACTTCAGGTAAAATCCATTATCTAACTCTGTAAGTTCCTATTTTTTTTATTCTTGATACATGATGTGATAAGATTACATTTTGATGTTTTGCAGGATCGAAGAAAAGAGAGGAAGCTTAAGGAAGAAGCGTGCTGAATCTGATCATGAACAAATGGATTTCGATCGCATGGATTCGAAGATCAGATTTTTGAGCTGATGCTCTAGAGTTAGGATAGATTGATTAGAAATATGTAAAAGCATAGTTTTTCAGTTGAATTGCATTGTAAGGACAAATTTTTCCGCAACAAAATAAATTTTGATTTTGTCTTATTTATTTATCCTTGCAATGGTGTGAATGAAAAATTGATGTTTAATTGTTTCTATTATTAGCATAAATGGATTTGATTCTTAATTATGTTATTTGTGGAAATGTCGAGAATTTGCCAAATAAGGGAAGATTCTCATCGCCCAAGTTTCAACTGGACAGAAACTTGGAATCATACAACTTGGTTGCGTGATGAATGATAAACTTCATATTTTGAAATTAGACTAAATCTTTGACAAAGTGTCAAGAGAAGGACTAGGAGATCGAGTACACTAGGTTGTGCGTTGATCAAGTCCACCACAAGAGTGATAAAGATATTCGTCATGATTTACTAAAGTTTAGTAAATATGGTTATACTTATAAGATTAAGTATAATTCTGAGTTGATCGAAAGAGTTTCAATCAATAGCAGAACGAATAAGAAGAATCGAGTAGGCAGAAAGATAAAAGTTTCTCTATTCTAAGAAGAAGGGAGAGTACCTTTTATTGTGTTTTGTGATAAGTCTTAATGATTAAGAACTATTTCTCAATTGGTCCTCTAAGTGAGTCTTAGTACATTTGCATGTCTAAGAAGAGGAATCGAGAATTATGGAAATAGTTAAATCAATAAGTCAATCATACTTCGTTCCAATATCAAGTCTTAAGAGTCATACTCCAAGATTGTGACTTGAGTGTCAAGTCTTAAGTAGGTTTATAACACTCGTCAAATGTGGAATTTGGAAAAGTTTTCTTATTCTTGCACATTTGAAATTGGTTAGTTGTGATGTCTTGGATAAGACAAAGACCAACCAAGACCAATTGTGTGAAGTGTTTAAAGGCTACACTAACTCTTGAATATTTGTTTGTCAAGAAATGTTTCTTGAAAAGAAAACCTAATATGTCAAGGAGTCAGTGGGAGTCTTAATGGACTTGAAAAGTTTCAAGAACAAATCAAGAATAAACCTAATTGATCATCACTAGAACACGACTTGAGGTATATAACCTATTGTGTTGACGTTATCTTGTTTCTGTGCCATTCCAGTTGAGTTAAATGTGCATGTGAGTTCTGTGAGTTCCCATTTGAATGCACAAAGACAAAGCACCTTGATCCATGGAAAGTACATTGATATGTAGGGGTGAGTTGCTTGGAAGACATGGTGGGCACTCGTGTTACCATGAGGCAAGAAATCAAGATTGAACAAGTTCAGTCCATATGGTTTTGGATTTGTCACAAACCTTCGTTTTGACAAATTCACATGGATAGGAACACATACATCTTAAAATCTAAGTGTCATGAGGTTTCCCTCCTTCATGAAAATGATTGTGAGGAAATGCTTTCACTAAGAGAGATTTTAAGAAGATTGCAATTGTGAAAATTGTATTCTCAAATTCGATTATGATTACGGCATCCCTCTTCATAGTTCGAATTGTGAGATTTGGCAATTGGTCTGAACATTTGGGACTTAGTAACATAAATTCTGAATTGTTTAGACATACATGTGAGCTATCTAAGGCAAAGGTGTATGAACATAAAAATATTAAATAAAGACTTATCAAAGCATTAGGTATTAGAAATATGAACTTAAGGAATTCAATAAGCAGTGTTTTCTGAAAGTTCAATTGTTTTCTGAATACATGTCAAAGCTAGTGGGAGCATAAGTGTTATGCTGGTAAGAAAATAATCATCATGTTAGTGGGAGCATGATTATTATGGTAAGTATTGCGAGTTAGCAATATTAATTATAGAAAACAAAGATTAACTTTGCAAAGTTGTAGGGGTTGAAAAGTTGTTTTGCTATAATTAAGGGAGAGAATATTATACCTCGTTTCAAATTCTAAAGCTTAGATCGAGAAATGTTAATAAATTTAGTCAAGGATACATAGTACATTCTCAATAGTCGATTATGATTACGGCATCCCTCTTCATAGTTCGAATAGTGGGAACATGGCACATAAAATATTATGGCAGAAGGATGATAAAGTATCACGTCTTTATGTGAGACATTATGCATCGTGTCCAATACACTTCGGGCATAGGATCGATTGCATATGCTATAATATTTGACCATTCTAAAATTTTCCAAATTCCTAGGGCATTAAGAAGGAAAAACGACTAGAACTGGTTTGGACTAAAATAATTAAACAATTATCAAAGGACGATCTGAGGTTCACTGAGGATTTGTCGCTTGTGAGTGGTTGGAAGTATAGTACTGGATGGACTATATTGACATTATTACAAATACATAAGATTCTATTAAGAATGAGTTGTCATATGGCAAATATGGAAATGTTTCCATTAATGGGAGTTGGATATTAAGAAATATGTCTAGATTAGAAACTTTTATGCAAAAAGGATGTTCAAAGGAATGTACTTTGAGTGAGAGATATCACATCTATATAATTGTTTTGTAACAATTTCTGATAGAGTACCTTGTGATTTCATTGGCCGAGTCTTTGTGACTGTTGTGCTATGACTTCATGAAAGGACCGTTGCATAAAATCTTAGAATCTGACATATTCTAAAAGAGACAAAAATTTGGTATTCTTACACTAGTGATAAGGATTGGGAATGGTGAAATGAGTTTCATTGGAAATGTCTTCAATTGATCTATTTCACAAAGTAAGGATCATAGGAAACCAAAGTGTGCATGCTTGGAGCATGGGACAATTGTGGTTATAATTCGAGTAATAAGTTGATTTTCTAAAACATTAAACAATGAATAATGAGTAGTGAATATGGTGTTTAAATAAAAGGTGTTTTATTTACGCTCAAAAGTTTTGGGACCATATAGGATTAAGTATTATTATTGTGTTTCATTTTACATGTTTTGACTTCCAAAATAACTAGGTTATTCAAACATCCACAGTCGGTCATACGTTGGGAGTAGGTGTGAAGGAAGACTGTCATGAATATGTCTGTAGATTGTCTAGAGTGTTTAGACATAACACAAGTTTGCTGCAGAGTTCATGAGTGCTTTGATAAGATTAGAGTATTGGATTAAACCCACGCTCACGTGAATCACTTCATGCATTATATCGCGAGTGATTGTGAGTCGATAATATTGTATATTCTTGAAACCGAGACGTGTGAGTTGTTATTTGCTGGGCGGTTGCACATTGATGATAAGTAAACGCACCAGTAACTTGGTGTTATAAAACTTATTGTTGTGTGTGATTCGATCAGTAGGTGCAAGCGAGCATTTGAGTCAAAGTTTATCCATTCCTTTTACCCAAAGTGGGATAAAAGCGATATATGTGGGCCCCTCGATGATTTAGTGATGACACCCTAAGCGCTTGGCCAAGCCGGGACTAAGTTGATGTGTTCAATTGTAGTCTGTTGTCAGTTGTCATAAATCAGATGTCAGGAAACAATACATAGACAGAGAGAATAATTTAAATCCATGTCTCGTGTCTATACGATATCTTGAGAATGGAGGAATATATGATTTCTTATCTAAAGGACACGTGTATATGATAAGATCAGAGTTGACAACGGCTTTTGAAAGCTACGATTGCTGATCAGGTTCTGAAGTTATGCAAAATAGTTATTAGACTTATCCAAGTGGGAGACTGTTGGATTAGTGTCTAAGTCCATAACTATTTTGGTATGTACTTGACCCGATTATGAGCATGGTCCTTTTGGGTTGCCTTCACCATATCAATATGTAGAATGAATTAAGGAGAGAAAGGTTTAATTATGATTTATTAATATATTATGAGAATAATATATTAAAGGAGAAATCATATTGTTTAATTAATATTAGTCAAGAATTAATAAAGAATTAATTATGTGGCTAAAAGAGATTAATTAAACTTAGGGGACTGGAATTGTAATTATAGGATAATCGCAATTGGGCTATGGATCACCTTGGAATAATAGGTTGGACGTATTCTATGGGGAAGCCCATTAGAAATCGTCCAAGGCATGTTCCAGAAGGGGTCCATGGGCTGCTTAGGGCTTAAGCAGTCAAATTAGGGTTTCCTTGTTGGATAACCCTAATAGCCTAAGTATATAAGGAACCCTTGGGCACCAAAAACGGGGCTAACACTAAGATTAGGGTTTCTAGCCGTTTTGGTGCCTCCTCTCTCTTCTCTCCTTCATCCAATTGCTTAGTGGTGTTTGTGACTCCATTAGAGGTGCAACACTTGAGGTACTAAGCTTTTTGAAGCCAATCAAAGCAAGGAATTGATTGTTATTATTATATAACAATCAAAGGTAATTACTAAACCCTTATTTCAGTTCTTATATGATAGATCTAGGGTTTATAGCTTTGGATATTCAATTGCATGTTCATTAGACAAACTAGATCCAAAACCTATTAGGGTTTGCATGTACACCATAGGAATGATGTATTGCTCGAAACCCATCAGGAATGGTTCAACATAAGGAAATTCTATATATGGAAAGGATAATTGCATTCTCAAAATTTGGTTATGATTACTGCATCCCTTTTCATAATCAAAATTTTGAGAACATGGCAATTAGAAATATAATAGCATAAGACTAGTCTAGTATCACGTCTTTATGTGAGACATTATGAATCATGTCCCATACGTTTCAGGTATAGGATCGATTGCATATGCTATAATATTTGACCGTTCTAAAATTTTCCAAATGCCTAGAGCATTAAAAGGGAAAATGGACTAGAACCGGATTTGACTAAAATGATTAAACAACTGTCAAAGGACGATCTAAGATTTCCTAAGGATTTGTCGCTTGTGAGTAGTTGGAAGTATAGTATTGGATAGACAATATCGACATTATTATGAATATATAAGATTCTATTTAGAATGAGTTTTCATATGGCAAATATGGAATGTTTCCATAAATGGGAGTTGGATATTAAGAATCTATGTCGAGATTAGGAACTTTTATGCAAGAAGGATGTTCAAAGGAATGTACTTTGAAGGTGAGACTTCACGTCTATGGAATTGTCTTGAAACAATCTCCGATAGAGAACTTTGTAATTTCATTGGCTGAGTCTTGGTGACTTTTGTGTAGTGACATTACGAAAGGATCGTTGCATAAAATGTTAGAATCTAACATATTCTAATAGTGGCAAGAATTTTATATTCTTACACTAACAATGAGTTTTGGGGATTGTGAAATAAGTTTCGTTGGTAGTGTTTTTCAATTGATCTATTTCACAAAGTAAGGACCATAGGTAAACATAGTGTGCATGTTTGGAGCATGGGACAACTAGTGTTTCAATTCATGTAACAAGTTGATTATATGAAACATTAAACAATGAATAATGAGTAATCAATATGGTGACTAAATAAAAGTTTTTTTTATTTATACTCAAAAGTTTTGAGGCCATATAGGATTAAGTATTATTATTGTCTTTCACTTTGTATGTTTTGACTTCCAGAATAACTATGTTATTCAAACATCCACAGTTGGTCATACATTGGGAGTAGGTATGAAGCAAGACTGTCATGAGTCCGTCTGTAGATTGTCTAAAGTGTTTAGACATAGAAAAAGTTTGTTGCAGAGTTCATGAGTGCTTTAATAAGATTAGAGTATTGGATTAAACCCACTCTCACTTGAATCACTTCATGGATTTTATCACGAGTGATTGTGAGACGATAATATCTTATATTCTTGAAACAAAGATATATGAGTTATAGTTTGCAAATCGGTTGCACATTGATAATACGTAAACGCACTAGTAACTTGGTGTTATAAAACGTATTGTTGTGTGTGATTTGATGAGTAAATAGATCAAGCATATGAGTCAATTTTTATACGTTCCTTTTACCCAAAGTTGGATAAAAGTGATATATGTAGGCCCCTCGATGATTTAGTGATGACACCATAAAGTGCTTGGCCAAGCCGGGACTGATTTGATTTGTTCAATTAGTTAGTCGTCATAAATCGGAAATCGGGAAACAGAACATAGACAGAGAAAATGATTAAAATCCATGTCTGGTGTCTATACGATATCTAGAATGGAGGAATATATGATCCCTTATCTAAGGACACGTCATTGACTAGGTCAGAGTTCGACAGCGGCTTTTGGTAGCTAAAATTTGATTGTCAATTTTTGAAGTTATACTTGCAATTATAGTTTTTAGACTTATCCAACTGGGAGACTGTTGGATTAGGTGTCTAAGCCCATAACTATAATTGTTATGTACTTGAATTGATAGTAGCAATGTCCTTTTGGGTTGCCTTCAAACCTGGTAATTGAATAGGATAACTGTTAGAAAAAAGAAGAATGATTTATTAATTTACTACTTGGTTAATAAATTAATTTGAAATCAAGATAAAAGATTTATTAATGTATTATGGATATAATATATTAATTAGAAATCATATTGTTTAATTAATATTTAATCAGAAATTATTTTGGAATTAATTTTGGGATTAAAGGATATAATTGAAACTACAGGGACTAAAGGTGACAATGTTCAAAAGTTGTGCATTGAGCATTCTAGAACCTCCCTTAGAGGTGGGGAACGAAATCTAGAGTGTCCTAGGGTTTCCTTGGGCTCTAACGGTGCCTTGGAAGCCTTAGGGAGGAAGTTAATGGATTAGGGTTATCTAAGATACACCTGCCTTATCCTAAACCTTCCTTATCAACTATATAAACCCCTATAGGGTTGGATTTCGTCAAAGGCACTCCAAGAAAGGCTAAGGGCCGAAATTCTACTCTACTTCTCTCTCTCCATAGTAATCATTGGTTGCTAGGTTTGTTTGTGAGCCATTAGAGGCGCGACACTTGTGGCGCTTGCTACCAAAGTTTAAGATCTTCAAGGATTTGATTGTTATTACAATATAACAATCAAGGTATGTATCCTAACCCTAATTATATGTTAATTTCGAAAATTACATGTGCCTCCTAGGGTTTCTAGTTTTTTGTGTTCAATGCTTGTATGTCTAATAGTGAAAACATAGATCCTCAAATTAGGGTTGCATGCACACATAGGATTTTTTGTTATGTACAAAACCCATCAACATCCCCATTTTTCACGGCCAAAAAAGACTGATTTTTGTTTATGCTTTATAAAAATCAGAGTACCTCTTTTAATAAAAACGATGCGGAATTTGTTCCCATAAAAACATGATAAATACGTTATCAAAGCATTTCCGAAGAAATGTATTTTTATCCATTTTAAAACATTTGGGATGTCATCGTCAATAGAGAAACATAAGCATAAACAGATCTTACATTCATTTACACTAGTGATCTACATCTCTATTAAATCCCTCAGTGTAAAGTAGCTTCATATCGACACCTGTGATACAAATAAGCTTGAGTGGGTCAGGTTGTGAAACCCGGTGAGTACATCCCCATTATATTCCTTACTCTTAAGGATCTACCCTAAGAATCATCTATCCTGCATTCGTTCATTTCGAAGCCCATTGCTTCCAGGGTTTATATGATAGGCACTAAGTCAATAGTTGCCAATGCTTGTTCGTAAAGCACTAATTCCATAGCTGCTAAAGTTCATTCATCGGGATCTAAATCCATGGCTACCAATGTTCACCTAATAGGTACTAAATCCATAGCTACAAACGTTTATTTAACATGTACTAAGTCCATAGCTACCAACGTTTATTCGATAGGCACTAAGTCCATAGTTGCCGATGTTATTTGGTAGGCACTAAGTCTATAGCTGCCAATGTTCACTCGTATCATATTTCATCTCTCATCATTCATCTACCCATGTTTTACCCAACATATTCGTAGATATAAAGTACATATACAGTTTAAATTATTTAAAACATGTATAAAATCGTTCATCCAGCATAGAAAGCAAGTATTCAAATAATATGCACACATAGCACGTAATTTATATAAAATACTTCATATCTATGTATAAGATGAAAGTAACTATGCACTCACTTGTTAAAGTGATGATTCCAAACACGGGCAGCGCTTCACTTTTAACGATTCTATTTTCCTTCGACGAAACCTAGCATTATTATCGTTAAATTTTAGTTTAATATTACCGTGACTAATTATTAGTCTTACAATTATTATTATTATATAAGTGTGTAAACAATATTTTCCAACCACTATGTACAGACAGGGGCCAGACATAAAACACCGGAGGGCAGGACCATTTTCGCATATAGCACTTCTGAAATCCAACAACCCTATGCGGCCCTTTAATAACTCAAATAATTATTATATTAACGGCACTTATATAACCCATAATAATAACTCAAACAATTATTATAATGTCCTAATAACGTTACTATATTTAAATAAAAGCTATATTAAAAATTAGGTAGGCGTAGCTTACCCACGAGGGGGTTTGGCTAGAAGTCGGGCTCTACAGGGGCAGGACTTCCGAGCCGAAAGCTCTTCTTCTCGGAGCCGTCGAGCGCTCCGGGGCTTTCTTCTAGCGCTAGGGGAGTTTTTTTTGGGGAGGTTTAGAGAGAGTGTAGAGAGAAGAAATAATGGGAAAGGTGTGAAGAAAGCAATGTCACCATGTCACATGTCACCATCTAGTGCCACATGTCACCATCTGGTGGCAATACTTGGGGAGAAAGCAATGGCCAAAATTGTGCCACATCACCCATTTTCGTATAGCACACTTTCGACTTCTAAAATCTGTAACTTTCGCATACGAGTTTCGTTTTTGACATTCTTTATATCCACGCGTAGGTAAAAATAAGATCTACAACTTCCCTTTTGTATCTGTCGGCTAATTCTCAATCGATCTCAAATTTAACAGTAGAAGGTGACTACACTGTTAAATGTCCGCATAAAATTCATAACTTCTACATACAGACTCTGTTTTCGTCTGTCTTTTAGTCGTTAAGTTCCTATTAATGAGATCTTCAATTCTCATTTAGGTCGTGTTGGCCAAAAACTGCTCGATCTAAAATTCGAGTTTCGGGTCGTGCATTGCTAGGCCAAATCTTAGAAAAATCATAACTTCCTCATACGCAGTCAGATTTGGACGATCTTTTTACGCACGCTCTCGGTTTAACGTATACTACAACTTTTGTTTAGATCACTAAGGCCAAAAAGTCCTCTATCGTAAATTCACTATTTACGTTGCGTAGTGTCGTGCCGGTTTTGTCGCGAAGCTTCGACGAGCCATAACTTCTTCGTTATAACTCGGATTTCGGCATTCTTTATATGTACGGAACCCTTGTGACATATTCTACAACTTGGTTAAGATTACTCCTTATAAATAATCTTCCATCAAAAACTCTTTTTTGATGCTCATTGTTTCTAAATTGACTAGCCCGGATCTACGGGCGTTACACATACCCCAGAATGAGATAGGTAATGAATCTCTAATCATCATGGAACGAACCATGTCTTGCATAGTTCGATTGCGCCTTTCAGCCACACCATTAAGTTGTGGTGTCCTAGGTGGCGTCAATTGTTAAACAATTCCACATTCCTTAAGATAGTCTAGGAACTCGATACTAAGATACTCTCCTCTTTGATCGGATCGCAGCATCTTTATCTTCCTGCCCAAATGATTCTCCAATTTTTGCTTAAACTCTTTGAACTTTTCAAAGGTTTCTAACTTATGCTAGATTATATAGATATAGCCATATCCGCTGTCATCATCATTAAAAGTCACATAGAAACGGTTAGCATCCCTTGTGGGGATTCTGAATGGTCCACACACATCAGTGTATATGAGATCCAACAGACCTTCACCCCTTTCACAAGTACCAGTGAAGGGTGACTTGGTCATCTTTCCAAGTAAACAAGATTCACAAGTGTCATCCGACTTCAAGTCGAATGACTCCAAGACTCCATCCTTTTGGAGTTGGGTTATGCGCTTCTTGTTGACATGTCCAAGATGACAATGCCACAAACATGCCTTATCCAAGTCATTGGAATAATCAATGTGTAACACATTATTTCCTAAGTTATCTACAACCATCACAGTTTCATATATACCATTGCAAGGTAATGCTTCAAAATAAAATACACCATTGTAATAAGGATTAATACCACCAATTTCATTATTAAAATAAAAGGTAAAACCTTGTTTATACAAACTGTGAAAGGAAATAATATATCTCGCCATGTCGACCGAGTAACAATAATTATTTCAATCTAAATTTAAGCAATTACTAAGAAATAAAGAATAAACTCCAATCTTGGTTACAGGCGACACTTTCCTATTTACCATGATTAAGCTTATCTTCCCATGCTCCACATCCCTACTTCTTTTTAGCCCCTGCAAATCAGAACAAATATGAAATCCACAACCTGTATCAAGGACCCAAGAATTAGCATGTGATGAGTTATTAGATTGAATAGTGTAAATACCTGAAAAGGAGGGCTTGATCTTGCCATCCTTTATATCTTGGAAGTACTTGGGGCAGCTTCGTTTCCAGTGCCCTTTTTCATGATAGTGGAATCACTCTGCATACTTCGGATTGGAAGAGAGATTAGTGGAACCAGCTTTGGTCCCACTGGAAGAGGATCCATCAAGAGACTTTCCCTTTCGGCTCTTGTAGGGAGCCTTCCTCTTCTTTCCCTTCCCATGTCCGATTTCCAGAACAGGGTCAGAAGTAGTAGTAATAGGAGTAGACACAACCGACTTGCCTTTCAAGTTACTTTCTGTAGTTCTAAGAAGGCCTTGATGCTTGCTAAGAGTGACCTTCTCCGTATTCATATGATTGGTCATACGAAACTTATCATAAGAAGAAGGTAAAGAGTGTAGAATAGTATCTATGGCTAACTCTTCATCAAAATTGACATTCAATTTAAGCAAGCGGTCCACATATCTCTCCATCTTTTGCAAGTGGGTCGTGATGGGTTCACCATCCTTTATTTTGGTTGTGATCATGGAGGCAATGATCTCATACCTCTTCTGCCGAGCACTTTGATGGTATATTTCCATCAAGTCTTGATACATTTCAAAAGGATAGTAGTCCTCATAGGAATTCTGTAGCTCAGCAGTCATGGTAGCAATCATTAGACACGACACCTTTGTCGCATCCCTCTCATGACTACTATGTTCAGTGATTTGTGCGGGAGTAGAAGTGGTCACATCAATCTCCTTAAGCTCTTTATCTAGTACATATTCTTTGTCCTCATACGAATAGCCATTCAGATGTTTTGAATCAAGTCATTGAAGTTCGAGCCATCGAAAATGACCCTCCCACATAGGTTCGTAAGGGAGAAAGAGCCTGAAGGGATTGAGTTGGAAGCATTGTTTGGGATAGACATCTGAAAAAGAAGAAGAACAAAGTTTAGGTTAGATGATAATCCTTAATATTACACCCAAATGAAATATTAAGGCTAGGACCCAACACAATATTCTACGATTGCGAATAGAGATGTCGTAATCCAATTGTAAAATATTTGAAGGTATGTAAATGACGATTTACCAATTTCCACCATGAAAAATTATATAAATTGTTAAGTTTTAATTGGATTGAAATTCCTAAATCCTTTGAGATTCATTGAACTTTTCAATGGCATGTTTAAATCTCGATTGTGCCGTTCAAGTTTGTGACTGGGATGCCGAGGATGACAAACAAGGTGTGAATAACCATGCAAATTAGCTTGGTACACTCAATGTTACAAATCAACTAATCAATGTGTAGGTTAACCACACATGCTCCATTGATATATGATTAACATCAAGCTACCCTTTTCCACACATTTTCTGTCCCAGATTAGTATGCCGGTTAACCACACATGCTCCACTAACGACTTAACAAGGTGCAAAGTGTAATTTCATGGATTAGCACCATTTTCACATTTTCCTAAAGTAACTAAGATTTGGTATTTTAAAAAAGTTTAGTTACTTTATATTTATCATTATACTTTTAATGAGGGAGAATTAATGTCCTATCCTACCCGTTCGGCTAACGACCCTCCACCAGTCAAGGAATTGGTGGCTGAGAGTGGACACCGATTAAACCACCATTTTATAGGCAGTAACCTTATACCCCCCTTATAGATTGGCTTCTTGAATGGGGCCTATTAACGGTAAGACTGACTTGTCGTATATATATATATATATATATATATATATATATATATATATATATATATATATATATATATATATATATATATATATATTAAACTTATAATATTATTTAGTATAAGGGTTGAATTTTAACTGTTGGGATTATAGTATTGTGTCTTTGGGCCTGTTAATTTAGTTTATCTTGTAAACGAGTTGGGTCTGTCCGCTCGTATTTATTTCTAGGGTTAGAGTATTTAAGATGCATGCATGCATCGTATTTTAGGTTAGCTCTGATAATTACGTTGTAATCCTAATCACGCCTCTATAGGAGCCATTCTTCATAGACTTCTTCTGAGGTGTGACACTTAATTATTCAGCATTATTTGAATCATTGTTGTGTTCTTGCTTTTACTTGTTTTGAATCTAAACGATCTTTAAGGATTTTATTCATAACAATTGGTATCAGAGCAGGAGACTATGTGATCTATATGCATCTCTTCTGTTTATTGAGTTATTAGGGTTTCCGTTAATATAGGATCTTGTTTAGTCGTCTTTATTGTGTTTTTGACACCATACAGTGATCTTGATACTACCCTATAAAGTGCATTAATTTACACATCTGATTCTTAACAGGTTTTATAGATCTCATCATCATGCAGCAAGACGATTCTTACTTCAAGTCAATCAATCTGTCCAACGTCATTGGTTCAACTACAAGGATTCCTATCCTATTTCCCAGTGAATATGAAGTTTGGGCTCTTCACTTTGAAGATTATGTGCTTGGTCTGGAGGAAAATGGTTATCTTATCTGGGAAGCTATCACTCTGGGTGATTTTGTTTACACTGGCACTAGAAGGGTAATCAAAACTCAAAAGGAATACAACCGGCTGCTCCTTGATGTAAAGGATGTTCCTCAGGACGAGAAAGAGAAACTAATCAGCAACGTCAAAGCAATGAGGATCATTAGATTCGCTTTGCAGGCCGATACTTTTCATCTAGTTAGTTCATGTGATACTGCTAAAGCCATCTGAGATCGACTTAAGGAACTCTACTCAACAGATGCATATCTTTAGGACTCAACAAAAAAGCTCTTGGTTTCAGAGTTTGGAGCCTTTTCATAGAAGACTGAAGAAAGTTTAAGTCAAACCTTTAATCGATATAATCATCTTTTGAACAGAATGACGAAACACTACATTGGACGAGAGTTAATAGAACAAAAAGTCACGTTTATGAACGAAATTTGATCAGAGTGGAAAGTAGTGGTGTCTACAGTGACGACACAAGAGCAGTTCAATAACTATACACTTGCCAAGCTTGTTGGTATTCTAAGGTCACACAAAGATGAAGTGACTAAAGAAGCAAAAGTTGTCTCAGGAATGGGTTCATTGGCCCTTGTTGCGAAGGGAAAGAAGATAGCTGAAGAGGATGATTCAGATTTTGAGCTCTCTGAATGCAAATTCTCTAAAGAAGAGTTTGCTATGATGGTTTCGCAGCCCAAGAGATTCGCAAAGAAAAACTTCAACCGGAACAAGAACCGAAATTGGCAGGGCAGTTATACATGTGAAAAGGTAAAAGAAGAAAATGCGAACGGTATGGAGAAAGATGAAGACAAGAAAGAGAAAAAGCTCATGGGTGACTCCGGATATGATTATAACTATTGCCACAACAAAAACCACTTGGGAAAGGAGTTGTCACACCCCGCTAAAGCGGAAACACAGGGTGTGGTAGTACAAAGGGTTTCATAGCAAAAGTTAAAAGACAACACCAACCATAGTATTAAAAATCATTACAAATTTATAATGGGTTTGAACAACTTTTAAAAGAAATTACAATGTAAATTGAAATACAACACATGTGAATGCTCCTAAAAGTGAAGTGTCCGTAAGTGCCACTTACTCGATGATTCCTGAAAAAGCATGTAAAACGACCGTCAACTATAAAAATAGTTGGTGAGTACTCACAGATTAAAAATAATATAAGCTTCATGAATCGAAATCAAAGTTTTGATAAAGTTTTCCATAAAAATATATTGCAAAAATGAGTAAATAAGTTTTCATAAACAAAGTTTGTTGCCATCTTGAGAAATAAAGTTACGTTGCCCAAATGAGATGCAACGTTCATATCCTCATGGAAATAAAGTTCGTTGCTAAAACGAGTAAACAAGTTTCATTGCTATAATGAGCAATCAAGTTTGTTGCTACAAGGAGCAAACAAATTCATTGTTAAGACAAGTAAATAAGTTTCCAATAATAAAATTACGTTGCTATAATGAGAAACAAAGTTCATTGCTATAATGAGAAACAAAGTTCATTGTTATAATTAATAAACAAGTTTATTGCTATAATAAGTAACGAGTTTGTATGTGTATGAGTAAACAATGAGTTCCCAACCAAGCCTATGACTGATGCCCTATCAAGATCTATGCTTATTGTTCCATAGATTATATGGTATCATGCACTCAAGCAATCGGGCGAGTGAGGAGTTGTCAATTCCTAATAGCGCTATCCATAATGACCATTGGCTCAAAGAGTTAATGGTTGGATTAAAGTGTAAAGGGAAGGGACTTAAGACGATAAGGCCTCATGTTTCGTGTTGCATAGACATACATAGAGAAATATAGCAAAATATAGCAATCAAGTTTGATACAAATCAATTTAAATACAACGAACGTTAAATGGTATTTTGGACATGCTTTTCCACCCCAAAACATAAAAACCGAAAATAGGGGAGTCGTGAATACTCACAATATGCAAAATATAGCAACCAAGTTTATACGAGTCAAATAAAATACAACGAATAATAAATGGTTTTTGGACATGCTTTTCCACCCCAAAACATAAAAACCGAAAATAGGGGAGTGGTGAATACTCACAACGCATTGAGATGATGCAAATGATGCCTTGATCTACGCTCCACTCGTACCACTATCGTTTTCCTACAACGATGTTACACACTAATGAGTCTCTAATTGAAATCTAATACTACTATACTTACTACTACAATAGAATTATGCCAATAATATGTCAAAATTTAATATTGATAAGTTACAAACATTTTTATGTGAAAATTAAATTTCAATGAATCAATTGTTATATAACAATTTAAGTGGAAAATTCACATTATTGAAATGTTAATATTTAACATTTTAAGAGGTGTTCTAATGATTAAATATTCAAAAACTAAATCAATTTAGTTCTAAATTTCCCAAACTTTGTATTTCAGTTTTAATTGAAGTCAAAGACCTTAAGATAAATTTTCTTGAATTTTTGATTTGTCTAACTATTTTTCACGATTTTAGTTTCTTGAATAACCATAAAATCATGAAAAATACTAAACAGTTAACAAAACTTACCAAACTTCACATTTTGGTTCTAACTACATTAAAAGACTTCCAGATAAATTTTCATGGATTATAGATGTGTATAACCATTTTTCTTATATTTAATTCTCTAAATAGATAAAAATTCATGAAAAATATCAATCAGTTAAGAAAATTCCCCAAAGTTTTTATATTACTGTCATTACACATACTTAAGCTGGAAAAAATATAAAAATAGATTTATAAACTGTTTAACCCAATTTTATGATTTTTGTGCATTTATTCTAATAAAAATTGAAATAAATAGAAAACAGTTTCCAAAATTACCCAAACTTTTTGTATTACTATTATTAAACATTATTAAGCTGGGAAAAATATAAAAATGGATTTCTAAACTTTTTAACCCAATTTTATGATTTTTGTGCATTTATTCTAATAAAAATTGAAATAAATAGAAAACAGTTTCCAAAATTACCCAAACTTTTTGTATTACTGTTATTAAACATTATTAAGCTGGGAAAAATATAAAAATGGATATCTAAACTGTTTAACCAAAATTTTTTGATTTTTTTTGTATGTATTCTAATAAAAGTTGGGTTTAAGTGTATTTAATCATGGGAAAATAGTAGAAAAATAATATACAGAAAAGAAAAATCAGCAACATTTTTATGTAGCATCCTAATGTACTACACGGTGTTCTGGTAAGTTTTCATGAATTTTGGATCAGCAGAACTAGTTTTTCTATTTTTAGGCCATTATAAATACAAAAATCGGGGAAAAATAGGAATGCATTATGAAAAATTCTGAAAATCATTTTCTAAGTCTTGCACCTCAGGTAGAAACTGTGAAAATTGTTAGATATCATTTTCACATTCTCTAAAGTGGTTTTATGATTTATTGGGACTAAACAAAAACAAAATTCAAAACCACACTAAACGATAACAAAAATCGATCAAACTTAATGAGATGTCGGTATTTAGCATAGGGGTCATCCCCAAATTTACCTAGGATTTATAGACCTCAGAAAGTATTTTATATGATTTATTGCCCTATTTTATTGCATTAATTATAATAATTCGAGATAAATGAATTATTTTCTGGAAATTTACAGATCATCTTATTTTGTTGATGGGAATCTGAGAAAAATCGGATTTGGTCAGAAAAGGAGTTTTAGATATTTATTTGGAAATAAATTCTTCATGAACATATTTGAAAGCTTTTAACAACATACTTTGATGATCTAGCATCTAAGCTTGACGATCATCACATGCATGTTTGTTTTAAGACCATTCATGAGTTTGAAATGTTTAAAATTCATTTTTGATTGAAAACCTTGGATGCATGTGGTGATTTTCCATAAAAACGTGTAGAAAAGTGCATTTTGTTGATTTTAACTTAGGTTTTGGTCCTTGGATTTCACCATTTACAACATGCATGTTGTTTTTGGATGAAATCCTACCACCATCATCATCAAAACTGAAGTGAATGAACATGCACACATATTTTCTAAGAGAAAGGTGTAGAAGAAGAAGGAAATGCAAGAAAAACCTTGAAAACATGGAGGAAAATGAAACGAAATCGTGTTCTACCTTAATGAACACCACTAGATTATGAAGATTTTGAGTTTGAGGTGTGTTCTTGGACTTATTTTATGGAAAATTTTGTGGGTATAGAGAGAGGAAGAGAGAAAATGGAGTGGTGAAGGTAGAGAGAAATGATAGAAAATGAGAGAGAAGGTGGAGTGTGAGAGAGAAAGAAGTGATTATGTGTTTTGGGAAGAGGGGAGTGTCTTGGGAAGAGGGTGGCCGGTTTTGGGGGATAAGAAAGGGTTTCCCTCTCTTCCATTTTTATAAAAATTCAAATCTTTTATAAAAATATCAAACTCTTTTATAAAATGTGCACTAAAATCAAGTTTTTATTCATAAACCTTGATTTTTGATTCATAAATAAAGGGTAAATGTTAATGAGTTAAATTTTATTTCCTTAAATGCATTTTCATAATTTTAATTATTATAAGATAATATTAGAAGCTTCATAATTATTTTTATAGAATTTTTAAGGTTAAAGTTTATAAATGTGAGTTTTTAGGGCATTTAGGGTTTTTGAGAGTTTGTAAGTCTTTGGATATCAAAATTAATTAAATTTTGAGACTTCAAACTATTTTAGAGTTTCATAATTCTTATTCATGTTAGAGATAATGTTTGTAATTTATTTTTTTATCGGTTTATTGGCATTTTATGTAGTGATTCCGAGATCCAACGAAATTGAGGAATCAAGTATACTAGTCCTAGTCTTCAACTTTGACTTAAGTTTTTCTATGAGACTTTGACCTAATTTCTACTACTAGGTCAAGTGCATGATGGGTGTATATGATTCATGAAATGGTGTTCAAGTCAAGGAATGACCCGAGTGTGGATAGTCACTACAGTTAAGTAGTTGTAGAATTCATATACCAATGTGAAATCCAAGCACATTATCCATTGTTTCTAATTGTTTCCAAGTTTCTAATAGGTTATATCTTAACTTCTAGTTACTAAGTCTAGTATGTGTCGTGCCTATACGTGCAACTAAGTTTAGTAAAATCTAAAACTAACTCGAATTTTGACGGTTGTCACAATCTCCCCCGGTTGAAAGAATTTCGTCCCGAAATTCAATTCGTGACGTATTCTATTAGAAGTCAGCCGAATACAATTGTATAGCTGGAGAGGTGGTGACTTGAAGAGCTCTTTGATTATTTTGGGTTAATTCCTCAAGGGAAGAGCCCAACTCTTTAGCTATAATCAAATTAATGTTTCCCTAATTCGAGTTCTACAGTCTAGATTGCGAGAAATTAGGATCATGGAAATCATGATCCAACCATGGCGACCTAGTTGAAAAAGATTATATAGTTAGATATTATCTAACTTAAAAGAACATTATAAGTTTTGCTGAAGCACCAACTGCATTGAGCATTAAATCCGCATTGATCCTCAAGTCGCATTCTAAATTAGCACTAAGTGTAAATTCGCTACCTAATAAAGAAGAGATTAGGAACAATTTGTTCACTTCCAGGTTGGCTACTATATCTGGAAAAGATATATTCCGAAATAAGAAGGGGTAGCACGAATGAAAAAGAAGCGATCGAGGGTAAGTTCCTAAAAATACGTACTAAGGGTAGGCAACGAAGTTTTGGTACATCTCCAATGTAAAGGCTATTTAAGTGTCGTCTACAAAATAAATTATGAAATGATTGAGGATCTCGGAGGCTATAATTACTACTATGGTTACTCTTACAATAATAGAACTATATTCGAAGAATATATATATTTAGAGAGTCAATGTTGCAAATGGAGGCGATTAAATCACATTGTGTAGATAACATTTTAAGTGTTTAGAAGTGATAAAAATCTCACTGTTATCAAAATGTGTAATAATTCCAAGATAATGAAGATACATGTGTGGCGATCAAACGAAGTAGTAAAATAATAAAAAGATAAATTAAAGTTAAATGTTTAAGTCGTCATTAAGGGGAAATTTTTTTTTATAGAAATATTGATATTACGCTTTTTGTAAAATTGACTAATTGTCTAAGTCAAGACAAATACAAGTTTAAGAGAAGTCAGAATATTTATGAAAACAAGTTTGAGAGTTTAGGAACTCACTGAAAATTGCAAAGTAGAATGCTATTTTTAAGAAATGAATAAAAATATCGATCATTGAAAATAGTGCATTCTTACTTTAGTGTTTCTACAAAAACAATCATTTAGAAAATAGATAATCGTAAAATTCAAAACTTTTAATGTATTTAAAGAAAAGAAGAAACATAAGGAAACATATCCTTCACATATATTTTTCCGGATATAGAAAAATTATAAGCATAAGGGTATTCATCTTGTGTATTAATTATAAGGAAAAATACAATAAAACTTGCATTTTAAATCAAGTTTCCGAATCTAGAATGAAAGAGCAAATGTAAATAAGGATCACTTGTTTATAGTAGATTTCAAAATAAAAACAAGATGTATACGATAAAAGGTGTAATTGAATATATCAAAGTTGACTAAATCGAAATTATGTCTTGCGACTGTACACTTATTAATCACTCAAAACGAAAGGGTAGACTTCTAGTCTGTATGTGACGAACATGATACTAGGAGAAGCAAAATAGACAGAAACAAAATTATACAATGTATTATGTTACTATTATGGGCGTGCGAGATCTAAAATCAGAAGGAGAGCAAGAAATCAAGTGCAGGGGATAGAAAAGGAAGGTACCAGCGACAATGATTGTTATTGTTTAAATTATAAGAACAATACATATATGTAGATTTAAAACCAGGTTGAGATATATTTCAAACTTCATTATTTGATGTATATTGATGATTAAATAGACATGTGGGAGTCTTAATGTGTTTGCTAAGGATTGCTAAAAATTCATAAGTTATCTATTAAGTTAAACTCCATTTATGAAAAAGAAGACGCCCTACAAATGGCAATTAAAAATCTGACAATTTTGACTTTTTAGACTGATGTCCAACAATGATTAAAATGGATAAGGTAAAGACTCAATATATTTAGAATAATAATTATTCATTGTTGAGAGTGTATCACTGGAAATTTAAAAGTGAACACTAAGTTTTCAAATGCTATAAATTTTAAAAACTTTATAGATTATAAAACTATATTGAAGCAAAATACTCAAATAAGGTATGTTTTGAAATACAAGCATTAGAGATGTCTTACAAACATGTTTGAAGTAGAAATTTGCATAAACATCATGTTGGGTTTCGAGAAAACACATTAAAGTGAATTACAATGTCTAAATGAGAAAGCTGTTAAAAGTGTCAAAACAAAAGTGTTTTGAAGATTCGATGAAACTTTTTCACATAATATGAACTTCAACGTCATATGTTTAAGTTTTATAGCATAGAGTTTAAACTCTTTTACAAAAGAAAATGTTTCTACGTTTTTCGAAAACGTGTCAAAATGGTAAGCAATGTTTAAAATGGTTTATATGCCCATAAAAGCACATCTATCCATTGAAATGGATTTGAAATGAAATTTTAATAGCAAGATTAAAAACCATATTGGTTAAATTGAGTTTTGGTGAAAAATGTTAAGTTAAAGAAAGTTGTCAAAAGATTTTTAGCGAGAATATGGCTTACATTGTTAGGAAAGGTCTAGTAAGTTGTATGATGTGTCTATAAAATATTTTATCAATGATAAATAAAACCGATGAAGCGAAATAACTTTTCGATGGAAGATTAAGAAGTAACGAATAAGTATGTTAGTGTACCTAATCGTACCTAAATACTAAGGCGAGTACAAAGCGAGTATAAGGCGAGTACCAATGTCTTTTTCCCCAAGATAAAGGACAAGAAAATTTGTTTGAAAGATGTTTTAAAGTGTCAATGTAATTTCGGACCTTTTATAGAGGTCAAAGGGATATCCTATGTTAAGTTTTAAGCTCAAGGTGGGAACAAACTAGAGCTAAATCGTAGCATAGAAAGAAGGTCTCGCATATCAGTAGCAATGGGTTAAACTTCTGTGTCTCCTCGTGAGTCGAGTCAGGAATGCTCGCCACTGGTATCCAAGTGATTACTAGTGGCGACTCATCTACCTCCTTACGCAATGCTCCAATTCTCATCCATTTTGGTATCGAAATGTTTTTCCTATTTGTAACTCTAGTACGAAGACAATGAAGAGGTATTGAGGAATAATTGGTATAGGTTTCGACTTATGATTATTACTAGTGTATATCTAGCTACTAACCTTACATCTAAAGTCAATAGCTACCAAGGAATACTCATTCTCAGTACTAAGTGCATTGCTCCTAGAGTGGCTAGTGATATAACCTAAGTGGTTAACCTAGCACTTGATAAGGGATAAGAATATTTCTAAATAAAGGCATTGTTATAAAAGTGCACTTAGTTTCTAAGTGTATCTAGATGAATGCCTATAACATGCAATGCCCGTACGCACACCGAAAAATTTTTGTTTTTCAAAAGTTTAAGTTGAAAATTGTTTTGAACATAATTCTACAATAACCGTTTCCAGCCTCACATCAACTTTCCTTAATTATGCATAGTTGGCCAGGCTATACTTAATTAAAGTCTAATAATGTGTACTCGAATTAGTTATACCAGTAGTATGTTCAGTATTTTAAAAATGTTTTGAAAATTTTTGGCTATAGTTGTGGTTCTCCAAAGGAAAACCGGTATTCTCTATAACCTTCGGCTCTGATACCATTTTCTGTCACACCCCGCTAAAGCGGAAACACAGGGCGTGGCAGTACAAAGGGTTTCATAGCAAAAGTTAAAAGACAATACCAACCAGAGTATTAAAAATCATTACAAATTTACAATGGGTTTGAACAACTTTTAAAAGAAATTACAATGTAAATTGAAATACAACACATGCGAATGCTCCTAAAAGTGAAGTGTCCCTAAGTGCCACTTACTCGATGATTCCTGAAAAAGCATGTAAAACGAGCGACAACTATAAAAATAGTTGGTGAGTACTCACAGATTAAAAATAATATAAGTTTCATGAATCGAAATCAAAGTTTTGATAAACTTTTCCATAAAAATATATTGCAAAAATGAGTAAATAAGTTTTCATAAACAAAGTTTGTTGCCATCTTGAGAAATAAAGATACGTTGCCCAAATAAGATGCAACGTTCATATCCTCATTGAAATAGAGTTCGTTGCTAAAACGAGTAAACAAGTTTAATTGCTATAATGAGCAATCAGGTTTGTTGCTACAAGGAGCAAACAAATTCATTGTTAAGACAAGTAAATAAGTATCCAGTAATAAAATTACGTTGCTATAATGAGAAACAAAGTTCATTGCTATAATGAGAAACAAAGTTCATTGCTATAATTAATAAACAAATTTATTGCTATAATAAGTAACGAGTTTGTATGTGTATGAGCAAACAATGAGTTCCCAACCAAGCCTATGACTGATGCCCTATCAAGATATATGCTTATCGTTCCATAGATTATATGGTATCATGCACTCAAGCAATCGGGCGAGTGAGGAGTTGTCAGTTCCTAATAGCGCTATCCATAATGACCATCGGCTCAAAGAGTTAATGGTTGGATTAAAGTGTAAAGGGAAGGGACTTAAGACGATAAGGCCTCATGTTTCGTGTTGCATAGACATACATAGAGAAATATAGCAGAATATAACAATCAAGTTTGATACAAATCAATTTAAATACAACGAACAATAAATAGTATTTTGGACATGCGTTTCCACCCCAAAACATAAAAACCGAAAATAGGGGAGTCGTGAATACTCACAATATGCAAAATATAGCAACCAAGTTTATATGAGTCAAATAAAATACAACGAATAATAAATGGTTTTTGGACATGCTTTTCCACCCCCAAAACGTAAAAACCGAAAATAGGTGAGTGGTGAATACTCACAATGCATTGAGATGATGCAAATGATGCCTTGATCTACGCTCCACTCGTACCACTATCGTTTTCCTACAACGATGTTACACACTAATGAGTCTCTAATTGAAATCTAATACTAGTATACTTACTACTAGAATAAAATTATGCCAATAATGTGTCAAAATTTAATATTGATAAGTTACAAACATTTTTCTGTGAAAATTAAATTTCAATGAATCAATTGTTATATAACAATTTAAGTGGAAAATTCTCATTATTGAAATGTTAATATTTAACATTTTAAGAGGTGTTCTAATGATTAAATATTCAAAAACTAAATCAATTTAGTTCTAAATTTCCCAAACTTTGTATTTCAGTTTTAATAGAAGTCAAAGACCTTAAGATAAATTTTCTTGAATTTTTGATTTGTCTAACTATTTCTCACGATTTTAGTTTCTTGAATAACCATAAAATCATGAAAAATACTAAACAGTTAACAAAAGTTACCAAACTTCATATTTTGGTTCTAACTACATTCAAAGACTTCCAGATAAATTTTCATTGATTATAGATATGTATAACCATTTTTCTTATATTTAATTCTCTAAATAGATAAAAATTCATGAAAAATATCAATCAGTTAAGAAAATTCCCCAAAGTTTTTATATTACTGTCATTACACATACTTAAGCTGGAAAAAATATAAAAATAGATTTATAAACTGTTTAACCCAATTTTATGATTTTTGTGCATTTATTCTAATAAAAATTGAAATAAATAGAAAACAGTTTCCAAAATTACCCAAAATTTTTGTATTACTATTATTAAACATTATTAAGCTATGAAAAATATAAAAATGGATTTCTAAACTTTTTAACCCAATTTTATGATTTTTGTAATTTTATTCTAATAAAAATTGAAAAAAATAGAAAACAGTTTCCAAAATTACCCAAACTTTTTGTATTACTGTTATTAAACATTATTAAGCTGGGAAAAATATAAAAATGGATTTCTAAACTATTTAACCCAAATTTTATGATTTTTGTGCATTTATTCTAATAAAAATTGGGTTTAAGTGTATTTAATCATCGGAAAATAGAAGAAAAATAATATCCAGAAGAGAAAAATAAGCAACATTTTTATGTAGCATCCTAATGTACTACACGGTGTTCTAGTAAATTTTCATGAATTTTGGATGAGCAGAACTAGTTTTTCTATTTTTAGGTCATTATAAATACAAAAATCGGGGAAAAATAGGAATGCATTATGAAAAATTCTGAAAATATTTTTCTAAGTCTTGCACCTCAGGTAGAAACTGTGAAAATTGTTAGATATCATTTTCACATTTTCTAAAGTGGTTTTATGATTTATTGGGACTAAGCAAAAAGAAAATTCAAAACCACACTAAACGGTAACAAAAATCGATCAAACTTAATGAGATGTCATTATTTAGCATAGGGGTCATTCCCAAATTTACCTAGGATTGGTAGACCTCAGAAAGTATTTTATATGATTTATTGCCCTATTTTATTGCATTAATTATAATAATTCGAGATAAATGAATTATTTTCTGGAAATTTACAGATCATCTTATTTTGTTGATGGGAATATGGGAAAAATCGGATTTGGTTAGAAAAGGAGTTTTAGATATTTATTTGGAAATAAATTCTTCATGAACATATTTGAAAGCTTTTAACAACATACTTTGATGATCTAGCATCTAAGCTTGAAGATCATCACATGCATGTTTGTTTTAAGACCATTCATGAGTTTGAAATGTTTAAAATTCGTTTTTGATTGAAAACTTTGGATGCATGTGGTGATTTTCCATAAAAACGTCTAGAAAAGTGCATTTTGTTGATTTTAACTTAGGTTTTGGTCCTTGGATTTCACCTTTTACAACATGCATGTTGTTTTTGGATGAAATCCTACCACCATCATCATCAAAACTGAAGTGAATGAACATGCACATATATTTTCTAAGAGAAAGGTGTAGAAAAAGAAGGAAATGCAAGAAAAACCTTGAAAACATGGAGGAAAATGAAACGAAATCGTGTTCTACCTTAATGAACACCACTAGATGATGAAGATTTTGAGTTTGAGGTGTGTTCTTGGACTTATTTTCTGGAAAATTTTGTGGGTATAGAGAGAGGAAGAGAGAAAATGGAGTGGTGAAGGTAGAGAGAAATGATAGAAAATGAGAGAGAAGGTGGAGTGTGAGAGAGAAAGAAGTGATTATGTGTTTTGGGAAGAGGGGGAGTGTCTTGGGAAGAGGGTGGCCGGTTTTGGGGGATAAGAAAGGGTTTCCCACTCTTCCATTTTTATAAAAATTCAAATCTTTTATAAAAATATCAAACTCTTTTATAAAATGTGCACTAAAATCAAGTTTTTATTCATAAACCTTGATTTTTGATTCATAAATAAAGGGTAAATGCTAATGAGTTAAATTTTATTTCCTTAAATGAATTTTCATAATTTTAATTATTATAAGATAATATTAGAAGCTTCATAATTACTTTTATAGAATTTTTAAGGTTAAAGTTTATAAATGTGAGTTTTTAGGGCATTTAGGGTTTTTGAGAGTTTGTAAGTCTTTGGATATCAAAATTAATTAAATTTTGAGACTTCAAACTATTTTAGAGTTTCATAATTCTTATTCAAGTTAGAGATAATGTTTGTAATTTATTTTTTTATCGGTTTATTGGCATTCTATGTATTGATTCCGAGATCCAAGGAAATTGAGGAATCAAGTATACTAGTCCTAGTCTTCAACTTTGACTTAAGTTTCTATGAGACTTTGACCTAATTTATACTACTAGGTCAAGTGCACGATGGGTGTATATGATTCATGAAATGGTGTTCAAGTCAAGGAATGACCCGAGTGTGGATAGTCACTACAGTTAAGTAGTTGTAGAATTCATATACCAATGTGAAATCCAAGCACATTATCCATTGTTTCTAATTGTTTCCAAGTTTCTAATAGGTTATATCTTAACTTCTATTTACTAAGTCTAGTATGTGTCGTGCCTATACGTGCAACTAAGTTTAGTCAAATCTAAAACTAACTCGAATTTTGACGGTTGTCACAGGAGTGTATGCTGCGAAGGTTAAACGAGAAAAATGAAGGAGAATATGATGAGGCTTACCACATGCGAGTGTTAGAGGAAATCAAGATGAAGAAGAATACTGATAATTGTATGTGTGCTTAGATTGTGCAGGAAAATGTAGCAGAAAACGAGTTTGGAGGAGTTGAAATCTGGTCAACTGACTCTGAAGATGACGAAGTTCGCAGGCCCACACATGGCAGGGCGTTCGTTACGAAAGAAGAAGGGTCACAGTTTGGAAGGATATGTTTTATGGTAACAGACGAAAGGTCACAAATGCAGGGAGTACTACTGAGGGTGAAAGAGGAGATGATAGTTGCTTCACAGTGAAACCAATCGGTGAACAGATTAATGAGTGCGAACAGTTGATCAACAAGATAAATCAAATTCTTAAATCTCTCAATATACCTGTGTCTAGATACGAGACTGAATTAATTGACCTAAAATTTACTTTTTCGAACATTAGTGATAGTTTAAAAAGAACCCGTTTGACAAACTCAAACCTAACTGATCAAATTAGCAGGGCTTCATCGAAAAGCGATGAGAGGCGAATGTGGATTGAGAAGATTGAGTCGGATTTGTCTAAGTCTAGGGATCAATTAATTTACTTGCAACGAGACAATTTGATGCTTTTAAAACAACGTAACATTTTTTGTTTGATTGCTAAAAGGCTTTACTTTAACATTACTCAGTTGCACCTTAGTTGTGAGATTGCTGAGAAAATTCACAAGATGATTTTACCATTTCTCGAATTAAAGGAAGACGAAATTGACGCTGACTATTATAAGTTTGAATCCATCGTCTCATCTGACAAGACTTCTGATGCTTACAGGGTAGGACTGGAATGAATTGAATCATACATTAAGTCCAAAGACCACAAAAATATGTTAAAACAGCTTTTGGATGAAAATGATAAGAAGCAAATAAAATCTGATACTATGCAGAAATTCAATTCATTGAGTGTCAAAATTAAGTTCAGAAAACAAAATTAATGTTGAAAGTACATCTGAATTTGATGAGGACAGTGATATGAGCGAAATAAATGTAGAGGATGAGAATGACTGCTCAAAGTTTGCTAAAACCAAAACTGAAACTTCGAAAGCTTTGATTTCTGAAAATTCAGTTGAATTCGCACGTATTTCTCAAAATAAAACTGAAATTTTAAAAGCCGAAGAAACGGTCTTTCCCAAAGTACAAACTATCCAATCAAGTGTTTGCTACTAAAGGACTAGATAAAAATCAAATTGTATAAATAACGTCCATCGTCAATGATGACAACAAAGATGGTTGCGATGAGTTCTTTTGGTCTGCCCCAATGAATAATGCAGACGAAACCGTAGGTTTGTCGGAAAAGACCTCTTGGAGAGTGAAGGGACAATATGTGGCAGAATCAAGTGTAAAGGAGTCCAAGTGGAACCAAGGATATTCAAAGTGAACCTAATTCAGTATCGAACGAATCTCATGCTAGACAAGCAAAACCCAAGGCGAACATCCACAAGTCCTCTTAGCAACTTGCAAAGCAAAAACGTCAAAGAAATGTGAGATATCAGAGAAATCTAAATGAAAGGAAGCAATTTTGACAATCCCAAAATTCCAACTATGTTCGAAAAGAAAAATCTTCCAATCAAAATGCAAAAGCTCGTTCACATGCGAATCCCATTCAATGTTCGCACTATCACTCTTGCAATCCATAGAAACCCAAAACGAACTTTGTTCAAAAACCTTCTCTTTCAAAGAAACCTATGGAAAAACCAAAACCTCATCATTCTCTACCCACGAAAGTCTCATCCAAGGATGATAAAGGAAAAAGAAAGTTAGTTTTGGATTTTGAAGTTCCAATCAAGAAAACAACCATTAACTCAAAGAAAGCTCAAAAAGGGTTCATCAAGAGTCAAATCCAAAATAAACAAAAACAATCTTTTCCAAAAGAAATGAACGTAAAAGATAAAATAAAAGTTTTTACCATAACAAAGCAAGATAAAACCACATTAGTTAAACGTACTTATATGGTTAATCTTGCAATTGCTTTTCCTCGCTCTGTAAAAGGCTCATAAGGACCCAACCAACTTTGAGTTCCTAAATATGCTTGATTCTTGCAGGTTATACGTGACGAGCAGTTTGACACTGAATGGTATATCGACAGTAGCTGCTCGCGTCACAAGACTGGGTGGAAGGAGGAGTTGCGAGAGTTTCGAGCTCTCAAAGATGGTGGAAACGTGAAGCATGGAAACAACTTATTTGGAAGGATTAAAGGGTATGGGATGATAACGAATGGAGACTTCTTGATCCGTAAGGTAGCATATATGGAAGGATTGCAACACAACCTCATAAGTGTTTCTCAATTAGTTATGGGAACAGGCTTGAAAGTATCATTTGATGAAGAAGGATCTGAAATCATTGAAAAGAAGACGAAAACATTTCTTCTAAAGTCAAAGCGCAAAGGCGAAATGTATCCTTTAAACCTGAATCCGATATGAGGGAAACCTGCCATTTGCTTGCTTACGAAAGCTCACTCAAACGATAGCTGGCTATGGCATAGAAGACTTTCGCACCTCAATTTCAAAGACATCAACAAGCTTGTTCTTGGTAATCAGGTGCGAGGGCTTCCACTCTTAAAATTCGACAAGGATCATTTATGTGCTGCTTGTGAAATAGGGAGGCAAAGAAGAAAAAGTGATCCAACACTAGTAAACAAGAAAATCATCGAACCTCTGGCACTTCTACACATAGACCTCTGTGGACCTTCTACAATCGAAGGTGTCGGTGGTAGTAAGTATATTCTAGTAATTGTTTATGATTTTTCACGTTTCACTTGAGTGTAATTTCTTAAACAGAAATCTGAAGCCACACCAAAACTCAAGGATTTCATAAAGCAAATTGAGCTTAAACTGCGAAAGCTGGTTCGCAGCGATAATGGGCTGGAATTTAAAAACCAAGTGTTTGATGAATTTCTTGCTGAAAAGGGAATCTCACACAACTTTTATGCTCCCTACACTCCACAACAAAACAGTGTAGTTGAAAGACGAAACCGCTCCTTGTGCGAAGATGCAAGAACCATGCTGTCATTCGCATGTCTACCTCTCTATTTCTAGGATGATGTCATCGCAACTGCATGCTTTACCCAAAACAGATCCATCCTAAATAAGCGATTTGAACTTACTCCTTATGAAATCATTAATAATCGCAAACCTAACATTATGTTTTTCCCTGTATTTGGTTCCAGGTGTTTCATCTTCAACTCCAAGGAAAATCGAAACAAATTCGATGCGAAAGCTGACGAGGGTGTATTTTTGGAATATTCGCTGACCTCTAAGGCATATAGGGTTCTTAACAAACGAACCAAAAAGATGGAAGAAACCTATTATGTCACGTTTGACGACAACTACTTGAAAATGATTCAGTCGAATGAGAATCATTCAATAGAAATCTTTCCTAAGCAATCTCCGGCCACGATTCCTTTAGCCAATATGTATGGGGAATTCATGTTACTTTTTGATGAGCCAGAGAAGGCCATATCATCTGAATCAAAAGCAGTTGATAACAAAGAGGATGAATTGAAGAAAATAACTGACGAAGCTGCGGAGGATTTGCCACAACAGCCAAAAAGTGCGAACATCCATCAAGACACGAACGCTACATTCCAGGGGGAGAATTCTGACTCCAATGCAAGTCCTCAGGGGGAGCAATCTACACCATAAGATATGAACATTCCATCACAGGGGGAGGGTTATACTTCATCTTTCTCATCTGAACCACCCTCTGATAAAGATAACTCACCTCCTACAATGAATCTCGAATCTCCATTCACAGGAGATACTTCAATTCCTCAAGAAGAGGACCTCTCATCATTCGAGGGGGAGAATAAAGATGTGAATGATGATTCTATGAATGATGATTCGGACGTTCAATCAAAATTCAAAGAAGTAAATGCTGAACTGAATCCCTCTTATGATCCAAACTATCCTCCACTAACCAAATGGACCATAGATTACCCAAGAACTCAAGTAATTGGCGAATATTCTGCAGGAGTCCTTACGAGATCTCAGCAAAAAGCGGAACAAACTGTACTATTCTATAAAGTGGAATTTTGTATGCTTAATTCGTTCGTTTCCAAGGTTGAACCCAACACCGTCAACGTCGCTCTTGATCATTCTGACTGGGTGCAGGCGAAGCAAGACGAGCTCAATGAGTTCGAACGAAACTAAGTGTGGAGGTTGATTCCCACTCCACCAAATGCATCCATTGTAGGTTTAAAATGGGTGTTTCATAACAAAATGGATAAAGAAGGGAATGTTATAAGAAACAATGCGAGACTCGTGGTTAAGGGGTATTGTTAGAAAGAAGGAATCGACTACGAAGAAAACGTTGCACATGTTGAAAGGTTGGAATCTGTTCGCATGTTATTGGCATACGCAGCGCACAAGAACTTTGAGGTATTTCAGATGGATGTTAAATGTGCATTCTTGAAAGGAAAATTAGAAGAGATTGTATACGTGGAACAACCACCTGGGTTCATAAATGAGAAGTATCCCAACCACTGCTACATCTTAGACAAGGCAGTCTATGGTCTGAAGCAAACTCTGAGAGCCTGGTATGAAACTCTCACTCGTTTCCTTAAAATGTCCAAATTTAAGCAAGGTTCGGTTGACCCAACCTTCTTTCGCAAGAAAGACGCTGATCACTTGATGATCGTTCAAATTTTTGTTGATGACATCATTTCCGGTTCTACGAATCCCAGCCTAACAGCTGAATTTAGAAAATTGATGGAAACTAAATTTGAAATGAGCTCCATGGGTCCAATGAACTTTTTCCTTGGATTGACTATAAGACAGGGTACGGAAGGCATTTTCATAAATTAGGAAGCATATACGAAGACTTTGCTCACTAAGTTTGGCATGGTGGGAGACTCCAAAGTGAAGGTTCCAATGGCATTCGGAACGAACCTGACACCATCTCTGGAAAAACCAGCTGCTGATATGACCCTTTATCGTTCGATGGTAGGATGATTGATGTATCTAACAGCTAGTAGACCAGACATTATGTTTTATATTTGTTATTGTGCTAGGTTCCAAGCAAATCCTCGCGAACCTCACATGGTGGCCGTTAACAATATCTTCAGATACTTGACACGAACCTCATCACTTGGCATATGGTATCCTGTGAACTCAAGCTTCTTCGTACAAGCGTTTTTGGATGCTGAACTTGGGGGATGTGGATTAGATAGAAAGAGCACAACTGGAGGATGCCAATTTCTCGATGGCAAACTTGTCAGTTGGCAATCCAAGAAGCAAAAATGTGTATCCTTATCAACAGTTGATGCTAAATATATAGTTGTTGCCTCATGGACATCCCAAGTCATTTGGATTCATAGCCAACTTTGTGATTATGGCTTGAGCATGAAACGAATCCCATTATACTGTGACTCCGAAAGTGTCATTCACATATGTCACAACCCAGTGCAACACTCAAAGACGAAACACATAGCAATGAGGTATCATTTCATTAAGGATCACGTAGAATATGACAACATTGAAATTCACTTCGTAAGATCCTCTGGTCAGTAAGTTGACATATTCACAAAAGCCTTTCCTGAAACAACCTTCAATAGAATTCTTCATGAAGGGTCCATGTTATGGTTTGGGCTAGGCTTTGGATGTATAGGTCATTTAGTATTGTAATAGAAGTGTTTTGGTATGTGTACGGCCAAAAGTATGTTTACGACTGTAAACAGGTTTACGGCCGTAAACCTGTTTACGACCTTGTCAAGTTTACGGTCAAGTCTTCTTTCCTATATATAGGACCAGTCTGTGTCTGTTAGTGGTTGTTGATTCATAGTGTTTACGGCCAGTCAGAGTTGTAATTGTTTATGATTTTTCACGTTTCACTTGAGTGTAATTTCTTAAACAGAAATCTGAAGCCACACCGAAACTCAAGGATTTCATAAAGCAAATTGAGCTTAAACTGCGAAAGCTGGTTCGCAGCGATAATGGGCTGGAATTTAAAAACCAAGTGTTTGATGAACTTCTTGCTGAAAAGGGAGTCTCACACAACTTTTATGCTCCCTACACTCCACAACAAAACAGTGTAGTTGAAAGACGAAACCGCTCCTTGTGCGAAGATGCAAGAACCATGCTGTCATTCGCATGTCTACCTCTCTATTTCTAGGATGATGTCATCGCAACTGCATGCTTTACCCAAAACAGATCCATCCTAAATAAGCGATTTGCACTTACTCCTTATGAAATCATTAATAATCGCAAACCTAACATTATGTTTTTCCCTGTATTTGGTTCCAGGTGTTTCATCTTCAACTCCAAGGAAAATCGAAACAAATTCGATGCGAAAGCTGACGAGGGTGTATTTTTGGGATATTCGCTGACCTCTAAGGCATATAGGGTTCTTAACAAACGAACCAAAAAGATGGAAGAAACCTATTATGTCACGTTTGACGACAACTACTTGAAAATGATTCAGTCGAATGAGAATCATTCAATAGAAATCTTTCCTAAGCAATCTCCGGCCACGATTCCTTTAGCCAATATGTATGGGGAATTCATGTTACTTTTTGATGAGCCAGAGAAGGCCATATCATCTGAATCAAAAGCAGTTGATAACAAAGAGGATGAATTGAAGAAAATAACTGACGAAGCTGCGGAGGATTTGCCACAACAGCCAAAAAGTGCGAACATCCCTTAAGACACGAACGCTACATTCCAGGGGGAGAATTCTGACTCCAATGCAAGTCCTCAGGGGGTGCAATCTACACCATAAGATATGAACATTCCATCGCAGGGGGAGGGTTATACTTCATCATTCTCATCTGAACCACCCTCTGATAAAGATAACTCACCTCCTACAATGAATCTCGAACCTCCATTCACATGAGATACTTCAATTCCTCAAGAAGAGGACCTCTCATCATTCGAGGGGGAGAATAAAGATGTGAATGATGATTCTGTGAATGATGATTCGGACGTTCAATCAAAATTCAAAGAAGTAAATGCTGAACTGAATCCCTCTTATGATCCAAACTATCCTCCACTAACCAAATGGACCATATATTACCCAAGAACTCAAGTAATTGGCGAATATTCTGCAGGAGTCCTTACGAGATCTCAGCAAAAAGCGGAACAAACTGTACTATTCTATAAAGTGGAATTTTGTATGCTTAATTCGTTCGTTTCCAAGGTTGAACCCAACACCATCAACGTCGCTCTTGATCATTCTGACTGGGTGCAGGCGAAGCAAGACGAGCTCAATGAGTTCGATCGAAACAAAGTGTGGAGGTTGATTCCCACTCCACCAAATGCATCCATTGTAGGTTTAAAATGGGTGTTTCATAACAAAATGGATAAAGAAGTGAATGTTATAAGAAACAATGCGAGACTCGTGGTTAAGGGGTATTGTCAGAAAGAAGGAATCGACTATGAAGAAAACGTTGCACATGTTGAAAGGTTGGAATCTGTTCGCATGTTATTGGCATACGCAGCGCACAAGAACTTCGAGGTATTTCAGATGGATGTTAAATGTGCATTTTTGAAAGGAAAATTAGAAGAGATTGTATACGTGGAACAACCACCTGGGTTCATAAACGAGAAGTATCCCAACCACTGCTACATCTTAGACAAGGCAGTCTATGATCTGAAGCAAACTCTGAGAGCCTGGTATGAAACTCTCACTCGTTTCCTTAAAATGTCCAAATTTATGCAAGGTTCGGTTGACCCAACCTTCTTTCGCAAGAAAGACGCTGATCACTTGATGATCGTTCAAATTTATGTTGATGACATCATTTCCGGTTCTACGAATCCCAGCCTAACAGCTGAATTTTGAAAATTGATGGAAACTAAATTTGAAATGAGCTCCATGGGTCCAATGAACTCTATCCTTGGATTGACTATAAGACAGGGTACGGAAGGCATTTTCATAAATTAGGAAGCATATATGAAGACTTTGCTCACTAAGTTTGGCATGGTGGGAGACTCCAAAGTGAAGGTTCCAATGGCAATCGGAATGAAACTGACACCATCTCTGGAAAAACCAGCTGCTGATATGACCCTTTATCGTTCGATGGTAAGATCATTGATGTATCTAACAGCTAGTAGACCAGACATTATGTTTTCTATTTGTTATTGTGCTAGGTTCCAAGCAAATCCTCGCGAACCTCACATGGTGGCCGTTAAGAATATCTTCAGATACTTGACACGAACCTCATCACTTGGCATATGGTATCCTGTGAACTCAAGCTTCTTCGTACAAGCGTTTTTGGATGCTGAACTTGGGGGATGTGGATTAGATAGAAAGAGCACAATTGGAGGATGCCAATTTCTCGATGGAAAACTTGTCGGTTGGCAATCCAAGAAGCAAACATGTGTATCCTTGTCAACAGTTGAAGCTAAATATATAGTTGTTGCCTCATGGACATCCCAAGTCATTTGGATTCATAGCCAACTTTGTGATTATGGCTTGAGCATGAAACGAATCCCATTATACTGTGACTCCGAAAGTGTCATTCACATATGTCACAACCCAGTGCAACACTCAAAGACGAAACACATAGCAATGAGGTATCATTTCATTAAGGATCACGTAGAATATGAGAACATTGAAATTCACTTCGTAAGATCCTCTGGTCAGTAAGTTGACATATTCACAAAAGCCTTTCCTGAAACAACCTTCAATAGAATTCTTCATGAAGGGTCCATGTTATGGTTTGGGCTAGGGTTTGGATGTATAGGTCATTTAGTATTGTAATAGAAGTGTTTTGGTATGTGTACGGCCAAAAGTATGTTTACGGCCGTAAACTTGTTTACGACCTTGTCTAGTTTACGGTCAAGTCTTCTTTCCTATATATAGGACCAGTCTGTGTCTGTTAGTGGTTGTTGATTCATAGTGTTTACGGCCAGTCAGAGTTGTAATTGTTTATGATTTTTCACGTTTCACTTGAGTGTAATTTCTTAAACAGAAATCTGAAGCCACACCAAAACTCAAGGATTTCATAAAGCAAATTGAGCTTAAACTGCGAAAGCTGGTTGGCAGCGATAATGGGCTGGAATTTAAAAACCAAGTGTTTGATGAATTTCTTGCTGAAAGGGAGTATCACACAACTTTTATGCTCCCTACACTCCACAACAAAATAGTGTAGTTGAAAGACGAAACCGCTCCTTGTGCGAAGATGCAAGAACCATGCTGTCATTCGTATGTCTACCTCTCTATTTCTAGGATGATGTCATCGCAACTGCATGCTTTACCCAAAACAGATCCATCCTAAATAAGCGATTTGCAATTACTCCTTATGAAATCATTAATAATCGCAAACCTAACATTATGTTTTTCCCTATATTTGGTTCCAGGTGTTTCATCTTCAACTCCAAGGAAAATCGAAACAAATTCGATGCGAAAGCTGACGAGGGTGTATTTTTGGGATATTCGCTGACCTCTAAGGCATATAGGGTTCTTAACAAACGATCCAAAAACATGGAAGAAACATATTATGTCACGTTTGACGACAACTACTTGAAAATGATTCAGTCAAATGAGAATCATTCAATAGAAATCTTTCCTAAGCAATCTCCGGCCACGATTCCTTTAGCCAATATGTATGGGGAATTCATGTTACTTTTTGATGAGCCAGAGAAGGCCATATCATCTGAATCAAAAGCAGATGATAACAAAGAGGATGAATTGAAGAAAATAACTGACGAAGCTGTGGAGGATTTGCCACAACAGCCACCAATTGCGAACATCCCTCAAGACACGAACACTACATTCCAGGGGGAGAATTCTGACTCCAATGCAAGTCCTCAGGGGGAGCAATCTACACCACAAGATATGAACATTCCATCGCAGGGGGAGGGTTATACTTCATCTTTCTCATCTGAACCACCCTCTGATAAAGATAACTCACCTCCCACAATGAATCTCGAACCTCCATTCACAGGAGATACTTCAATTCCTCAAGAAGAGGACCTCTCATCATTCGATGGGGAGAATAAAGATGTGAATGATGATTCTATGAATGATGATTCGGACGTTCAATCAAAATTCAAAGAAGTAAATGCTGAACTGAATCCCTCTTATGATCCAAACTATCCTCCATTAACCAAATGGACCATAGATTACCCAAGAACTCAAGTAATTGGCGAATATTCTGCAGGAGTCCTTACGAGATCTCAGCAAAAAGCGGAACAAACTGTACTATTCTATAAAGTGGAATTTTGTATGCTTAATTCGTTCGTTTCCAAGGTTGAACCTGTGACAACCGTCAAAATTCGAGTCGGTTCTAGATTTGAATAAACTTAGTTGCACGTATAGGCACGACACATACTAGACTTAGTAACTAGAAGTTAAGATATAATCTATTAGAAACTTGGAAACATATAGAAACAATGAATGATGTACTTAGATTTCACATTGATATGTGAATTCTATAACTACTTAACTGTAGAAACTATCTATATTCGGGTCACTCTTTGACTCGAACACCTTTTCATGAATCATATACACACATCATGCACTTGACCTAGTAGTAGAAATTAGGTCAAAGTCTCATAGAAACTTAAGTCAAAGTTGAAGACTATGACTAGTATACTTGATTCCTCAATTTCGCTTGAATCTCGGAATCACCACATAGAATGCCAATAAACCGATAAAAATAAATTACAAACATTATTTATAACTATAAAAGAGTTATATTACCATAAGATAATTTAAAGTCTCAAATATTCTATTTATTTTGATATCCAAAGATTTACAAAATCTCAAGACCCTAAAAGCCATAAAAACTCATATTTATAAACTTTAACCATAAAAATTCTATAAAAATAATTATGAAACTTATAATATGATCTTATAATAATTAAAATTATGAAAATGCATTTAAGGAAAATAAAATTTAAGTCATTAACAATTGCCCTAAATTTATAAGTCAAAAATCAAGGTTTCATGAGCAAAAACTTGGTTAGGGTGTATATTTTATAAAAAGTTTGATATTTTTATAAAAGAATTGATTTTTTTTTATAAAATTAAAAGAGAGGGAGGGCATTTTACACTCAAAACCGTCCACCCTCTTCCCAAGATGCTTCCCCTCTTCCCAAAACACATAATCACTCCTCTCTCACACTCCATCTCCTTCACTTCTCTCTCTCTCTCTACACTCTCTCTCACACTCCACCATTTACCACACTCAAACTCTCTCTTTCCCTCTCTAAAACCATGAAATTCTCCAGCCAAGAACATCTCTTAACCTTCAAATCTTCATCTTCTAGGGTTGTTCTTCATGGTAATCACGAAAATCCTTCAATCTCCTTCACTTTTCTTTCTAGTGTTAAAGGTTTTTCTTGCATTTCCTTGTTCTTCTACACCATTCTCTTAGAAAATTTGTGTGAATATTCATTCACTTCAGTTTTGATGATGATGGTGGTAGATTTTCACCAAAAACATCTTGCATGTTACAAAATGGTGAAGATACATGACCTAAACCTAAGTCAAAACCATGGAAATGCACTTTTCTACACGTTTTGGTGGAAAATCACCACATGCATCCAAAGTTTTCTTTCAAAAACGAATTTTAAACATTTCAAACTCATGAATGAACTTCAAACAAGCATGCATGTGATAATCTTCAATCTTAGAAGCTAGATCATCAAAGTATGTTGTTAAAAGCTTTCAAATATGTTCATGAAGGATTTATTTCCAAATAAATATCTAAAACTCATTTTCTGACCAAATCCGATTTTTCCCAGATTCCCATCAACAAAATAAGATGCTCTGTAAATTTCCAGAAGATAATTCATTTATCTCGAATTACTATAATTAATGCAAGAAAATAGGGCAATAAATCATATAAAATACTTTCTGGGGTCTATAAATCCTAGTTAAATTCGTGGATGACCCATGTGCTAAATAATGATCCCTCATTAAGTTTTATCGATTTTTGCAACTGTTTAATATGGTTTTGAATTTTCTTTTTGTTTGGCTCCAATAAATCATAAAAGCACTTTATAAAATCTTAAAATGATATATAACAATTTTCGCAGTTACTACCAGAGGTATAAGACTCAAAAAAATATTTTCAGAATTTTTCATAATGCATTCCTATTTTTCCCCGATTTTTGTATTTATAATGGCCTAAAAATAGAAAAAATAGTTCTGCTCACCCAAAATTCATGAACATTTACCAGAACACTTTGTAGTGCATTAGGAGGCTACATAAAAATTTTGATGATTTTTCTCTTATGTATACGATTTTTCTCCTATTTTCTAATATTAAATACACTTAAATACACAAAATCGGATTTCAATATATAAAAACCACATTTGGTATTTTTCCCAGATTATTTACTCTGTAAATGAAGTGTACAAAAATTTTGGTAATTTACTTTAACTGTTTAATAATTATTCTCCAATTAATGATTATTTAAGAGGATAAAACAAAGAAAAATAGAAATACTAATTGAAAAATATCTTTTATATTTTTCACAGCTTCTACATGTATAATAAAAGTGTTACAAAAATTGTGGGCAATTTTGGAAACTGTTTTCTATTTATTTCAATTTTTTTAGAATAAATGATCAAAAATCATAAAATTGGGTTAAACAGTTTAGAAATCAATTTTTATATTTTTCCCAACTTAAGAATGTTTAATAACAATAGCACAAAAAGTTTGGGTAATTTTGAAAACTGTTTTCTATTTATTTCATTTTTTATTAGAATAAATGCTCAAAAATCATAAAATTGGGTTAAACAGCTTAGAAATCAATTTTTATATTTTTCTCAACTTAAGATTGTTTAATAACAATATCACAAAAAGTTTGGGTAATTTTGGAAACTGTTTTCTATTTATCCCCATTTTTATTAGAATAAATGCATAAAAATCATAAAATTGGGTTAAACAGTTTAGAAACCCCTTTTTATATTTTTCCCAGCTTAAGTATGTGTAATGACATTGTTATAAAAAGTTTGGGGTATTTTCATAACTGATTTCTATTTTTCATGAATTTGTATCTATTTAGAGAATTAAATATGCGAAAAATGGTTATACATATTCATAATCCATGAAAATTTATCTAGAAGTCTTTTAGTACGTTTAGAACCAAAATCTGAAGTTTGGTAATTTGTATTAACTGTTTAGTATTTTTCATGATTTTATGGTTATTCAAGAAACTAAAATCGTGAAAAATAGTCAGACAAATCAAAAATTCAAGAAAATTTATCTTAAGGTCTTTGACTTCAATTAAAACTTAAATGCAAAGTTTGGGAAAGTTTAGAACTAAATTGATTTAGTTTTGAATATTTAATCATTGGAACACCTCTAAAATGTTAAATATTAACATTTCAATAATGGAAATTTTCCACTTAAATTGTTATATAACAATTGATTCTTTGAAACGTAATTTCCACAGAAAAATGTTTGTAACTTATCAATATTAAATTTTGACACATTATTGGCATAATTCTATTGTAGTAGTAAGTATACTACTGTTAGATTTCGATTAGAGACTCACTAGCGAATACCATTATTGTAGGAATCGGTAGTGGTACACGTGGAACGTAGTTCAAGGTACCATTTGCATCATCTAAATGCATTGTGGGTATTCACCACTCCCCTATTTTCGGTATTTAAATGTTTTGGGGTGGAAAAGCATGTCCTAAACTATTTATGTTCGTTGTATTTAATTGACTCGTATAAACTTGACTACTATATTTTTGCATATAGTGAGTATTCACTACTCCCCTATTTTCGGTTTTTAAATGTTTTGGGGTGGAAAAGCATGTCCTAAACTATTTATGTTCGTTGTATTTAATTGACTCGTATAAACTTGACTACTATATTTTTGCATATAGTGAGTATTCATGCACTCCCCTATTTTCAGTTTTTATGTTTTGGGTTGGAAAAGCATGTCCCGAAAAACTATTATTTGAATGTTGTATTTAAATTGATTTGTATCAAATATGATTGCTATTTTATTGCTATGTCTCTCTATGTATGTCTATGCAACACGGAACATGAGAACTTATCGTACTAAGGCCCTTCCCTTATCTCTAACCATTAACTCTTTGAGCCAATGGTCATTATGGATAGCGCTATTATGAATTGACAACTCCTCACTCGCCCTATTGCTGGAGTGCATGATACCATATTCATCTATGGAACGATAAGCATAGATCTTGATAGGGCTTCAGTCATAGGTTTGGTTGAGACTCATTGTTTGCTCATACACATACAAACTCGTTTCTCGTTATAGCAATAAACTTGTTTATTATTTATAGCAATGAACTTTCTTTGTCATTACAACAACGAACTTTTATTACTGAAAACTTATATACATGTTTTAGTAATGAAATTGTTTGCTCCTTGTAGCAACAAAATTGATTGCTCATTTTAGCAATGAAACTTGTTTACTCGTTTGAGTAACGAACTTTATCTTCCATGAGAATATGAATGTTGCATCTTATTCGGGCAACATACTTTATCTCTCATGATGACAAAGAACTTAGTTTTTACAAACTTATTTACTCCTTTTAACAATATACTTTTATTATTGGAAACTTTTATCAAAACTTTGATTTCAATTCAGGAACCAATATTATTTTGTTAAACTTGTGAGAACTCACCAACTATTTTTATAGTTGACGCTCGTTTTACATGCTTTTTCAGGAATCATCGAGTAAGTGGCACTTAGGGACACTTCACTGTTAGGAGCATTCGCATGTGTTGTATTCCAATTTTCATTGTAATTTCTTTTAAAAGTTGTTCAAACCCATTGTAAATTTGTAATGATTTTTAATACTATGGTTGGTGTTGTCTTTTAACATTTTCTATGAAACCCTTTATACTGCCACGCCTCGTGTTTATGCTTTAGCGGGGTGTGATAGAAATGGTATCAGAGCCGAAGGTTATAGAGAATACCGGTTTTCCTTTGGAATACCACAACTATAGCCAAAAATTTTCTAAACGTTTTTAAAATACTGAACATACTACTGGTATAACTAATTCGAGTACGCATTATCAGACTTTAATTAAGTATAGCCTGGCCAACTATGCTTAATTAAGGAAACTTAATGTGAGGTTTGAAACGGTTATAGTAGAATTATGTTCAAAACGATTTTCAACTTAAACTTTTGAAAAACAAAATTTTTCGGTGTGCGTACGGGCATTGCATATTATAGGCATTCATCTAGATACACTTAGAAACTAAGTGCACTTTTATAACAATGCATTTATTTAGAAATATTCTTGTCCCTTATCAAGTGCTAGGTTAACCACTTAGGTTATATCACTAGCCACTCTAGGAGCAATGCACTTAGTACTAAGAATGGGTATTCCTCGGTAGCTATTGAATTTAGATGTAAGATTAGTAGCTAGACATACACTAGTAATTATCTTAAGTCGAAACATATACCAATTATTCCTCAATACCTCTTCATCGTCTTCAAGAGTTACAACTAGGAAAAAGCGTTTCGATACCGACACGAATGATAATTGGAGCATCTCGTAAGGAGGTAGATGAGTCACCACTAAGTAATCACTTGGATACCATTGGTGGGCATTCTGGATTCGACTCACAAGGAGACACGGAGGTTTAACGCATACGTGAGACCTTATTACTACGCTACGATTTAGCTCTACGTTGTTTCCACCTTGAGCTTAAAAGTTAACATAGGATGTCCCTTTGACCTCTATAAAAGGTCGTAAACTGCATTGACACCATAAAACGTTTTTCAAACAATTTTCTTGCCCTTTATCTTAGGGAAAAAGACATCGGTACTCGTCTTATACTCGCCTTGTACTCGCCTTAGTATTTAGGTACGATCAGCTACACTAATATACTTATTCCTTACTTTTTAATCTTCCATCGAAAAATTATTTCGCTTCATCGGTTTTATTTATCATCAATAAAATATTTTATAACCACTTCAATCAACTTAGTAGACATTTCTTAACAATGTAAGCAATATTCTCGCTAAAAATCTTTTGACAACTTGCTTTAACTTAACACTTTTCTTCAAAACTCAATTTAACCATTATTGGTTTTAACCTTGCTATTTCAATTTTATTTCAAATCCATTTCAATGGATAGATGTGTTTTTCAGGGCATATAAACCATTTTAAACCTTGCTTACCATTTTGACACGTTTTCGAAAAACTTAGAAACATTTTCTTTTATAAAAGTGTTTAAACTCTATTCTATAAAACTTAAACATATAACATTGAAGTCCTATTATATGTAAAAGCGTCCTCGGATTTTCCAAACCACTTTTGCTTTGACACATTTAACCGCTTTCTCATTTAGGAATTGTAATTTACTTTAATGTGTTTTCTCGAAAACACAACATGATATTTATGCAAATGTCTATTTCAAACATGTTTATAAGACATATCTAACGCTTGTAATTCAAAACATACCTTATTTGTGTACTTTGCTTCAATATAGTTTTATAATCTATAAAGATTCTAAAATATAAAGCATTGCAAAACTTAGTGTTCACTTTTAAATTTCCAGTGGCGCACTTTCGACAATGCACAATTATTCATCTAAATATGTTAAGTCTTTACCTTATCCGTTTTAACCATTGTTGGACTCCAGTCAAAAATGCCAAAGCTGTCGGAATTTCAATTACAAGTTTTAGTGTTTCTTCTTTTTCACAAATGGAGTTTAACTTAATAGATAACTCATAAATTTTTAGAAAACACTTTAAAACTCCCACATGTCTATTTAATCATCAATATACATCAAATATTAAAGTTTGAAATATATCTCAACCTGGTTTTAATCTACCTATATGTATTGTTCTTATAATTTTAACAATAACAATCATTGCCGCCGCTACCTTCCTTTTTCTTTCCCCCGCACTTGATTTCTTGCTCTCCTTATGACTTTAGATCTCGCACACCCATAATAGTAACATAATACATTGTCTAACTTTGTTTCTGTCTATTTTGCTTCTCCTGGTATCATGTTTGTACACATACATACTAGAAGTCTATCCTTTCGTTTTGAGCAATTAATACATGTATAGCCGTGAGGAATAATTTTTATTTAGTCAACTTTGATATATTCAATTACACCTTTTATCATATACATCTTGTTTTTATTTTGAAATCTCTATAAACAAGTGATCCTTATTTACATTGCTCTTTCGTCCTAGATTCGGAAACTTGATTTAAAATGTAATTTTCATTGTATTTTTCTTACAATTAATACACAAGAAGAATACCATTGTTCTTATCATTTTTCTAAATCTATAAAATATATGTGAAGGATATGTTTCCTTATGTTTCTTTTTTTTTAAATACATAAAAAAGTTTTGAATTTTACGATTATCTATTCTCTAAATGATTGTTTTTGTAGAAACACTAAATTAAAAATCCACTATTTTTAATGATCGATATTTTTACACATTTCTTAAAATAGCATTCTACTTTGTAATTTTCAGTGAGTTCCTAAACTCTCAACTTTGTTTTTATAAATATTCTGACTCATAAGCTTGAATTTGTCCTGACTTAGAGAATTAGACAATTTTTCAAAAGAGTAATCATAATATTTTCGTATAAATTCCCTTATTGATGACTTAAACCTGTAACCTTAATTAATCTTTATATTATTTTACTACTTCGTTTGATCGCCACACATGTATTTTCGTTATCTTGGAATTATTACATATTTTGATAATAGTGAGATTAATTATCATTTCTAAACACACATTTTAATAACAGTGTGATTTTTTTTATTCACTTCTAAACACTTAAAATGCTATCTACACAATGTAATTTAAAATATCATAAACTTTCATCGCGTCCATTTGCAACAATGACTCTCTAAATATATTTATACTTCGAATAAGGTTTTATTATTGTAAGAGTAACTGTAGTAGTAATTATAGCCTCGGAGATCCTCAATAATTTCGTAATTTATTTTGTAGACGACACTTAAATAGCCTTCACATTTGAGATGTACCTTGCCTACCCTTAGTACGTATATTTAGGAACTTACCCTCGATCGCTTCTCTTTTATTTGTGCTACCCCTTCTTATTTTGGAATATATCTTTTCCAGATTTAGTAGCCAACCCGGAAGTGAACAAATTGTTCCTAATCTCTTCTTTATTAGGCGGCGAATTTACACATAGTGCTAATTTAGAATGCAACTTAAGGATCAATGCGGATTTAACGCTCAGTGTAGTTTGTGCTTCTGCATAACTTGTACCGCTCTCTTAATTCAGATAATATATAACTAGATGATCTTTTTTCGACTACGTCGCCGTGGTTGGATCATGATTCCATGAATCAAATTTTCCATAATCTAGAAGAAAGAACTCGAAATTTGACTATAGCTAATGAATTGGGTTCTCCTTTGAGGAAATAAACCCAAAATAATCAAAGAACACTTCAAGTCACCACCTCTCCAGCTATATAATTGTATTCGACTGAGTTCTAATAGAATACGTCACGAATTGAATTTCGGGGCGAAATTCTTTCAACCGGGGGAGAATGTGACAACCGTCAAAATTCGAGTCGGTTCTAGATTTGAATAAACTTAGTTGCACGTATAGGCACGACACATACTAGACTTAGTAACTAGAAGTTAAGATATAATCTATTAGAAACTTGGAAACAGATAGAAACAATGAATGATGTACTTAGATTTCACATTGATATGTGAATTATATAACTACTTAACTGTAGAAACTATCTATATTCGGGTCACTCTTTGACTCGAACACCTTTTCATGAATCATATACACACATCATGCACTTGACCTAGTAGTAGAAATTAGGTCAAAGTCTCATAGAAACTTAAGTCAAAGTTGAAGACTATGACTAGTATACTTGATACCTCAATTTCGCTTGAATCTCGGAATCACCACATAGAATGCCAATAAACCGATAAAAATAAATTACAAACATTATTTATAACTATAAAAGAGTTATAATACCATAAGATAATTTAAAGTCTCAAATATTCAATTTATTTTGATATCCAAAGATTTACAAAATCTCAAGACCCTAAAAGCCATAAAAACTCATATTTATAAACTTTAACCTTAAAAATTCTATAAAAATAATTATGAAACTTATAATATGATCTTATAATAATTAAAATTATGAAAATGCATTTAAGGAAAATAAAATTTAAGTCATTAACAATTGCCCTAAATTTATAAGTCAAAAATCAAGGTTTCATGAGCAAAAACTTGGTTAGGGTGTATATTTTATAAAAAGTTTGATATTTTTATAAAAGAATTGAATTTTTTTTATAAAATTAAAAGAGAGGGAGGGCATTTTACACTCAAAACCGTCCACCCTCTTCCCAAGATGCTTCCCCTCTTCCCAAAACACATAATCACTCCTCTCTCACACTCCATCTCCTTCACTTCTCTCTCTCTCTCTCTACACTCTCTCTCACACTCCACCATTTACCACACTCAAACTCTCTCTTTCCTTCGCTAAAACCATGAAATTCTCCAGCCAAGAACATCTCTTAACCTTCAAATCTTCATCTTCTAGGGTTGTTCTTCATGGTAATCACGAAAATCCTTCAATCTCCTTCACTTTTCTTTCTAGTTTTAAAGGTTTTTCTTGCATTTCCTTGTTCTTCTACACCATTCTCTTAGAAAATTTGTGTGAATATTCATTCACTTCAGTTTTGATGATGATGGTGGTAGATTTTCACCAAAAACATCTTGCATGTTACAAAATGGTGAAGATCCATGACCTAAACCTAAGTCAAAACCATGGAAATGCACTTTTCTACACGTTTTGATGGAAAATCACCACATACATCCAAAGTTTTCTTTCAAAAACGAATTTTAAACATTTCAAACTCATGAATGAACTTCAAACAAACATGCATGTGATGATCTTCAATCTTAGAAGCTAGATCATCAAAGTATGTTGTTAAAAGCTTTCAAATATGTTCATGAAGGATTTATTTCCAAATAAATATCTAAAACTCCTTTTCTGACCAAATCCGATTTTTCCCAGATTCCCATCAACAAAATAAGATGCTCTGTAAATTTCCAGAAGATAATTCATTTATCTCGAATTACTATAATTAATGCAAGAAAATAGGGCAATAAATCATATAAAATACTTTCTGGGGTCTATAAATCCCAGTTAAATTCGTGGATGACCCATGTGCTAAATAATGATCCCTCATTAAGTTTCATCGATTTTTGCAACTGTTTAATTTGGTTTTGAGTTTTCTTTTTGTTTGGCTCCAATAAATCATAAAAGCACTTTATAAAATCTTAAAATGATATATAACAATTTTCGCAGTTACTACCAGAGGTATAAGAGTCAGAAAAATATTTTCATAATTTTTCATAATGCATTCCTATTTTTCCCCGATTTTTGTATTTATAATGGCCTAAAAATAGAAAAAATAGTTCTGCTCACCCAAAATTCATGAACATTTACCAGAACACTTTGTAGTACATTAGGAGGCTAGATAAAAATTTTGATGATTTTTCTCTTCTGTATACTATTTTTCTCCTATTTTCTAATATTAAATACACTTAAATACACAAAATCGGATTTCAGCATATAAAAACCACATTTGGTATTTTTCCCAGATTATTTACTCTGTAAATGAAGTGTATAAAAATTTTGGTAATTTACTTTAACTGTTTAATAATTATTCTCCAATTAATGATTATTTAAGAGGATAAAACAAAGAAAAATAGAAATAGTAATTGAAAAATATCTTTTATATTTTTCACAGCTTCTACATGTATAATAAAAGTGTTACAAAAATTTTGGGCAATTTTGGAGACTATTTTCTATTTATTTCAATTTTTATTAGAATAAATGATCAAAAATCATAAAATTGGGTTAAACAGTTTAGAAAACAATTTTTATATTTTTCCAAACCTAAGAATGTTTAATAACAATATCACAAAAAGTTTGGGTAATTTTGGAAACTGTTTTCTATTTATTTCATTTTTTATTAGAATAAATGCTCAAAAATCATAAAATTGGGTTAAACAGTTTAGAAATCAATTTTTATATTTTTCTCAACTTAAAAATGTTTAATAACAATATCACAAAAAGTTTGGGTAATTTTGAAAACTGTTTTCTATTTATCCCCATTTTTATTAGAATAAATGCATAAAAATCATAAAATTTGGTTAAACAGTTTAGAATCCCCTTTTTATATTTTTCCCAGCTTAAGTATGTGTAATGACATTGTTATAAAAAGTTTGGGGTATTTTCATAACTGATTTCTATTTTTCATGAATTTGTATCTATTTAGAGAATTAAATATGCGAAAAATGGTTATACATATTCATAATCCATGAAAATTTATCTAGAAGTCTTTTAGTACATTTAGAACCAAAATCTGAAGTTTGGTAATTTGTATTAACTGTTTAGTATTTTTCATGATTTTATGGTTATTCAAGAAACTAAAATCGTGAAAAATAGTCAGACAAATCAAAAATTCAAGAAAATTTATCTTAAGGTCTTTGACTTCAATTAAAACTTAAATGCAAAGTTTGGGAAAGTTTAGAACTAAATTGATTTAGTTTTGAATATTTGATCACTGGAACACCTCTAAAATGTTAAATATTAACATTTCAATAATGGAAATTTTCCACTTAAATTGTTATATAACAATTGATTCTTTGAAACGTAATTTCCACAGAAAAATGTTTGTAACTTATCAATATTAAATTTTGACACATTATTGGCATAATTCTATTGTAGTAGTAAGTATACTACTGTTAGATTTCGATTAGAGACTCACTAGCGAATACCATTATTGTAGGAATCGGTAGTGGTACACGTGGAACGTAGTTCAAGGTACCATTTGCATCATCTAAATGCATTGTGGGTATTCACCACTCCCCTATTTTCGGTATTTAAATGTTTTGGGGTGGAAAAGCATGTCCTAAACTATTTATGTTCGTTGTATTTAATTGACTCGTATAAACTTGACTACTATATTTTTGCATATAGTGAGTATTCACTACTCCCCTATTTTCGGTTTTTAAATGTTTTGGGGTGGAAAAGCATGTCCTAAACTATTTATGTTCGTTGTATTTAATTGACTCGTATAAACTTGACTACTATATTTTTGCATATAGTGAGTATTCACGCACTCCCCTATTTTCAGTTTTTATGTTTTGGGGTGGAAAAGCATGTCCCGAAAAACTATTATTTGAATGTTGTATTTAAATTGATTTGTATCAAACATGATTGCTATTTTATTGCTATGTCTCTCTATGTATGTCTATGCAACACGGAACATGATAACTTATCGTACTAAGGCCGTTCCCTTATCTCTAACCATTAACACTTTGAGCCAATGGTCATTATGGATAGCGCTATTATTAATTGACAACTCCTCACTCGCCCTATTGCTGGAGTGCATGATACCATATTCATCTATGGAACGATAAGCATAGATCTTAATAGGGCTTCAGTCATAGGTTTGGTTGAGACTCATTGTTTGCTCATACACATACAAACTCGTTTCTCGTTATAGCAATAAACATGTTTATTATTTATAGTAATGAACTTTTTTTCTCATTACAACAACGAACTTTTATTACTGAAAACTTATATACATGTTTTAGTAATGAAATTGTTTGCTCCTTGTAGCAACAAAATTGATTGCTCATTTTAGCAATGAAACTTGTTTACTCGTTTGAGTAACGAACTTTATCTTCCATGAGAATATGAATGTTGCATCTTATTCGGGCAACATACTTTATCTCTCATGATGACAAAGAACTTAGTTTTTACAAACTTATTTACTCCTTTTAACAATATACTTTTATTATTGGAAACTTTTATCAAAACTTTGATTTCAATTCAGGAACCAATATTATTTTGTTAAAGTTGTGAGTACTCACCAACTATTTTTATAGTTGACGCTCGTTTTACATGCTTTTTAAGGAATCATCGAGTAAGTGGCACTTAGGGACACTTCACCGTTAGGGGCATTCGCATGTGTTGTATTCCAATTTTCATTGTAATTTCTTTTAAAAGTTGTTCAAACCCATTGTAAATTTGTAATGATTTTTAATACTATGGTTGGCGTTGTCTTTTAACTTTTGCTATGAAACCCTTTATACTGCCACGCCTCGTGTTTCTGCTTTAGCGGGGTGTGACAGAACCCAACACCGTCAACGTCGCTCTTGATCATTCTGACTGGGTGCAGGCGATGCAAGAAGAGCTCAATGAGTTCGAACGAAACAAAGTGTGGAGGTTGATTCCCACTCCACCAAATGCATCCATTGTAGGTTTAAAATGGGTGTTTCATAACAAAATGGATAAAGAAGGGAATGCTATAAGAAACAATGCGAGACTCGTGGTTAAGGGGTATTGTCAGAAAGAAGGAATCGACTACGAAGAAAACGTTGCACATGTTGCAAGGTTGGAATCTGTTCGCATGTTATTGGCATACGCAGCGCACAAGAAGTTCGAGGTATTTCAGATGGATGTTAAATGTGCATTCTTGAAAGGAAAATTAGAAGAGATTGTATACGTGGAACAACCACCTGGGTTCATAAACGAGAAGTATCCCAACCACTGCTACATCTTAGACAAGGCAGTCTAAGGTCTGAAGCAAACTCTGAGAGCCTGGTACGAAACTCTCACTCGTTTCCTTAAAATGTCCAAATTTAAGCAAGGTTCGGTTGACCCAACCTTCTTTCGCAAGAAAGACGCTGATCACTTGATGATCGTTCAAATTTATGTTGATGACATCATTTCCGGTTCTACGAATCCCAGCCTAACAGCTGAATTTTGAAAATTGATGGAAACTAAATTTAAAATGAGCTCCATGGGTCCAATGAACTTTTTCCTTGGATTGACTATAAGACAGGGTACAGAAGGCATTTTCATAAATTAGGAAGCATATACGAAGACTTTGCTCACTAAGTTTGGCATGGTGGGAGACTCCAAAGTGAAGGTTCCAATGGCATTCAGAATGAAACTGACACCATCTTTGTAAAAACCAGCTGCTGATATGACCCTTTGTCGTTCGATGGTAGGATCATTGATGTATCTAACAGCTAGTAGACCAGACATTATGTTTTCTATTTGTTATTATGCTAGGTTCCAAGCAAATCCTCGCGAACCTCACATGGTGGCCGTTAAGAATATCTTCAGATACTGGACACGAACCTCATCACTTGGCATATGGTATCCTGTGAACTCAGGCTTCTTCGTACAAGCGTTTTTGGATGCTGAACTTGGGGGATGTGGATTATATAGAAAGAGCACAACTGGATGATGCCAATTTATCGATGGCAAACTTGTCAGTTGGCAATCCAAGAAGCAAACGTGTGTATCCTTGTCAACAGTTGAAGCTAAATATATAGTTGTTGCCTCATGGACATCCCAAGTCATTTGGATTCATAGCCAACTTTGTGATTATGGCTTGAGCATGAAACGAATCCCATTATACTGTGACTCTGAAAGTGTCATTCACATATGTCACAACCCAGTGCAACACTCAAAGACGAAACACATAGCAATTAGGTATCATTTCATTAAGGATCACGTAGAATATGGCAACGTTGAAATTCACTTCGTAAGATCCTCTGGTCAGTAAGTTGACATATTCACAAAAGCCTTTCCTGAAACAACCTTCAATAGAATTCTTCATGAAGGGTCCATGTTATGGTTTGGGCTACGCTTTGGATGTATAGGTCATTTAGTATTGTAATAGAAGTGTTTTGGTATGTGTACGGCCAAAAGTATGTTTACGACCGTAAACAGGTTTACGGTCGTAAACCTGTTCACAGCCTTGTCTAGTTTACGGTTAAGTCTTCTTTCCTATATATAGGACCAGTCTGTGTCTGTTAGTGGTTGTTGATTCATATTGTTTACAGCTAGTCAGAGTTGTACCAAACGTTTTCTTAATACAAACGTGTGCAAGCTTTGATTCATTCTTCTTCTACTCAATTCTCATCTTGTTTGATTGTTAGATTGCTTGATCACTAGTTAAGATCCTATTTCTAGGACCTTAAAATTGGTATCAGAGCAAGTCTACTGTCAAAACATCTTTCAATCACATTTTTGGTCAAAGGAGTTCAGTTTCGTCGTTTTTCAAAACTGTATTTGGTGGTTTCGTGACATAAGGGGATTAGATCTGCTTGCAATTCAAGTTTTCATCAAATTCTGGGTGTTTACAGTCAACAGTTTACGACCGTATACAATCAATCTTAATTGACCGTAAATCCCTCTTAGACCGTAAACTCAATGCGTCCGTAAATCCCTCTTAGACCGTAAACTCAATCCGACCGTAAATCCCTCTAAGACCGTAAACTCAATCCGACCGTAAATCCATCTTAGACTGTAAACTCAATCCGACCGTAAATCCTTCTTAGACCTTAAACTCAAGCCAACCGTAAATCCCTCTTAAACCGTAAGCTCTCCTTCAACCGTAAACTCAACCGTGAACCTTCAACCGTAAACTCAACCGTGAACCTTCAACCGTAAACTCAACCGGGAACCTCCAACCTCCAAGCTGTGAACGTTGACTGTAAACTCGTGTTTACGGCCGTAATTGTTTCACCTCAAACTATCTTTTTGGCATTTTAGTTAATTTTTCCAAGTCATTTTCAATTAATCAAATGGATTCTCAAGGTCAAGTACTTCATCATGAACTGGATTCCATCATGGGAACTACCACTCGCATTCCCCGTCTGTTATCTGCGGAAGGGTTCCCATAATAGAAATACAGAATTGAAAAATACATCAAAATGAAAGATTTCAAGGTTTGGAGAAGCATCCTAAAAGGACAAATCAAAATAACTACGAATCTTCCAGCTGGACAAGTAATTGACAAACCATACGCTGATTACACTGATGAGGATTTCGAAAAGATTGAAGAACAAGAAAGAGCACTGGCTACTTTGACTATGGCTCTATCTCCTGATATTGCGCAAGGCTTCAGAGAATACACTTCAGCCAAAGCACTGTGGGAAGCTTTGATAGAGGTTTACGAGGGAAATGAAGATATGAAGGAAATCTGTCAGGATATGTTAAGGCAAAAGTTCAACATGTTCAATTATGTCATTGGAGAGACACTGGAAGCTCAATTACAACGATTTACTGCACTTACTACTGAGATGAGTACAGCTGGGATTTACTTGACTAAGTCAGAGATAAACAAGAAATTGTTGAATTCACTTCCAAAGTCGTGGGACATGAATGTGGCTGTTATCAAAAAGACAAAAGATCTAAATCGTCTTAGTCTTGCTGAAACAATGGCAATCATCAAAGCATGTGATCTTGATGACAAGCAACGAGAGATGAACCATGTGAATTCCTACTCAACTGCGAATCTTGGAATTTCCTCAAATAATGCTTTTTCATCTTATATCTCTTCATCAAGTCAAGCTTTTGATGTTCAACATCCCCAGAATCAAACATTTATCACTCCATCAATTACACCATATGTTGCTTCAGCATCTGTCTCCCATCCACATGTTGCTCCAACATCTGTTTCTCATCAACAAAGTCAATCTTTCGGTGTTCCTCAAGCTGTTTCCTCCTCAAGTGACCAGCTATGGCTCCAGTTCCCCATTCCAAAGAAACTGATGAGAATTTAGCTCTTGCGACTGGACTCGTAAATTGCTATAATGCTTTTGTAGCTGGAGAGCTCCCACCTCAAATCTCATTTGCTAACCTGGACCAAATTCATCCAGAGGATGTGGAGGAAATGGACATCACTTGGCAAATTGCTATTGCTATATTCAGGGCTAAGCAATTTTCTAAGAAAACAGGAAAGAATAACTGGGGAATGAATGCGGATAAGAAAGTAGGGTTTAACAAGGGAAAGTTGCGCTGCTACAACTGCCATGAGCTGGGTCATTTTGCTCGTGAGTGTCCTAAACCAGATAGAAGAGTAAACAGTGATCGAAAAATGGTTCCAGTGGGAAATGGCCACGGAAATGCTGCCGTCAACAGTGAGACTGCTAACTTAGCAGTGGTTGCTCAGTCCTTTGACTGGGAGGACCAGATTCAGGCACTGAATATTTTAGGACCTGAAACTGCTCACTTGGCTCAAATCAATGATACTCTTATGGAAGAAGATGAAGTTGATCCTGAAGAAGAAATGATGGAGTTGCAGTTTGCTTTCATGGTATCCTCCATTTCAGAACCTGAAAAGAATGAGGTAAGTTAGTCCTGTTGTTCTCAAACTTGCATTGATAAAATTAACAATCATCTTGAGCATATAGAATTATTACGGAGAGAGAACGAGGACTTGAGATATGAAGGGTATCAACTTAGAAAAGGACAGAAACCCCTGAACGCTCAATTAGAAACAAAAACCAAGGATTTTAGAAAACTTCAGGAAGAGTATAGTATTAAGAGTACACATTATAGATATGTAACTGAACAACTCGCTGAGGTAATTGCTGAGCTTGACACATTGAAAAACAAATTTGAAAATGAAGATTTTACTTTTAGAAAATTTGATGTATCAAGTGAAGTAGTTGAATCAATGATAGAAACCAATTTGAAATTTAAACAGAATCAGTCCAAGGGCTTAGGTTATCACAAAGTGCCTCCTCCTTTTAATCATACCTATACTAATGTCCCTTTGTCAAAAGAGGAAATGGATAGAGAGCCATTTCTTAAATATGGATTTATGTCGGGAAGTAGTATTAATGTCAAAAATACTAACGTTTCTACTTCCCATGCAGATCAATTTTTAAGTCACTCAAAGCAAGAAGCTGCAGGATCTGTTTCTGAAAATAAACATGCTTCTGAACATGATGTTTTTGTTTCAAAAAATGATTCTTTTGTTTCTGATGTTAATGTACATGATACATCTTGTGATACTATTGTGACATAAGAACATGGTTTGGCATGCGAAATTAAAGATTGCACAGTGAACGTGGTGATTTGGGTGTTCAAGAGATGTATTGATTGTATATGGTGTTACACAAAAATGATATAGATCTAGACTACATAAATAACACATACTTACACACTCAACTTTTACACCTCTCAAGCACACCTCTACAAGTGGTATGAACCCACTATTTATAGAGGTGTTTACATGTCTCTCTCTCACTCTCTATCTCTCATGTGTCACAAGGCTAATACTCCACATGCAAGTGGGTTTTACAAAAGTCAAACATTACAAAGTCATTCAAGGAAAACTTTGTACCCCAACATTCTCCCCCTCAAATTTAGGAATGAATGACCCACTTCAAATCTTCCAAAATCGAGCAACTACGCGATCCGAGCCTCAAGGGTGACACATGTCGAAACGAACTTCAATCTTCAATTCTGCCATGATTCTTCAATTTGGGCTCTAGGATGTGAGACCATACAAACCGAGCATCAACGAATGATCACGAGCTTCTCAAACTACAAATTGATCACCAAAAGTTGAGCATAAAAACACACCCCACAAATCTTCAATAAAACCAAACCCATTTCAAAAATAAATCATTTTCGAACTTCCAATTGAATCATTTCGTAAGCTTCAAAAAAATTCAAGGTCACTTCGGTCGTCAAATCCGCATAATATGAAAAATTCAAGTTCGAATTTCCATATAAATTTATCCCCCTTTTTATAATCGAAATTTGATTATAAAACCTTCAAGGAAAGAGAACGTGCTTTATTCGGAATTTTTCGTGTCAAAACTCCCCCTTAACATGTGGCATAAACTTTGTGCATTAATCCGGAAAACCCAAAAAATCTTCAATTTTTAGCTTCGTTCACGGACCGCCTTTGATAAAATTTCTCAAAAATGGGTAGAAATTGTCAATTTCAAAATTATGCAGTGACCCGGTTCGCCCAAAACAGCAAAATATGCAAAACTCTCCCCTTTTCCAAAGCTGGGTAGAAAGCGTCAATTTGAACAAACTGTAGGGGCTTGGAATGCATTTTCTTCAATTTTCAGCAAAAACAGTCCTTTTTCGAATTTGGGTATGAACCGCCAAACATTCGAAGCCTCAGGGACTATTTTCGAAAATTTTGTCTTTGTGCACCAAACATACGAAGAGTTGTCCCAAACATACGAAGCTTCAGAAAATTTTCGAAATTGGGTGAAAAGTGTCAAACATTCGAAACTTCAATTAATCGTTGAGGTTGCCAAATATTCGACGGTTAAGGGACTGAATTTGAAAATTTTCAAATTTTCTTCAAACATACGAAGGCTTTGATCAAATATACGAAGGGTTTTGAAAAGGTGCCAAACAGTCGAAATTTCAGGGGTCATTTTCGTAACTTTGGGTTTCTTTTTCAAAACACACGAAATTTCAATCCTTTCAAACGTACGAAAATTTTTTTCTCTCTCCTCTTCGTACGAAATTTCAAATATGCTTTCCCAAACATCCTTCGTGTAAAATCCAAAACACCATTTTACCCTCTTCGTATAATTCCATTTTTCCCAATCAAACGAAAATTCTCAGCATACGAAGCCTCACTTATGAACAGTAACCTCTTAACCATTCATCCTCTTAATCGACTGTAGAATCAACATACCAATATCAACAATCGACCCTTCGTATCTTCAAAATCCAAACACCGGGACCCTTCGTATATTAGCCCAATTCTTTATCACAATCCAAACAATCGACCATACAGGAAAGGCTTCGATTGATCGACTCCAAACCATCGTCCATACAGGAACCCTTCGTACATTAACGATCAAAATCATCCTTCCAAATCTTCATTCTCACAGCCTTTATCCTTCATTTTTCATCAACATCGACTTGACATCACCGATTCCAAACAATTAACTGCAAACTCAGTAAAAGCTTACTTCCAACGTCGACTCACAATCAGCTTAGCGTTTCGAACATTGACTCCAAAATCGACATTAACACAATTTCAAATCAAAATTTTCGATCATCACACCAAAGACTTCGATCGAATGACTCCAAAATCGTTTCGTCAACACAAAATCACACCCAGACTCCAAATATTTCGACCATCAACAACAAAATTTTCATCATTCACTTTTTATTCACCCCAAACACATCAACAATCTTCAAAATCAGATACTCTACTGTTCTTTCTTAAAGCATCAAAACCTTGACCCTTCGCACATTGACTTAGATCAAGCATCCAATTTCCCAGACTTCACATTAATCATTCAAACCACAACATCCAAAATCGACTTAGACTCCTGGACATCGATCTCAGCTGTAATGATTCGATTTTCAATTCCAAATCCAAAACCCAAGTATCGAACAACATTCATCTATTGAGTTCAACATTAAGAACATAGAATCAACCAATTTTCGAAATTAACTGTCAAATTGAACTTGATTTCGACACACACAACCTCAAAAAAACTTGTATCTATCGATTTCATCTACCAATTCATCAATTCATCATACAATCATCGACTTTGACTTTTTCACAGTTTGACTTTTCGGATTCAAAGATCAACAAACACCAAATTCATGATTCTATTGCCCGATTTTAGATCAAACAAAGAATATTCAACTTGTTGTTCATTACATTCAAGTGTTCTTGGTCAAGATTATCAAAATCAATGGACCAATTTTGGAATTCTTCACTTTGACTTGATCATCATCGATTTTGGTATTAACGAAGCTAGAGAAAATCGATTCACAAGTTCTGATAACCAAGGATTGCTAATCAATTTTAAAGAACGATGATAAGATAACGAAAATGAAAGAATGATCAAAAGTCGATTCAAGAATATCAACAACGTACAACCATGAAAGCATATGGCGTACAGAAGGCGAACAACACTGAATTAGAGTTAAATGGATTTAAAGCAATCTTGGGCTCAAATAGTGAAATCGAGAAATGTATTAGATTTGAGAAAATAGGCTTACAAATCCGTTTCTGAATAGTAATTGATCTATTCGTTAGAATCAATAATAACGAAAATATTGGGCTCTTTGTTGACTGATATATGAATCAAGAAATTGTGTTGGATCAAATTATCGTTGAACAGTAACAACATTATTTGGTTTTAGTCTTGATCTTCACAAAAATTTGTTGAATCACCAATGGGGTAAAAACAAATTAGATTCAACGAAACAAATTGATCAAAATTAAAAAACGTAACGCACGATTCATTTATTACGAGAGATCATAGAGAGAGACTCACCAAAAATGCTCCAATTGTGACAAATGTTGCCAAACCGAGAATCGTTCTTCAAAAATCACGTTGATCTTGAAGACCCGCTCTGATACCAATTGTTGTGACATAAGAACATGGTTTGGCATGCGGAATTAAAGATTGCACAATGAACATGGTGATTTGGGTGTTCAAGAGATGTATTGATTGTATATGGTGTTACACAAAAAGGATCTAGATCTAGACTACATAAATAACACACACTTACACACTCAACTTTTACACCTCTCAAGCACACCTCTACAAGTGGTATGAACCCACTACTTATAGAGGTGTTTACATGTCTCTCTCTCACTCTCTATCTCTCATGTGTCACAAGGCTAATACTCCACATGCAAGTGGGTTTTACAAAAGTCAAACATTACAAAGTCATTCAAGGAAAACTTTGTACCCCAACAGATACTTCTACATCAGATCATGTTGATTTAAATTTCTTTGACATATTTGATGATTTGTTTGATAATTCTGATGTTCCTGAACTTGATGTTCCTGTTTCAAGCACATCCACTTCACCAATCACACAACCGGATTCACCCCCACCTATCACACAATCTGATAATTGCATATATTCTTGTGGTAAAAGTAAGAGTGTCAATTAAGAGAGCAAATCAGACAAAGGCAGTATCAGTTACAATAATAATAAGCAGATTTGTTTTAACTGTGGTACTGCCGGTCACATCGCTAGGAATTTTCCTAATAGGGCATTTGTGTATTTTTCATCTAAAAGAGGAAAGAAGTCTCAAGGAAGATGTTTAATTAGAAAGTCCTCGAGATCTCGTCCTCGAGATCATGATTGGAAGGCTAATCAAAACCAGAAAAGGGCAGTTTTTCAAAAGAACAAACAGGTTTTCCATAATAAAGTCACAAACAGTTTGCCAAAATCGAGCTCGGCTAAGCCAAGGTCGATTTCGTCAAAACGGGGATCTGGATCTTCAACCTCTTCTAGTAGAAAATTCAAATGCCCAAAGCAAACTGAAAAGAAAATTGTTTCAAAATCACCCGTGAGTGTTAAGAAACCTAAATGCCAGTGGGTGTCGAAATTATCTTCCAATAAATCATCATCATCCTCTGAAAATGTTTTACATGATGATTCAAAATCAAAAGGATTAAAAGATAAATTTGTATCGTAAAGGGTCCACCCAGGAAAGAAATGACCTGGGTCCCCAAATCTAAATGATCCCGCTCATTTTGCAGGGACAGTTGCGGAGGAATGTCGTCAGACTATGGTATGTCGACAGCGGCTACTCCCGGCATATGACAGGAGACATCTCCCAATTGAACGACATTCAGACTTTTAACGGGGGATTTGTTTCATTTGCGGGCGGTGATGGCGGAAAAATCACTCAGAGAGGAACTGTAACAAACGGAGTGCTGAGTTTCGAGAACGTCAACTATGCTCCCAAGTTAAAGCATAGCTTGTTAAGCGTCTCTCAGATTTGCGACAAGGGTTATTCAACGTATTTTACTGATAAAGAGTGTATGATCTTAAAGCCAGGCATTGTCATCCCGGATGAGTGGATTCTTGTCAAATCAAAGCGAGATGGAAATGCTTACATTATGGACATGAATAACAACATACCTGAGCAAGTCACCTGCCTCTTTTCAAAAGTCTCAGAACAAAACGCTATGTTATGGCACCGACGACTCGGTCTTGCTAACGCTAAGAATCTAAATCGTCTTGCTAAAACCGAAATGGTGCGTGGCCTGCCTGTCAGAGACTTCATAACATTTGAAAAGTGTGTGTCATGTGCCCAAGGAAAGCATCACAGGAAACCACACCTACCAAAGCAAATCAACTCAAACATCCATGTGCTCCAATTGTTGCACATGGATTTATTTGGTCCGGTCAATGTCCTAAGCATCAATAGAAACTCATACTGTCTAGTTGTTATTGATGACTTCTCGCGTTTTTCGTGGGTTTTCTTCTTAAACAACAAAGCTAGGGTATCTGATCTGATCAAGAAATTCATCGTGATAATTGAGAACCAAACAAATAACTGGGTGAAGGCGCTTAGAAGTGATAATGAAATAGAATTCAAGAATGCAAATCTTGATCACTTTTGCGCAGAAAAGGGAATTGTGCGTCAATACAGTTCAGTTCGCACGCCTCAGAAAAATGGTGTTGCTGAACGGGGAAATCAAACGCTGCAAGACGTTGCAAGGACAATGTTGTGTGACTCAAAGTTACCAGTTTTCTTTTGGGATGAGGTGATTAACACTGCTTGCTATGTTCAGAATCGTGTTTTGATCAACAAAGCCCAGATGAAGACTCCATACGAAATTCTATACGGTTACAAGCCATCTGTCAGTCATTTCCATGTATTTGGCTGCCCTTGTACCCTTCTTCACCTGGAGTCCAACCCGAAGTTTAATGCCAAAGCTGATGACTGCTATTTCGTGGGGTATGCGGCTCGCACCGCATACAGGGTTTACAACAAAAGAACAAAGCAAATTGTAGAATACTTTGATGTGCGTTGGCTGGAGGAGAATGAAACAGATGATAGAGTGGGTCTTGATTGGCTGTTTGATTACACATCATTGTTCAAATCGTTCAATATGTGTTCCGATAGTTTATCTGGTTCCACTTCGGGTTCGAAGTTTGTACCTAAAGATGAAGACGAAGACGTTGTTTACAGACAGCCAATAGTTTCTTCTGTGATTCCATCGGTGGAGTCATCTGTTGCAATTCCTAGTCCAGAATCTCCAAGTCAACAACAAACTCCAGATGTTGATGCCACTCCTATTACTCCTGATGAAAGAGAGTTCATGTCACGAGATGCTTCCGTTGTTACTCAAAATTTTATGGAACTTCTCTTTCCTGAGCAAATTGCAAATGAGTTTGTCGCAGATCCTACTAATGAGACTGGTTCTTATGATGTGGATCCTTCAGCAGATGATGGAGTTGTTAACGTTCCCAATCTTCCTGTTTCACTTAATGACATCAGCCAGGAGATACCTTCACGTATTCAACGAGATCATCCGATCGAGAATGTCATTGGCCAGCTGGGTGACGGTGTTAAAACAAGAAGCCAGAGTGGAGATGTCAATAGATGTCTCTATTCTTGCTTTATCTCTCATATAGAGCCAAAGAACGTTGAAATGGCTTTGAATGAGCCCATCTGGGTAGATGCTATGCATAAAAAGCTAAAACAATTTGAAAAACTTGGGGTTTGGAAGCTGGTTGAACTTCCTAAAGGCAAAAAGTCTCTTGACACTCGTTGGGTATACCTCAATAAGAAAGACGATTCCGTAGTCATAGTGCGTAATAAAGCAAGATTGGTGGTTCATGGGTTTAGACAGATCGAGGGTCTTGACTACACTGAGGTTTATGCTCTGGTGGCTCGCTTGAAGGCTATCCGTATCTTCCTTGCATACACTTCTTACATGAACTTCACTGTTTATCCGATGGATGTCAAGACAACCTTCTTGTATGGCAAGGTGAAGGAAGAAATCTACATTGATCAACCCCCTGGGTTTGTTAAATTAAAGCTTCCTAATCATGTCTACAAGTTGGACAAGGGGTTGTATGGGTTACATCAAGCTCCTCGAGCGTAATATGCAACTCTCACAAAGCACTTGCTTGAACATGGATATTCTCGCGACACTATCGATCAAACTTTGTTCATCAAGCATGTGGGTAATGATCAGATTCTAGTCCATATCTACGTTGACGACATTATCTTCGGGTCTACAAGTCCACAGCTTTGCAAAGAGTTCGAAGGAGTGTTGAAAAAGAGGTTCGAGATGAGCTCGTTAGGCGAAATGACCATGTTTTAGGGGCTTCAAGTCCAACAAAGATCAACCGGAATCCTGATTCATCAAGCAAAGTATGTGGTCGATATACTTGAGAAGTTCGGGTTTCAAGACGCAAAACCTGCTTTGACGCCAATGGCGGAGAGACCCCTGCTGACTCCAGATACTGATCGGTTCGTTGATGTATCTATCTTCAAGCCGACCAGACATCATGTTTGCAGTTTGTCAATGCGTACGTTATCAGGCTAATCCTAAACTTTCACATCTTATTGCTGTCAAAAGAATCTTTCGGTACCTCAAAGCCACACCAAAATTGGGTCTTTGGTATCCGAAAAATTCTGAATTTGATTTATATGCATTTGCTGACAGTAATTATGGAGGCTGTGAGCTTGACAGGAAATATACGTCTGGGGGGTGTCAATTCCTTGGTAACCGGCTGGTGTCTTGGCAGTGCAAGAAACAACACACCGTCTCAACCTCAACAGCAGAAGCGGAATATGTTGCTGCCTCTGCCTGTTGATCTCAAGTTATATGGATCCAACATCAGCTGTTGGACTACGGTTTAAATTACTTAGAAACCCCTATATTCTATGATAATGAGGCTGCAATTCAGATTGCTAAAAATCCAGTCCAGCATTCAAAAACCAAGCATATTGACATCAAAATTCATTTCATCAGAGATTGTTATGAGCGTTCGCTCATTCGGCTGGAACAGGTTCCCAGTGCTAATAATGTGGCGGATCTGTTCACAAAGCCGTTCAACAAAGCTCGATTTGATGTGCTTGTGAGCTTTTTGGAAATGCTTTCTTTTGAGGACTAATTTTTTCTTTAGGTTAGCTTAAATTTGCACATTTTAATTTCATTCTCACCCATGCACAAATTTAGGTGGAGAAATAATCAAAAACCAAACAAAAAAGATAAAAACTAAAAAAATCCAAAAATAGTGTTATTTTTGTTTTATTTTTTTTAGAAAAATATTCCAACAACCCAAAAACATTAGAAAATCAGAAAATCCAAAAATATGTTGTTAATGGAATGTGCTTGCAGGAGATGTGTTGGGAAGTGATATAATCAAGTGATAACGAGCAGCCTGAATCTGTGTAAGGTGCCAAAGTCGAATTGTCTATGCTCTTTGTTCGATGCGCGGGTAGGCACGAAGGGTTTCTTAAATGGACTTGACTAGGATCAGATGAACTTAAGGAATTTAAAGACTTGACAAATCTAGAACTAGATAGTTCCTTTTAGCCTGACAATACGACGCTTGGGTAGGTTGAGCAGAGAGATATACATGGGAATCTGCAGATACATTAAATGATCTGTATCTAGAACTGTGGATTAACTTTTCCTCGATGTGCGGACTTTGTCCTTAATTCCGGTATTGACGGGGCGACTGGGGAATTCCGATAAATTAGGTCTGTAGAAAGTTATTTTCTTTCTTTCTTACTGTCAGTCATATGTTACCTCCTACGTGTGATTGAAAGATCCGACCTGGACTATAACATATGCAATTTTGTCTCTCTGCATCTTCTTCTATGCTATTCTTTCTATCTATTAGCCATATGTTGTCTCCTTTGCGCGATTAATAATCTGACATGGTACACATCATATGCAACATTCTTCTTCTCAATCCATCTAAACTCTAGTTAGTCATATGTTTCACTCTCTGCGTGATTGGAAGAGATCCGACCTGAGTGTATAACATATTCATTCTAAATCTATCTTCTTCCTTAATAATTGTCTACTCATCTGATGTAAGGAGTATTCTGGAAGAACTTGATTATTGGGGCATATCAGGAAGCGGGAAACACGTTCTAATACAATTAAAAGTGAACACTTATAGGTTGTCTGTAGATCTCGCTGCTCAATTTAGGTGGGCAATAATATTCTTGGTCGTCGTCCGCTGAATGGTCTTTTAGGAAATTTATATAAGTTCATAGGATCTAATGTCTTGTCACTTATAGTTAATCCTAAATTTGTCACAACCTTTCGTGTTTAAGTAGACCACAATACCGGCCATCGACCAGACATAGACATGAATGTAGAAGTACCGACAAGCGGAGTAAGACTGTCTAATAACTTTGATCCCAATATCACAAAATCTTATCAGTGTTTGTTAAAGTGAAAGTAGTTTTAAATTCCTGTTAATTATTTTTCTAATTCTTGAATCTTATTTTTCATTTTGATAAATTTTTTATTTTTTATATTCATAAAATATGTTTTAAGTTTAGTTTTAGAAATTAGTTTTATTTTCTTTTTTATTATTTTTATTATTTTTATTATTTTTATTATTTTTATTATTTTTATTATTTTTATTTTTATTTTTGTCCTCAAAATGTTTTATTTTTTATAAAGGTTTTTGGGTATTGGACTTTATCATTGTGGATTGCGGCCCATGAAATTTTTGGTCCGGGTATATATAGAAAAGGAGACAGCCGATAACCCTCTATTCCTCATTTTCTTCATTCTGGCCGCAAACTCTCCATTATCTCTCTCTCTAAAACAATTTCGTGAGTTTTGGTGAAATTGATCCGATAGCTTCAAAGGTATGCTAAAACCGACCAGGAATATGATACTCTCGCATCAAATCGACGCCTTTTCAAGGTTGAATCGAAGAAAAACCAACTGTCGCCCTTTACGCCCAAGGCAGTTTACGGCCAAGGCAGTTTACGGTCAGGCTGTTCACGGCCAGGCTGTTCACGGCTAGGCTGTTCACGGCCAGGCAGTTTACGGTCAGGCAGTTTACCATTGTGAATTCCCTTTTGGTCAATAAATTTGATATTTCTTCGTGTGTCTCACTTACAAGCGAAATTAAAACTGCAAATTTCAGTGAAACGTAAAATCTTAAATGTTTTATAAATTTTGTTTTCTCATTTGATTTGTTTGTGTGCAGATTGAAATGGCAGAACTAAAGTTTGCTGACAATCACAACCTAGCCATCATCTTGACTTATCCTCCGACCGCTCACGGAGAATTCGAGTCCATGATGCATGGATTGCGAGAGTGTTGCTTGTCTACGGCTTTGACTGTCAATCCAGATATTTATCAAGGATTGATTAAGGATTTTTGGAAGTCTGCATCGGTTAAGAAAGGAAGTGATGGAGTTGTTTCTATTGAAGCAACGGTCAAAAACTGCAAATTTACCATCAATGAGCAGTTCATCAGAAGCACTCTCAAAATTAACGATCAATCAACCTTCTCTCCTGAGCTCGAGATTTCCCAAATTGAAGAATATCTTGTCAAAATGGGATATGAAGGTGTTTTCCCTCCAACCATGAAGAAGTTGCTGCCACCGTTTTGGAGATTTCTAAATCATGTCTTTGTGAGCTGCATTTCTAGAAGAAAGTCTGGCGCAGATGAGATCTCCCTAAGAAACACTGGTGCCATCGTCTCTCTGGCTGTGGGATTGGACTACAACTTCTCCAAGTTCATTCTCGAAGTATTAATTGCAAACATCAAAGGGAAGACTTGGGACAGGTTCTTGTTGTACCCTAGGTTCATTCAAGTCTTCATTGATGAACAATTTCCTGAAATGGCCAAAGATGGAGAAATCCTCGACATGAAGTCTTTAGGGCCACACACCATCGGATTAATAAAGCAAAACAGAAAGGGAAAAATAACTTTTCAAGGAAAGTTCCCCTTAGTGAAGTTTGGCTTGTTTGACGATCCAAGTGAGGCATCTGAGTCTCATGTTTCATCTGATCGTGTGACTTCTGAAGATGACACTTTTTTTTTAAAGATGACGTTATTTTGGTTTCTGATCACAAAGATGATGAAGCTACTCCTGCTCCCATTGTAGCTGAAGAGCATGACCTTCACTCTGTACAAGTTGAGAGTGATTTTAACGAAGAAAATAATTCCTTTGAGGATTTGGATCTTTTGGGCTTTAACAAGGATGATATTCCTTTGAATCTTGTAGTACATGCAAACCTTTTGTCAAATGAGGATCTTGACTCTTTCTTTGACACTATCCATGATGTTTCTCATACAACAACGGAGATCAGGGAGTCAGAAGACGTTCTTGAAGCTACACATCCCTCTCCAACTCAACTGGCTGAAACCTCAACTCCTATGGAGACATCTTCGAAGATTCCTCCCTCTGAGAATGTCACTACTACCATTGAGCCAGTAATAAGTGAACATCTGACAACTCAGACCTCCTCGCCTTCAATGAAGAGGAGAAGACTTGACCCTAGACCAGGTGTATTCGTGCCTGATCTATCTCATGGTCTGTCAACTCCACCAATTACTACTTCCATTGCTACTTCACCTATTCCATCCAATGAAGGTCCAAACACATTTTATGAAGCTGGTGGTTCGTCTGTTCCTTTAGGATCCTCTCCTCTTAGGCCCTATCATGATGTTGCATCTGAGAGGCTTGCTCTTCATTTGGCCGACGAACAGTGCTCAGTGCCTTCCTCCCAAGCTCAAGGAATTTTTATTGAGGAAGGCCACTCAAAAGAGGATGATCCCACCATAACTGGACTTCAAAAGGAAAGCAGTGTGCTTAATCAGAAGAATATTGAGCTTGATATCCGGGCGACTGATCTTGAGGCTGAAAAGGCCCAACTCAAAATTCAGGTTGCAGATCTTGAGGTGGATAAAACTTTAAAAACTCAACAAATTTCGGATCTGCAAACTCATCTGGAATCCTTGACAGCAAGCTACTTTGACCTTAAGAAGAAGCTGGCAGAAGAATTTGGCGACAAATTGAAGTCTTCAGTTGAACATCTCAATGCTGGCCAGCCTTCTGCTCAACAAGTTGAAGACCCCCCTGTTGACCCGCCTGCTCAAAGAAGAACTATGATTGTCGATCGATTCGATAAGGAACCAGCTCAATCACTAAGCGTTGTTGCACTCAAACGTGCCAAGTTAGCAGCTTCTGACAAGAAAAAGCAACTTCGCTTCAAGAAATCTTCTGATCAAAATGTTCCTGGATATAAACCCACTATCACCGTCACTGATCTTGAACAGAAGAAATTTGGTCACAAGTATGGTGACAGAACGGGAATTATGTCATTGGGCTTCCATGACAGGCTCAACATGTGGATTGTAAAGCGCAAAAGCAAAAATGTGGAGTACTGTAGAGATTTCCATGATTTCCATTCATGGACAAGAGTTAATCTCTCAGAATTATCCAGTGCTCCTTTTTCAAATCCATCAGGTGATCCAAAGGCTTCGCATTTCAAACTTTTCTTGGAGGATCAAGTAAAGAAGGGGTTCCCTGGCATGAAGACTGCTGAGTCTTTTATCAAATGTTTCCCTAACGTGCTAGATCCCAAGACCAACCAGCCCTTTCAGACTGTCATGTGGCCGCCAACAAATCAAGTCAGACAAGTTACGGTGTTGCAAACCTTCAGTGATGGATCTCTCAAAAACATGCATTACTAGGTCTATGATGAAACTACTGCATCTGCTGTCATCAAGTTCGAAGATGGCTGTTTTCGCTTGTACGATAAACAAGACCTACTTCAATTTGGGAAGTGGGATATTCATCATCTGGCCCTACATCAGATCAAGGTTGCTGAAGATATTTTCGAGCCTACTGCGAAAGAGTACACAACAATGGTTACATAGATTATTGCTAAGGGGATGTGGCAAGGGGAAATGGGAGGGTCCGATGTTCTTGTAATTGAGAGAGACCGAGTTACAGCTAGCCCCAAACCAAGGGGGAAATTGAAGGGTCCATGTTATGGTTTGGGCTAGGCTTTTGATGTATAGGTCATTTAGTATTGTAATAGAAGTGTTTTGGTATGTTTACGACCGTAAACAGGTTTACGGCCGTAAACCTGTTTACGGCCTTGTCTAGTTTATGGTCAAGTCTTCTTTCCTATATATAGGACCAATCTGTGTCTGTTAGTGGTTGTTGATTCATAGTGTTTACGGCCAGTCAGAGTTGTACCAGACGTTTACTTAATACAAACGTGTGCAAGCTTTGATTCATTCTTCTTCTACTCAATTCTCATCTTGTTTGATTGTTAGAATGCTTGATCACTAGTTAAGATCCTGTTTCTAGGACCTTACACTTCAAGGCCTAGGAATGATGGAAGCTGAATTTGTTCCGAAACCACTTTCGCATACATAATGATTACACTGCGAATCGGTGCGAACGTTCACAGTCATTCGTAGTCTACTGTTCATTCGCTTTCTACTTTAACACTACGAATCGGTGCGAACGCTTACAGTAATTCGCAATCAACTGTTCATTCATGGTTCGGATTTTCCAATATCCTTTTGTACTTTATGTATATTATTTCTTATCTTTATTTCATTTTTCAATCTTTTCTGTTTTTAATTCTTTTTCATAAAATTTCATAATACAAACATATTTTATTTGTGTTTTTTTAATTTTATTTTCACAAATCTCAAAAACATGAAAAATATCTTAAGAAGATCATGGAGGCACAGATTCGTATCATATCTCAATTCGTGTGATAGGGCGGGAATAAATCTCTATATCTATGCATTAGCTAAGTATCCCTAGAAGCATGTTGTTGCATGTTGACCAAAGCCTCAAGCGACTCCATGTGAACCCTTAATGATTCGATCATACCTACCTTACTCTTCTCATTTTGAGTTAAGAGTTGTCTGCTTGGTCACTTTCGCATAGCAGATGTACTTTCGTTTCTTTACACCATCTTACAATATTCTCCATCAAATTCGCTTTCACAAAAGTAACCCTTGAGACTCTCAGCTATACCACTGAGTTTTATGGTTACACAACATCTATGTTAATGATCTTAGCTTCGTCTACCACGAACTGAGTGAAACCCAAAATCCAACACACTTAAATGAATTGACGGTGAACAATTAAATGTTTAAGTTTTTCACCATGGAATTAACGAAAACCACTTTTGTGGTTTGTACCAAGAAATCTCTTTTTCTTTTGCGAGATCTTTATGATGTGCTCTTATCCCAAGACACTTCTGTTGGGTTTTGAGCATTCTAACACTCCTAAGTGTACATGCAAGCCTAAATACCTTGGATCTATGTTTTCTCTATTATACATGCAAATATGAACTTTCAAAGGTATTCATCCTAACTAGCATAATAACATTGATTCATATGAATATATCAAGTTAGAATTACATACCTCTTTGATGTAGAATGACTTCATGAAGCTTGAGTGCCTAGTGCCCCAAGTGTGACACCTCAAATGGTTCACACAACACCAAATACACTTGGAATAACTTGAGAGAACATACACACTTCATGAAAATCGGCTACCCCTCATGTTCATACTCTAGTGACCGATTTTGTCAACAATAAGATGCTTATATAGTTAGTGACAATTAGGGTAAACCCTAATTGTCATGGATTTCCATTTCCTTGGATCCATGGGTTCAAATACTCCATGGAGCATCCATGGAGTATCTTATGGGTTTTAGGCCAACTTGACAATCCATGGAGCATTAGCCCACTATACAAGTATGGGTGATTTACACAATCAACCCATATATTTAATTAGTCTTCTTTTGATCACTTAATTAATTCCAAACTAATTCTTGATCAATACTAATTAAATAATCTTATTAATATATTATAACTTATAATATATTAATAAACCTTAAGTGTTATTTCTCTCATTATAGTCTATCCAAATGCATGATGCCATGCAACCCAAATGGACCATGCCGGGTCGGGTCAAGTCTTACCAATTATAGTTATGGACTTAGACATTAATCCAACAACTTCTTCCCATAAGATCCAATTATATATATATATATATATATATATATATATATATATATATATATATATATATATATATTGAGATTTCAGGATTTAATCTTATCACTAAAATAATTCCAAACCTACTCGTTCAACTGACTATACTGATCACACGAGTACTTCATTCAGCTCTCGAACTTATGTCAAGTTTCGGAGTTTAAATGAATATGTAGCCACCTAATAAGCCTACTAAAAGATGTCTTTCAATGTGTCACAACTGGAAATTCTGATACCTTGTAAAACCCTTAACAAAGAATGACATTGTAGCTAAAACTAGAAAACATGTATGGTGTTTATTCAATGACAACAAAATTCCATCAAATACCCTATACAAACTTTCAAATAGTCAACAAAAGTTGAAAACCATAAAAATCCCAGTTTAAGTCCATTTTGGACTAGGATTTTCTTATTGGGCCTAATGGACCAATAAGCTTCCAATTTGACTATTTTGGGCTTAGAACTCTTATATGGGCTCTAATTGGACCCACTTTCTTTTATTTTAACATTTTGGGCCATAATGGGCCTAGAATGAAATAAAATACCCTTATTGGGCCATAACAAATTTAATTAAACCCAAAGGGCCATAAAACTCATGCTTTGATGCATATTGGACCCATATCTTGGACTTAAGCACAAAAGGCCCAAATCCTCTCTCTTTTCTCTTTCTCGGCCCAAGAGGAAAACAAAAAAAAATGGAAATTGATGAAATAAGGAGGGTTAGCCACCTCCTTATTATATTTTGGTCTTCTATGCAACCATCTCATACTTCCAAGCATCCATCACTTCACTTATCTCTCTTCTCCCCTCTCTTTTTTCTTCGGCCAAGAACCCATCAGACACACCCACACTCTTCCAAATTCTCTCAAATACTCACAAGAACACTCTTACATCTTCTCTCTAATTTTCAAGAATTTAAACATGTTCAAGAAGAGTTTCATCATCAAAAATCATCAATTCTTGGTAAGTCCTACCACACTTAACTTGTATAACTTCATCTTCATGTTAGATCACTCATTCTAAGTAAGTTTTTGGTGATCATACTCCTAGAAACCTACTAAGTTCGAGATCCACCTAAGAAAGCTTGCTAGGGCCGAAAATAACATCAAACTCTTTCACTTCTTCTTCAAAACCGAGATCCACAAGAAAAGGTGAGTTCATACCCCTCTCTTTTCGGGTTTCACAAGTTTTATGGGGGAGAATACAAGTAAAATGTGTAGATCTATGTGTATGTGTATGTTATGTATGATTTCATGTATGTAAGTGTAATTTTATGTGTTTATGTGGTAAATATGTAACAAAAAGGGAAGAAATCTCGAGATCTATGACACAAAAGAAGAAAAAAACATGATCTAATATACTTTTATTGAACAAGTCAAGAAAAGTTCCTAGCTTAAGTCATAATAAACAAAATGCAACATAAAACTCATTTTTGGGCTAAATTTGTGAAACAATTAAAAGTTGAGTTGAGAGTGGCCATCCACGGTTTTCTTAAGGACTAATAGAGTCAAAACAGTAAAAATAAATGTTTTTATGAATATCATACTCTTTAAAAGGTTAGAAATGTAATTTGTAGCTTAATGGGCCAATTTTTGGGTTTTTCGGCCCATTGAGCCCAAAATTGCGAAAAACGAAATTTTCAAGGGATTGAAATGATAAACTTCTCAAAACAGGAGGTAAAAAGGGTAAACAAAACCAATTCAGGGGTTAAAATGATTTATTTTCCAAACAAGGATAAAAAATGTAAACTTTTTGGATTTTGGGCCAAAATTGTAAAAGTTGCGAAATGTTTGGGTTTTAACTGAAAAAATTTCTTACTGGAAGGGCTGAAACTGCCAAAGAGAAAATTTTGAACTAAAATCATCATTTAAACAAGTCTATGGGTCAAAAATGTCAAGAAAATGGTTTAAGGGCCTAAAATGTTTCTTTTTCAAAAATAAGGGACTAAAATTGTTATTTTTATTAAAGAAGGGCTGAAAAGGTCAAACCAACATTTTGAACCAATTATTTTGTTTTTAAGATATTTGAGTCAAAAATACCAAACTACAACTCATGAAAATAGAAAGATGAATATACATATAATTCAAAATATCGTTATAAACAACCGACCGGCCTCGTGCCGATACGAAGATAACAATCGTTCAATCAAACTTTCCAACAATCATACTATACCTAAAACAAGTAAATATCCAAATAGTTGAGCTTGAAAGATCCTAATCATGCTTATTGGGGCTTCGTGGTCCATTGACATGACTTTTGGGTTTAACACTAATAATAAATGTTTATTGGGCCTCCGGTGACCCAATTACATGTTTAAGGGACCCTCAATATCATATATAAGCTATTAGGCCTTGGTGGCCCATTAGCATTGCTAGTAAGGTCCAAATTAAATCAAATATGAAATGGGCCAATGCATCCTTCATATAACCAACAACCTTAAATAACACACGTAATTAGTAGGACCTTGTAATCCTCTTCTCCTCGTTTGTTAGGCTTACCGTCAATTCAAGTAAACAAATACAGATCGTTAATCAATAGTAATCAATTTCGTTTGGATTAAGTGAGTAATAACGGGCGACACCTCTGAGGGTCGTTCGTAGTCTGTTGTTATAATCAAAGTCTCCTGGAAGGAGAGCGGGAGTTTGTGTATAGATCTATACGGGGGTGACTCCCCCACACCTCAGCTGTTCGCTACAGTTAGACTCGGCGAGTGTAGGGTGACAAAATCTTAAGATCAATTCTGGCGTACATTAGGATGCCAAGACAGACAAACTAGTCATTATTATGCATGGTTATAACGACTCACGTAATTAAATAAATCCAATACTATCCGAGTAATCAAGGAAAAGTAATCAAAATCACTCGTGTAGCGGTATAACAATTTGAAAACAATTATATTTTATGTTATCGGAAAACATCGGGTTTTTCGAGGAAATCAACACCACTCACTTGTATTTTTTTCTATAACTACAATACAAAATTTCCCATTTATACACGTTTTGAAATCATGCATGCACTAACTTATGGATCTTCACACTTTGGTAAACAATTGTCTTTTCAGAAAATATCGGATTTTCTGGGTTTCAAAAACTACAGAAATCATTTTTATCACAACCCTGGTTATGAACTCACCAACATTTCATATGTTGACGTGTTTTCAAAATAACTTGTATTCTCAAGTAACAGGTAAGCTGAAGGGCAATATCAAGTATGTTAGGATGTTATGTTTTGACAACTCTCAAACAATTGATGCTATGGATATGTAGTATATAAACAATATACTGGATGTGAACAATGTAAATCGTTATGTATTAATGCATGGTGAAGTTTATGTTGTGTTTAATGTATAATCATTGTGATGCTATTCAATTTAAGTCATGCGAGCCCTCGGACGTTTCCGCCGTCTGGTTCGAGGGTGTGACAGGTTGGTATCAGAGCTCTGTTTATAGTGAACTGGCATATCTAACCACACATTGATATGCAACTACAAACCAAAGAGGGACAAAAACAACTCTGTACAAAACAAATAAAACACAACGATAAAACACCTCTACTTGTATGATATAGGAAAAGAATATAATACCAAATCAAATAAGATAATACTGATATCTCGGTTAAGTCGGGTTGTTCTTAGTTGTATTAAGGGGTGAATGTAGCCTGATCAACTACATTTCCTCCGAAGTACAACTATTACATGCCCCGGGGAAACCTCGATGGTCGGTAAACCTAAAAACATACCCCTCTGTTACCAAGAAAAGAACATCAACTCAATTTACATAATAATTAAAACATCTTAGGAATAATATTAGTACATTTATACACTCTCACAGACAGTATGGCCGACTTCCATCACCCCGGAGATCCGTATCTCCCTAATCAGGGGAATAATGGATGGCTGGAGGAGGAACCTGAAGAAGACCCTGAGGAGGGGTCTGAAGAGGAACCTGAGGCGGAAGTCGAGGGCGGACCTGCTGAACCAGTGGTGGACCTGGAAGAAGAGGAAGCCGAAGAAGACCTTGAGGAGGAACCCAACGATGACGGTGATTCGGACGCGGAGTCCGAAGTCATCAACCCCCTTACCCAACTAGGGTGTCCGCTCATCGGATGGGCCCGACTGGCCCTACAACCCCCTGGGGTATCGATCTTTGGAGGTGGAGCAAACAGCAGAGACAGCGACCTCCGTTTGGCATGGCACGTGAGTTCTACGACTTGAGGGAGGGAGGACCAGCTGATCGCGCGCTTCCGGTCTTGGTGAGACGATTGCGGAACACTGGCGACCTAGCTCAGAGCACCTCCGATCAGATGCACCAGATGCGGACTAGAGTCGAGCGTGCAGAACAGGAGATGCGAGAGGTTATCCGAGAGTTCCAAATGAGGCAGGTGAGGTGGGAGACTCACCTCCGAGACGCGGAATGACAGGTGGCTCGCCTTCAGGGAGCGTCCACTTCTTCAGCACCACCCCCTGGCGCATCCCACCATGACTAGGGCTAGTCATATCTATCTTTAGTATTATGCTTATATGATATATGCTATGTACCATCGACTCTATGTTTAAGTGATTACACTACTCATAGGGTCGTTATGCTGCCGAACTTGCACCACTTATATATGCTCCTTCGAGCAAATTTTCACATATCAAAGTACGGATATTATTAATGGAAAATTTTATGTGCTCGATTGTGATGTTGTTATCTGTTATGTGTTATGTATCTATGATTGTATGTTAACATGTGAAACCACTTAAGTAAATGCAATACACCTAGTTTATAGGACCACAACCTCACAAAAATCATAGGCACTCAACATCTTTCCGTTCCATGACAGAAAGATGCCTCAACAACCAACCCGTGGAAACCCTGGACCAACCCCACCCGAAGTCAACTCAGCTGCATTCCAAGCAGCTGTATCTGCTGCGGTCACCGCAGCCATGGCGCAAATCCACCAAGGGAACAATGGTGGAGGCAATGGACAAGGGGCTGGAAGTTAGAACAACGGAATAAATAAAGGACCTACCAAGACGTGCTCTTACAAGGATTTCACCAATGCCAAGCCACGAACATTTAATGGCACACGGGGAATGATAACCCTAAAGAGATGGATTGAAAAGGTGGAATCGGTATTCGAGATATGTGAATGCCCCGAGGAGGTCAAAGTGAAGTTTGCTGCATGCATATTTGTTGACTAGGCTCTTACCTGGTGGAATGGACATGTAGAGGCCATGACTCTCCCCGTAGCCAACACTATGCCGTGGGCAGAGTTGAAAGAAATGCTGATAGCCGAGTACTGCCCGCGAGGCGAAATTCAGAAGATGGAGCAAGAGTTGTGGAACCTCATTGTCCGAAACTCCGACATTGATGCATACATATCTAGGTTTAGCGAACTGTCACTGTTGTGTCCTGGCATGATTACTTCAGAGGGAAATAAAATCGAACGATTCATCTGGGGATTAACTTCCCCAATTCAAGGAAATGTGATAGCTGCAAACCCCGAAACCTTCGACAGTGCCAAGAGGTTGGCCAAGAAACTGTACGACCACAACAACAAGTAGGGAAAGAAGCCAGTGGAAACTAAAGGCAAGAAGGAGAGTGACAACAAGAAGGAAACGAACAACAAGAGAAAAGGGCGACAAGGCTCAGAGTCGTCAAAGAAGCCACAAACGGTGACAGTCAATGCTACAACCACCCAAGTACCCTCCACACCATATGCTCCAGTATCAGCTACTCCAAGTGCCCCTAGGTAGTATTCTGGGAATCTCCCAAAGTGCAACAAGTGCAGTCTCCATCATAATGGCGAATGCAGGGAGATGCATTGTGCCAGTTGCAATCGACAGGGTCACACGGCAAAATATTGCAGGACCTATCCTCCCCAGAACCAGCAGCAAGGAAACAACAACCACAACAACAACCGCAACAACGACAACAACACCAACAACAGCGGCAATAATGCAGGATCAAGCCCCACCTGCTATGGATGTGGAAAGACTGGGCATTTCCGTCGAAACTTCCCCAACATCAACAACCCTGGGAAGGGAGGAGCAGGAAGAGTGCTGACCATGGGACAGGGAGAAGCAGTTCAGGATCCCGCTGTTGTTACCGGTATGTTTCTCCTAAACCACACTTATGCATGCATCCTTTTTGATACCGGGGCAGAACGAAGCTTTGTGAGTAATAAATTCAAACACTTGTTAAAAAAACAACCCCAGAAGCTTAATGAAACCTTTACGGTGGAAATGGCTAATGGGAAAACAGAATCCACTAGGGAAATCTACATCGGATGTACCCTGACCTTAAACCAACACGTGTTTCAAATAAACTTAATGCCTGTTTCCATTAGGAGTTTTGATGTGATTATCGGCATGGACTGGTTAAGCCCCCACCATGCTGAAATTATGTGTCACGAGAAGGCCGTTCGCCTTCACGTCCCAAATCATGAAACCATAACTATATACGGAGACAAACCCAACACGAACCTTCGTCTTATATCATGCATTAAGGGACAGAAGTATCTACGAAAGAAGGACTTGATGTTTCTAGCTCATATAGTGGATAAGTCCAAAGAAGAGGTCAATATTTGAAACATCCCTGTGGCTTGTGAGTTTCCGGATGTATTTCCCGAAGATCTTTCGGGGATACCCCCATAAAGACAAGTCGAGTTCCGAATTGACCTCGTGCCAGGAGCTACACCCATCGCCAAATCGCCCTACAGATTGGCTCCTGCAGAAATGCAAGAGTTGTCCAGTCAACTCAGTGAACTTTTGGACAAAGGATTCATCCGACCCAGTTTCTCACCTTGCGGAGCTCCAGTTCTCTTTGTTAAGAAGAAAGACGGTACCTTTAGGATGTGTATTGACTACAGGGAACTTAATAAGCTCACTATAAAAAATCGCTATCCACTTCCGAGAATCGACGATCTATTTGACCAACTCCAAGGAGCAAGTTACTTCTCTAAGATAGATCTGCGATCCGGATACCACCAACTCAAAGTCCGGGAGGAGGATATCCCCAAAACCGCCTTCCGAACTCGTTATGGACATTATGAATTTGTCGTAATGCCCTTCGGTCTAACGAATGCCCCTGCCGCATTCAAGGACCTAATGAATCGAATCTGCCGACCATTCCTTGACAACTTTGTTATCGTTTTCATCGACGATATCCTAGTCTATTCTCGAAGCGAAGAGGAACACGGCAGACACCTCCGACAAATCCTGGAAACACTGCGAACCGAAAAGTTATATGCAAAACTCTCTAAGTGTGAGTTTTGGCTCCGTAGTGTGAACTTTTTAGGTCATGTTGTTAGTCAAGAAGGGGTACATGTGGATCCTTCTAAAGTCAAAGCCATCGAAGGATGAACGATCCCAACGAAACCCACATAAATTCGCCAATTTTTAGGCCTCGCAGGCTACTATAGGAGAATTCATTCAGAACTTCTCCAAAACAGCCAAGCCACTTACCTCGCTTACGCAAAAGAGCGTACCCTTTGAATGGACGGATAAGCAAGAAGTTGCATTCCGAACTCTGAAGCAAGCACTCTACAGTGCACCGGTATTATCACTACCAGAGGGAACAGAGGAGTTCATAGTCTACTGCGATGTGTCGAATCAAGGTTTAGGCTGTGTGCTCATGCAGCGTGGGAAGGTGATAGCTTATGCGTCCCGACAACTAAAGACACATGAGGTGAATTATACAACCCATGATCTTGAATTAGGAGCTGTGGTCTTCGCCTTGAGGATTTGGAGGCACTACCTTTACGGTACGAAGTGCACCATTTTCACTGACCACAAGAGTCTCCAACATATTTTAAATCAAAAAGACTTAAACATGAGGCAACGAAGATGGGTTGAACTGCTAAACGACTATGAGTGTGAAATCAAGTACCACCCAGGTAAAGCTAACGTGGTAGTTGATGCCTTGAGTCTGAAAGAATACTTGAATCGTCGTTTGAAGACTCTCTCCATAACCATTCAAGCCCACCTGACCTCTCAAATCAGGGCAGCCCAGTTCGATGCCATGAAGGCAGAAAACAAAACAAGCGAAGTGTTACGTGGAATAAAAAAGAATTTCGAAGTGAAGGAGGATGGAGCATATTACTTCATGAACCGCATTTGGGTCCCTAAACTTGGGGGATTCAGAGAAGTAGTCATGAATGAAGCCCACAAGACACGATACTCCATCCATCCGGGTTCGGATAAAATGTACTTGGATGTCAAGCAACATTATTGGTGGCCTAACATGAAGGCAGAAATTGCCACTTACGTTAGCAAGTGCCTCACATGTGCTAAAGTAAAGGTGGAATAACAAAAGCCCTCGGGATTACTATAGCAACCAGTAATTCCCAAGTGGAAATGGGAAAGGATTGATATGGACTTTGTGACCAAACTACCCAAGACGACTGATGGTTTGGATACCATATGGGTAATAGTTGATAGGTTGACAAAATCCGCTCATTTCCTGCCAATAAAAGAATCATACAAGATGGAACGTCTGACAAGGATCTATATCAAGGAAATCGTGAGACTCCACGGAGTGCCAATATCTATCATCTCAGATAGAGATAATAGGTTTACTTCACGCTTTTGGCAATCGCTTCAGAAATCTATGGGAACACAACTTGACATGAGCACTGCCTACCACCCACAAACGGATGGTCAAAGGGAGCGAACCATTCAAAAGCTAGAAGATATGCTTCGCGCTTGTGTGATAGACTTTGGAAGGTCGTGGGATACCCACTTGCCTTTGATCGAATTCTCGTACAATAACAATTATCACTCAAGCATCAAGGTCGCTCCTTTCGAGGCATTGTACATGCGTAAATGTAGATCACCGTTGTGTTGGGCTGACGTAGGAGACACTCAACTAGCAAGAGGAAAAACACCAGACAATGCATTAACAAGACCGGAAATCATACACGAAACGACCAAGAAGATAATTCAGATCAGGGCCCGACTGCAACCATCACGAGACAGACAAAAGAGCTACGCCGACAAGCGGCGAAAGCCCTTGGAATTTAAAGTCGGGGATAGGGTGTTATTAAAGGTCTCTCCCTGGAAAGGGGTGATTCGTTTTGGGAAGCGGGGAAAACTAAACCCTCGATACATTGGACCCTTCGAGATTCTTGCCCGAATAGGTCTAGTGGCTTATAGACTGCAGCTACCCGCTGAGCTCAGCAGTGCACACCCCGTGTTCCATGTTTCCAATTTAAAGAAGTTCTTATCCGACGAAACTCTAGTCATTCCATTAGAAGAAATCGAAATCAACGAGAATCTCTTGTTCATCGAAGAACCAGTCGAAATCATGGATAGGGAAGTGAAGCGTACTAAGCAAAGTCGCATTCCGATTGTGGAAGTTCGATAGAACGCGAGACGCGGACCAGAGTTCACATGGGAACGTGAAGACCAAATGAACCAGAAGTACCCTCACCTATTCTCGCATCCTCAAATTTAACTTTAAAAAGAATTTCGGGACGAAATTCCCTCTAACGGGGGGATGATGTCACAACTGGAAATTCTGATACCTTGTAAAACCCTTAACAAAGAATGACATTGTAGCTAAAACTAGAAAACATGTATGGTGTTTATTCAATGACAACAAAATTCCATCAAATACCCTATACAAACTTTCAAATAGTCAACAAAAGTTGGAAACCCTAAAAATCCCGGTTTAAGTCCATTTTGGACTAGGATTTTCTTATTGGGCCTACGAGACCAATAAGCTTCCAATTTGACTATCTTGGGCTTAGAACTCTTATATGGGCTCTAATTGGACCCACTTTCTTTTATTTTAACATTTTGGGCCATAATGGGCCTAGAATGAAATAAAATACCCTTATTGGGCCATAACAAATTTAATTAAACCCAAAGGGCCATAAAACTCATGCTTTGATGTATATTGGACCCATATCTTGGACTTAAGCACAAAAGGCCCAAATCATCTCTCTTTTCTCTTTCTCGGCCCAAGAGGAAAACAAAAAAAAATGGAAATTGATGAAATAAGGAGGGTTAGCCACCTCCTTATTATATTTTGGTCTTCCATGCAACCATCTCATACTTCCAAGCATCCACCACTTCACTTATCTCTCTTCTCCCCTCTCTTTTTTCTTCGGCCGAGAACCCATCACACACACCCACACTCTTCCAAATTCTCTCAAACACTCACAAGAACACTCTTACATCTTCTCTCTAATTTTCGAGAATTTAAACATCTTCAAGAACAGTTTCATCATCAAAAATCATCAATTCTTGGTAAGTCCTACCACACTTAAGTTGTATAACTTCATCTTCATGTTAGATCACTCATTCTAAGTAAGTTTTTGGTGATCATACTCCTAGAAACCTACTAAGTTCGAGATCCACCCAAGAAAGCTTGCTAGGGCCGAAAATAGCATCAAACTCTTTCACTTCTTCTTCAAAACCGAGATCCACAAGAAAAGGTGAGTTCATACCCCTCTCTTTTCGGTTTTCACAAGTTTTATGGGGGAGAATACAAGTAAAATGTGTAGATCTATGTGTATGTGTATGTTATGTATGATTTCATGTATGTAAGTGTAATTTTATGTGTTTATGTGGTAAATATGTAACAAAAAGGGAAGAAATCTCGAGATCTATGACACAAAAGAAGAAACAAACATGATCTAATATACTTTTATTGAACAAGTTAAGAAAAGTTCCCAGCTTAAGTCATAATAAACAAAATGCAACATAATACTCATTTTTGGGCTAAATTTGTCAAACAATTAAAAGTTGAGTTGAGAGTGGCCATCCACGGTTTCCTTAAGGACTAAAAGAGTCAAAACAGTAAAAATAAAATGTTTTTATGAATATCATACTCTTTAAAGGGTTAGAAATGTAATTTGTAGCTTAATGGGCCAATTTTAGGGTTTTTGGGCCCATTGAGCCCAAAATTGCGAAAAACAAAATTTTCAAAGGGATTGAAATCATAAACTTCTCAAAACAGGTGGTAAAAAGGGTAAACAAAACCAATTCAGGGGTTAAATTGATTTATTTTCCAAACACGGATAAAAAATGTAAACTTTTTGGATTTTGGGCCAAAATTGTAAAAGTTGCGAAATGTTTGGGTTTTAACTGAAAAAATTCCTTACTGGAAGGGCTGAAACTGCCAAAGAGAAAATTTTGAACTAAAATCATCATTTAAACAAGTCTATGGGTCAAAAATGTGAAGAAAATGGTTTAAGGGCCTAAAATGTATCTTTTTCAAAAATAAGGGACTAAAATTGTTATTTTTATTAAAGAAGGGCTGAAAAGGTCAAACCAACATTTTGAACCAATTATTTTGTTTTTAAGATATTTGAGTCAAAAATACCAAACTACAAGTCATGAAAATAGAAAGATGAATATACGTATAATTCCAAATATCGTTATAAACAACCGACCGGCCTCGTGCCGATACGAAGATAACAATCGTTCAATCAAACTTTCCAACAATCATACTATACCTAAAACAAGTAAATATCCATATAGTTGAGCTTGAAAGATCCTAATCATGCTTATTGGGCCTTCATGGTCCATTGACATGACTTTTGGGCCTAACACTGATAACAAATGTTTATTGGGCCTCCGGTGACCCAATTACATGTTTAAGGGACCCTCAATGGCATATATAAGCTATTGGGCCTTGGTGGCCCATTAGCATTGCTAGTAAGGTCCAAATTAAATCAAATATGAAATGGGCCAATGCGTCCTTCATATAACCAACAGCCTTAAATAACACACGTAATTAGCAGGACCTTGTAATCCTCTTCTCCTCGTTTGTTAGGCTTACCGTCAATTCAAGTAAACAAATACATGTCGTTAATCAATAGTAATCAATTTTGTTTGGATTAAGTGAGTAATAACGGGCGACACCTCTGAGGGTCGTTCGTAGTCTGTAGTTATAAGGAAGGAGAGCGAGAGTTTGTGTATAGATCTATACGGGGGTGACTCCCCCACACCTCAGCTGTTCGCTACAGTTAGACTCGGCCAGTCTAGGGTGACAAAATCTTAAGATCAATTCCGGCGTACATTAGGATGCCAAGACAGACGAACTAGTCATTATTATGCATGGTTATAACGACTCACGTAATTAAATAAATCCAATACTATCCGAGTAATCAAGGAAAAGTAATCAAAATCACTCGTGTAGCGGTATAACAATTTGAAAACAATTATATTTTATGTTATCGGAAAACATCGGGTTTTTCGAGGAAATCAGCACCACTCGCTTGTATTTTTTTTCTATAACTATAATACAAAACATCCCATTTATACACGTTTTGAAATCATTCATGCACTAACTTATGGATCTTCAAACTTTGGTAAACAATTGTCTTTTCAGAAAATATCGGATTTTCTGGGTTTCAAAAACTACACAAATCATTTTTATCACAACCCTGCTTATGAACTCACCAACATTTCATATGTTGACGTTTTTTCAAAATAACTTGTATTCTCAAGTAACAGGTAAGCTGAAGGGTAATATCAAGTATGTTAGGATGTTATGTTTTGAAAACCCTCAAACAATTGATGCTATGGATATGTAATATTTAAACAATGTACTGGATATGAACAATGTAAATCGTTATGTATTAATGTATGGTGAAGTTTATGTTGTGTTTCATGTATAATCATTGTGATGGTATTCAATTTAAGTCACGTCAGCCCTTGGACGTTTCCGCCGTCTGGTTCGGGGGTGTGGCACAATGTTTCTTATCAAACACTTGATTGTATTTCAACGAGAAACCACACAGATACTTCTTAGTCTCTCTTGACTTTGAAGGAAGATATCTTTGCCCGGGATCCACAGTTTCGTGTCTTTATTTAGACATCACAAAATCCCACATACATATATTGGTTTATTTCTTTATCTTTGGCATACTATTGCACGAAGATTATAGTGATTTTCCCAAGTCTGGATCGTGGTTCTTATGGTTCACTTGAGTTTCGCAGGTTTATCAATAACACTTGAAAACGAAAGCTCTAGTCTCAGTGCGAAAGTGCTTGCAATGTAATACCTGTGAAAGGGAGAATTTCAAACGGTTACATTTCACGATAAGATTTGAATTGGGCGCATGAAGCTACTTTTACGCAGCCTGACACACATTTCTGACGTCAGCAACTGTCAGTCAGGCTTTTACAGACACCTTTTCAACAACCGATGCACTCTCTCTCCTGATTTGTCTCACCAAACACATCATATATAAGGATTTGAGTAGTTTATTTCTCACCACGACTCCCATATTTTCTCTCAAAGATTTCCGGCGATCAAAGCATCTACTGTTTATCTTCTTTCTCTCAAACTCTCAACAATGGCTGCTTCCTGTAACATCCCAAGTCCAGGTATACCTTGCAACCCTTGATCTTTTGAGCACTTTTCCATTTTAGCCCTTTATTGAGAAAAGGTGGTGAATCCTAGTACTCATATGCGTGCATTTGACGCGAAAGCCACCTAGTAAGTTGGGCGTACCCTAGTACTAGAACCAGATTGAAAATCCTAATTTAAAGTGAGTCCCCTATATAAAGGTTATGATGGCCTCATTCGTGGCCACCATTCTCAGACAACAAACCCTCTTGTGCCCTAAACCTTCGTTCCTAGAGCTTGTGAGTGAATTTGAGAGCCTTTGAGAGTCTTTGTGTGTTCTTGAAGTGAAGAAGAAGCTTTGGAGAAGAAGGAGTGAGAGTCCAGGCCCTTGGATCTGAGCATATCTGTGTTGTGAGCTTCACATAGAGGTATAAAGCTTCAATCTTTCTCACTCTTTTGATTTGTGCATCATAGTAGTGTATTTTAGGGTTTTTGTCCCAAAAGTTGGAGACTTTATGAGATATTGAGTTCCAGAGACTATGACCAACCCCTTTGAGTGTATTTAGTGGTGTTATGTCATAAAAATCCAATCTTGGTCGTTGGAATCAAGACATGAGATATGGGATTTTTGAGATAAGAGAGTGAGTTTTTGTGTGTTTGTGACCATATCAGCCATGAAAAGGCTTAAAGTCACTGACTTTATGGAGTAAGAGCTATTAGGGAGTCCAGATCTGTGATATGAGCGTAGGACTTACCTGGTTAAGACAAAATGAGTGAGAAGAGTGAAACTCGGGCGTACGTTGGGCGTAATCCCAGTACGCGCAACATAGGGGTCGAGCATCCCTAATGCCTGCATGGCAACCGCGTACGCCCAACGTAGAGAGCTGGTACGCGCAGCGTACTCCCTACTGTTGACTTTTTGGTTGACTTTTAGGGTTTGTCAATTTGTGGACTATGAAAGTCATGGAGGGGTAAAATGGTCTTTTCCCCTTCTATGAGTTTGTAGAAGGGTTAATCTAGCTTCTTGAGAACCGTTGTTAATTAGGGATAATTATCGTATTGAAACATCCCAAAAATATGACCCAAAAATTTCGTTTTCAAATCATTACTAAAATCATAAACCATCCAAATCCATAAGTAAAAACATAAATCATGTTTCATAAAACATCATAGTATCTGTCTCAAATCAAAATCTCATAGTACAACATCAGAGTAAACTCCCAGGCTGTGACTGTGGTGTGTGCCATGCGATCATCCCGAGCCCTTTCCCTCGCTAGGGGAAGTACCTGAAACCAAAACTGAAAATTGTAAGCACGAAGCTTAGTGAGTTCCCCAAACTACCACATACCATACACATATATTATGCAACTAAGAGATACGGGCCCCGCCCACACTCTGCTGACTCTGAGATACGGGCCCCTCCCACACTCAATTAGTTCGAGATACAGGCCTCACCTACACTCGACTACTATGAGATACGGGCCCCGCCCACACTCATCTACTACGAGATACGGGCCCGACCACACTCAACCACTAATCCAACATACAAGTATCACACAGACAACAAGTATAACTAGTTCTAACAGTCATACATATATCCATAATCAAACTATACTGCGAGATACGGGCTCCGCGCACACTCAGCTACTAACATTTCATACTACGGGCCGACCTTGGTGCCTTAGACCCCTTCTTACTGAAAGGAAACTCATCTCGTGTGACTGACTACTACAACTCTGGGTGAGAAATCTCTGTCTGCTGCTCCGGCGACTCTCCAGCTATAAATTTCCATAAAGGTGCTTAGTCAAAAATTGATAACTACATCTAGGGTAAAATGACCATTTTACCCCTGGCTACAGTCAACATCCTGGTCACGTCAATACCGAGTTGGTTCACCAACTCATCGAGTCCCTATTCTCCATGTATTCCCAGCCCCGACTCTACTCGTCGATACTTGCAAGAACACGATGAGTTCCCCTTCAAACATAGCATCGGGACTATCTTCATCTGGCTTGCCGAGTTCATCCTTGAACTCGTCGAGTTCATCTTCATCATGTGAGTGTGACAAGTCTGTGACTCGCCGAGTTGTATGCACAACTCGTCGAGTCCGTCCTGATGGGTTGGGAGATTGCCTTGGACTCGCCAAGTCTGTTCATACACTCGCCGAGTCCCAAGATTTCTAGGTCTATAATCACGTGCATCCTGGTTGAGTCCCCTCCTAGACCCAACCAGATCCCTTCGAAGCAAAAAGGTTGGGGAACCAATGCTCGACTCGCCGAGCCTCAAGAATAACTCGCCGAGTCCCCTAAAGTCCATGTCCATCAACTCGATTTCTGTTGAGCTCATCTCATCCAAAGGGTAGATCTGACCTCCTAGGGTTGATATAGAACGTAAAGTTAAGAACTTTACGTCCATGCATGGGTCCCTAAGCTCAAAAGACCCTAAAATGAGGTCTACAAGATGCATGGGGTTACAATGGCCCTATGGTTTGCATCTTTATGCCATGTAACCCTCCCTAGAGCCTAGATCTGAGATATGAACCACTTGGGACGTCCCAACACCAACGACCAAGGTTTTTGGGCCAAAACCTTTCTTAATATGGGGACAAATAGATCTAAGACAAAGAAGATCAAGTCGGAAGCTTGATTACCAGAAAAGATGGCAAATGGGGTGTAGTTCCTGGATCTACTCCTTCCCCCTTGAGTCTTCTATCTTCCACTTCTTCCACTAGCTTCAAGATACACCAAATAACACTCAAAATAACCAAGAAAGCTCAAGTTCACTTGTGGAGCATTAGGGTTTCGAGGGCAAAGCTTGAAGGTGATGGAGGCTGGGGTGGAAGCCTCATAAGATGTTTAAATAGGGTGAAAACCCTCCAATTTAGGTTTTCACTCAGACAGCTCCTACTCGCCTAGTCAGTCTTCCGACTCGTCGAGTAGGTCACTTAATCCACCCACCCGGGGTCGATCCTACTCGACAAGTTAGGCCTCCAACTCGCCGAGTCCAAGGGTAAAATATGAAGTTTGGCTTGAATTTATATACGTACCTGAGACCGGATGTTACAATTCTCCCCCACTTGTCTTAGACTTCGTCCTTGAAGTCTGATGACTCTGAAAACAACTCTGGGTAGTGCTCCCTCATTTCTTCTTCGGGCTCCCACGTCCACTCCGAACCCTTGTGGTGCTGCCACTGCACCTTTACTAACTCTACCCTCTTGTTTCTCAGCTCCTTCGTCTTGCGATCTAAAATCGCCACAGGTCTCTCGATGTATTTCAGGCTATCGTCAACCTGAATGTCTTCAAGGGGTACCACTGCTGAATCATCCACTAAGCACTTATGCAACTGAGAAACATGGAACATGCTGTGGATCTGGCTGAGCTCTGCTGGAAGATCTAACCGATAGGCAACCCGACCCACCCGAGCCAAAACCCTAAACGGACTAATGAACTGGGGGCCCAGATTGCCCCGCTTCCGGAACCTTATAACATCCTTTCAGGGTGACACTTTCAGGAGGCCCATATCGCCCACCTGAAACTCCAATTCTGAAAGTCGCTTGTCGGCGTAACTCTTCTGCCGACTCTGAGCAGTCTGGAGCCTGCTCCGTACATGCTGAATCCACTCTATGGTCTTGAGTACTACCTACATACTCCCCATGACTCTCTGACCGACCTCATCCCAACAAATTGGGGTCCTACACTTCCTCCCATAGAGCATCTCAAAGGGAGGTCCGTCTATGCTGGCATGGTAATTGTTGTTATACGAAAATTCCACGAACGGAAGATACATATCCCAACTGCCACCAAAATCTAACACGCATGCGCGTAGCATGTTATCGAGAGTCTGAATCGTCCTCTCGCTCTGACCGTCCATCTGAGGGTGGAAAGCGGTGCTGAAATGGAGACGAGTACCCATCTCGTCGTGAAACTGCTTCCAAAACCTGGAAGTAAACCGGACATCTCGGTCTGACACCACCGAGACAGGCACTCAATGACGTTCCACTACCTCTCGCACATAAATCTCGGCCAACTTCTCGGCCGAGATGCTCTCCTGGATCGGTATAAAATGGGCGCTCTTGGTCAACCGACCCACGATGACCCATATCAAATCAATCCCACGTGCGGTCTTGGGGAGCTTAGTAATGAAGTCCATAGTGATATCCTCACATTTCCACACGGGGGCCTCTGGTGCTCTGCCTTGACCTTCCTGCAGGTCAGGCATCTCTCCACATACCAAGCTACGTCCCGCTTCATGCAGGGCCACCAGTAATCGGGTCGAAGATCTTTGTACATCTTTGTCGCCCCTGGATGGATGGAGAACCGAGACTTGTGGGCCTCATCCATCAACACCTGTCATACTCCGCCCCAGTACGGTACCTAGACCCTCCCATGAAGGGTCAACAATCCTCGGCTATCGTAATCAAACGAAGCTACTCGACCCACTATCCTCTCGCACTTTTGGCGCTCCTCCTTCAGGCCCTCAACCGTCCCCTCCCTAATGTGCTCCATCAATGGATTAATCACTGTCATCCTCAGACAGATATCTCGGATCGGAACCGCTACAACCTTGAGGATCAGGGCGTCGGCCACTACGTTGGCCTTGCCCGGGTGGTAAAGGATCTCACAGTCGTAATCCTTTACCATATCTAACCACCGACGCCGCCTCATGTTCAAACTCGGCTGGTCCATGAGGTACCTCAAACTCTTATGGTTCGTGTAGATAGTACACCGGACCCCGTAGAGGTAATGTCGCCAAATATTGAGGGCGAACACCACCGCCCCAAGCTCCAAATCATGCGTCGGGTAGTTAGCCTCATGAGGCTTCAACTATCTCGAGGCATAAGCTATCACATGCCCCCGCTGCATCAACATTGCTATCATACCTGTGATCGAAGCGTCACAGTAGACTATAAAGTCATCTACTCCCTCTGGCAGTGCAAGAATCGGCGCCTCGCACAGTCGCTGCCTGAGCGTCTCAAAGGCTGCCTACTGCTCAGGTCCCCAGCGAAAAACCACCGACTTCTTTGTCAGTCGGGTCAACGGAACTGCAATCTTGGAGAAGTCCTGGATAAATCTCCTGTAATACCCTGCCAGAACCAGGAAACTCTGAATCTCAGATGGAAAACTCGGAATCTCCCACTACATCATGGCCTCTACCTTGGCCGGATCGACCAGAATACCCTTCTGGTTGACAAGGTGCCCAAGGAACTGCACCTCGCACAACCAGAACTCACACTTGGAGAACTTCGCATACAGTCTCTCCGTCCTCAGTGTCTCCAGCACCTCCCTCAGGTGCTCCTCATGCTGCTCCTGAGCCTTGGAGAAAACCAAGATGTCATCAATAAAACTATTACAGACCGATCCAGCATCGGTCTGCATACGCGGTTCATGAGGTCCATGAATACGGCTAGAGCATTGGTGAGCCCAAACGACATCTCCACAAACTCATAATGACCATAGCGAGTCCTAAAAGTTGTGTTCTGCACATCATCATCCCTGACTTGCATCTGGTGATACCCTGATCGTAGATAAATCTTGGAGAACCATGATGCTCCCTGAAGCTGATCAAAGTGGGTAACGGTTGTTCACCGTTACCTTGTTCAGCTCCCGGTAATCGATGCACATGCGATGTGACCCGTCATTCTTCTTTAAAAATAGGATTAGGGCACCCCATGGGGAACTGCTCGGCCTGATGAAACCCTTGTCTAGCAGCTCCTGCAGCTGCGTAGACAACTCCTGCATCTCGGGAGGAGCCAACCGATATGGTGCCCTGGCTATCGGGGCCGCACTAGGAATCAGGTCAATCCTAAAGTCAACCTGTCTCTCCGGAGGTACCGCAGGTAATTTCTCCGGAAATACGTCCGGGTACTCTCGCACCACTGGTACATCATCAACGATCGCCTTACCCTTGTCCCGGGTATCCATGACATAGGCGATGTATCCTGCGCAACCCTGCTGGTGGTGGCGTCTCGCCCTCGCTACTGAACGTAAAATCGGTCCGTGTTGTGGCCTCTCGCGCTGAATCACTAACTCTCCCCCACTAGGAGTACGAACCCTCACTAGTTGCTGCTCACAATCAATCACTGCCCCCATTGGAGCTCAACCAATCCATACCCACTATTACCTTATTCCCACGCAGGGGAATAGGAACCAGATCCACTGAAAACGGCTGATCAAATAATCGTAACGTACATCCTCTATGAACCCTCGCAACCCTGACGATCCTATCATCGGCTATCTCTACATCATGTGGGCAATCCAGCTCCCCCGGAGCTCTACAGAATTTCTTGCTAAGTGAAAGCGACACAAAGGATCGAGTAGCACTTGAATCAAATAGTAACATAGCTGACATGTCGTTCATTAGGAACGATCCTATACACAACATGCAATCATGAGTAATAATCAGAAATAATAAAGAGATAATGGAGAAGATACATACCCGTAACCACATCCGGGGCTGCACATGCCTCCTCTGCTGTCAACTGGAAGGCTTTACTCTTTGCCGATGGCGCCTCTGCCCGGCCCTGACGGCCGTCGGTAATCCTTAAAGTAGCAGGGGTGGGTGCCATCACCTACCTTCCTGCTGCTAAACTCAGACACTAGGACCTCTTGTGGCCCCTCTGATTGCACTGAAAGCAAATCAGATCGGATAATGCGGTGGTAGCAGTGGTAGAAGTAGCAGTACAATCCCTGCTCACATGACCTGTCCGGCCGCATTAGAAGCAGCCCGAACTCCCCGCCCTGCACGCCCCCTCGTGCGACCTGCCACACTTGCCGCAACGGCCTCAGCCCTGTTGGCCCTTCCCTCGGGAATCTCTCTTGGGCTTCTTGCCCGAGCCCTCCATGTCAGATACCGTCTCTGGCTTCCTATTCTTCTCCATCTCTAAATCTATCTCCCTCTCACGAGCACTCGCAATCATGTCATCCAGCGTCCTGCAGCTGGAGCGGCTCACAAACTGGCAGATATCACTCCGCAACATCTCTTGATACCGGGCCTTTTCCATCTCCTCGTTTGCCACATACTGCAGAACAAGAAGGGCCTTCTCCCTGAACTTGGCGGTAATCTCCGCCACCGTCTCAGTCGTCTGTCGGAGATCCTAGAACTCCCTAGCAAGCTGCTACACCTCAATAATAGGTGCGAACTCAGCCCTGAATCTGGTCATGAAATCACTCCTAGTCATCGCATCCAACACTGCATGATCACCAATAGCTCTCCCAACCTCCTCCCACCAATCACGTGCTCTGTCCTTTAGAAGACAGGACGCTAATCTAACCTTGTCCCCCTCGGGACACCTGCTGGTATGGAACGCATTGGCAACATCAGCCAACCACCTGCTCCTAGCGATGGGGTCCCGAGCCCCATGATAGTCGGGAGCCCCATATGCTCTAAACTCCCTAAACATCAGTGTGCGCGACCCCATCATGGCCGCTATCTCAGTGCGGAAAGCGCTCAGCTTCTCATCCAGAAGCTCTAGGATACCCTCCTTAACCGATTCAAATATCACAGGAGTCTGCTCTAGTATGTTGTGCGTAACCTCCGAGAAGATGAACTCCCTGGTTTGCTCATCTAACTGCCCGGCTCCAGAGCCTGAGCCTGATCCCTCTCCCGCACCTGAACTACCAACTGCTGGTCTAGGGCGCAAAACCACCATTCTGAAAACACGTCAAAACAATTGTCAGAATACTAATATAACTGGAGGGATCGCATACACTACAAGTTCCTTGGTCTTATCTCAGCCTTCCTTGATTCGACTACGGATCCTCTGCTTTCAGTAGTACAGGCCCATACTACCATCCATATCTATCTGTACTTTCCTCAAGAACTGTCACGACTCCACCAAGTCCCTTCTACTACTACTACTGCTGATCTCATACTAAACTCTTCCTAGGCTTGCCCTAGGGTAATCAGCAATCCACTCTCCACCATCAGCTGCATAAGAAGTGATGGGTTTGAGCCATAAGAACTTTCCTATGTGCACATGCAAACCCTAATGCTTGGATCTAGGTTTCTCTATGGAACATGCAATTTATCCAATTCTTGCAAACCCTAGATCTAGTGTATACAATTCGAATTTTACATAAGAAACTCAGATCTAGATGATTACCTCTTGTAGCTTGCTTGATTCTTCTTGTCTTGGAGCTTAGAGTCACAATTTTCCCTCCTCTAATGGCTTACAAATACCAACTAGCAAGAGGATGATTTGGAGAGATGAGAGAGGTATGAAATCGGCTCTAGGGTTCCAAGGAAACAAGTGTAGCCGATTTCCACAACCCAAGGGGTCTATTTATACTGTGAGCTTCTAGGGTTTCAGCCAAAACCCTAATGTACAACTTAATCACCAAGAAGCCCATGGAACCCTAATGTACAACTTAATCACCAAGCAGCCAAAACCCTAATGTTCAATTAATCTCTTTTAGTCATCAAATTAATTCTTAATTAATCTATGACTAATATTAATTAAATAATATGATTATTCCTTTAATATATTATTCTCATAATATATTAATAAATCATAATATCTTCTCTCTCTTCATAAATCACCCTGTCAAGTTGCTATGGTGAAGGCAACCCAAGAGGACCATGCACAACTGGGTCAAATACTTACCAAATATAGTTACGAGCTTAGACACTAATCCAACAGTCTCCCACTTGGATAAGTCTAGTAAGTACAAATGCAAGCCTAATCCGATTAGCAATCGTAGCTCTCAAAGACGCTGTCGAACTCTGATCTTATCAGTAACCTGTCCTTTAGATAAGGGATCGTATAATCCTCTCTTCTAGATATCATGCGGACAATTACATGGAACATAGTCATACTTATTGTCCAACAGTTAGTTTCTCCATCTCCAGATTCATTTGACATAGAACTTAATGGAACACATCAATTCAGTCCTGACCGGGCCCTACACATAAGTCAAATCAAATCATCGAGGGGCCCTGATATCGCTTTTACCCTCTTAGGATAAAAGGAACAGATAAACTTCGACTTATATGCATTTACTATCCACTAATCAAATCATACACAACAATGTGTTTTATAACATCAAGTTACTGATGCGTTTACGCATTATCAATGCACAACCAATTAGCAAACAATAAACCATATATCTAGGTTTTAAGACCATATGATATTACCGTCTTGCGATCGCTCGTGATGAATTCCATGAAGTGATTCCAACAAGCGTGGGTTTATTCCAATGCTCAAATCAAGCTCATAAGCACTCATGAACGTTGTAGCAAACTTTTGCTATGTCTAATACCCTTCAGACAATCTACACACCAATTCATGACAGTCTTCATTCATATCTACTTCCAACGTATGAACAACTGTGGACCGTTCGAATAATTCGATTATTATCAAATAATTCAATTATTCAGGAAGTAAAAACATGCAAAATGAAACAATAGTAAATGATTAACATAAGACAGTAACATTACTAATAAATAATACTCTTTTGTTTAATCATCGAATGTTAATTACAATTTATCTATTACACGTTTCTAAACTATCTAATCTAAACTAATATCGTCCTTCAGCCCGATGCTCCTAGCGTGCTGCAAGTGCTTAACCCTGCTCAGTCCCTTCGTAAGCGAATCTGTTGGGTTATCCTCTGACGATACCCTCTTCACTACGAGGAGTCCTTCTTCCACCCGATGTCGAATAAAGTGATATTTTCTATCGATATGTCGAGATCTGCCATGATCTCTCGGTTCCTTGGTCAAGGCAACCGCTCCTTCATTATCACAGAAAATTTCCATAGGCTCTTGTATGGCCGGCACAACTCCAAGGTCTCCAATGAAGTTCTTCAACCATATCGCCTCCTTTGACGCTTCGCTCGCCGCTATATATTCTGATCCGCACGTTGAATCAGCTACGGTCTCCTGTTTGGAACTTTTCCAAGTCACTGCTCCTCCATTAAGGGTAAAGACCCAGCCCGACTGCGAACGGTAGTTGTCCCTGTCGGTCTGAAAACTGGCGTCACTATACCCTCGCACCTTTAAGTCATCACTCCCACCGAGGACTAGAAACCATTCCTTGGTCCTCTGAAGGTACTTAAGTATATTCTTGATTGCGATCCAATGTGCTTTATCGGGGTTCCCTTGATATCTGTTGACCATGCTCAAAGCGAAGGCCACATCAGGGCGAGTACAAGTCATAGCATACATGATCGATCCGACTGCGGAAGCGTAAGGTACTCGGCTCATCTCTGCTATCTCGACTTCAGTACTCGGACTTTGAGTCTTACTCAACTTGGCATTACTTTGGATTGGTAACTCCCCCTTCTTTGAGTTCTCCATACTAAAACGTTTTAGTACCTTGTCCAAGTAAGTATTCTGACTAAGTCCTATTAATCTCTTACTTCTGTTCCTCACTATCCTTATTCCCAAAATATTGGAAGCCTCTCTAAGGTCCTTCATAGCGAAGCACTTCCCGAGCCAGGACTTAACCTCCTGCAGTGTCGGGATGTCGTTTCCTAAGAGCAGTATGTCGTCGACATACAATACGAGGAAGCTTACTATACTCCCACTGGCTTTGACATATACACATGATTCATCCTCGCTTCGCAGAAAACCAAACTCTTTGACCTTCTCATCAAAACAAAGATTCCATCTGCAAGACGCTTGCTTAAGTCCATAAATGGACTTCTCAAGCTTACACACTCTATTGGGATGCTTCGCATTGACAAAACCCTGTGGCTGAGCCATGTAAACATCCTCAGCCAACTTCCCATTATGGAAAGCGGTCTTGACATCCATTTGCCATATTACATAGTCATGAAATGCAGCAATGGCCAGCATCACCCTGATAGACTTTATCTTCAAAATTGGTGAGAAGGTTTCGTCGTAGTCAACTCCAGGAGTTTGAATGAAACCCTTCGCAACCAATCGTGCCTTATAAGTGTACACATTCCCATCCACGTCAGTCTTCTTCTTGAAAATCTACTTGCACCCGACCGTCTTACGACCTGGTACATTATCAACCACATTCCAAACTTGGTTGTCATACATGTACTGAATCTTACTGTCCATAGCCTCTTTCCATTTTGCAGACTCCGGGCCTGTCATGGCTTCCTTATAGCTCTTAGGTTCCTCCAGATTAGTAATATGAAAACCATAAAAATGGGGTGGAACACTAACCCTTTCGGAACGTCTAAGAGGTAAGGACTCGTCAATTGGTTCAACCGGAGTTTCCTCCTCGGTTTGAGCGTCAGTGTTAGAGGTTCCTTCATCGCTCGACTCTTGAAGCTCTTCAAGATCGATTTGCCTCCCACTGTCTCCTTGGCTTATGAGTTCTCGCTCTCAGAAAACCCATCTCCTCGCAACGAAGACAACATTGTCACTCGGTCTGTACAAGAGATATCCAAAGGATTTCTGCGGGTAGCCGATGAAAATACATCGCTCACTACGAGGTTTGAGCTTGTCTTGAGTCTCTCGTATTATGAAAACCTCGCAACCCCAAACCTTGATATGTGCCAACGATGGAGCTTTCCCTGTCCACATCTCGTGAGGTGTTTTGGAAACCTTCTTCGTAGGGACTAAGTTAAGGATATGGGCGGCAGTCTCTAAGGCATACCCCCAAAATGAGATAGGTAGTTAAGCACGATTCATCATGGAATGAACCATGTCTAGCAAGGTTTGATTACGCCTCTCAGCCACATGATTCAACTGTGGTGTCCTAGGTGGCGTCAATTGCGAAACAATTCTGCATTCCTTGAGATAGTCGTGGAATTCAAGACTTAGGTACTCTCCACCTCGATCAGATCGAAGCATCTTGATTTTCCTGCCCAACTGATTCTCCACTTCTTGCTTGAACTCTTTGAACTTTTTAAAGGTTTCTGACTTGTGCTTGATTAAGTAGATATACCCATATCTGCTATAATCGTCTGTGAAAGTCACATAGAAGCGATTCGCATCCCTTGTGGTGGATCTAAAGGGTCCACATACATCTGTATGTATGAGATCCAATAAACCCTCACCCCTCGCACAAGTGCCAGTGAAGGGTGACTTGGTCATCTTTCCAAGTAAACAAGACTCGCACACGTCATCGTCCCTAAGGTCGAATGACTCCAACACTCCATCCTTTTGGAGTTGGAATATGTGTTTCTTGTTGACATGTCCAAGACGACAATGCCACAAGCATGCTTTATCCATATTATTGGAAGAATCCACACACAACACATCCTTTCCTAAGTTATCTACAACCATCACAGTTTCATATATTCCTTTACAAGGCAATGGTTCAAAATATAAAACATTATTAAGATAAGCACAAATAGAACCCTTTTCATTATCAAAAGAATATCTAAAACCTTGTCTATATAAACCATGAAATGAAATGATGTTTCTTGCCATATCTGGCGAATAGCAACAATTGTTAAAATCTAAATCTAATCCATTACTAAGAACTAAGGAATATACTCCAATCTTGGTGACATGCGACGTTCTTCTGTTTCCCATGATCAGATTCATCCTTCCATGCTCCACATCCCTATTTCTTCTTAGTCTGTGCAAATCAGAACATATGTGAAAAACACATCCTGTATCAAGAACCCAAGAAGTTGTTGGGTTTTGATCATTCTAACACTCCTATGGTGTACATGCAACCCTATAAACCTTGGATCTATGTTTTCTCTAATATACATGCAAATATTAAATATTCCAAGGTTTCATCCTAACTAGCATATTATGAAGCACCTATACAACAAAGTTCTAGTTAGATGACATACCTTTTGATGTAGCTTGATGTATTCAAGCTTTAAGAGCTTAGCCCCAATAGTGTGGAAGCCTCAAATGGAATCACAAATCACCAAAACACCTTGGAAGAACTTTAGAGAATATGTATGTACACTAAAGTCGACCCACTCTTATTTTCACATACTTGTGTCAATTTTGTGAGCCAAGGACCCATTTATATATTATGGATGATTAGGGTTACATCCATGTAAACCCTAATACCCATGACCTTTCATTTACATAGGATCCATGGGTTAAAAGCTCCATAGACCATCCATGAAAGCTTAGCCCAACCTAAATGAACTTGGCCCATTCCATATATATAGGAGTCCATATTTAATTAGTTCTTTTTGATCACTTAATTAATTTTTGCTCAATACTAATTAAATAATATGATTCCACATTAATATATTAGAACTTATAATATATTAATATAAATCATAAATATACTATTCTCAAAAGAATATCCATATAAATTGTGCCGGTGAAGTGCAACCCAAATGGACCATGCGGGGTCGGGTCAAGTACATACCAAATATAGTTATGGACTTAGACATTAATCCAACAGTCTCCCACTTGGATAAGTCTACAACTATTATTGAGTATGACTTCAAAACCTAACTGGCAATCGTAGCTCTTAAAGCCGCTGTCGAACTCTGATCTTGTCAATGACTTCTCCATTAGATAAGGGATCATATATTCCTCCATTCTAGATATCATATGGACTGAGACATGGATTATAATCATTCTCTCTGTCCATTTGTTGTTTCCCGATTTTCGATTTATGATGACTGACTGATTGAACAAATCAAATCAGTCTTGGCTTGGCCAAGCACTTCGGGGTGTCATCACTAAATCATCGAGGGGCCCACATAGTTATTCTGGAAGTCAACTGTGGATGGTTTGAATAGCTTAATCATTCAGGAAGAGCAACTTAGTTATTCTGGAAGTCAAAACATGCAAAGTGAAACACAAGAATAAATGAATCAAATATGGTATCAAACCCTATAAATATAAATAAGCACTTTTATTTATCACCATACTGATTACTCATTATTCATTGTTTCGGTTTTATCAACTTTATACTTGAATTATAAACACTAGTTGTCCCATGCTCCAAGCATGTACACTATGTTCTTCTTAATCAATAGCTTTTCCATACACCAAGTATGCACTTTATGTTTGTCTATGATCCTTACTTTGTGAAATAAACCAATTGAACATAATTTCAATGATTCTAATTTCACACTCCCAAATCCTTATCGAAAAATGTGAGAATTTCAAATTCCTATCATTTATCGAAATCTGTTTAGATTTTAAACTTATATGCACTGACCCTCCTGTAATGAATATGTACAAAGTCACAAAGACTTGTCAACAGTCATTATAAGGTATTCCAATGGAGATCAACTCCATGGAAACTAAGTCTCATATTCAATGTACATTGCTTTGGACATGCTTCTTGCATTAAGTTTTCTAATCTTACACAGATAACTTCCACCTATGGAGACAACTCCATATTCTCATTTTGACTATCACTTCTGAATAAGAGATGCCTCTTTTCAGAATATGTCAATATGGTCCTTCCAAAATTAGCACTATACTTCCAACTGTCCCTGAGCAACCAATCTTTGGTAAACCTCAGATTGTCCTCGACAATTGCTTAATCATTTTAGTTATTTCCAATTCTAGACCTTTTCCCTTCTTAATGCATCTGGGCATTTGGAAAAATTTAGAAATGACAAATATTATAGCACATGCAATCGATCCTGTACCCAAAGCAAATGGTACACGATTCATGATGTCTCACATAAAGACATGATTCTAGACCAGTCTTTTGCTACAATATTTTTATTTGCCATGTTTTCAAAATTTGACTATGAAGAGGGATGCCGTAATCATAATCGAATTTTGAGAACGCAATATATAGAATTTCCTTAAGTTGAACCAATCCAACATGAAATTCATATATATATTCTTGACTAAAGATGATTAAGGTCTCAATCTAAGCCTTTAGAACTGAAATGAGTATATCCTCTCCCTTAATTATAGCAAAACAACTTTTTCAATCCCTGCAGCCTCACGAATTGAAACTTTTGTTTTCTATAATTAACATTGCTAACTTGCAACACTAACAATAATTATCATTGTCCCACTAACATGATGATTATTAGCATAACACTTATGCTCCCACTAGCTTTGACATGTACTCAGAAATCAGCTGGACTTCTAGAAATCAATACTTTATTGACTTTCTTACCAAAGTTCAGATTTCTGATATGAGATGCTTTGATAAAACCTTATCAAAATCATACACCTTTCCTTAGATAGCATGCATGTGTGTCTAAACAATTTCAGAACTATGAAAACGGATGTAGTAATCATAGTCTCAATTGTTTAGACCTTTTGCCATCCGCTTCAAATCTACTTGGTGGAAGTGTTTCCTCACCATCATTTTCATGAATCAGAGAGAAACCTTATGACCCTTAGATTTTATGGTGTATGTGTTCTTATCCATCTGAATCGTCAAACTTATGCAATCTTAACTTCTTGCCACTTGGCAGTACAGGGCCTGCCATTGCTTCCAAGTTGTTATGAAACCAATTGAGAACTTTCAAAACTCCTACGCAAAGCCAACTTTAACTAGAATGGGCACAAAATTTGTCAACACGATAGGTTATAAACCTCAAGTCGTGTGTTAGTGAAGAACCTCAGGTTTTATTCTTGATTAGTTCTTTAAATTCTTTTTAGGATCTTTAAGACTCCCACTATCCTCTTGACATATAAGACTATCTTGCCAAATATTCAAGAGATAGTGCGGATTCTTTATCAAGACAAACACTTCACACAATTGGCCTTAGTTGGTCTTTGTTTTATCCAAAACATCAGAACTTACCAATTTCAAATGTACAAGAGTAGGACACTTTTACTCTTACATTTGACAAGTGTTTTAAACCTTTCTTTAAGATATGTCACTCAAGTTACAATCTTGGAGTATGACTCTAAGAATTGTTTTGGAACGAAGTATGACTCATCTTCATGATCTAACCATTTCAACAATTCATGACTCCTCTTCTTAGTCATAAGAATGAACTAAGATGACCTTTAGAGGACTAATTGTGATATGATTTCTAAATCATTAAGATGATCACAAACATGATACTAAAGTACTCTCCCATCTCTTCAGATTTGAGAAACTTTTATCTTTCTGCCTAATTTGATTCTTCCCATTCGTTCTGCCATACATTGAGACTTTTCCAATGTTTCAGAATTATACTTAAACTTGTAAGTATAATCATATTTACTAAACTTTAGTAAATCAAATAGTCTTAACGAGCTTTGTGGTGGACATGACCAGTGCACAAGAATGTGTACTCGATCCCTATAGTCCTTCACTTGACTCACACATCCATGTGAACAAGTAATTAGTCTTGATTTTCCAATGCTTGAAAGTTCTCATTCATCATACTATTCAACTTGCATGATTCCAAGTTTCGGTCCAATTGAAACTTGGGCGATGAGGAACATTCCTGATTTGGTAAATTTAGACACTACCACAAATGAAAGAATCAAATCCATTTTCCAATATTGCTGTCAGTGGAATCATATAAGCAACAATTTTCCACAAATGCCATTGTAAGGATACTTCAAATAAATAAAATTAAACAATTTTTTTTTTAAACTTTGCGGAAAAACTTATCCTTACAATCCACATGGAAAATTGTTGTTATCTATTCCTTAGCAATATATCATAACTTCTTAAGCAACTGCTCAAAATTCTGATGCGATCGAAATCCACCTTCGCGATCAGAATCAGCATATACTTCCTATAAGATTTCTCTCTATTCTTTGATTCTTAAAACATCAACATGTGACCCAGTCACATGATGTAATTAGGATCTCAGAATAGAACTTAACAGAGTTAGATAATGGGCTCTACCTGATGTAGAGTCAAACTTATTGACTTTAACATCATTAGGTAAATTTGGCAGCTTTGCAATCAACGCCCCTTCCTTTGGCAAAATAAACATATGGACCCTTTGGTAATGGCACTATCTCAGACTTAGCCTTTCTCTTTACCATTTGGTCAACCGGGTTGACTATGGCCAATCCCGTTCCATTGGGAAGAGAATGCTTTTTCTGGATTTCCAGTGTCACCGTTGTCACTGTCCATAAAGTTTTTGGGAAGTTGATCTTCTAATCAAATTTTCTTTACTATCGTTCCAAATCATTGCTAATTTAGCAGCACCAAGCAAATAGATATGATCATTAAGGTTCATGTCATAGTCTGTTTCATAGTAGTCCCAAAGGAACTCACTATGTGACTTAGAAAGTGATTGAACATCCAACTTTCTCAAGACTTTGACACCCAACTCTCCCGGCTTGTCAATATGTGACTTCATCTCTAAGATGTGATCACACATAGACCTTGCTTGCCATTAGGGCTTGAGTGACCTTGAACTTGTGGGTTAGGGAGAATAATTGGAGGAGGTGGAGGAAGAGAAGTATGACTTCTATTAGCCAAACTCGGGAAGTCATATTCATTAGGAAAGCTTGGTTTGGGAAGATCATTGTTGTCTAAACCAGACATCAACAATGGGAGAAATTCACGTAAAGTTGATTTAAGTCCTTAATATAACACCCAATATGATATATTAAGGCTAGGACCCAACAAACTATTTTATAACTTGGAAGAGGGATGCCGTAATCCAAGCTATAAAATATTTGAAGGTAGGTGAATGACGATTCACCAATTTCCACCAAGATAAACGAAATGTATTATTAGGTTTTAATTGGTTTTGAAACTCCTAGATTCTTTTGAGATTCATTGAACTTTTCAATGGCATGTTTCAATCTCGAGTGTGCCCTTCAGGTTTTGTGACTGGGATGCCGAGGTTCACAAAACAAGGTGTGAAGTAACCATGCAAATATACTTGGTACCCTTAATATTTACCCCTCAATCGATGTGCCGGTTAACCACACACGCTCCAACGATACTATGATAAACATTAAGTTACCCTTTGTCTACCTTGTTAAGTCCAGGTTAGTGTGCCGGTTAACCACACACGCTCCACTAACAGCTTAAACAAAGTGCAAAGTGTAATTTCATGGATTAGCACCTTATTCACATTTTCCTAAGTAACTAAGATTGGGAATTTATAAGTGTTTAGTTACTTACTATTTATCATTATACTTATAATGAAGGGAGAATTATAGTCCTTGTCCTACCTGTTCGGCTAACGACCCTCCACCGGTCAAGGAAGCGGTGAGTGAGAGTGTCAATTTTGTGAGCCAAGGACCCATTTATATATTATGGATGATTAGGGTTACATCCATGTAAACCCTAATACCCATGACCTTTCATTTACATAGGATCCATGGGTTAAAAGCTCCATAGACCATCCATGAAAGCTTAGCCCAACCTAAATGAACTTGGCCCATTCCATATATATAGGAGTCCATATTTAATTAGTTCTTTTTGATCACTTAATTAATTCTAAATTAATTCTTGCTCAATACTAATTAAATAATATGATTCCACATTAATATATTAGAACTTATAATATATTAATATAAATCATAAATATACTATTCTCAAAAGACTATCCATATAAATTGTGCCGGTGAAGTGCAACCCAAATGGACCATGCGGGGTCGGGTCAAGTACATACCAAATATAGTTATGGACTTAGACATTAATCCAACAGTCTCCCACTTGGATAAGTCTACAACTATTATTGAGTATGACTTCAAAACCTAACTGGCAATCGTAGCTCTTAAAGCCGCTGTCGAACTCTGATCTTGTCAATGACTTCTCCATTAGATAAGGGATCATATATTCCTCCATTCTAGATATCATATGGACTGAGACATGGATTATAATCATTCTCTCTGTCCATTTGTTGTTTCCCGATTTTCGATTTATGATGACTGACTGATTGAACAAATCAAATCAGTCTTGGCTTGGCCAAGCACTTCGGGGTGTCATCACTAAATCATCGAGGGGCCCACATAGTTATTCTAGAAGTCAACTGTGGATGGTTTGAATAGCTTAATCATTCAGGAAGAGCAACTTAGTTATTCTGGAAGTCAAAACATGCAAAGTGAAACACAAGAATAAATGAATCAAATATGGTATCAAACCCTATAAATATAAATAAGCACTTTTATTTATCACCATACTGATTACTCATTATTCATTGTTTCGGTTTTATCAACTTTATACTTGAATTATAAACACTAGTTGTCCCATGCTCCAAGCATGTACACTATGTTCTTCTTAATCAATAGCTTTTCCATACACCAAGTATGCACTTTATGTTTGTCTATGATCCTTACTTTGTGAAATAAACCAATTGAACATAATTTCAATGATTCTAATTTCACACTCCCAAATCCTTATCGAAAAATGTGAGAATTTCAAATTCCTATCATTTATCGAAATCTGTTTAGATTTTAAACTTATATGCACTGACCCTCCTGTAATGAATATGTACAAAGTCACAAAGACTTGTCAACAGTCATTATAAGGTATTCCAATGGAGATCAACTCCATGGAAACTAAGTCTCATATTCAATGTACATTGCTTTGGACATGCTTCTTGCATTAAGTTTTCTAATCTTACACAGATAACTTCCACCTATGGAGACAACTCCATATTCTCATTTTGACTATCACTTCTGAATAAGAGATGCCTCTTTTCAGAATATGTCAATATGGTCCTTCCAAAATTAGCACTATACTTCCAACTGTCCCTGAGCAACCAATCTTTGGTAAACCTCAGATTGTCCTCGACAATTGCTTAATCATTTTAGTTATTTCCAATTCTAGACCTTTTCCCTTCTTAATGCATCTGGGCATTTGGAAAAATTTGGAAATGACAAATATTATAGCACATGCAATCGATCCTGTACCCAAAGCAAATGGTACACGATTCATGATGTCTCACATAAAGACATGATTCTAGACCAGTCTTTTGCTACAATATTTTTATTTGCCATGTTTTCAAAATTTGACTATGAAGAGGGATGCCGTAATCATAATCGAATTTTGAGAACGCAATATATAGAATTTCCTTAAGTTGAACCAATCCAACATGAAATTCATATATATATTCTTGACTAAAGATGATTAAGGTCTCAATCTAAGCCTTTAGAACTGAAATGAGTATATCCTCTCCCTTAATTATAGCAAAACAACTTTTTCAATCCCTGCAGCCTCACGAATTGAAACTTTTGTTTTCTATAATTAACATTGCTAACTTGCAACACTAACAATAATTATCATTGTCCCACTAACATGATGATTATTAGCATAACACTTATGCTCCCACTAGCTTTGACATGTACTCAGAAATCAGCTGGACTTCTAGAAATCAATACTTTATTGACTTTCTTACCAAAGTTCAGATTTCTGATATGAGATGCTTTGATAAAACCTTATCAAAATCATACACCTTTCCTTAGATAGCATGCATGTGTGTCTAAACAATTTCAGAACTATGAAAACGGATGTAGTAATCATAGTCTCAATTGTTTAGACCTTTTGCCATCCGCTTCAAATCTACTTGGTGGAAGTGTTTCCTCACCATCATTTTCATGAATCAGAGAGAAACCTTATGACCCTTAGATTTTATGGTGTATGTGTTCTTATCCATCTGAATCGTCAAAACCATAGTCACAAGACAAGGATAATGACAAATCCAAACTCATATGGACTAAACTTATGCAATCTTAACTTCTTGCCACTTGGCAGTACAGGGCCTGCCATTGCTTCCAAGTTGTTATGAAACCAATTGAGAACTTTCAGAACTCCTACGCAAAGCCAACTTTAACTAGAATGGGCACAAAATTTGTCAACACGATAGGTTATAAACCTCAAGTCGTGTGTTAGTGAAGAACCTCAGGTTTTATTCTTGATTAGTTCTTTAAATTCTTTTTAGGATCTTTAAGACTCCCACTATCCTCTTGACATATAAGACTATCTTGCCAAATATTCAAGAGATAGTGCGGATTCTTTATCAAGACAAACACTTCACACAATTGGCCTTAGTTGGTCTTTGTTTTATCCAAAACATCAGAACTTACCAATTTCAAATGTACAAGAGTAGGACACTTTTACTCTTACATTTGACAAGTGTTTTAAACCTTTCTTTAAGATATGTCACTCAAGTTACAATCTTAGAGTATGACTCTAAGAATTGTTTTGGAACGAAGTATGACTCATCTTCATGATCTAACCATTTCAACAATTCATGACTCCTCTTCTTAGTCATAAGAATGAACTAAGATGACCTTTAGAGGACTAATTGTGATATGATTTCTAAATCATTAAGATGATCACAAACATGATACTAAAGTACTCTCCCATCTCTTCAGATTTGAGAAACTTTTATCTTTCTGCCTAATTTGATTCTTCCCATTTGTTCTGCCATACATTGAGACTTTTCCAATGTTTCAGAATTATACTTAAACTTGTAAGTATAATCATATTTACTAAACTTTAGTAAATCAAATAGTCTTAACGAGCTTTGTGGTAGACATGACCAGTGCACAAGAATGTGTACTCGATCCCTATAGTCCTTCACTTGACTCACACATCCATGTGAACAAGTAATTAGTCTTGATTTTCCAATGCTTGAAAGTTCTCATTCATCATACTATTCAACTTGCATGATTCCAAGTTTCGGTCCAATTGAAACTTGGGCGATGAGGAACTTTCCTGATTTGGTAAATTTAGACACTACCACAAATGAAAGAATCAAATCCATTTTCCAATATTGCTGTCAGTGGAATCATATAAGCAACAATTTTCCACAAATGCCATTGTAAGGATACTTCAAATAAATAAAATTAAACAAATTTTTTTTTTAAACTTTGCAGAAAAACTTATCCTTACAATCCACATGGAAAATTGTTGTTATCTATTCCTTAGCAATATATCATAACTTCTTAAGCAACTGCTCAAAATTCTGATGCGATCGAAATCCACCTTCGCGATCAGAATCAGCATATACTTCCTATAAGATTTCTCTCTATTCTTTGATTCTTAAAACATCAACATGTGACCCAGTCACATGATGTAATTAGGATCTCAGAATAGAACTTAACAGAGTTAGATAATGGGCTCTACCTGATGTAGAGTCAAACTTATTGACTTTAACATCATTAGGTAAATTTGGCAGCTTTGCAATCAACGCCCCTTCCTTTGGCAAAATAAACATATGGACCCTTTGGTAATGGCACTATCTCAGACTTAGCCTTTCTCTTTACCATTTGGTCAACCGGGTTGACTATGGCCAATCCCGTTCCATTGGGAAGAGAATGCTTTTTCTGGATTTCCAGTGTCACCGTTGTCACTGTCCATAAAGTTTTTGGGAAGTTGATCTTCTAATCAAATTTTCTTTACTATCGTTCCAAATCATTGCTAATTCAGCAGCACCAAGCAAATAGATATGATCATTAAGGTTCATGTCATAGTCTGTTTCATAGTAGTCCCAAAGGAACTCACTATGTGACTTAGAAAGTGATTGAACATCCAACTTTCTCAAGACTTTGACACCCAACTCTCCCGGCTTGTCAATATGTGACTTCATCTCTAAGATGTGATCACACATAGACCTTGCTTGCCATTAGGGCTTGAGTGACCTTGAACTTGTGGGTTAGGGAGAATAATTGGAGGAGGTGGAGGAAGAGAAGTATGACTTCTATTAGCCAAACTCGGGAAGTCATATTCATTAGGAAAGCTTGGTTTGGGAAGATCATTGTTGTCTAAACCAGACATCAACAATGGGAGAAATTCACGTAAAGTTGATTTAAGTCCTTAATATAACACCCAATATGATATATTAAGGCTAGGACCCAACAAACTATTTTATAACTTGGAAGAGGGATGCCGTAATCCAAGCTATAAAATATTTGAAGGTAGGTGAATGACGATTCACCAATTTCCACCAAGATAAACGAAATGTATTATTAGGTTTTAATTGGTTTTGAAACTCCTAGATTCTTTTGAGATTCATTGAACTTTTCAATGGCATGTTTCAATCTCGAGTGTGCCCTTCAGGTTTTGTGACTGGGATGCCGAGGTTCACAAAACAAGGTGTGAAGTAACCATGCAAATATACTTGGTACCCTTAATATTTACCCCTCAATCGATGTGCCGGTTAACCACACACGCTCCAACGATACTATGATAAACATTAAGTTACCCTTTGTCTACCTTGTTAAGTCCAGGTTAGTGTGCCGGTTAACCACACACGCTCCACTAACAGCTTAAACAAAGTGCAAAGTGTAATTTCATGGATTAGCACCTTATTCACATTTTCCTAAGTAACTAAGATTGGGAATTTATAAGTGTTTAGTTACTTACTATTTATCATTATACTTATAATGAAGGGAGAATTATAGTCCTTGTCCTACCTGTTCGGCTAACGACCCTCCACCGGTCAAGGAAGCGGTGAGTGAGAGTGTCAATTTTGTGAGCCAAGGACCCATTTATATATTATGGATGATTAGGGTTACATCCATGTAAACCCTAATACCCATGACCTTTCATTTACATAGGATCCATGGGTTAAAAGCTCCATAGACCATCCATGAAAGCTTAGCCCAACCTAAATGAACTTGGCCCATTCCATATATATAGGAGTCCATATTTAATTAGTTCTTTTTGATCACTTAATTAATTCTAAATTAATTCTTGCTCAATACTAATTAAATAATATGATTCCACATTAATATATTAGAACTTATAATATATTAATATAAATCATAAATATACTATTCTCAAAAGACTATCCATATAAATTGTGCCGGTGAAGTGCAACCCAAATGGACCATGCGGGGTCGGGTCAAGTACATACCAAATATAGTTATGGACTTAGACATTAATCCAACAGTCTCCCACTTGGATAAGTCTACAACTATTATTGAGTATGACTTCAAAACCTAACTGGCAATCGTAGCTCTTAAAGCCGCTGTCGAACTCTGATCTTGTCAATGACTTCTCCATTAGATAAGGGATCATATATTCCTCCATTCTAGATATCATATGGACTGAGACATGGATTATAACCATTCTCTCTGTCCATTTGTTGTTTCCCGATTTTCGATTTATGATGACTGACTGATTGAACAAATCAAATCAGTCTTGGCTTGGCCAAGCACTTCGGGGTGTCATCACTAAATCATCGAGGGGCCCACATAGTTATTCTAGAAGTCAACTATGGATGGTTTGAATAGCTTAATCATTCAGGAAGAGCAACTTAGTTATTCTGGAAGTCAAAACATGCAAAGTGAAACACAAGAATAAATGAATCAAATATGGTATCAAACCCTATAAATATAAATAAGCACTTTTATTTATCACCATACTGATTACTCATTATTCATTGTTTCGGTTTTATCAACTTTATACTTGAATTATAAACACTAGTTGTCCCATGCTCCAAGCATGTACACTATGTTCTTCTTAATCAATAGCTTTTCCATACACCAAGTATGCACTTTATGTTTGTCTATGATCCTTACTTTGTGAAATAAACCAATTGAACATAATTTCAATGATTCTAATTTCACACTCCCAAATCCTTATCGAAAAATGTGAGAATTTCAAATTCCTATCATTTATCGAAATCTGTTTAGATTTTAAACTTATATGCACTGACCCTCCTGTAATGAATATGTACAAAGTCACAAAGACTTGTCAACAGTCATTATAAGGTATTCCAATGGAGATCAACTCCATGGAAACTAAGTCTCATATTCAATGTACATTGCTTTGGACATGCTTCTTGCATTAAGTTTTCTAATCTTACACAGATAACTTCCACCTATGGAGACAACTCCATATTCTCATTTTGACTATCACTTCTGAATAAGAGATGCCTCTTTTCAGAATATGTCAATATGGTCCTTCCAAAATTAGCACTATACTTCCAACTGTCCCTGAGCAACCAATCTTTGGTAAACCTCAGATTGTCCTCGACAATTGCTTAATCATTTTAGTTATTTCCAATTCTAGACCTTTTCCCTTCTTAATGCATCTGGGCATTTGGAAAAATTTAGAAATGACAAATATTATAGCACATGCAATCGATCCTGTACCCAAAGCAAATGGTACATGATTCATGATGTCTCACATAAAGACATGATTCTAGACCAGTCTTTTGCTACAATATTTTTATTTGCCATGTTTTCAAAATTTGACTATGAAGAGGGATGCCGTAATCATAATCGAATTTTGAGAACGCAATATATAGAATTTCCTTAAGTTGAACCAATCCAACATGAAATTCATATATATATTCTTGACTAAAGATGATTAAGGTCTCAATCTAAGCCTTTAGAACTGAAATGAGTATATCCTCTCCCTTAATTATAGCAAAACAACTTTTTCAATCCCTGCAGCCTCACGAATTGAAACTTTTGTTTTCTATAATTAACATTGCTAACTTGCAACACTAACAATAATTATCATTGTCCCACTAACATGATGATTATTAGCATAACACTTATGCTCCCACTAGCTTTGACATGTACTCAGAAATCAGCTGGACTTCTAGAAATCAATACTTTATTGACTTTCTTACCAAAGTTCAGATTTCTGATATGAGATGCTTTGATAAAACCTTATCAAAATCATACACCTTTCCTTAGATAGCATGCATGTGTGTCTAAACAATTTCAGAACTATGAAAACGGATGTAGTAATCATAGTCTCAATTGTTTAGACCTTTTGCCATCCGCTTCAAATCTACTTGGTGGAAGTGTTTCCTCACCATCATTTTCATGAATCAGAGAGAAACCTTATGACCCTTAGATTTTATGGTGTATGTGTTCTTATCCATCTGAATCGTCAAAACCATAGTCACAAGACAAGGATAATGACAAATCCAAACTCATATGGACTAAACTTATGCAATCTTAACTTCTTGCCACTTGGCAGTACAGGGCCTGCCATTGCTTCCAAGTTGTTATGAAACCAATTGAGAACTTTCAGAACTCCTACGCAAAGCCAACTTTAACTAGAATGGGCACAAAATTTGTCAACACGATAGGTTATAAACCTCAAGTCGTGTGTTAGTGAAGAACCTCAGGTTTTATTCTTGATTAGTTCTTTAAATTCTTTTTAGGATCTTTAAGACTCCCACTATCCTCTTGACATATAAGACTATCTTGCCAAATATTCAAGAGATAGTGCGGATTCTTTATCAAGACAAACACTTCACACAATTGGCCTTAGTTGGTCTTTGTTTTATCCAAAACATCAGAACTTACCAATTTCAAATGTACAAGAGTAGGACACTTTTACTCTTACATTTGACAAGTGTTTTAAACCTTTCTTTAAGATATGTCACTCAAGTTACAATCTTAGAGTATGACTCTAAGAATTGTTTTGGAACGAAGTATGACTCATCTTCATGATCTAACCATTTCAACAATTCATGACTCCTCTTCTTAGTCATAAGAATGAACTAAGATGACCTTTAGAGGACTAATTGTGATATGATTTCTAAATCATTAAGATGATCACAAACATGATACTAAAGTACTCTCCCATCTCTTCAGATTTGAGAAACTTTTATCTTTCTGCCTAATTTGATTCTTCCCATTCGTTCTGCCATACATTAAGACTTTTCCAATGTTTCAGAATTATACTTAAACTTGTAAGTATAATCATATTTACTAAACTTTAGTAAATCAAATAGTCTTAACGAGCTTTGTGGTGGACATGACCAGTGCACAAGAATATGTACTCGATCCCTATAGTCCTTCACTTGACTCACACATCCATGTGAACAAGTAATTATCTTAAAATTTGACAAACGTCATGTTTTTTTTTTTTTTTTCAACTTTGAAAATAAAACATTTGCATCAATATAACAGAAAACAACCCATGGCTCTGATACCACTGTTGGGTTTTGATCATTCTAACACTCCTATGGTGTACATGCAACCCTATAAACCTTGGATCTATGTTTTCTCTATTATACATGCAAATATTAACTATTCCAAGGTTTCATCCTAACTAGCATATTATGAAGCACCTATAGTTCTAGTTAGATGACATACCTTTTGATGTAGCTTGATGTCTTTAAGCTTTAAGAGCTTAGCCCCAATAGTGTGGAAGCCTCAAATGGAATCACAAATCAACAAGACACCTTGGAAGAACTTGAGAGAATATGTATGCACACTAAAATCGACCCACTCTTATTTTCACATACTTGTGTCAATTTTGTGAGCCAAGGACCCCTTTATATATTATGGAGGATTAGGGTTACATCCATGTAAACCCTAATACCCATGACCTTTCATTTACATAGGATCCATGGGTTAAAAGCTCCATGGACCATCCATAAAAGCTTAGCCCAACCTAAATGAACTTGGCCCATTCCATATATATAAGAGTCCATATTTAATTAGTTCTTTTTGATCACTTAATTAATTCTAAATTAATTCTTGATCAATACTAATTAAATAATATGATTCCATATTAATATATTAGAACTTATAATATATTAACATAAATCATAAATATACTATTCTCAAAAGACTATCCATATAAATTGTGCCGGTGAAGTGCAACCCAAATGGACCATGTCGGGTCGGGTCAAGTACATACCAAATATAGTTATGGACTTAGACATTAATCCAACAGAAGTAGCATATGATAAACCATTAGATTTAATTGTGTAAATACCTACGAAAGATGGCTTCATCTTCCCATACTTGATGGCCTGCAGATATTCTGGGCAGCTTCTCTTCCAATGCCCTATCTTGTGGCAGTAGTGGCACTCTGCCTCCTTAGAGTTAGAGTTGGGTTTAGCAGAACCAACTTTGGTTCCACTAGAAGAGGTACCATCTTGGGACATTCCCTTGTGGTGGCTCTTTGAGGGAGCCTTCCTCTTCTTACCCTTCCCTTGTCCTATTGCCAAGGCAGGGGCAGCAGCGAGAGTTGGAGTTGATGCAATAGATTTGTCTTTGAGGTTGCTCTCAGCAGTCCTCAACAAGCCTTGAAGCTTGCTCAAAGAGACCTCTTCCTTATTCATGTGGTAGGTCATGCGGAACTGGCTATAGCAGGAAGGCAAGGAATGAATGATGATATCAATTGCCAGCTCTTCATCGAAGTTCACATTTAACTTCAGCATGCGATCGACATATCTCTGCATCTTTTGCAGATGAGCGGTAAGGGACTCTCCATTACCTATTTTGGTAGTGATCATCGAAGTAATGATCTCGTACCTTTCTTTCCTAGCGCTCTGGTGGTAGCGTTCCAACAGATCTTGATGCACCTCATAGGGGTACTTGTCCTCATAGGACTTCTGGAGTTCTGCAGTCATAGTCGCCAGCATGATGCAATGGACTTTCGTGGCATCACGCTTGTGGGCCTCATAGGCTGCGATCTCTTCAGCGGTAGCAGTGTCGATATCAATCTCCTTTAGCTTCTCATCGAGGACATATTCTTTGTCCTCGTAGCGAGTGACCATTCGAATGTTGCGGATCCAATTACTGAAAGTGGTCCCATCAAAGATCACTTTCCCACACAAGTTCATGAGTGAGAACGAACCAGAGGAATTTGAACCTGAACCGTTATGGTTTGCGTTCGACATCTGAAAAGGAAAAAGAACAAAGTTGATTAGAAACGAATTTCCCCAATTAATCACCCAAATGAGAAATTAGGGCTAGGAACCAACAACATTATTCACAAATTAGAAAATGGATGCCGTAATCTAACAAGTAAATAATTTAAAGGCAAGTGAATGTCGATTCACTAATTCTCCACCATGAAAAACGAAAGAGATTAGATTTTAAATGTATTGAAAAACTCCTAGATACTTTGAGATTCATTGATCTTTTCAATGGCATGTTTATATCTCGATATGCCCCTCTAGTTTGTGACTGGGATGTCGAGGATCACAAAGCGGTTGTGAATAACCATGCAAATGTAAATGGTGCCCTCATTGTTACAGTCACCTATTCGATATGCCGGTTAACCACACACGCTCCATCGAACTATGACAAACAATGAGTCACCCTTTGCCACCTTTGCTTAGAACCTAATTAATGTGTCGGTTAACCACACACGCTCCATTAACCTCTTAGCAAGGGTACAAAGTGTAATTTTATGGAATTGCATCAAAGTCACTTTTGCCTAAAGTAACTAAGATTGGGAATTTTGTAAAAACCTTTAGTTACGTTATATAGATTCATCATACTTTTAAATGAGGAAATTTTGCCCTATCCTACCCGTTCGGCTAACGACCCTCCACCAATCAAGGAAGCGGTGGGTGAGAATGGACACCCATTAAACCACCATTTTATAGGCCATAACCTTATACCCCCTTATAGACCAACTTCGTGAATGAGGCCTACTAACGGTAAGACTAGCATTTAAGTTATACATATATATATTAATCTTATAATACTATAAAGTATAAGGTTGAATTTTAAAACTTGTAAAATTCTAAGGTTTGAAATTTAAATAGTTCAAATTAAACTTTTAATCACAAAATATAAATTTCAAAACTTGAGGACAAGCTTTTGAAGTTTTCAAAACACAAAGGATCAAATAGCGAATAATATAAATTAATCAATTAATTTAATGATTATCTAAATTTGACCTAGTCAATATTACTTGCAAGATAATTCAACAATCAATTCAAATAATCAATTATTATCAAATAAGGAAATTATTATTTAAACAATTGGTAATTATCTTTTGTTTTGTTAAGGATATTGTCAAACATGTGATAAAATTCATATTTTATTAAACCAAAACGATTTAGGTAAGAATCCTTAAGCAAAACAGCAAGAAATCCCGAAAATCACTCTGACAGACGCTCCGACTCGCCGAGTCCCTTTATGGACTCGTCGAGTTCATCCTATTCGTCGAGTCGACAATGGGACTCGCCGAGTCTATCAGTCAGGGGGCAGAAAAACAATTTTTCAAAGCTTGAATAAACAAACAATGCATCAAATTCAACAGAAACCAATCAAGGCTCTGATACCACTGATGGGTTTGAGCCATAAGAACTTTCCTATGTGCACATGCAAACCCTAATGCTTGGATCTAGGTTTCTCTATTGAACATGCAATTTATCCAAGTCTTGGAAACCCTAGATCTAGTGTATACAATTCGAATTTTACATAAGAAACTTAGATCTAGATGATTACCTCTTGTAGCTTACTTGATTCTTCTTGTCTTGGAGCTTAGAGTCACAATTGTCACTCCTCTAATGGCTTACAAACACCAACTAGCAAGAGGATGATTTACAGAGAGGAGAGAGGTATGAAATCGGCTCTAGAGCTCCAAGGAAGCTAGTGTAGCAGATTTCCACAACCCAAGGGGTCTATTTATACTCTGAGCTTCTAGGGTTTCAGCCAAAACCCTAATGGACAACTTAATCACCAAGCAGCCCATGGAACCTTCTGGATTAAGGCCGTGGACGCAAATATGATGGACTCCCATCATAATTTCGTTCATCCCTTGCTCCGTTGGGTTTCCCAGCGTAATAACTCAATTATCTAATAATTACAGTTCAGTCCCCTATATTCAATTAATCTCTTTTAGTCACGAAATTAATTCTTAATTAATCTATGACTAATATTAATTAAATAATATGATTATTACTTTAATATATTATTCTCATAATATATTAATAAATCACAATATCTTCTCTCTCTTCATAAATCACCCTGTCAAGTTGCTATGGTGAAGGCAACCCAAAAGGATCATGCACAACCGGGTCAAGTACTTACCAAATATAGTTACGGGCTTAGACACTAATCCAACAAGAAGTCCCTGATACCTCCCCTAACTAGCTCGTGAATACTATTACATATTACTAAGACTAGATAATTCTTCTAATGAGAGGTCCTTCCCTATAACGGTTGGACTCAAACAAGAGTTGCGCAATAGAGCTAGACCTAACCTTCTGAAATTATTTAATCCTCACAATATGTAACGTAACGTATTCATTTACTAGTTAGTAAAAGATAACTAAGACTCCTAAAAGCACAAAGAAAGCAGAATTCGAGCATCGAGTTAAACATAATCAGGCATAACTCTTTCAGGCTACCCCTGACTAATCTGTACTAGCATGCAGTTCATAAGCTGAGATAAATATAACATACACATAAGGCTTCCTTCCTAGATCCTTAGTCCTATTCTAGCATGCAATTCTCATAAAGATGATAATCATAACATAACATAAACTTATATGGGTAATTTGGGAATACTTACTTGAGCTCGGCTGATTGCATGCACCACACCCTTTTCTCATTTAAAAATTATTTTCTTTTTCTAAAAGTTCTTTTATGAAAATGATTTTCTTTAAAAAATTTCATACCAATTCCTTAGTTTGAGTTCAGATACACCCAAGAGCGTGCCTGGATCCCTCAAACCAAGGCTCTGATACCAACTCGAAACATCCCAAAAATATGACCCAAAAATTTCATTTTCAAATCATTACTAAAATCATAAACCATCCAAAGCCATAAGTAAAAACATAAATCATGTTTCATAAAACATCATAGTATCTGTATCAAATCAAAATTTCATAGTAAAACATCAGAGTAAACTCCCACGCTATGACTGTGGTGTGTGCCATGCGATCATCCCGAGCCCTTTCCCTTGCTAGTGGAAGTACCTGAAACCAAAACTAAAATCTGTAAGCACGAAGCTTAGTGAGTTTCCCAAACTACCACATACCATATACATATATCATGCAACTAAGAGATACGGGTCCCACCCACACTCTGCTGACTCTGAGATACGGGCCCCGCCTACACTCAGCTACTTTGAGATACAGGCCTCGCCCACAATCGGCTACTATGAGATACGGGCCCCGCCTACACTAATCTACTGCGAGATACGAGCCCCGCCCACACTCAGCCACTAATCCAACATACAAGTATCACACAGACAACAAGTATAACTAGTTATAAAAGTCATACATATACCCATAATCAAACTATACTGCGAGATACGCGCCCCGCCCACACTCATCTACTAACATTTCATACTACGGGCTGGCCTTGGTGCCTTAGACCCGTTCTTACTGAAAGGAAACTCACCTCGTGTGACTGACTGCTGCAACTCTGGGTGAGAAATCTCTGTATGCTGCTCCGGCAACTCTCCGGCTATAAATTTCCATAAAGGTGCTTAGTCAAAAACTGATAACTACATCTAGGGTAAAATGACCATTTTACCCCTGGCTACAGTCAACATCCTGGTCAATTCAATACCCAGTTGACCTGACTCGTCGAGTTGGTTCACCAACTCGTCGAGTCCCTATTCTCCATCTATTCCCAACCCCGACTCTACTCGTCGAGTCTTGCAAGAACTCGACGAGTTCCCCTTCAAACATAGCATCGGGACTATCTTCATCTGGCTCGCCGAGTTCATCCTTGAACTCGTCGAGTTCATCTTCATCATGTGAGTGTGATAAGTTTTATGAACAACTCGCCGAGTCCGTCCTCATGGGTTGGGAGATTTCCTTGGACTCGCCGAGTCTGTTCATACACTCGTCGAGTCCCAAGATTTCTAGGTCTATAATCACGTGCATCCTTGTTGAGTCCCCTCCTAGACTCAACCAGATCCCTTCGAAGCAAAAAGGTTGGGGAACCAATGCTCGACTCGCCGAGTCTCAAGAACGACTCGTCGAGTCCCCTAAAGTCCATGTCCATCAACTCGATTTCTGTTGAGCTCATCTCATCCAAAGGGTAGATCTGACCTCCTAGGGTCGATATAGAACGTAAAGTTAAGAACTTTACGTCCATGCATAGGTCCCTAAGCTCAAAAGACCCTAAAATGAGGTCTACAAGATGCATGGGGTTACAATGGCCCTAAGCTTTTCATCTTTATGCTATGTAACCCTCCCTAGAGCCTAGATCTGAGATATGAACCACTTGGGATGTCCCAACACCAAGTACGAAGGTTTTTGGGCCCAAACCTTTCTTAATATGGGGACAAATAGATCTAAGAGAAAGAAGATCAAGTTGGAAGCTTGATTACCAGAAAAGATGGCAAATGGGGTGTAGTTCCTTGATATACTCCTTCCCCCTTGAGCATTCTATCTTCCACTTCTTCCACTAGCTTCAAGATACACCAAATAACACTTAAAATAACCAAGAAAGCTCAAGTTCACTTATGGAGGATTAGGGTTTCGAGGGCAAATCTTGAAAGTGATGGAGGCTGGGGTGGAAGCCTCATAAGATGTTTAAATAGGGTGCAAACCCTCCAATTTAGGGTTTCACTCAGACAGCTCCTACTCGTCGAGTCGATATTCCGACTCGTCGTGTAGGTCACTTAATCCCCCGACCCGGAGTCGATCCTACTCGACGAGTTGGGCCTCCAATTCGCCGAGTCCAAGGGTAAAATATGAAGTTTGGCTTGAATTTAAATATGTACCTGAGACCAGATGTTACACGTATGTGTTAGGCGGAGGCTAGGCCAGTGATTCGATTTCGAGGTTATCCGATTCTTACGAAGTGAGTCTTCTCACTATACTTACCATGAGTGGTATCTAGGTGTGACTGAGGTGTCTTATGTGCTTACTTATGTATTGTGATACTCTGCATTATGTCTTTGTGATTTATGCTGAGTATTATTATGATGAGCTTACTGAGTTAGGACAGGAGGTTCAACCTGAGTTGTGAGACCGAAGGGTCTCCACTCAAACACAATGACCGGAGGGTCATTTAGAGTTTACCTCGAGCGGCTAATATGATGTGTGTGGTATTTTGGGGAACTCACTAAGCTTCGTGCTTACCGTGTTATGTGTTATGTGTTTCAGGTACTTCTCAGGATCGCGGGAAGGCACTGGCTTAATTATACACACATCCGCACTTGAGATATGTTTTGAGGATCTTGGACTTGTAATAAACAATTTTGAAATATGTGTTGATAAATTAGTACTTGTGATTTTTGAGAAAATGATACATGTGTTTTATTATGTTTTAACAATGAAAATTTTGGTTTGAAAACTTTCGGTGTTAGAATTTGGTATCAGAACCTTGGTTTGAGGGATTCGGATGCACCTCCGGGTGTGTTTGGACTCAAACTGAGGATTTGAGAAAAAATTTCAAAAGAAATGATTTTCTAAAACGAGAAATAGTTTTAAGAGAAAACGAGCTGGAGCAGTGTGTACAATCAGCCAGAGCTCGAACGGTGATTTCCCAATATACCCTTACTTATTCGTGTTATGATATATTTATGTGATATTAGAAATGCATGCTATAGAATAGGCTAGGTAGTTCATATTCTAGGGCTAGAGTTGCCTGATCTGTGATGCTTTAGCCTAGGAGATGCTATTGATCGGTGTTATCTGTTATTTTCTCTGAATATGTGTTGAGTTCTGAGTTGAGGGGTAATCTAGGAGAGATACTTAGATGAGCATGCGAGTAGCCTGAGAGAGTAGTCTGATATTTGTGAGAGATAGAGTACTTGTGAATTAGAATCCTAGGAGGAGGACTTGGGGTGACTACAGGTTAGGTGTGGAAGGTAGTATTGGGCCCGTACTACTGAAAACACCAAATCTATAGGCAGCCTAATTAAGAATCCTTAGGATCCCAAGGAGAAAGTAGGGGCGAATGATCGAGTGTGTGTATACTCGAGCGAGTCTCTGATGATTTTGTGTTGTGTTTCAGAGACATCATGGTAGGTACACGCCACACCCCAGAGAGCAGTGGAGTTAGCGATGACGAGATTCGCAGGATGACTCATGACGAGGTGGCCGCACCCATTCGAGAGGCTATTCCGGAGATGTTTGGGTCGGACCACTCTGATCGAGACATTTGACGAGCGATATGTTGTTGTTTCTGAGGTGGCTACTGATGCAGCCACAGCAGTTGTCGTTGCTGCCATGCCACAGGGAGGTGACTCATTGCTGTATCGAGAGTTCAGCAACATGAAACCACCAAATTTGGATGGGACTCAGGGTCTGATTGCTGCGATGAGATGGATCTCTGATATCGAGGGATGTTTCTACACTTGTTCATGCCTAGAGCATCTGAGGGTTCGGTTCGCACTGAACCAGCTTCGCTTGGGAGCGAAGGACTGGTGGAAGTTTGTGACAGCCAGTTTTACTCCTACAGAGCATACTTCGGTGACTTGGCAGAGGTTTATTTTGATGTTCCGAGATGAGTATGTTCCCCCCCAGTGGAGAGGGAAAGGTTGGCCCAGGAGTTTCTGTCTCTCAAGCAGAAGACAGAGTCGGTGACTGAGATTATGCAGATGTTTCACGAGAGGGCGTTGTTCTGCCCTGAGCATGTGTCGACTGAGCAGGCATGCATGAGCCTGTATTTGAGCATTCTGAGGAGGGATATTCGAGAGTTCATGGCGAACTTGTCTTATCGGACATTTGCTGAGCTTCAGGAAAATGCTAGGAGTAGGGACATAGAGTTGGAGACTAAGGCTAGGGAGGATGCAGAGTCTCAGGGGAGAGACCGACGGTCGGCGTAGTCGCAGCCGGCAGCCAAGCGGGCTAATCCCGCTGATTCGAGGTCATGAGGGCAGAAGGGTCGCACTTGTGGGAAGTGCGGCAAGAGTCATGAGGGGACATGTCGGGAAGGGATTTGCTACAAATATGGCAAGGAGGGGCATACGGGTAAAGATTGCCCCAAGGGATTTGCAGTCTCTTTAATTTCACTACAATCAGACCGGCCATCGGAAGGCTGAGTTCCCTCAGCTTATTCATGGATCAGCCCAGGGTTCCACCCCTGCTGCTTTGCGTGCGATTTATAGTCGGCCGGTGAAGGTTGAGACTCCGAATGCTCGTGGGAGAGCTTTTCAGCTGACAGCGGAGGAGGTCCGCACAGCACCTAATGTCGTGGTTGGTACGTATTTCCTTATTTATTTCTTTATTTTGAGATTTATTGTGCTTATTCAGTGCCATATTTAGGTACATTTCTTGTGATTTCGGTACATGCCTTAGTGTTATTTGACTCGGGTGCGAGTCGATCCTTTGTGTCTTTAGCTTTTAGTCGTCACATCAGTATCCGACGTGAGACTTTGAGTCGACCTCTGAGGGTTTCTAGAGCTGATGAGCATGCGGTCTTTGCTACTGATGTATTCCGAGGATGTGTGCTGGAGATTTTTGGTGTCGAGTTTCCAATTGATCTGGTACCGATTGCGATGGGTGATGTTTGTGTCATTGTGGGCATGGATTGGTTGAGCCGTTTTGCAGCAGTGATCGACTACGAGCGTCAGTTGGTGACTATACGAGACCCTAGTGGGGGAGTGCTTACAGTGTGTGGCGAGGGTACCAGATCAGGGTCAGCTTTCTGCTCTGCCGCCAGGGCCAGGCAGAGTCTACAGCAGGGTTGTGTGGGATTTTTGGCGTATGTGATGGATACGCGGGCTGCCACCGAGAGGCTGAGTTCTGTCGCCGAGGTTCCGATAGTGTGCGATTTTCCTGATGTTTTTCCCAAAGAGTTGTCGGGTGTGCCTCTTGAGAGGCAGGTGGAGTTTCGGATTGATTTTGTTCCGAGCGCGGCGCCAATTGCCATGGCACCTTATCGCCTTGCGCAATCAGAGATGCAAGAGTTATCCTCACAGCTCCAGGAGTTGCTGGGGAAGGGTTTTATCAGACCGAGTAGCTCACCGTGGGGAGCGCCATTCCTTTTTGTCAAGAAAAAGGATGGTTCACACCGGATGTGTATTGATTACCAGGAGTTGAACAAGCTGACGGTCAAGAACCGTTATCCACTTCCGAGGATCGACGATGTATTCGATCAGTTGCAGGGTGCATCTTGGTTTTCCAAGATTGATTTGAGATTTGGTTATAACCAGATGAGAGTATGTGACGAGGATATTCAGAAGATGCCTTTAGAACTCGTTATGGGCATTACGAGTTTGTGGTGATGCCTTTCGGGCTCACCAATGCACCGTCAACGTTCACGGATCTCATGAATCGGGTGTGTAGGCCTATGCTGGACCGGTCGGTGATCGTTTTCATCGATCACATTTTGGTGTATTCGAGGTCTAGAGAGCAACATGAAGAGCATCTGCGAGAGGTTCTTGGAGTATTTATATCGGAGAGGCTTTATGCCAAATTCTCTAAATGTGATTTCTGGTTATGAGAGGTCCAGTTCCTAGGACACCTCGTTAATCAGAATGGGATATTGTTATGCGATGGGAGGTGCCGAGATCCCCATCCGAGATCAGGAGTTTTCTGGGATTGCCCGGCTACTATCGGAGATTTATCATAGATTTCTCCAAGATTGTGGTTCCTCTCACCAGATTGACCCAGAAGGGCGTTACTTTTGTTTGGGGGCCAGAGCAGCATGCATCATTCGAGACTCTTCGCCAGAGATTGTGCGAAGCTTTGGTGTCAGCCCTTCCGGAGGGAGTGGAGCACTTTGTGGTCTATTGCGATGCGTCTATTTTGGGAATGGGTGTAGTGTTGATGCATAGAGGTCATGTGATAGCATATGCGTCGAGGCAGCTGAAGCCTCTTGAGACTAGGTGTCCCACCCATGGTTTGGAGTTAGGGGTGGTGGTGTTCACCCTCAAAATTTGGCGCCACTATCTTTATGGTGTCCGGTGTACCATATACACTGACCATAAGAGCCTGAAGTACCTTATGGATCAGCCCAATCTAAATATGAGACATAGGAGATGGTTGGATGTAGTGAAAGACTACGACTGTGAGATCTTATATCACCCAGGCAAGGCTAATGTGGTAGCTGATGCCTTGAGTCACAGAGCCGAGAGCGCTCCTATCCGGGATGTGTGTATGAGGATGACGGTGATGACTCCAGTCTTGGATACCATCCGAGAGGCTCAGGTGGAAGTTGTGAGGCCGGAAAACCGCAAGAGAGAGCATGTGATTGGGCAGGTGTCCGAGTTTGTGACGGACATTCGTGAGCTTATGACCTCCCACGGGTGGATTTGGGTGCCCTATACAGGTGGAGCTCGTCGTGTTTTGATGGAGGAGGCACATAGATCGAGATTCTCGATCCACCCAGGGGCCACTAAGATGTATTTGGACCTGAAAAGAGACTATTGGTGGACCTGTATGAAGAGAGACGGTTCATGGGTTGTACAGAGGTGCTTGACTTGTCGCCGGGTTAAGGCGGAGAACCAGCGTCTACATGGTCCCTTCCAGCCTTTATAGATTCCCCAGTGGAAGTGGGAACGAATTTCTATGGACTTTATCACCAAGTTACCGAGGACTACGCGTGGGGTTGACGCGATATGGGTGATTGTGGACCGGCCAACGAAGAGTGCTCACTTCCTTGCTATTAGTGAGAGCTCTTCTTTAGAGAGACTAGTCGAGATTTATGTGAGAGAGGTGGTAGCACGGCATGGAGTGCCGACCTCGATAGCTTCAGATCGAGACGTGCGTTTTACTTCTAGGTTCTGGAAGAAATTTCATGAGGAGTTGGGCACACGTCTGCATTTTAGTAACGCATACCATCTGCAGACAGACGGGCAGAGCGAGCGGACGATTCAAAGGCTTGAGGATATGCTGCGAGCATGTGCGATGGACTTTGGAGGAAGTTGGGACACTTATTTTCCCTTGGCTAAGTTTTCTTACAACAACAGCCACCATTCCTGCATCGGTACGCCCCCCCCCCCTTTGAGCTTCTATATGCGAGGAGGTGTTGGACTCCCATTTGTTGGGGAGAAGTGGGGCAGAGAGTTATGGGTGGCACTGAGATAGTGCTGAAGATGACTGAGCAGATTCAGCAGGTCGGACAGAGGTTACTAAAGGCCCAGAAGAGTTATGCAGACAGACGACGATCCGAGCTAGAGTTTCAGGTTGGAGATTTTGTCCTCCTGAAGGTATCCCCATGGAAAAGGGTGATCCGATTCAGGAAGTGGGACAAGATGGGGGCCCGATACATCGGTCCTTTCAGATTGATTGTCAGAGTGGGCAGGGTAGCATACCGGTTGGAGCTACATGTAGAGCTGAGTCAGATTCATAACACCTTCCATGTATCCCAGTTGAGGAAGTGTGTACCCGATGAGTAGGCAGTGGTGCCCCTAGAGGACATTCAGGTGTATGCGAGCCTGAATTACATTGAGAGGTCGATCGCGATTTTGGTGTTACGTGTTGGTATAATACAACATCCTATGGTGCACATACAACCCTAAATACCTTGGATCTATGTTTTCACTAATTATACATGCAAATGGATTCCAATGCATTAAACCTATAACTAGCATGCAATTTAACATAAATAATACACGATGCTAGTTAGGTTAACATACCTCTTTGTTGTAGCTTGATTCCATGGAGCTTAAGAGTCAAGTGCCCCAAGTGTGACACCTCAAATGGTTCACACAACACCAACAACAACTTAGAATAACTTGAGAGAAAAGTCCTTATGCTCAAAATCGGCTAGCCCTCTCATATGAACCCTTAGGGCTGATTTCTTGAGCTATGGGGTCTTTATATATTGTGGCTATTAGGGTTACACCATGTAACTCATGTCTTTCCATATTCTTCATGCTCCATGGGTTAAAACATCCATGGAGTATCCATGGGTTACTCCATGGGTTTATCCCAACATGAAGAACTATGGATCATAATCCCCATATATTTAATTAGTGTCTTTTGATCATAGAATTAATTCCAAATTAATTCTTGATCAATACTAATTAAATAATATGATTTCATATTAATATATCAAAACTTATAATATATTAATAAAACATATATATCCTTTTTTCTCAGAAAAGTCTATCCAAATCGTTCTTATGCCATGCAACCCAAATGGACCATGCCAAGTCGGGTCGAATACATACAAATAATAATTATGGGCTTAGACATATAATCCAACAGTCTCCCACTTGGACAAGTCTAAAACTATTATTGCGTATGACTCCAAGATCCCGACTAGCAATCGTAGCTCTTAAAAGCCGCTGTCGAACTCTGAACAAATCAATGACGCGTCCATTAGATAAGGGATCATATATTCCTCCAGTCTAGATATCATATGGACTGAGACATAGATTATAATCATTCTCTCTGTCCATCTATTATTTCTCGATTTCCGATTTATGGTGACTGACTAATTGAACAAATCAAATCAGTCCAGGCCCGACCGATCACTTACGTTTGTCATCACTAAATCATCGAGGGGCCCACATATATCGCTTTCACCACTCCAAGGGTAAAAGGAATGGATAAACTTCTACTCGTATGCTTGCTCTACTACTTGTTGAATCATACACAAAGGCACGTTTTATAACATCGAGTTACCAATGCGTTTTCGTACAATCAATGTATAACCAACTCATAGTCAACAACTCATATCTTTAGCTTTGAAGAATATAAGATATTATCGTCTTATGATCACTCGTGATAAAATCCATGAAGTGATTCTAATTAGCGTGGGTTTAATCCAATACTCAGAACTTATGAGCACTCATGAATGTTGTAACAACTCTTACTATGTCCAACACCTTAGACATCTACAAGGCAACTTCATGTCAGTCTTGATTCATACCTACTTCCAACATATCACCGACTGTAGAGAATTTGAATAACCCAGTTATTCGGGAAGTCAAAACATGCAAAGCGAAACACAATAATAATACTAATCCAATATGGCCCCAGGCACCTTTGAGAGTAAATAGAACACCTTTTATTTAAACACCATATTGATTACTCATTATTCATTGTATAATGTTTCAAATTTATCAACTTAATACTTGAATCAAAACAACAGTTATGCCATGCTCTAAGCATGCACACTATGTTTGTCCAAACAATAGTTATGCCATACTCCAAGTATGCACACTATGTTTGTCTAGGATCCTTACTTTGTGAAATAGACCAATTGAACATGATTCCAATGATTCTCATTTCACAATCCCAAATACTCACGGTAAATGTAAGAATTCCAAATTCCTGCCATTTACCGAAATCCGTTAGATTCTAAACTTATATGCAGTGATCCTCTTGTAATGATTATACATAGAGTCACAAAGACTTCTCAACGGACATTACAGAGTATTCCAATGGAGATCAATTCCATGGAAAGGAAGTCGCAAATTCAAAGTACATTCCTTTGAACATCCTTTTTGCATTAAATTTTCTAATCTTACATAGATTTATTGAATAACTTCCACCTATGGAAATATTTCCACATTCCCATTTTGACTATCACTTCTGAACAAGAGTTTTCTCCTTTGAGAATATGTCAATATGGTCCTTCCAAAAATTTACATCATACTTCTAATTGTCCACAAGCAACCAATATTTGGTAAACCTCATATTGTCCTCGACAATTGCTTAATCATTTTAGTCATATCCAATTCTAGACCTTTTCCCTTCTTAATGCCCTAGGCATTTGAAAAATTTAGAACGGATGAATATTATAGCACATATAATCGATCCTATACCAGAAGCATATGGGACACGATTCACGATATCTCACATAAAGACATGATACTAGACCAGTCTTTTGCTATAATATTTCTATTTCTATTTGCCATGTTCTTATAATTCAGATTATGAAAAAGGATGTCGTAATTATAATCGAATTTTAGGACATAAATAATGTTCCCATATATAGAATTTCCTTATGTTGAACCATTCCAACATAACATTCATATATATACTTGACTAAATTTGATTAAAATCTCACGATCTAAGCTTTTAGATTTGAAATGAAGTATAATTTCCTCTCCCTTAATTATAGCAAAAACAACTTTTCAAACCTTGCAAAAGCACATTTTGCAAACTGAAACTTTTGTTTTCTATAATTAACATTGCTAACTCGGAACATCTAACATAATAATCATGCTCCCACTAACATGATAATTATTAAAATAACACTTATGCTCCCACTAGCTTTGACATGTATCCAGAAATCAGCTGGACTTCTAGAAATCAATACTTTATTGACTTTCTTACCAAAGTTCAGATTTCTGATATGAGATGCTTTGATAAGACTTTATCAAAATCATACACTTTTCCTTAGATAGCTCACATGTGTATCTAAATAATTTTTAGAACTATGAAAAGGGATGCTGTAATTATAGTCTCAATTGTTTAGACCTTTGCCATTTCTCACAAGTCTATGTTAGTGTGCCGGTTAACCACACACGCTCCACTAACGACTTTGAGAATGCAAATATCACAATTGCTTTCTACTTAAAATCTACTTAGTGAAAGCATTTCCTCGCCATCATTTTCATGAATCGGAGAGTTATGACACTTAGACTTTTATGGTGTATGTGTTCCTATCCATGTGAATTTGTCAAAACCATAATCACAAGACAAGGTTAGTGACAAATCCAAACTCATATGGACTGAACTTGTGTAATCTTAACTTCTTGGCACTTGGCAGCACAAGGGCCTACCATTGCTTCCAAGTAGTTATGCAAACAATTGAGAACTCACAGAACAAACATGCATAGTCAACTTTTAACTGGAATGGGCACATAAATAAGAATATGTCAACACGATAGGTTACAAGCCTCAAGTCGTGTGCTAGTGATGAACAATAGGTTTTTATTCTTGATTAGTTCTTGAAACTTTTTCAAGATCTATTAAGACTCCCACTGACCTCTTGACATATAAGATTCTCTTATCAAGAACTATTCCTTGACAAAACAAATATTCAAGAGTTAGTGCAGATACTTATCATGATAAACACTTCACACTATTGGTCTTAGTTTGTCTTTGTCTTATCCAAGACATCACAACTTACCAACTTCAAATGTTCAAGAGTAAGAAAAAATTTTACTCTACATTGGACAAGTGTTATAAACCTTATTAGGATTATGTCATGTCACACCCCAAAACCAGAACGGCGGAAACGTTCGGGGGTGGAGGACGTCATGTACAGTATCACAACAATGCATAGTAGTAAACAAGCAACAACATCATCCATTGCATTAATAATATAATTTCATACAAGTGTGTTCTGTGAAGTTTATAAGACACCAAAAATGCAAATCAAAAATAAGAGATGAGTCTTGAACGAGCTCCATCTTCTCAAAACTTGGCATCCGTACCTGTCTACTGATGACCTGAGAATACAAGTTATTTTGAAAGAGTTGATCAGCTTTAAAGCTGGTGAGTCTATAAGCATTTTAGTGTCATTGTTTGTATGAAGATGTTTGTAAGAACTTGATGTAAGTTTGTAAATGTTTGTATTTCCTAGAAAATCCTATATTTTCTACTAAACGTAGCCATCTACCAAGGCATCAAATGAAATGTGTGTTTGTTTCTTGTAAGAGTGTATATTTTCCCAAGTGTGACTATCATTAACCAAAAATATAGTTTTACATTACCTTTTATGTGAAAAGATCACAATGTGAATGCAATGGGGAAATAATAAAGTACTGTAGTGTTGTATTATAGTAACTACTGATGTACTTTCTACCTTAAACCAATTGATATTTAAGGTATGATGTGACCTGGTTGTACCATACTATCGACTAATAAAACGACGATGAAAGACGTCGAAAGAAATGACATTTGGCACCCGTAGACTTGCAAGTCCCACTGTAGCGAACAACAAGGTGTAGGATAGTCAATCCAGTATAGATCTATACGCAAATTCACGCTCTCCTTTTAGGAGATTCTGGCTACAAATCGGGCCATGACAGGTGATTTCATGCCCCGAACGACGGTCCACATTTATGTTATTGTATATCTGTATATGTAATGTATGTACTAGCTGTATTGTATGTTCTCTCTGTCTAGTATGTATATTGTTTGTATAAATGAACATGATTGTATGAACTGACTCTTTGTATGTTTCATTGTTCTTGTAATAGTATTAGTAACTTCCTAAACTATACCTATTATAGTTTACTAGCAATGTTGTTTGTTTAAATGAACATGATTGTATACCCTTGCTACCCAAAGGTATTTTGAACTGATTCTTTGTATGTTTCATTGTTCTTGTAATAGTATTATTAACTTCCTAAACTATACCTATTATAGTTTACTAGCAATGTTGTCTATATAAATGAACATGATTGTATACCCTTGCCACCCAAAGGTATTTTGAACTGATTCTTTGTATGTTTCATTGTTCTTGTAATAGTATTAGTAACTTCCTAAACTATACCTATTATAGTTTACTAGTAATGTTGTTTGTATAAATGAACATGATTATATACCCTTGCTACCCAAAGGTATTTTGAACTGAATGAAGGAACTTTTATATATATATACATATACATAATATATATAACTAAGATTCAAACGACCTTCGGACAAACAACCGATGCCCTAAGACCACAACCAAACGAGGAACAGGAAGTAAGGTGAGCTATCAGTCCTTAGTCCTTTCAATCTTACTTATATAACTATATCTATATAGATATACATTTGACAAAATATAAGCTTAAAAGAGTTTAATAAAAGTATTTAACATGTAAAAGAGTTTGTAAAATGATTTGAAGTAGTTTGCTTGATAAAACAGTTTGAAAAGTAAGAAAATCCATTTGTTTGGTAGTCATTAATCACATGTGATTGATATAATAAATATAATAATTCAACTTGTATTCCCCCCATAAAAGCCTTTAAAATCATTTAAAAGGTTTATTAAGGGGTATGAACTCACCTGTAGTGAGTGGTTTGGATGAACGGATGGTATAGGATGCTAAGTGTCAAGTGAATACTTGAACACACATATACGGATCCTATTTAACATATAATGACACATATATGCATCCAATTACTCAATTAACAACTAATTAATCAAGTAAAGACACCCTAGGACATGGAAAACACTTTGATTCAAGTGCTATAAGTACCAAAGGGTTGCATCTAAAGGGAGTATGGCCTCACTTTTGAGTTTATGGCCACAATGGTCATATTACTTGAGTTTACGGCCCATGGTCATTTCCCCATGAGTTTACGACCGTAAACTCATGGTATTATGTACCATTTTGTGTTTAAAGGTCTTATAAGTCAAGGTTTAGTATCCTATGATCAAGTCCAAGCCTTAGAAAGTAATAGTGGCACACTTGCACCATTTCTTAGAGTTTACGGCCCAAGGTCATTATCCTGGCCGTAAACTCCATGTGTGCTTGATTCCTTTGATGATTAAGGTCCTAAACCCTTCAAGGAAGTGATCTAGACTTGTATCCAAGGCTTAGGAAGGGACTAGGCTCACTATGCCCCCTTTATTAGGGTTTACGGCCCAAGAACATTGTCTTGGCCGTAAACACCTTATGAACTTGTGTTTCTTGATGTTTTCTAGTTGATTAACAAGTGAAACAAGCCTATAACAAGCCAAGCTAAGATTACTTACAATATAGATGATTGTAAGGGGGTTCACGGCCCAAGAAGACTAGTGTGTGTTCTTGGTGTTCTTGGTGAAATGAAGAACACTTGAAGATCTATGAAAATGGAATAACTTCATGGATGAAATCATGTATGATCACTAGATAATGATAGATACCAACTAATCAAGGAAGGAAACACTTACAAAGTTGAAGATCAAGAAGAAAAATCGGATGATACTTGAGAGAGAATGAGTTCTTGGCTTGAAAATAGTAAAAATGACTAAAATGGCTAAGTGCCATATTTATACCCTTAGAGTTTACGACCGTAAACTCCATGTTATGGCCGTAAACTCCAAACTCTAGGAGTTTTGAGGCTTAAATGTTGCATAAAAAACTCTAGAGTATCCCTCCTATAATTACCTTTTGAAGTACTAGGCTTTAGAACACTCAAACGGCTCTAAACAGTGCTAAAAGTTAACAGAAATGAGTCTGACTTCTATTGCAGTGAATGGTTGTACAAGATACAAATTTCGAGTTGTCACATCATCCCCCCGTTAGAGGGAATTTCGTCCCGAAATTAGAGTTTAAGCAAATAAGTAGTTACAAATAACTAAGTAAAAAGATGAGGATATTTCAGTTTCATTTGATCCTCTCGCTCCCAAGTGAACTCAGGTCCTCGCTTGGCGTTCCAGCGAACCTTCACTATCGGGATGCGGCTTTGCTTCGTTTGCTTGACCTCTCGGTCCATGATCTCTACAGGTTCTTCCATGAAGTTGAGGCTCTCGTTGATCTCGATCTCGTCGAGTGGGATTACAAGAGTCTCGTTGGGCAGACACTTTTGCAAGTTCGAGACGTGGAAAGTAGAATGTACGTTACTGAGTTTGCGAGGTAAGTTGAGTTTGTAAGCTACAGGGCCGATTCTAGCGAGAATCTCAAAAGGCCCTATGTATCTTGTAGATTTCCACGCTTTCTGAAGCGTATCAAGCCTTTCCAGGTTGAGACTTTCAAAAGAACGCGGTCTCCCACCTGGAATTCCAAAGGTTTCCTTTGTTTATCTGCGTAGCTATTCTGTCGGTCTCTAGAGGCTTTCTATCGTTCACGAATCTGAACGATGTCCTCTGTCGTTTCTCGTATGATCTCTGGACCTTTGGAGCAATTTCCACTATATCTAACTCCAGATCGTGTGTTGTATAGTTGGGTTTGAGCGTATTAAGTTGACGGAAGGCATAGGAAATGACCTTACCTCGTTGCATCAAATGCAACCGAGCCCTAGATTTGGATGCATCGCAATAGACCACAAAGCCTTCTATTCCTTCTGGGAGGGATAGCATCGGTGCGGTGCATAAGGCTCGCTTTCGCGTTTGGAACGCTTTGTCTTGCTCCTCTTCCCAGTCAAGGGCCACGCCCTTCTGAATCAAAGTCATATGATGCTTCGCGATTCGAGAGGAGTTCTGATAGAACCTACGACTGTAGCCAGCGAGGCCTAGAAATTTACGAATCTCTGTAGGTGTCCTCGGAGCTGACCAGTTCCCAATGGCCTTGATTTTGGAAGTCTCCATAAGAATTCCCTCTTCACCAACAACGTGACCCATGAATTTGGCTCTTCGAATCCAAAACTCGCATTAAGAGAACTTCGCGTAGAGCTTCTCTGATCTTAATGTTTCCTAGACCTGACGTAGATGCTTACTATGCTCTTCCTTACTACGAGAGTAGATAAGTATGTCATCTATGAAGACGATGACGAACTGATCCAAGTAAGGACGGCATACCCTATTCATTAAGTCCATGAATACTGCGGGCGCATTAGTCAATCTGAATGGCACCACTACAAACTCGTAGTGTCCGTAACGAGTTCGGAAGGCTGTCGTCGGGACATCCTCCACTTGGACTCGCAACTGGCGATACCCGGATCTCAGATCTATCATCGAAAAGTAATTCGCCCCTTGCAGTTGGTCAAATAAATCGTCTATACGAGGTAGAGGGTAACGATTCTTGACGGTCAGTTTGTTGAGCTCCCTGTAGTCGATGCACATACGAAACAATCCGTCTTTCTTCTAGACGAACAAGACCGGAGCTCCCCAGGGTGAGAACCTTGGTCTTATAAAGCCCCTTTTGCCGAGTAGTTTGTTAAGTTGACAGGATAGTTCTCGCATCTCAGCTGGCGCCAAACGATAAGGCGATTTGGCTACTGGGGTAGCCCTAGGAACTAAGCCGATTCTGAACTCGACTTGACGTTGTGGAGGTAATCCTGGGAGTTCTTCTTGAAATATGTCGGGGAAGTCGTGTACTACCGGGATGTTTTTAATGTCCTTCATCTCTTGACTCATATCGACAACATGAGCAAGGAATGCGCGATGTTCCTTTCACAAGTATTTATGGGTTTAAATACTCGAGATGATACGAAGGTTAGTGTCGGGTTTGTCGCCGTAGATTACTAGAGTTTTTCTAGACGGCAGATTAAGGCGATCAGTCTTTTCATGACACATGATGTCGGCACGATGAAGACTCAACTAATCCATGCCGATAATGACGTCGAAACTTTTAATTGAGACCGGCATGAGGTCAACCTAGGTATATGCAGTTAGTACTCTCTGCATGAGTACTTCGGAGTTCTGGAATGACGGTTTCGTAAAAAGGCAATTTACGGGGAAAAGAAATTTGAGCATGAAACTGGCATTGTGAGGATCGAATTTACTCAAGTTAAATGATAATGTAGGACTACTCGGAATAAAAGGCGTTAGAATAGATCATAAAGCTGTTACAAAAACATAATGGTGCAACTTTTACAGAGTTTCAGTACTTTAGTTTTATCTATAAGACTACTGCTGCGAACAAGGTATACTACAAAAAGCAAGTACACGCAGCACGAGAGTCCCTTGTCTGACGGGGTCTCGCAAAAAGATAAAACTTGAGTTGCATTAGTTTTTAACAGTTTATAAGTCTACTAAAACGAAACGCCCTAATATTTCAACGTGGGTCCGGAGTAGTCTCTCCTGCAGCAGTGATCCTTAGTATCTTCCCGTTTGCGCCAGAGTTCTCTGTTATTGGACAATCCTTCTTGAGATGTCCTAACTCACCACATAAATGACATATCTGGCTTGTACCAGTAGCGGTGGTGGAAGTGAAGTGTCGGGTCGGAGTTATGTGGACACGTGTGCTTTCGTTGTTCCTCCCTTTTAGACAATTCCTATTATAGTGCCCGCCTTCACCACAACCATAGAAAGTCGGACTGACTCCGATGTTAGTGGCTTGGGAGATGTTTTGCGCTGGCATTCTACAGACGTGAGTAGTGTGCCCCACACGGTTGCAATTCCTGCATTTTAAATCACGGCAGACTCCGTGATGATGGAAATTACACCTGTCACACTTCGGGAGTGTCCCCTCATATAGTTTGATCGGGGCTGAAGTGGTAGGGATCGCCATTTGTTGCTGTTGTGTGGCAAGTTTTTGTGATCGCTTGCGCTCCTTATAGGCTTAACGCCTTCGCTTCTTACCCTCAGATTTGGGGCCTTAGGTGTTTGTAACAGTTATCATTTGTTGATTTCCCGGATTGTTACAACAATTTGAACTGTCAACACCCTTCACAGCCTCGATTGCGTTACCAGAGTCGTAGTGTGCAAAGACAGCTGCAACGGCATCTGTTACCGCTGCTTGGAAGGTGGCAGCGTCTATATAAAGGATCGGGGTTTTGTCGTTCGGCTAACTATTTCTAGATGACGACATGATTCTGTTATATAACAAGAAAAGGAGTTCGTGAGTGTTTATGGTCTGTTCTAGATGTATTCTACTCAATCATGTAAAGATAAAGTTTTCGTTTTGTTAAACTGTTCTCGGTGGTTTGACCTACATCCCTATGATGCAGTACTAGTAAAGAGTTCAAGTTAGTTTGTAGAATGGTCACTAGACGGTTGTTATTTTGAACTAGGCTATCATTGGTTGGTGGATAACATGATCCAACCTTTGACGAGAATTGGAAGTGATCCTTGAGCTAATTCACCACAGCTCAATAATTTGACGAAAGTGAGGTTTAGATAAAATTCTAACGATAGTAGAATGAAAGTATTTGAACATGGACTGGCACTGAAATTAGCCGACTGTCAATATCATTGATATTTAAGATGTAATAAGTTTGGACAAAATGACCTTGGAGTAGGTCTTACATCATACCCGAAGTAAAAAGTTTTAACAGCCTAAAGGCTTAACTAAAAAGTTCTTACAGAACAGGGATGGTCATATAGAAAAGTGCTACTTAGAGCATAGATAAGAAGAGTATTCCTTAAACCAAGGAAAGAAAGGTAGAATGTCTCCTACTGGTAACAGTTATCCCTCAGGTGAACCCTTAGTTCAGCCAGCTGGCATTCCATGTTGAGAAGGTGCCTTTCGTACACCCTTTAGCGTAATCGGAGCTCTTTGACTTCAGCTCGAGTTTCAGCTAGTTCTTGCTGCAGGACCTCGTGGTCTCCCCTAGATCTCTCACGAGCATCTTCCAGATGAATGGTGCGGATGGTATGCATTCTCGCATTGGCATCAACCTTTGTGATTCGATGGAGAGCTATCATGCCCTGAATTTCATTTCGGGCAACTCTGCGGACCAGGATTAGCAAGACTCTGTCTGCTGAGCCTCCTTCGCTCAGGTCATAAAAGCTTCGGTTTCTATTGAATGGCATGGGCTGATCCTGCTCTTGACTCCATGTTTCCAGGCTTTCCACCCACGAAGGCGTCGGGCCTTAAAAAGTCGGACGAGGGTTAGGATTTGGAACAGGAGCCACCGGGGGTAGGTTATTGACCTCAGACTCGGGAGTCCGAACCATCAGAAAAGCTTTCAGCCTGGTCATCATCCAAAGGGATTTGGTGATCATCTTCTGGCTTTGCTTCAAACCATCCTGCATTGCCTTCGTTTGGGAAGTATGGGTCGCCGTGAGGATGGAATCCAGCCATGTTATCTATGCGAGAAAAGGGGTATAAGAATTAACTAAATAGACATACTAATTTGATAATTGTAAGGTGATCTTTTTAGTTTTCAGATAAGTAATTAAAGTAACACAAAATACTCCTACATTATTTTAAGTTTATGTTTTGTTCTAATGTTTTCATTGTAGTCGTGTTGGTAAGTTTTTAGACTTGTTGTAACATTACAACCACCCTTAGGCACATGCTAGTCACTCCTCGGAAAAATATAGTTGATCAGGATATATCATTCCCAGGGTTGACTATATTTCTCTAAGTCTAATTGTGTTGTCCAACAATCATAATACTTTTGTTCTGTCCTAGTGACACTGATTTTAGTATGAATGCAGGTATGTATACTTGGTTAAATATTTTATTATTTAAAGGTATTAAGTCTTTATCAGAGTATTCTAATCCCGTTGTGTTTATAGTTTGTATATCTTTTATGGGTTGATATACTCGATTCACTATAAACAATGCTCTGATACCAATCTGTCACACCTCAAAACCGGAACGGCGGAAACGTTCGAGGGTGGAGGACGTCATGTACAGTATCACAACAATGCATAGTAGTAAACAAGCAACAACATCATCCATTGCATTAATAATATAATTTCATACAAGTGTGTTCTGTGATGTTTTTAAGACACCAAAAATGTAAATCACAAATAAGAGATGAGTCTTGAACGAGCTCCATCTTCTCAAAACTTGGCATCGGTACATGTCTACAGATGACCTGAGAATACAAGTTGTTTTGAAAGAGTTGATCAGCTTTAAAGCTGGTGAGTCCATAAGCATTTTAGTGTCATTTTTTGTATGAAGATGTTTGTAGGAACTTGATGTAAGTTTGGAAATGTTTGTAAATGTTTGTATTTCCTAGAAAATCCTATATTTTCTACTAAATGTAGCCTTCTACCAAGGCATCAAATGAAATGTGTGTTTGTTTCTTGTAAGAGTGTATATTTTCCCAAGTGTGACTATCATTAACCAAAAATATAGTTTTACATTACCTTTTATGTGAAAAGATCACATTGTGAATGCAATGGGGAAATAATAAAGTACTATAGTGTTGTATTATAGTAACTATTGCTGTACTTTCTACCTTAAACCAATTGATATTTAAGGTATGATGTGACCTGGTTGTACCATACTATCGACTAATAACACGATGATGAAAGACGTCGGAAGAAATGACATTTGGCACCCGTAGACTTGCAAGTCCCACTGTAGCGAGCAACAAGGTGTAGGATAGTCAATCCAGTATAGATCTATACGCAAATTCACGCTCTCCTTTTAGGAGATTCTGGATACAAATCGGGCCATGACAGGTGATTCCATGCCCCGAACGACGGTCCACATTTATGTTATTGTATATCTGTATATGTAATGTATGTACTATCTATATTGTATGTTCTCTCTGTCTAGTATGTATGTTCTATCTGTATGTTATCATAGTATTCTCTCTCTGTATGTTATTGAATCAAGTATGAACCGACTCTTTGTATGTTTCATTGTTCTTGTAATAGTATTAGTAACTTCCTAAACTATACCTATTATAGTTTACTAGCAATGTTGTTTGTATAAATGAAGATGATTGTATACCCTTGCTACCCAAAGGTATTTTGAACTGATTCTTTGTATGTTTCATTGTTCTTGTAATAGTATTAGTAACTTCCTAAACTATACCTATTATAGTTTACTAGCGATGTTGTTTGTATAAATGAACATGATTGTATACCCTTGCTACCCACAGGTATTTTGAACTGATTCTTTGTATATTTCATTGTTCTTGTAATAGTATTAGTAACTTCCTAAACTATACCTATTATAGTTTACTAGTAATGTTGTTTGTATAAATGAACATGATTATATACCCTTGATACCCAAAGGTATTTTGAACTGAATGAAGGAACATTTATATCTATATACATAAACATAATATATAACTAAGATTCAAACGACCTTCGGACAAACAACCGATGCCCTAAGACCACAACCAAACGAGGAACAGGAAGTAAGGTGAGCTATCAGTCCTAAGTCCTTTCAATATTACTTATATAACTATATCTATATAGATATACATTTGACAAAATATAAGCTTAAAAGAGTTTAATAAAAGTATTTAACATGTAAAAGAGTTTGTAAAACGATTTGAAGTAGTTTGCTTGATAAAACAGTTTGAAAAGTAAGAAAATCCATTTGTTTGGTAGTCATTAATCACATGTGATTGATATAATAACTATAATATATCAACTTGTATTCCCCCCCATAAAAGCATTTAAAATCATTTAAAAGGTTTATTAAGGGGTATAAACTCACCTGTAGTGAGTGGTTTGGATGAACGGATGGTATAGGATGCTAAGTGTCAAGTGAAGACTTGAACACACACACGGATCCTATTTAACATATAATGACACAAATATGCATCCAATTAGTCAATTAAAAACTAATTAATCAAGTAAAGACACCCTAGGACATGGAAAACACTTTGATTCAAGTGCTATAAGTACCAAAGGGTTGCATCTAAAGGTAGTATGGCCTCACTTTTGAGTTTATGGCCACAATGGTCATATTACTTAAGTTTACGGCCCATGGTCATTTCCCCATGAGTTTACGACCGTAAACTCATGGTATTATGTACCATTTTGTGTTTAAAGGTCTTATAAGTCAAGTTTTAGTATCCTATGATCAAGTCCAAGCCTTAGAAAGTAGTATTGGCACACTTGCACCACTTCTTAGAGTTTATGGCCCAAGGTCATTATCTTGGCCGTAAAATCCATGTGTTCTTGATTCCTTTGATGATTAAGATCCTAAACCCTTCAAGGAAGTGATCTCGACTTGTATCCAAGGCTTAGGAAGGGACTAGGCTCACTATGCCCCCTTTATTAGGGTTTACAGCCCAAGAACATTGTCTTGGCCGTAAACACCTTATGAACTTGTGTTTCTTGATGTTTTCTAGTTGATTAACAAGTGAAACAAGCCTATAACAAGCCAAGGTAAGAGTACTTACAATATAGATGATTGTAAGGGGGTTCACGGCCCAAGAACACTAGTGTGTGTTCTTGGTGTTCTTGGTGAAATGAAGAACACTTGAAGATCTTTGAAAATGGAATGATTTCATGGATGAAATCATGTAAGATCACTAGATAATGATAGATACCAACTAATCAAGGAAGGAAACACTTACAAAGTTGAAGATCAAGAAGAAAAATCGGATGATACTTGAGAGAGAATGAGTTCTTGGCTTGAAAATGGTAAAAATGACTAAAATGGCTAAGTGCCATATTTATACCCTTAGAGTTTACAGCCGTAAACTCCATGTTATGGCCGTAAACTCCAAACTCTAGGAGTTTTGAGGCTTAAATGTTGCATAAACAACTCTAGAGTATCCCTCCTATAATTACCTCTTGAAGTACTATGCTTTAGAACACTCAAACGGCTCTAAACAGTGCTAAAAGTTAACATAAATGAGTCTGACTTCTATTGCAATGAATGGTTGTACAAGATAGAAACTTCGAGTTGTCACATGTCACTCAAGTTACAATCTTGGAGTATTACTCTAAGCATAGTTTTGGAATGAAGTATGATTAATTTTTTTGATTTTAACCATTTCAACGATCCACGATTCCTCTTCTTAGCCAACCAAATGCACTAAGATGTCCTTAGAGGATCAATTGTGATATGGTATCCTAATCACTAAGATAATCACAAAGCACGATACTAAAGTACTCTCCTATTTTTTCAGATTGAAGAAACTTTTATCTCTTTACCTAATTTGATTATTCTCATTCGTCTTGCCATACATTGAAACTTTTCCAATGTTTCAGAATTATACTTAAACTTGTAAGTATAACCATATTTACTAAACTTTAGTAAATCATGATGAATTATCTTGTCTATATTTGTGGTGGACCTGATCAGTGTACAACCAAGTGTACTCGATCTCCTAGTCCTTCACTTGACTCACATATACATGTGAACAAGGAATTAGTCTTAATTTCACAAAGATGAAAATTCTCATTCATCATACAATACAAGTTGCATGATTCCAAGTTTCTATCCAACTGAAACTTGGGTGATGAGAATCTTTCCTTATTTTGTAAATTATGACACTACCACAAACGAAAGAATCAAATTTATTTTCCAATATTGCTATCAATGGAAACATATAAACAATAATTTTTCAAAAATGCCATTGTAAGGATACTTAAGATAAATAAAATCAAAAATTTTCTTTTATTTTAAAACTTGCTGAAAAACTTATCCTTACAATGCAAATGCATATGGAAAACTATGTTGTTATGAATTCCTAAGCAATCTATCACAACTCTTTAAGCAACAACTCAAAATTCTGAACACTGAACCATGCAATCGAAATCCTTCTTCGCGATCAGAATCAACATTATACTTCCTTTAAGCATCCTCTCTTTTCTTTGATTCTTAAAACATCAACATGTGACCTAGTCACGTCATGTAATAAGAATCTCCAAATAGGAACTTAACAGAGTCAGATAATGAACTTTACCCGAAGTAGAGTCAAACTATTTGACTTTACCAACCTTACGATCCTTCAGGTAAATAGGACAACTTTGCAACCAATGCCCCTTCCTTTGACAATAAAAGCATATCGATTCTTTGTGAATGGTACATGGGACTATCTCAGACTTAGCTTTTCTCTTTACCATTTGGTCAACTGGGTTGACTATGGCTGATCCCTTTCCATTGGGCAGAGAAAGCTTTTCTGTATTTCAAATGTCACCATTTTCAATGTCCATGGATGTTTTGGGAAGTCGATCTTCTAATAAAATTTGTTTTACCCGTGCTCTAAATCATTGTTGATTTAGCAGCATCAAGCAAATAGGTAAGATCATTAAGGGTCATGTCATGGTCTGTCATGTAGTAGCCCTAAAGGAACTCATTATGTGACTTAGAAAGTGATTGAAGAACGTAGTCAACAACCAACTTCCTCAAGACTGTTGGGTACAAATTATGGTTTATACTTTGCTTTTCTGAGCAATTGTATTTTTATGTAATAATTTATGAGTTTATGGTCAGGTTTACGGCCAGGTGGGTGTTTACGGCCGTAAACAGGTTTACGGCCGTAAACCCTGTTTACGGCCCAATGCGTGTTTACGTCCATAAACCCATTTATGGCCCATATTCCCCAAGTATATATATAGGTGTTAGGTGGTTGAGGAGGGACTGATAAACAGAAAAGGAGTGTACGGCCAAGAGAGAAAGAAAGGAGCTTTAGTATGTGTTAGTGTGTGTGAATCTTGTATCTGGATCTTCATTGTAATCAAATCATACAAGATTCATCATCTTCTTCTTCTTTTTCTCTTCTATTTTGATCTGGCATCATCCGTTTGATTGGGATTCCGCACTATCAAACATATCTGACTGATACACAAGCATTTTGGGGACTTACAATTGGTATCAGAACTTGGATTGTATCAGTCATTTTTGTCAGATCGGGAGCTTATTTGATCTTATTTTGGAAGGATTCTTGCGTTTTTGGATAGATCTCTGAAAATTAGGGGGGTTTGTTCTTCGCGTTTTTCATAAAAACGGGTTTTTGATTCAAGTTTTGGAGCAAAAAGGGGCAAAAATCGTTGTTTTTGGTCGTAACCAGCGAGGGAGTGGCGGCGTTTAATGCCAACAGCTAGGGTTTCCGGAGTTTACGGCCCGAGCTTACGGTCCTCGGTTTACGGCCCCGGAGTTTGCGGTCAGAGATTACGGCCCTCCGAGTTTTCAGCTTCGCACGTGTACGGTCCTCACCTCGGATTCGTGGTCAGCCTCGCATAGGGTCCGATGTTCGCATCTGTGTTCATTAAAAAAAAAGGGGAAGCGATTTTGCAGGTGCCGGGGATCGAACCCGGGCCTCCTCCGAAAATTACCCAGCGCCTTAAGCAACTCCTCTAGCTAGATGGATGATAAACATTCCGGTTTTTAATTCAAAAAGACTCCCCTTCGGTTTCTAATTTCGCAACTTGACACTTTTAGCCCAAAAATTCAATTTCTTTTATTTTAAAATTCCATTTTCAACCAAAAATTTGAGTTTTTAAATTTTGACTTTTATTTTTGACTTTTTACTTAAAATTTTGACTTTGACCTTTTAAGTTTGACCTTTGACTTTAAACTTTGACTTTCTCATTTAACTTTTAAATTTTCAAATTTAGCTTTTCATTTTGACTTTTTAGTTTAACTTTTCAAGTTTGACTTTTGAGTTTGACTTTTTTAATTTGACTTTTAAGGTTGACTTTTGAGTTTTTAGTCAAAGAATGTAGCTTCTAGTTGTGCTTTTAATGATTTTTGAGGTCTACGAGGGAATTGAAGACATGAAAGAGAGTCGTCAGGAGATGTTAAGACAAAACTTCAACATGTTCAATTATATCCCTGGAGAAACCCTGGAAGCTCAGTTGCAGCGATTTACTACACTTACTACTGAGATGAATATAGTTGGGATCTTCTTGACCAAATCTGAGATAAACAAAAAGCTACTGAATTCACTTCCGAAATCGTGGGATATGAACGTGGCTGTCATTAAGAAGACAAAAGATTTAAATCATCTTAGTCTTGCTGCTGTAATTGAAGAACTTGACGCTTTGAAGTGTGGAGAAACAATGAGTTCCGCAAACCTTCCGGTCAATGAAGTTTCATGTACTCAATCATGTGAAGCTACGATTAAATTTCTTCTGGAACAAATTGATTTATTAAAAAGAGAAGTTGAGGACCTAAGATATGAAGGATATCAACTTAGAAAAGGACAAAAACCCCTAAAGGCCCAGTTAGAAACAAAAATAAAGGACTTTAGGAGACTTCAGGAAGACTATAGTAACAAATATGAAAATTATGATTATATCAAGAGACAGAATGCTGAGTTAATTACTGAACTTGATACATTAAAAGGGCAATCTGAAACTGCAAATTTTGATTTTAAAAGGTTTGATGTATCAAGCGAGGTAGTTGCCAAAATGATTGACCATTGCCCGCAGTTCAAACGAAACCAGCAAAAGGGTTTAGGATACGATGATGTACCTCCTCCTTTTAATCATACATATCAGTATCACCCTTTGACGAAAGAGGAGATTGCCAACGAACCATTCATGGTTTATGGCAAGCCATCTGGTTTTGTTTCAGGAGGATTTATTAATGTTGAAAGTACTAACGTTTCTACTTCCCCTGTAGATCAATCCTTAGATCAGTCAAAGCACGAAGTTGAAGGATCTGTTTCTGATAACAAAACTGAGTCTGAACCTGATGTTTTTGTTTCAAATGATAACTCTTTTGTTTCCGATGTTAAAATCAATGATACATCTTGTGATGCTTCTGCTTCAGATCATATTGAGTTAAATTTTGTTGACATATTTGATGATTTGTTTGAAAATACTGATGTTCCTGTTTCTAGCACATCTAGTTCATGTGCAGGTAAAGTAGCAGAGGATGAGAACAAAGAGAAAACCATTGAACAAACCAACATCTCCTTGAGCTCTGAATCAGTTGCTTCGAACTCTGCTGCTTCTAATCAACCTGCTATTGAGAAATACAGGCCACCAATTCCAGTGAAACAGAGTGCCTGTTGTAATTGTTCTTGTGGGATCAATAAGAGACAAGTCAAGGACACGCCACCAGGGGCAGGAAGAAACAACTTCAAAGTGAAGAAAAAGACATGTTTTCACTGTGGAACACCTGGACACATTGCCAGAAAATGTCCTAATCGCGCATACGTTCCCTACTATGCACAAAGGTGGCAGAAGGCGCCAAGAGGGAGATACTCCAAAAGAAACCCCTCAATGTCACGTTCAGACAATGGTGACTGGAACGCGCAGAAGGCCAAGAATCCAACCCACAAGGCCAAGAATCCGAGTCCCAAGGGCAAGAAGGGAATGTCGGCCAAGAAGCCCAATCCAAGACATGCTCCAGTGAAACAAAGACCGGTTAGGTCAAAGTCATCTCAACGGCCGACATCAAGATCAAAATTAAGTACTGAGCCACCCATCAGATCGAAAAAGAAATGGGTTAAACCCAACAACAAATGGGTTCCAAAGGCTCACTCTCCCAAATCTTCTAACGATTCTAATATTTCTACATCTTCGGTTTGTGATAAGCAGGACATGTCATGGGAGAGAGTATCGTGCAAGGATAAACAGGGTCAACACAGTTTCAAAATGGACTGGGTTCCAAAGACCAAGTAATCCCGTTCTGTGTCAGAGCAGCTATGGAGGCATATCATCAAACTTCGGTTTGTTGGTAGTGGCTGTTCCAGGCACATGATAGGAGGCATCTCTCAACTGTACAACACTCAGAATTTTGTTTGAGAGTATGTGTCCTTTGCGGGAAGGTAAGAAAGGAAGGGATCACACATGGGGTTAGTGCTTAATGACATGAAGAATTTTCGGATCTGTTCTGATATTACGCGTGCTGTTCTCAGACCTTCTGGATGCAAATTCAATCGGTGACCTACGGTTTGAGTTTTCTTCTCTATACTCCTGAGTTTTTCTTAAGCTTATTCGCTTTAAAGACTAATTTTTGTTTTAGGATAGTTTAAATTTGCGCATTTACTTTCGTTTCTCTCCTATGCACAAATTTAGGGGGAGAAATAAAAACAAAACAAAAATTTTAAAATTTTAAAAAAAATGCAAAAACATTAGAAAATCAAAAAATCAAAAACAAAATATGTTGGTTATGGAATGTGCTTGAGGGAGATGTTTAGGGAAGTGATATTATCAAGTGATAACAGGCAATCTGAGTCTGCGTAACGTACCCAAAAACTGAATTGTCTAAGCTTTGGGTTTGATGCGTTGGTAGGCACGAAAGATTCTAAATGGACATGACTAGGCAGAGTTGAACTTAAGGAATTCATAGACTTGACAAATCTTGACCTAGTTAGATCCGTTTAGCCTGACAATACGACGCTTCGATAGGTTGAGCAGGGAGATATATATGGGAATCTACTGGTCACATTAAAGAACCTGTACTTGGAACCGTGGATTAACTTTTCCTCGATGTGCGGATTCTGTCCTTAATTCCGGTATTGATGGGGTGACTTGTGAATTCCGATAAATTAGGTCTGTAGAAAATTGTTTTCTCTCTATCTGTCTGTTAGTCATATGTTGCTTCCTTTGTGTGATCGAGAGATCCGACCTGGCCTGTAACATATGCAGCTCTATTTCTCTGCATCCTCTATCTATGCAATTATTTCTATCTGTTAGTCATATACTGTCTCCTTTGCGTGACTCACAATCCGACCTGGTACACAGTATATGCACCATTCTACTTGTCAATCCCTCTAAAACTTCAGTTAGTCATATGTTTCACCCTCTACGTGATTGGAAGAGATCCGACCTGGGTGTATGGCATATGCATTCTAAATCTATCTTCTCTCTCAATAATTGTCTGCTCACCCGATGTAAGGAGTATTCTGGAAGTCCTTGATTACTGGATCATATTAGGAAGCGGGAACCATGTTCTAGTACAATTAAAAATTGAACACTTACAGATTGTCTATAGATCTCGCTGCTCAATTTAGGTGGACAACAATATCCTTGGTCGTCGTCAGCTGAATGGTCCTTAAGAAATATTATCTAGGAACTTAGGATCACTTTGTCTTAGGGGGAGCTTGTTGGGTCATATAAGAAAAGAAAAGAAAGCTATAAACCAAGGGGGAGATTGTTGGGTCAAAAATATGGTTTATACTTTGCTTTTCTAAGCATTTATTGTTTTTATTATTTGGGCCAAAAATAGTATAGGATCAATTATAGCTTGGACCGAGCATTGGATTATTTGTATTTTGGGCTTAGCCTTAGGTCCATATATATATAGGGTGAGGAGTGCATGTGAGTGAAAAACACTAGAGGAGCTTAAGTGTGTGTATTCTAAGGTGTTGTAGAGAGAGAAACTAGAGAAAAGAGAGTGTGTGTAAGTGTGTGTGAATCTCATGTAAAGGATCATCATTCTATTCATTAATACATTGAGATTCATATTATTATTCTTCTCCTTCTCTTCTTTTTGATCTGACATCATCCGTTTGATTGGGATTCCGCACCTTCAAACGGATCTGATTGATACACAAGCAGACTAAGGACTTACACATAGATTCTCGATATCTAACTCCCAATATGGAAACATTTCCATATCTTCCATATGACAACTCATTATAAATAGAATCTTATCTATTCATAATAATGTCAATATGGTCCATCCATGACTATACTTTCAACTATCCACAAGAGACCAATCCTTGGTGAACCTTGGATTGTCCTTGGTAGTTGTTTAATTATTTTAGTCAAATCTAGTTCTATTCCCTTTTTTTTCCTCTAAATGCCCTAGGCATTTGGAAAATTTTAGAACGATCGAATATTACAGCATATGCAATCGATCCTATACCCGAAGCGTATGGGATACAATCCGCATCAAAAACATGATACTTTACCAGTTTCTTGCTATAATATTGTCATTATATTTCTATTTGACATGTTCTCAAAATTCGAACTATGAAGAGGGATGCCCTAATCATAATCGAACTTTGAGAATGTAAATAATAAATATACCATTGACTAAATTCAATTAAAATTTCTCGATCTAAGCTTTTAGAATGGAAACAAAGTATAACATTCTCTCCCTTAATTATAGCAAAAACAACTTTTCAACCCCTGCAACTTTGCCAAATGAAACTTTTGTTTTTTCTATAATTAATATTGCCAACTTGCAATACTTAAATAATAACCATGCTCCCACTAACATGATGATTATATCCATTCCAACATAACATTTATGGTCCCACTAGCTTTGACACGTATTCAGAAACCAGCTAAACTTCTAGAAAGCAACACTTATTGACTTCCAAAGTTCATTGTTTCCAATACGATATGCTTCGACAAGCCTTTATCTAAGCTTCTGAAAATCACACACCTTTCCTAAGACAGCTCACATGTGTGTCTAAACTAATTTAGAACTTATTTTACTAAGTCCCAAATGTTCAGACTAACTACCAAATCTCACAATTCGAACTATGAAGAGGGATGTCGTAATCATAATCGAATTTGAGAATGCAATTTACATAATCGCTATCTCCTTAAAATCTCTCTTAGTGAAAGCGTTTCCTCACAATCATTTTCATGAAGGAGAGAAAGCTTATGACACTTAGATTTTATGGTGTATGTGTTCCTATCCATGTGAATTTGCCATAAGCATAATCGAAAGATAATGCTTGTGACAAATTCAAACTCTTATGGATAGAACTTGTTCATTCTTAATTTCTTGACACCAAGGGTCCCACCATTGCTTCCAAGTTGTCTAGCCTATGCCAGTCAATGTACTTTCATCGAACAAGGTGCTTGCTTTATGCAATCTATTGAGAACTCATAGAACTCATATGCATAATTACTCAACAGGATCGGCACAGAAAAGAATTTTGTCAACACGATAGGTTACAAACCTCAAGTCGTGTGCTAGTGATCATTGATTAGGTTTATTCTTGAAGCTTTTCAAGATCATTTATGCCCCCACTGACTTGTTGACATATATGATTCTCTTGTCAAGAAACATTTCTTGACAAAACAAATATTCAGGAGTTAGTGCGAAATTCTATCAAGACTAACACTTAATTTAATTTGTTCTAGTTGGTCTTTGTCTTCTGCAAGACATCACAACTTACAAATTCCAAATGTGTATGAATAAGAAAACTTTCTCTATTCCACAATTGATAAGTGTTACAAACCTACTTAAGATGTGTCACTCAATGTCACAATTTTAATTTTAATATTTGATATTGGAACGAAGTATGATTTATCTTAACGACTTAACCACTATAGCAATTCCTGATTCCTTTTCTTAGCCAAACTAGTGCACTAAGGTATCCTTAGAGGATGGATTGTAATATGGTTCTTTACAATTAAGAAGGGAATGTCGGCCAAGAAGCCCAATCCAAGAGATGCTCCAGTGAAACAAAGACCGGTTAGGTCAAAGTCATCTCAACGGCCGACATCAAGATCAAAAGCAAGTACTGAGCCACCCATCGGATCGAAAAAAAATGGGTCAAACCCAACTACAAATGGGTTCCAAAGGCTCACTCTCCCAAATCAACTAATGACTTTAATATTTCTACATCTTCTGTTTGTGATAAACAGGACATGTCATGGGAGAATGTATCTTGCATAGATGACAAAGGTCGACCCAATTTCAAAATGGACTGGGTTCCACAGACCAACTAATCCCGCTCTGTGTCGGAGCAGCTATGGAGGCATATCATTAGACTTCGGTTTGTTGGTAGTGGCTGTTCCAGGCACATGATAGGGGACATCTCTCAACTGTACAACATTTATAACTTTGTTTGGGAGTATGTGTCCTTTGCGGGAAAGGAAGAAAAGAAGGGATCACAAACGGGGTTAGTGCTTAATGACATGAAGAATTTTTGGATATGTTCTGAGATTACGCGTGCTGTTCTCAGACCTTCTGGATGCAAATTCAATCGGTGACTTACGGTTTGAGTTTTCTTCTCTATACTCCTGATTTTTTCTTAAGCTGATTCGCTTTAAAGACTAATTTTTGTTTAATGATAGTTTAAATTTGCGCATTTACTTTCGTTTCTCTCCTATGCACAAATTTAGGGTGAGAAATAAAAAGAAAACAAAAACATTAGAAAATCAGAAAATCCCAAAATATGGTGTTAATGAAATGTGCTTGAGGGAGATATTTTGGGAACTGATATAATCGTGTGATAATAGGAAATCTGAATCTGTGTAAGGGACTGAATTTAAATTGTCTAGGCTATGTGTTCGATGCGCTGGTAGGCACGAGAGATTAAAATGGACTTGACTAGGCATTAATGAACTTAAGGAATCTAGAGACTTGAAAAATCTTGACCTAGATAGATCTATTTAGCCTGACAATACGACACTCAGATAGGTTGAGCAGGGAGATCTACATGATAATCCACCGTTCACACTAAAATAATCTATATCTAGAACCGTGGTTTAACTCTTCCTCGATGTACGGACTTTGTCCTTAATTCCGGTATTGATGGGGCGACTGGGGAATTCCGATAAAGTAGGTCTGTAGGAAATTATTTTCTTTCTTTCTTTCTGTTATTCATATGTTTCCTCCTCTGCGTGATTGAAATACATCCGACCTGGACTGTAACATATGCAACTCTATCTCTTTGCATCTTCTATCTATGCAATTCTTTCTATCTGTTAGCCATATACTGTCTCCTTTGCGTGACTTACAATCCGACCTGGTACATAGTATATGCACCATTCTTCTTCTCAATCCCTCTAAAACTTCAGTTAGTCATATGTTTCACCCTCTGTGTGATTGGAAGAGATCCGACCTGGGTGTACAGCATATGCATTCTAAATCTATCTTCTCTCTTAATAATTGTCTGCTCACCCGATGTAAGGACTATTCTGGAAGTCCTTGATTACTGGAGCATATCAGGAAGCGGGAAACATGTTCTAGTACAATTAAAATTGAACACTTACAGATTGTCTGTAGATCTCGCTGCTCAATTTAGGTGGACAACAATATCCCTGGTCGTCGTCAGCTAAATGGTCCCTAGGAAATTTATCTAAGTACATAGGATCAAAAATGTCTTGTCTTTCTTAGCTTGTCCAAAGTTATCACAAATTTTTCGTGTTTAAGTGGATCACAATACCGGAGATCGACCAGACGTAGACATGAAGGTAGAGGTACCGACAAGCGGATAAAGGTTGTCTAAAAACTTTGATGCCAAATCACTCTTAAAGTTAGATATCATTTTATTTTTGTTAAATTTGTTCATAGTGTTCTTCTAATTTAAATATTACGGGAGAATAAAAAAAAACTGAAAACCAATCAAAAATTAAAAATAAAATTAAAAATATTTTTGTTTTATTTCTTTTTCAGAAAATATGAAAAACCCAAAACATATTGTGTGCTAAATTTTCTTTTAGTTTTGTTTTGTCTTGAAAAATGAATTCAAGTGAAGATGAAACTCATGGAGTTTGTGTTGAAGATTTCTGAGCCAAGGCTTTATCCGTGATCATCGAAGAATTCTCATTCGAAGGAGCAAGAAATGAAGATTATTCTTTCGACATTTAATCTTTCAACCCCAGAAGCAAGGTGAAGCTGATATTGAAGATTAGGTGACGGATTGCATTGAAGCCTCCACAATCAGTCTGCTGCTATCTTGAACCTGCTGAAGTGATCCAGAAGATTAGTTATCTCTGATATTCTCTCCGAAGATTCTCAAGCTGAAAGCGCTATCTTTCAAGAATCAGTACAAGAAGCCTCCTCACCCACTGTGCGTTCAATGTCAAATTCTAAAGAAATGCCCAACTGCTCAAGATGAAGTCAATTATTGAAGATTCATCATGTTCATCTTGAAGCTATGAAGAATTTGAAGATTAATGCTGAAGCCAAGCTCCCAATGAAGATTAACAATAAAAGTCAGCTACTTTTTAGGGGGAGCTTGTTGGGTCAATTAAGAAAAGAAAGCTATAAACCAAGGGGGATATTTTTGGGTCAAAATTATGGTTTATACTTTGCTTTTCTGAGCAATTGTATTTTTATGTAATATTTTATGAGTTTACGGTCAGGTTTACGGCCAGGTGGGTGTTTACGGCCGTCAACAGGTTTACGGCCGTAAACCCTGTTTACTGCCCAATGGGTGTTTACGGCCGTAAGCCCATTTATGGCCCATATTCCCCAAGTATATATATAGGTGTTCGGTGATTGAGGAGGGACTGATAAACAGAAAAGGAGTGTACGGCCAAGAGAGAAAGAAAGGAGCTTTAGTGTGTGTTAGTGTGTGTGAATCTTGTATCTGGATCTTCATTGTAATCAAATCATATAAGATTCATCATCTTCTTCTTCTCTTTCTCTTCTATTTTGATCTGGCATCATCCGTTTGATTGGGATTCCGCACCATCAAATGGATCTGACTGATACACAAGCATTTTGGGGACTTACAAAGACCTTGACACTCAACTCTCCCGGCTTTTCAATATGTGATTTATCTCAAAGATGTGAGCACACATAGACTTTGCTTGCCAATAGGGCTTGAGTGACCTTGAACTATCAAGAAATTGTGGGTTAGGGAGAATAATTGGAGGAGGTGGAAGAAACGAAGTATGATTTTGATGATCGAATCGCGGGACATCATCTTCATTAGGAAAGCTTGTTCCAATGGATTTGGGAAGATCATAGTTATCTGAACCAGACATCTAAAATGGGAGATATTCAAGTTAGTTGATTTAAGTCCTTAATATAACACCCAATATGAAATATTAAGGCTAGGACCCAACACAATACTTTTATAACTTGCAAGAGAGATGCTGTAATCCAAGTTATAAAATATTTGAAGGTAGGCGAATGACGATTCACCAATTTCCACCATGAAAAACGAAATAGGTATTAGGTTTTAATTGGTTTGAAACTCCTAGATCTTTTGAGATTCATTGAACTATTCAATGGCATGTTTAAATCTCGATTGTGCCCTCTCAAGTTTGTGACTGGGATGCCGAGGATCACAAAGAAGGTGTGAATAACCATGGAAATATACTTGGTACTCTTAATTTTATCACCTAATCGACGTGCCGGTTAACCACACGCGCTCCACCGATCTATGATAAACCTTAATCCACCCTTTGCTAACCTTGTTAAATCCAAGTTAGTGTGCTGGTTAACCACACACGCTTCACTAACGACTTAAGCAAAGTGCAAAGTGTAATTTCATGGGTTAGCACCAACTTCACATTTTCCTAAGTAACTAAGATTGGGAATTTATAAGTGTTTAGTTACTAAGTATTTATCATTATACTTTTAATGAAAGGAGAATTATAGTCCAATCAAACCCGTTCGGCTAACGACCCTCCACCAGTCAAGGAAGCAGTGGGTGAGAGTGGACACCCATTAAACTGCTATTTTATAGGCAGCAACCTTATACCCCCCTTATAGATTGGCTTCGTGAATGAGGCCTACTAACGGTAAGACTGACTTTGTTCTTATACATATATATAACTATTAACTATTAATATTATAATAGCATAATGGTTGAATTTTAACTTTTAAAATTCTAAGGGTTTAACTTGGAATTAAAGTATTCATGGGGAAACTTTACAAATTTGAAAACTTGAGGGCAAGTTTTCAACAATTCAAAAAACTTTTCAATTCCATAACTTATGTGTTTAAAGTAGTTTTAATGAAAAACTCTTCAAGTTCCATAACTTGAGGACAAGTTATGGAAGACTTTAAAGCATTTAAAAATGAGACTCTTCATTTTATAACTTATGGAAATCTTATGAGTTTTTAAAAAAAACATAAATGTGACTTTTCATATAACTTGAGGACAAGTTACAAAAACACATTTTATGAATAATTTCTAGATCAATTTGGATTGAAAACACATTATCACATAACTTTTCTATTAATCTAAGCTAACTCATAAGAACAAGATAATTCATATCAAACAATTTTCATGTAATTAGCCTAACCATTAAACTAATACAAAACATGAATCTATTAACAATTATCTTTGAAATTGGATTAACATGAACATTACCACATCAAAAACAGGTTTATAAGTTCATAAACAGCTTAAGGTAATGTTCCTAGTCTAATTTCAACCAAAAAAAACTCAAAGATATGCTGTCAGGGGGTCCAAATCGTCGAGTGCATGAACCAACTCGACGAGTTGGATGATTTTAGGCATGTACTCGTTGAGTCCCTTAATAGACTCGGCGAGTCAGCTGTCCAGACAACAAAAAATTCGGTTTTTCAGCCTTTTGCATCAAGTAGAATTGAAAACAAGCCTAGGCTCTGATACCACTGTTAGGTTTTGGTATAATACAACATCCTATGGTGCACATACAACCCTAAATACCTTGGATCTATGTTTTCACTAATTATACATGCAAATGGATTCCAAGGCATTAAACCTATAACTAGCATTCAATTTAACATAAATAATACAAGATGCTAGTTAGGTTAACATACCTCTTTGTTTGTAGCTTGATACCATGGAGCTTAAGAGCCGAGTGCCCCAAGTGTGACACCTCAAATGGTTCACACAACACCAACAATACCTTAGAATAACTTGAGACAAAAGTCCTTATGCTCAAAATCGGCTAGCCCTCTCATATGAACCCTTAGGGCCGATTTCTTGAGCTATGGGGTCTTTACATATTGTGGATATTAGGGTTACACCATGTAATTCATGTCTTTCCATATTCTTCATGCTCCATTGGTTAAAACCTCCATGGAGTATCCATGGGTTACTCCATAGGTTTAGCCCAATGTGAAGAACTATGGATCATAAGCCCACATATATAAGAATGAATGATTTACACAATCAATCCCCATATATTTAATTAGTGGCTTTTGATCATAGAATTAATTCCAAATTAATTCTTGATCAATACTAATTAAATAATATGATTTCATATTAATATATTAGAACTTATATTATATTAATAAAACACATATATCCTTTTTTCTCACAAAAGTCTATCCAAATCGTTCTGATGTCATGCAACCCAAATGGACCATGCCAAGTCGGGTCGAATACATACCAATAATAGTTATGGGCTTAGACATCTAATCCAACATTTGGATCGAAAGGTGAAGGTTCTGAGGAACAAAGAGGTGCCCCTGGTTCAGGTTCAGTGGCAACATCGAAGAGGGTCCGAGTTGACTTGGGAACCGGAGTCTGAGATACGGGAGCAGTATCTAGAGTTATTTGCAGAGCATAACTTCGAGGGCAAAGTATGATTCTAGTGGGGGAGAACTGTAACATTCCAAGTCCAGGCATACCTTCTAACCATTGATCTTTTGAGCAATTGTCCAATTTAGCCCTTTATTGAGAAAAGGTGGTGAATAAGTACACGGGGCGTACGTGAATTTATGATCAGCATACTCATATGCATACAATTGACATGGAAGCCACCTAGTACGCTGGGCATACTAGCCCCATAGTGAAAGCCCTAATTTAGGGTGAGTCCCCTATATAAAGGTTATGATGGCCTCATTCCTGGCCACAGTTCTCATACAACAAACCCTCTTCTGCCCTAAACCTTCATTCCTAGAGCTTGTGAGTGCATTTAAGAGCCTTTGAGAGTCTTTGTGTGTTCTTGAAGTGAATAAGAAGCTTTGGAGAAGAAGGAGTGAGAGTCCAGGCCCTTGGATCTAAGCATATCTGTGTTGGGAGCTTCACATATAGGTATAAAGCTTCAAGCTTTCTAACTCTTTTGATTTGTGCATCATAGTAGTGTATTTTAGGGGTTTTGTCCCAAAAGTTCGAGACTTTATGAGATATTGAGCTCCAGAGACTATGACCAACCTCTTTGAGTGTATTTAGTGGTGTTATGTCATAAAAGTCCAATATTGGTCGTTGGAATCAAGCCATGCATGAGATATGACCTTTTTGAGATAAGAGAGTGAGTGTTTTGTGTGTTTGTGACCATATCAGCCATGCAAAGGCTTAAAGTCACCGACTTTATGGAGTAAGAGCTATTAGAGTCCAGATCTGTGATATGAGCCAAGGTCTTAACTGGTTAAGAACAAATGAGTGAGAAGAGTGAGACTGGGGCGTACGCTATGCGTAATCCCAGTACGCACATCGTAGGGGTCGAGCATCCCCGATGCCTGCATGGCAGTCGAGTACGCCTAGCGTAGAGAGCTGGTACGCGCAGCGTAATCCCAGTCATTGACTTTCTGGTTGACTTTTAGGGTTTGTCAATTTGTGGACTATTAAGGCCATGGAGGGGTAAAATGGTATTTTCCCCTTCTGTGAGTTTGTAAAAGGGTTAATCTAGCTTCTTGAGAGCCGTTGTTAATGAGGGATATCTATTGTATGTGTTAGGCGGAGACTAGGCAGGTGATTCGAGTTCGAGGTTATCCGATTCTTACGAGGTGAGTCTTCTCACTATACTTACCATGAGTGGTATCTAGGTGTGACTGAGGTGTCTTATGTGCTTACTTGTGTATTGTGAAATTGTGCATTATGTCTTTGTGATTTATGCTGAGTATTATTATTATGAGCTTACTGAGTTAGGACCGGAGGGTCCACCCGAGTTGTGGGACCGGAGGGTCTCCACTGAGACACATTGACTGGAGGGTCGTTTTGAGTTAGCCTCGAGTGGCTAATATGATGTGTGTGGTATTTTGAGGAACTCACTAAGCTTTGTGCTTACCGTGTTATGTGTTATGTGTTTCAGGTACTTCTCAGGATCGTGGGAAGGCTCCAGTTTGATTGTACACACATCCGCATTGGAGATATGTTTTGAGGATTCTGGACTCGTAATAAACAATTTTGAAATATGCGTTGATAAATTGGTACTTGTGATTTTTGAGAAAATGAGACATGTGTTTTATTATGTTTTAAAAATGAAAATTTTGGTTTGAAAAGTTTCGGTGTTACACTTCCTCATCTGCTCATGATAAGATTGCTCAATCATCCCTTCTTGTAATCAAACCACATCAGAATCTGGTGATTGATCTCGACCCCTACAAGTATGAAGCTTATCTTTTACCGATCGTCGAATTCCTGAAGTATTCTCCACTGATTGTCGCTCTGACGAAGATAGGCGGTTCCAATGGCTCTACTGTCTAAGGCATACTCCTCTGCCAGTTTTGTTAAGAAAGATAATAAGATAACTTTTGAAATCCTTGATCGAAAATCCTCCATCACCAAAGCCCGCTTCTGTACGATTCTCGGGCTTCCTCAAACAACAGACATGATCAACCCTAAGTCCATATCCAACGGTGCCTTGTTAGAGATGTTCTACCAAATGGGTTATAAAGAAACCCTAACTGTTGTCTCCATGTTCCGAAAACCTAACCTGCCGCCACAGTGGAATAGTCTCGTCACTCTTCTATTCAAGGCGTTCTGTGAAAGGATTACAGGTTATGATTGTGCCATTAAATTGTTCATGGCAATTATTTATGGGGTTTATACAGGTTTGAATGTCGACTTAGGAGCTGTTATATGGGCTCAGGTGATTCAAAACACACTCTCAACCACTCGTCACAGTGAAGTCTCCTATGCACGATTTTGGTCCATTATCGTTCAGTGGGCAATCGACAAGTTTACTATTCCAGTGATGAAGGGTGCTCTGTTGTCTATAGTCTCAAATTTCCACACCACCGGTATTATTCTTGCTGATAACTCTAGATTTTCTTTTGTGGGATCGATTCCAGAGGCTATGTTCAGAGATGTGCCAGCTGCTAGTAAGATTTTGGAAGGTTTTCGCAACCTTGCTCCTTCTGGGTTTCGTACTGTTACTCCAGAAATGCAAGCTATCCTTGCAGAGTTAGATAAGCCCAAGAAAGGTGGGAAAAAAGGAAAGAAGAAAGAGGAAAAGAAGAAGGGGGCTCAAGAGGGTCCATCGGCTCAGGCTCAGACTCCAACAAAGCAAAACCGTCAAGCTACTCCATCTGAATCGGCTCCTACGAAGAGAAAGGTAAAACTAGCATCTCGCAAGCAAAAGTCTCCTACTCCCAGCGAAAGTGAAGATTCGCAATCTGACACCTTGTTAGATGTTCGTAATGAGGAAGACCAGACTATTCACAATGAGGAAGAACCACCTGTTCACAACGAGGAGGGAGAGTCGGCTCGCAATGAAAAGTCTACTTCTAATCCTGAGGTAACTCAATCTCACACTGACTTTATTCCTTCTCCTCCTCCTTCACCTAAAACCACTACAACACCCATTACCATTACACCATGTCCTCCACCAATATCTTCTTCACCTCAAACTACTATTCCTCTATCTACTCCTCACTTTACATATTCCACAACCCCAACAACCACCTCAGTCACACCTCCTGTTTCTGTGAACGTATCTGATGCGGGGGCGGGAGCATCAGGTTTCGCCTCTACTCATATATCTCCACTAGTTTCCCCTTTTCACAATGATGATCCTGATTTGATCTATGGGGAAAGTGAAGATGACTTACAAGGATTCACTTTCAGTCCCTTCACCATTAGAACTGGAAGTGATAATGAAGCTCCAGTAACGAAGGGGCACCTTAAAGCTATCCATTGAAAGCTTGATTCTTTGCTTCAGTTTGCAAAGGCTTCCTCATCTGATGACTACTCTCAAGCTTCTATCAAGTCTATTCTTGAAACCCTCACCAAAGAACACTCGTAAAATGTTGAACGGATTAACACGGCAGTTGATGCATCCACGTCTGTTTGCAACCAAATGACTGAAAAAGCCAATAAACTAATTTTTGAGGCTCAAGTTTTTATGGAGAAATTTCAACAGTCCTTTGAGTCCAACACTACTACAGGAAACGAAGTAATTTCTAGCTTGAACACTTCTCTAAAATCCGAAAGGGTTAAATTTCAAGACATTCGCAATGGTCTTAAAGATGACCATGACAAGTTTCAATCTTCCATTTCTTCTCAACTCTCAAAGCTTCAAGAAGATTTGGCGATAGAAAGCAAAATCATGGATTCCCTCGCTATCAAGACTGAGAAAGTGAAAATTCTCTCTACTAAGCTAGAACAGTCTGAGAAACAAGTCAAAGATATGTTATCAGAGAAGGCTATCATGAAAAATTGTATCACTGATGTCACTGCCTTACTCTCGGATCTCATTGAGACCAGGGATTTGATGATCCTAAATACTGTTCGAAAGCATCTGGCTGAAAAGCTAAGGCCAGCATTCAATATACTTTACCGCTTGGAGGGTGTTCTGGAATCCTCTGGCATTCTGAAACAAGAGGGAAATCAAACAAACCCAACTGCTGAGAAGCCAAAACCTACTGTTAAGCATGTTTCTCTGATGATCCTATTATTGATAATAAAGAAGAAGAAGAGCTTGATGAAGCAGAACCTAAAAGTCGAAAGGCTTGTGAATATGAGATGGACGAACATCAAAGAATCATACGAGAAGCTGATGCCAAGGAGAAGGAAGAAAAAGAAGCTCAAATCACACTTAAAAGCAGAAAACTTTTGTTTCCAAAGTGGACTTTGAAGCGTCTTCAGAATGAAGTAGTTGATATGCCTAGACAATATTAGTTAGAACCTGTTGTGTCCTTTGATCTTCAAAACACTCAAGACTCGCAACTGGATCTTCCAATGACTCCGAAGGCCTTCAAGTTTTGCTCTTTTATCAAGGTTGAGAATGTTCCCTCTTCTGACAATGGAGCCGATCAACTTCTCTTCGCCTTCTGTCTCAAGCAAATGAAGCCCCAATACGAAACATGGATCGCAAGCAAAATAATGGCAGTGAAGGTCATTGGACCTATCGAAACTGACAGCTTTCCGAATCCAAAATTCAAAGTTGTCAGAGGTACTGCGAGTCAAGTTTATGAATTCACTCTCGCAGACTTGCCATGTGTCAATCGTTACGACTGGATCATGCTCTACAATCTTTTGATGCGATAAGAACAGAAGTACGAACATGTTGTCAGTCACGTCAAGCTGATGATCACTTCTTATATTCAAGAGGTGGGAACTATGGATATTCAGATAGCCATAGTTCTGCGAAAGAAGCCTTCTGCAGTTCCCAAATTAAAGATCTTGAGAAGCTGAATCTTGGAAATATTTACAAGGACGGATGGTATATGGTTTTTCAGGCACGAGATCGTAATGAGTCTGATTATCACAAGGCTTTCTTCTTCCTTGATGATAAACACATATACTACACTTCTTGTCTTGAGCATATTCTGAGTACGACAAATAAATTCAGAGGCAACAGTGCTGGTGATAAGAAATTCTTTTCGGATATGATTTGTTGGTATATCCAGGTTTGCAAGGCATTGCTAAACATAATTCTGAAGGTGTTTGAAGTTCAGAAGCGAATCAAGAATTGATGTTCCCTTACCTCAAATGACATAAAGGGGGGAGATTTTTAGGATTATAGTATTGCGTCTTTGGGTCTTTTTGATTTAGTTTATCTTGTAAACAAGTTGGGACTTTCCACTCGTATTTATTTCTAGGGTTAGAGTATTTATGATGCATACATGCATCGTATTTTAAGTTAGCTCTGATAATTACGCTGTAACCCTAATCATGCCTCTACAATAGAAATTCTTCATAGTGTTCTTCTGAGGCCTGACACTTAAACATTCAACATTATTTGTATCATCGTTAGGTTCTTGGTTTTACTTGTTTTGAATCTAAATGATCTTTAAGGATTTTATTCCTAACATTAACTTTTAAAGCTCTAGGGTTTGGAATTAATGTTTCATTAGTGAGACTTTACAAATTCTAAAACTTGAGGGAAAGTTTTGAAACTTGTCAAAACTCTTCATTTCTATAACTTATGAGTTTAATGCATTGTTAAAGATGAGACCTTTCATTTTCCATAACTTGAGGACAAGTTATGTAGGTCATTAAAATTCATTTAGATGAATTTTTCAACATTTAAAATTATCATATAATTCAAGATTGATCTACCTAAACTCATAAACAAGATAATATCAAGTCAACAATTTTCAAGCAACTTTGTTTATCATATAAATCAACAATTATCTTAAAACTTTGACAATTATCTTGTAATTGGATGAGGATGATCACTGCCATATCAAAAAAACAGATTTTGTAACGCCGTAAATTTCCAAACAAAATTTTCAATTAAAAATCACATTAATTTCATTATCACAACCATAAAAATCACCAAATATTGAGTTATCAAAAGCACATGTTCATTAATTGTTTAAAACACAATCCAGGATCCTACAAAAACATATTTCCAACTTGTGTGTGTACAATCAAGTCGGTGCCTTCCCGTGATCCAGAGAAGTACCTGAAACACATAACACATAACACGGTAAGTATGAAGCTTAGTGAGTTCCCCAAAATTAGGGTTTTCACTCTGGTCCTAGTACGCCCAGCGTACCCTCTAGTACGCCTAGCACACTAGGTGGCTTCCGTGTCAAAAACACGCACATGAGTATGCTGAGCGTACACACGCATACGGCCCGCGTACTCATTTACCACCTTTTATTAGATAAGGGCCAAAGTTGACAATTACTAAAAGAACAGGGGTTTATAAGGTATACCTGGTCTTGGGATGTTACAGATTTTATGATTCAAAACAGTTTGTGGTAATGATCCTAATCCAATTCTGGACAAAAAAACTCGAATTTCTGCAACCAGATCCTGCAACTCGCCGAGTGCATGAACTGACTCGTCGAGTTTCTCTGTTACTGAGTGGACTCATCGAGTCATCCAGTGGACTCGGCGAGTTCATCAGTCAGAGGCCAGAAATTCGAATTTTTCATCTTTGAAAAACAATAAGCATCAAGTATCACAGAGTACAATCCTAGGCTCTGATACCACTGAAGGGTTTTGAGCACTATAACACTCCTATGGTGCACTTGCAACCCTAAATGCTTTGGATCTATGTTTTCACTAATTATACATGCATATTTTCAATTTTCTAAAGCATACATCCTAACTAGCATACAAATTGTCAAATGTACAATACAACTAGTTAGATGACTTACCTCTTAGAAGGACTTGTAGTTCTTGACCTTTTAAAGCTTAAGCACCTCAAGTGTGATGCCTCTAATGGTTCACAAACACCAATATGAAAGAGGAGGCTTGAGAGAATAAGTTACTTAGCACAAAATGAATACACACTCTCCAAGAATGTTGTAGCAACCGAGTTTGGTCATGAGGGTGTGCTTTTATAGTGTAGCAAATGATAGGGTTACACCTTGTAAACCCTAATGACCTTTCATATTACTTAGGCTCTATGGGTTAACCTCCATGAATTATCTCATTGGTTTAGCCCATCCTAAATAACCATGGATCATTAGCCCACACTATTAGAATCATTGACTAACACAATCAATCCCCATATATTTAATTAGTCTCTTTTGATCACAAAATTAATTCCACATTAATTATTGATCAATACTAATTAAATAATATGATTTCGTATTAATATATTATACTTGTAATATATTAATAAATTAATCACAAATAACCTTATTCTTAAAAGTCCATCCTATCAGATTGCACTGGTAAAGGCAACCCAAAAGGATCATGCTACAATCGGGTCAAGTACATCCTAGTTATAGTTATAGGCTTAGACACCAAATCCAACAGTGTTGTGATGAAACCTGGGGTGGTAATAATGGTTGGTTAGAAGTGTTGTGAGACTGCAATAGGATCGTAGCATTCACTTGTTTGAGGTAGACTATTGTTGGTAGTGGACATGAGCGTAAAGGGGGAATCCATTCGTGCCTTGGTCATACCAGTCAGTATTTTCGAGGAGTATCTCTCCATTCTCGGTTGAGGACCATTAGGGTCCAAGGTGGAGCTGGGCCTGTTTATCCCTAGATGAGTGAGACCCGTGGGCAAGGCCGCTCCGTGGTATAGTTTGGGTGGGACCAGTGGTTGAGGCCAGTGTGTTTATGCTAATGCAGGTGGGACCTGGTAGAGACCGTTGGCTCAAGGTATTGGATCTTGGGTTTCAGGACTAAGTGAGTGGTCAGTGCGCGTGATGCAGAAGTGTTTATAGGCTGGGTGTCCCTGTTATTGGGACTCTTTGGAGTCTGGTGGTTCGACCAGGTGCGAGACTGGTAGTCTCAACATTGGGTTGGGAACCTTTATATCTCGGCCTAGAAAGGGTTGTCATTATCAGAAGGTATTGGGTGAAATGCAAGCGTTGATCTGGGATCTCGGTTTATGAGTTGTGTATCGGGTTGGTTTATGGGTAAGATCTCGAGTCGGGTATCGCGAGTGTTTTGAGCAGAATTTTCATTTCCGTGGGTTTAGGATTGGGGTATCTTTATGAAGAGGGCATCGATAGAAGGGTTCAAGGGTAATGAATGAATTTAGTTCTGATGATAAATTAAGCTCTTGTGATTGTGTCTTGAATTAGTTCTATTGGTAAGAGCATCAAGATAAGTCAGGGTAGTATTTTTCGACTTGGAGCTCAAGTGTGTGGAGTAGATTGTTATTATGAGGCGATGTCGGGTCACTTGCAGTTGGGTTTGGATAATCTTAGAGTAGATGATTTGATCATGTTGCGCAACTCTCATCTGGGTCTAACCATTGCAGGGATGAGTCTCCTACTCGAAGGATTATCTGAGCCTTCTGTCAAGTATAAGTGTTATGCAGGGACATTTCGTCTGTGACACTGTTTTCTAGTGGGAACCTAAATTTATCAGAAGGTGAGTAGTCAGCTGGGAGATAAGTGGACTGGATTCAACAATAATGATACAATATGGCCAGCCTTTCAGGGAGTCAGACCATTTCGAGACTTCATATTTCAGTTTGAGTAAATATGATCATGTTCCAAGGAATTTGTTAATCATCGGGTTGTAGAGCCCTGCGAGGGTTGGTTTTAGTTGTCGTTGAAAGGTTGGGATGTGCTCGGGGTTGTGGCCGTGTTGAGAACGGTAAAGAGTGATTTTGATGACGAAATCTAATTTAAGTGGGGGAGAATTGTAGCATTCCGTTTTATAAATAAATAAGTAAATAATAAACCCTATAAATCCGAGACGTATTTTTTATATATTGTATTTTAGCCCTAAGTCGTACTAATTAACGGGGTGTACACATTGGGGTTTTAAAAGCTACATTCTTAGTATTGAGGGTTAAATGGTAATTGTCGGACTTAAATTGTAATGAATTATTAAAGATGGGGGTTGCTTGGTAAATATTGGACTTAAGTTGAAAAGGTTTTATGGAGGAGGGGCCAAACATGGAAAAAATGAAATATGTTTGAAAGAGAGGCATGGGATTAACCCGATATCCCTTCCCCCTCGTTTTCTTGATGCAACCCTAATCCAATCATATATTCCTCAGCCGCCACCATCAGAAGCCTCCTCAGCCGCCGCTTGCACCACCGAGCCCGACCGCCGCCCTTTCCGTCTACTACCTCGTCGTTGAGCGCCACCACAACAATCTTGATGCCGGACATCGTGAGCTTCCACGAAAAATGTCGAGGACCATGGAACACATTGTGACCGATGAAGTTTAGCTCATGAGCAATCGAAAGCTCTCAGTAAGCTGATTGCAACCCGTTTCTCCCTTTCCTTTTTTCTTTCCTGTGTGCGTGATGTGGGGTACATCATTGCTGCCGCTGCCGGCCTCGGCCTCTATTTTTGTTAACCTCGGCATCGTCAACCGCCAAGTGGGTGGCTGAGAGTGGTGGTTTCATGTCGTTTTTTTGCCAACCATGGTCGTTGCCATTTTCTGCCATCCTTTGCCGCCGCCAGCCACCGTGGGAGGTGGTCGTGCGTGTATGTGTATTTGATGGGTTTAGAGCATAAAAACAAGCCTATGTTCTCATGCAAAACGCTAAAGGTTGGATCTAGGTTTCTCTATTGTACATTTAATTCATCCACGACTTATGAACCCTAGATCAAACATACATATTTCGAAATTAACCTAATAGATCAGATGTAGATGATTACCTTTCTTGAATGGCTTGAATCTTCAACTCTTGGAGCTTAGTGTCACAAATGTCACACCTCTAATGGCTTACAAACACCACAAGCAATAGGATGATGCTTTAGGAGAGAGGATGAGAGCCAAAAGTCGGCTCCAAGCTTCCAAGGGATCAAAAATGGCCGATTTTGCTAGCCCTAGGGGTCCTTATATACTTGAGCTTCTAAGGTTTCAGTCAAAAACCTAATTGGATGACTTAGTCCCTAAGTAACCTGAGAACCTTCTGGAATAAGGCCTCCTTGGACGAATTTAAGAAGGACTCCCCCTTAATTCCGTCCATACCCTAATCCATACATATACTCAGCCCAATATCAACTATCACACAATTCACAGTTCTAGTCCCCTTTAATTAATTAATGTCTTTTAGCCACATAATTAATTCTTAATTAATTCTTGTCTAATATTAATTAAACTATATGATTTCTCTTTTAATATATTATTCATATAATATATTAATAAACCATAATAACCTCTCTCTCTATAAATCATCCTATCAAGTTGCTTTGGTGAAGGAAACCCAAAAGGACCATGTACAACCGGGTCAAGTACATACCAAATATAGTTACGGGCTTAGACACTAATCCAACAGTCTCCAACTTGGATAAGTCTAGTAACTATAGTGCAAGTACAATCTGATTAGCAATCGTAGCTCTCAAAGACGCTGTCGAACTCTGATCTTATCAGTAACTTGTCCTTTAGATAAAGGATCTTACAGTCCTCCATTCTAGATATCGTGCGGACAATTACATGGAACATAGTCATAATTATTGTCCAGCAGTTTGTTTCTCGATCTCTGATTCGTCCTTTAGATAAGGGATCATATAATCCTCCGTTATGCAAGATATCATGTGGACAATGACATGGAACATTATCATTGTCAATGTCCAACATTTTATTTCCCGATTTCTGATTCGTTTGACATTGAACTTAATTGAACAGATTAATTTAGTCCTGACCGGGCCCAGCACATAAGTCAAACCAAATCATCGCGGGCCTAGATATCGCTTTTACCCTCTTAGGATAAAAGGAACAGATAAACTTCGACTGATATGCATTTACGATTCACTCATTGAATCACGCACAACAATGTGTTTTATAACATCAAGTTACTGATGCATTTACGCATTATCAATGCACAACAAACTTCCAAATACTAAAGCATATATCTAGGTTCTAAGACCATATGATATTATCGTCTTGCGATCACTCGTGATGAATTCCATGAAGTGATGCCAGCAAGCGTGGTTCTAATCCAATGCTCAAATATTATTCATAAGCGCTCATGAACGTTGCGGCAAACCTTTGTGATGTCTAATACACATTCAGACAATCTACAAACCAATTCTTGACAATCTTCTTTCATACCTACTTCCAAAGTATGAGCGAATGTGGAACGTTCGAATAGTCTTATTATTCAGGAAGTCAAAACATGCAAAGTGAAACAATAGGTAAACAATTAACATAAGATAGTAACTTTACTTATAAATAATACTCTTTTATTTAATCATCAAATGTCAATTACATTTATCTATTACATGTTTCTAAGCTATCTAATCTAAACTAATATCGTCCTTCAGGCCAATGCTCCTAGCGTGCTGCAAGTGCTTAACCCTACTCAGTCCCTTCGTAAGGGGATCTACTGGGTAATCCTCTGACGATACCCTCTTTACTACGAGGAGTCCCTCTTCCACTCGATGTCGAATAAAATGATATTTCCTGTCGATATGTCGAGATCTGCCATGATCCCTCGGTTCCTTGGTCAAGGCAACCTCTCCTTCATTATCACAGAAAATCTCCATAGGCTCCTTTATGGCTGGTACAACTCCAAGGTCTCCAATGAAGTTCTTCAACCATATCGCCTCCTTTGACGCTTTGCTAGCTGCTATGTATTCTGATTCATATGTTGAATCAGCTACGGTCCCCTGCTTGGAACTTTTCCAAGTTACTGCTCCTCCATTCAGGGTAAAGACCCAACCCAACTGCGAACGGTAGTTGTTTCGGTCAGTCTAAAAATTGGCGTCACTATACCCTCGCACCCTTAAGTCATCGCTCCCACCAAGGACTAGAAACCATTCCTTGGTCCTTCGAAGGTACTTAAGAATATTCTTGACTACGGTCCAATGTGCTTTGCCAGGGTTCCCTTGATATCTGCTGACCATGCTCAAAGCGAAAGCCACATCAGGGCGAGTGCAAGTCATAGGCTACATGATCGAGCCAACTGCAGAAGCGTAAGTTACTCGGCTCATCTCTGCTATCTCGACTTCGGTACTCGGACTTTGAGTCTTACTCAACTTGGCATTACTTTGGATCGGTAACTCCCCTTTCTTTGAATTCTCCATACTAAAGCGTTTCAGTACTTTATCCAAGTAAGTATTCTAACTAAGTCCTATTATTCTTTTACTTCTGTTTCTCACTATCCTTATTCCTAAAATATAGGCAGCCTCTCCGAGGTCCTTTATAACGAAACACTTCCCAAGCCAGGACTTAGCTTCCTTCAGGGTCGGGATGTCATTTCCTATGAGTAGTATGTCATCGACATATAATACGAGCAAGCTAACTATACTCCCACTGGCTTTGACATATACACACGATTCATCCTTGCTTCGCAGGAAGCCAAACTCTTTGACTTTCTCGTCGAAACAAAGATTCCATCTGCGAGACGCTTGTTTCAATCCATAAATGGATTTCTCAAGCTTACACACCCTATTAGGATGCTTCGCATCAACAAAACCCTCTGGCTGACTCATGTAAACATCTTCAACCAACTTCCCATTAAGGAAAGCGGTTTTGACGTCCATCTGCCATATTTCATAGTCATGAAATGCAACAATGGATAACATCACCCTAATAGAATTTATCTTCGCAACTGGTGAGAAGGTCTAATCATAGTCAACTCCGGGAGTTTGAGTAAAGCCCTTCACAACCAATCATGCCTTATAAGTGTGTACTTTCCCATCCATGTCGGTCTTCTTCTTGAAGATCCATTTGCACCCGACCGTCTTACGACCTGGCACATTGTCAACCAAATTCCAAACTTGGTTGTGATACACGGACTGAATCTCGCTGTCCATAGCATCCTTCCATTTTACAGACTCCGGGCCTGCCATGGCTTCCTTATAGCTATTAGGTTCGTCCGAATTCACTAGTGTACTATCACTAATAAACGTATCCCCTTCAATAGTGATATGGAAACCATAAAACTGGGGTGGAACACTAACTCTTTCGGAACGTCTAAGAGGTAAGGACTCGTCAATCGGTTCACCTCAAGTTGAGCGCCAGTGTCAGAGGTTCCTTCATCATTCAGTTCTTGAAGCTCTTCAAGATCGATTTTCCTCCCACTGTCCCCTTGGCTTATGAGTTCTAATTCTCAGAAAACCCCTCTCCTCGCAAGGAAGACAACATTTTCACTCGGTCTATAGAAGAGATAACCAAAGGACTTCTACGGGTAGCCGATGAAAATCCACCGTTCACTACGAGGTTTGAGCTTGTCGTGAGTCTCTCCTCTTACAAAAGCCTCGCAACCCCAAACCTTGATATGTGCCAACGAGGGAGCTTTCCCTGTCCACATCTCATGAGGTGTTTTGGCAACCTTCTTCGTAGGGACTAATTTAAGGATATGGGTGGCAGTCTCTAAGGTATACCCCTAGAATGAGATAGGTAGTGAAGTACGACTTATCATGGAACGAACCATGTCGAGCAAGGTTCGATTACGCCTCTCAGCCACACCATTCAATTGCGATGTCCTGGGCGGCGTCAATTGCGAAACTATTCCGCATTCCTTGAGGTAGTCGTGAAATTCAAGACTAAGGTACTCTCCACCTCGATTGGATCGAAGCATCTTAATTTTCCTGCCCAACTGATTCTCCACTTCTCTCTTGAACTCTTTGAACTTTGTAAAGGTTTCTAACTTATGCTTGATTAAGTAGATATAGCTATATCTGCTATAATCATCGGTAAAAGTCACGTAGAAGCGGCTTGCATCCCTTGTGGTGGATCTAAAGGGTCCACATACATCTGTATGTATGAGATCCAATCAACCCTCACCCTTTCACAAGAACCAGTGAAGGGTGACTTGGTCATCTTTCCAAGTAAACAAAACCTGCACATGTCATCGTCCCTAAGGTCGAATGACTCCAATACTCCATCCTTTTGGAGTTGGGCTATGCGTTTCTTGTTGACATGTCCAAGACGACAGTGCCACAAGCATGCTTTGTCCAAATTATTGGAAGAATCGATACACAACACATCATTTCCTAAATTGTCTACAACCATCACAGTTTCAAATATTCCATTACAAGGAAATGCTTCAAAATAGAAAACACCATTAAGATAAGCATTAATAGAACCCTTTTCATTATCAAATGAATATCTAAATCCTTGTCTAAACAAACCATGAAAAGAAACGATGTTTATTGCCATATCTGGCGAATAGCAACAGTTATTCAAATATAGTCCTAATCCATTACTAAACACTAAAGAGTAAACTCCAATATTGGTGACAGCCGACGATCTTCTGTTCCCCATGATCAAGTTTATCTTCCCATGCTCCACATACCTATTTCTTCTTAGGCCCTACAAATCATAACAAATGTGAAAACCACATCCTGTATCAAGTACCCAAGAAATATCATGTGATGAATCATTAGATCGAATAGTGTACATACCTGTAAAGGACGGCTTGATCTTCCCATCCTTGATGTCTTGCAAGTACTTCGGGCAGCTTCGTTTCCAATGCCCTATGTCTTGGCAGTGATAGCACTCTACATCCTTTGGGTTTGAGGTGGGTGTAGTGGGACCAACCTTGGTTCCACTAGAAGAGGTGCCATCTCGGGACTTTCCCTTATGGTGGCTCTTTGAGGGCCCCTTCCTCTTTTTACCCTTCCTTTTCCCAACACCCAATACAGGGGCAGCTGTAGTGGGAGTTGATGCAACATATTCATCCTTGAGGTTGCTCTCAACAATCCTCAACAACCCTTGAAGCTTGCTCAACGTGACCTCCTCTTTGTTAATGTGGTAGGTCATATGGAACTGGTTGTAGCATGGAGGTAAGGAGTGAAGAATTATGTCAATTGCCAGCTACTCATTGAATTCCACATTTAACTTCTGCAGGCGATCAACATATCTTTGCATCTTCTGAAGATGAGCAGTGACAAACTCTCTGTCTCTCATGTTGGTCGTGATCATCTAAGTGATGATCTCGTACCACTCCTGCCTCGCACTTTGATGGTATTTATCGATCAAATCCTGATGTATCTCGTAGGGGTAGAAGTCCTTATAGCACTTTTGGAATTTTGGGGTCATGGTAGTGAGCATGATGCAATGGAATTTCGTAGCATCATGCTCATGAGTTTCATAAGCAACAATATCCTTGGGAGTAGCAGTTTCGAGATTGATCTCCTTCAGCTCCTTGTCGAGGACATATTCCTTGTCCTCGTAGCGGGTAACCATATTATGTTGCGGATCCAATCATTGAAATTGTTTCCGTCAAAGATTACCCTCCCACACAAATTCATGAGTGAGAACGAGCCTGAAGAGTTCGAGCCTGAAGCGTTGTTGTTGTTTGAGTTCGACATCTGAAAAGGAAAAGAAACAAAGTTTTATTAGATGAGAATCCCCAAATAAACACCCAAATGAGAAATTAGGGCTACGATCCAACAACATTATTTACAACATAAAAGAGGTATATCGTAATTTAAATTGCAAATAATTTGTAGGTAAGTGAATGACGATTCACTAATTTCCACCATGAAAAACGAAAACAATTAAGTTTTAAATGTATTGAAAACTCCTAGATCTTTTGAGATTCATTGAACTTTTCAATGGCATGTTTAAATCTCGATATGCCCCTCAAGTTAGTGACTGGGATACCGAGGATCACAAACAGGGTGTGAATAACCATGCAAATATACATGGTGCCCCCAATGTTACGGTCACCTAATCGATGTTCCGGTTAACCACACACGATCCATCGATCTATGACAAACATCGAGTCACCCTTTGTGACCTTTTCTTAGAGCCAAATTAATGTGCCAGTTAACCACACACGCTCCACTAACGTCTTAGCAAGGGTACAAAGTGTAATTTCATGGAATTGCATCAAATTCACTTTTTGCCTAAAGTTACTAAGAATGGGAATTTTATAAAACATTTAGTTACATTATAAATCATTATACTTTTAATTAGGAAAGGTTTGCCCTATCCTACCCGTTCGGCTAACGACCCTCCACTAGTCAAGGGTGCGGGGGGTAAGAGTGGATACCGAATGGCGGTCATTTTTACAGGTCGATTCCTTAAACACCCCTTATTGACCAGCTTTGTGAAGCAGTCCTACTAACGGTAAGATTAACATTTATGTTATACATATATAATAACTATTCTTATAATATTATAATAGTATAGGGAAAATTTTAAAGTTGTAAAACTCTAGGGTTTGCAATTTAATTATTTCAAAATTAAACTTTTAATCCAAAAATTTTAATTTCAAAACTTGAGGGCAAGTTTTGAAACATTTCAAAACAAACTAGATCAAAATTCAAATAAATAATTAAACAATTAATTATGGTGATTATCTAATTTTGACCTAATTCAATTTCATGTAAGATAATGATCAAATAAATTCAAATAATTAACCTTTATCATATAAGGAAATAATCATTCAATTAATTTGACGTTATCTTTTATTTTGGAAAGGATAATTACATAATATCAATAAAATTCGTATTTTATCAGTTAGAAACGATTTCGTAATTGTCCCGCAACAAAATAGGCATAAAATCCCGAAAATCCCTCTGTCTGACTGTCCGACTCGTCGAGTCCCTTACTGGACTCGTCGAGTTCATCCTACTCGGCGAGTCCCCTTTGGGACTCGGAGAGTTTGTCAGACAGAAATCCAAAAATCGAATTCAAGCAAATAAATAATCATGCATTACATCAAATACAATAGAAACCAATCAAGGCTCTAATACCACTGATGGGTTTAGAGCATAAAAACAATCCTATGTGCTCATGCGAAACCCTAAAGCTTGGATCTAGGTTTCTCTATTGTACATACAATTCATCCAAGACTTATGAACCCTAGATCTAGCATATGTATTTAGAAATTAACCTAATAGATCAGATCTAGATGATTACCTTTCTTGAATGGCTTGAATCTTCAACTCTTGGAGCTTAGTGTCACAAATGTCACACCTCTAATGGATTACAAACACCACAAGCAAGAGGATGATGTTTTAGGAGAGAGGATGAGAGGCAAAAGTCGGCTCCAAGCTTCCAAGGGATCAAAAATGGCCGATTTTGCTAGCCCTAGGGGTCATTATATACTTAAGCTTCTAGGGTTTCAGTCAAAACCCTAATTGGATGACTTAGGCCCTAAGTAACTTGAGAACCTTTTGGAATAAGGCCTCCTTGGACGAATTTAAGAAGGACTCCTCCTTAATTTCATCCATGCCCTAATCCATAAGGATTCTCAGCCCAATATCAACTATCACACACTTGACAGTTCTAGTCCCCTTTAATTAATTAATGTCTTTTAGCCACAGAATTAATTCTTAATTAACTCTTGTCTAATATTAATTAAACTATATGATTTATCTTTTAGTATATTATTCATGTAATATATTAATAAACTATAATAACCTCTCTCTCTCTATAAATCATCCTATCAAGTTTTGGTGAAGGCAACCCAAAAGGACCATGCACAACCGGGTCAAGTACATACCAAATATAGTTACGGGCTTAGACACTAATCCAACAGTATTATGGTACAATTGTGTGTGTGTGTGTTAATGGTGAATGTTGTATCAGCTTTCTTAGTCAAAAGTGAAGAAGACAACGACCACCGTCATGAGGTGGTGGCTACCTCCGTCGACCACCACCGCCCGAGGTGGCAGTGGGTGGTGCTCGAACTAGTGAAACCCTAATCGGCCCAATAGCTTAATCTTGGACTTAGTTGGTGTGTGCTCGGGTTGGAAACCCTAATCAGGGTTTAGAAAACCCTAACTTGGAGATTTTAGTTTGAACTTACCGGGACTCGCGTTTTGGATCGTTGGATTGGAATTGTAACTTATGCCCGATCACATTGTATGATTGGTCTAGTGGGATGATACTCTTAATGGATTAAGTCCTTAATGGGTTAACTAAGAACACTTAACCCTAATCGTCATTTTATGTGAAAAACCCTAATTATGATTGAGCTTCAAGTTGGGCCTTCTTTTGGGCTAAATGTATGGATTCTTAATGGGCCATCTATGAACAAGTGTATCGACTAGGATACTTGGATGTGCTTTAGGTTAAGGCCCATGTAAGAGGTTTTGGTCCAATTTGGAAAATTAGGCCATATGTTGGGCCTTGGTTCATTGTTTGGCTTTTTGGGCCTTGGGCATGAATCTGTCATCCAGTAACTTGAGTTTTATCCGCGGGACTTCATCAAAACAAGGTGAGTCTCCTAACTGTATTTAGCGGGTCGAAGGCACCAATGTCGGCCCATGGTTATTATGTTAGGATGTCAGTTGTCTGTGTGACCCTGACATGTGTATGTATTGATATGTATGCTGGGGGGCCCGATGATTATTTTATATGCTAGTATTAGGTTATGCATGTATGACTTGTATGTGGGCGGGGCCCGTTGATTGTGGGCGGGGCCCGTATCTCATTATTATTCGAGTGTGGGTTGGGCCCGTATCTCATCATTAGCTGAGTGTGGGCGGGGACCGTATCTCATCACTACTTGTGTGTGGTTATTTGTATGTTTGGAAGGTTGTGTACTTGTTGTCTGTGTGATACTTGTATGTGTTTGTTTATGTATGTGAGTATGGGTGGGGCCCGTATCTCACTGAGTGTGGGTGGGGCCCGTCTCTTTTAGTTAGCTGAGTGTGGGTGGGACTTGTATCTCACAGAATGTGGGTAGGGCCCGTATCTCCTATGCGGGGCCCGTTATCTGAGTGTAGGCGGGGCCCGTTATCCGAGTGTGGGCGGGGCCCGTATCTCCTTGAGTGCGGGAGGGGCCCGTATCTCCTAATTGTAGGATATGTGTGGTATGTGGTAGTTTGGGGGAAACTCACTAAGCTTCGTGCTTACTGTTTTCAGTTTTGGTTTCAGGTACTTTGGTTTTCAAAAAGAAGAGCTCGGGATGAGTGCAGAGCACACACCATATGCTTCCGCCTTGGATGTTTTACTCTGATTTTATAAAAATTGATACAGTGGTTTTATGTATATGTTTAGATGTCATTGATAAATACTAGCCTTCATTCATTGTTAGATTCTTGAGCTTTTTGGAGCTTTCTTGGCTTGAAGAAGTAGAGAATAAGAAGAAGATGATGATGATCTTTTGGTGGAGCTTGGATGGAATCAACATTATCATCACCCCATACTATCTCTAACCCTTGTAAGTATCAAATCTTCTACCTTTATTGTTTCATATGGTTAGATCTATGTTTTGTTCCACTTTTATCCTTGTTGAGAAAGTTTGAATGAATGGACAGCATAAAGTTGGCAACTTTATGAGTTGAAAGGGGCCTTATAATGTCATATAGTTCAAATATAGTGAATGGTTGGGTTTTGAATCTTTGCATGAAAGTTTGATGACCTTTTTCTACATTTTTGGTCTCAAATAAGATCTAGAGTGTAACACCGTAAATTTCAAAACAATTTTTCACTTTTTAAAATATAATTTCATTCATAAATATTCTCGAATTCCAATGTATCACATATCAAATCCATAAAAACACATTCCAAGATCATAATGTATAAAACTCCAATAGTGTGTACTGATCATGCCGGCACCTTCCCGCGATCCTCACTGGTACCTGAAACACATAACACAAAACACTGTAAGCATAAATGCTTAGTGAGTTCCCCAAAATACCACACACAACACATATTAGCCACTCGAGGCTATAACTCTGTTTGACCCTCCGGTTAATGTGTCTCAGTGGGACCCTCCAGTCCCATAACTCTGTGGGCCCTCTGGCCCTAACTCTGTGGACCTTCCGGTCCTAACTCTATAAACTCTGTAACATACATAGCATAAATCACATAGAAATCACATCATGCAAAAGCATACAAAATACCCTGTCACATAACTCTAATTACCACCCTAGGTAAAGTATAGTGAGAAGACTCACCTCGAGTAACTCGGTAAACCTCGAACTCTGAAATACTGCACTAGCCTTCACCTAATCACATAAATAAATTCTCTAATTAATACAACTTCTAAAGGCTAGGCCAACTCCTCTCTATAAGTTCTCTAAGAAGGGTAAAATACCATTCTGCCCCTCTAATGGCTCATAAGTCCAAACACTGACTAATCCCTAAAAGTCAACAGAAGTCAACAGTCAACATTGACCAGACTCGCCGAGTGCACTAGAGTGACTCGGCGAGTACATGCATGCCTCCTCGTCCCTGGTCCTCACTTGACTCACTGAGTCAACCCTATACTCCCCGGGTCGTTACAGATCGCGAGTCACGGGGCAACCCGACTCGACTCGTCGAGTCCCTTATGGACTCGGCGAGTTCCTCCCATGAAAACTCTCAAAAGATCTCTTGAGGTCAGATCAGCTTCACCAAACAGTAGATCCATCCTTCTAACGTTCAAAAGTCACGTAAAGGTGCAACCTTTACGTGCATGCAACCCATATCAAGCCTCAAATGGAGAAATATCACTAGAAATGGCAACCTAGTCTCCAATTGCTTATTTGCTTGCAAAAAGCTAGAAGGTAGTGACTCTATGGACCTCTCAAGGTCCAGATCTGATATCATCAACACAAAGGGGACCTCATACTCACTAGATCTTATAAAAAAGGGAGGTAAAAACCCTAAAATCATGAAATCTATCATATCAATACGAAATAGAAGGGATTATACCTCCAGAGACAATATCTCAAGATGATTAGCTCCAATCCAAGCTCCCTTCACGTTCTAGATGGATCCTCTCTTCTTTCTCTAGCAAAAATCACCCCTAAAATGAAGATTATAAGCCCTTTCTTGCACTCAAGCCTTCCTCACTCTCTCTAGGTTTTCTCTGGAACAAGGTGGCCTCAAATGACGGCCATAAGGGCCTTTAAATAGGGCACAAGCCCCGAATATTAGGTCTTCATTTAACAGCGCAGACTCGCCGAGTCCACGCATGGACTTGTCGAGTCCCTTCATTAAATCCAGGCTGGCAGAAGCGCGATTCCACTCGGCGAGTCTGAGTGCCTACTCGCCGAGTCCCTTTCTAAAATTCAACAAAATACTTAAAATAAGATAGCTGGGTATCCGGATGTTACAATTCTCCCCCACTAGAATCAGACTTCCCCCTCGAAGTCCAGCTCGGCAAACAACTATGGATGCTGCTCCCGCATCTCCGACTCCAACTCTCAAGTCAGCTCTGACACCTTCCGATGTTGCCACTGGACCTGCACCAGTGACACCTCCTTGTTCCTCAGAACCTTGATCTTCCGATCCCGAATCGCGATTGGCCTCTCCGCATAATTCAGGCTCGCATCCACCTGAATATCCTCCAGTGGCACCATTGCCGACTCATCGGCTATACACTTCCTCAATTGAGACACGTGGAAGGTATCATGAATCTGGCTCAACTCCGCAGGTAGCTCCAACCGATATGCTACCCTGTCCACCCTCGCGGTCACCCTGAAATGGACCGATGTACCGGGGCCCCAGCTTGCCCCTCTTCCTGAATCGGATCACTCCTTTCCAAGGAGATACCTTCAGGAGTACGAAGTCTCCCACCTGGAACTCAAGATCGGATCGTCGCCTATCCGCATAACTCTTCTGACGACTCTGGGCCGTCAGTAACCTCTGTCTAACCTGCTGTATCTGCTCTGTCATCCGAAGCACTATCTCAGTGCTACCCATCACAAGCTGCCCTACCTCTCCCCAGCAAATGGGAGTCCGACACCTCCTCCCATACAACAACTCGAAGGGAGGCATACCAATACTCGAATGGTGGCTGTTGTTGTAGGAAAACTCAGCCAACGGCAGATACGTGTCCCAACTTCCTCGGAAGTCTAACACACATGCTCGGAGCATGTCCTCGAGCGTTTGAATCGTCCGCTCACTCTGTCCGTCCGTCTGGGGGTGGTAGGCGGTACTGACAAGCAATCTCGTACCCAACTCCTCGTGGAACTTCTTCCAGAACCTGGAAGTGAAACGTACATCTCGATCTGACACAATCGAGATCGGTACTCCATAACGCGATACCACCTCCCGCACATACGACTCTGCCAACCTCTCAGCAGAAGAGCTCTCACTGATGGCAAGAAAATGTGCGCTCTTCGTCAGCCGATCGACAATCACCCAAATTGCATCGACACCCCTCGCGGTCCTCGGCAAATTGGTGATGAAATCCATGGAAATATGTTCCCACTTCCACTGGGGAATATCAAGCGGCTGCAACTTGCCATGCGGACGCTGGTGCTCGGCCTTAACCTTACGACAGGTCAAGCACCTCTCCACAAACCACGCGACATCCTTCTTCATATGGGGCCACCAATAATCTTTCTTCAGGTCCAAATACATCTTAGTGGCCCCGGGGTGGATCGAGAACCTCGATCTGTGCGCCTCCTCCATCAAAGTGATGCTCGTCAGGCCCGTATACGGCACCCAAACCCGACCCTGAAAGGTCATAAGCCTAAGGTTATCGGTAACGAACTCAGGTGCCTGCCCAATCACCCGCTCCCTCTTGCGGTTCTCCGGTCTCACGGCCTCTGCCTGGGCCTCCCGAATGGTGTCCAGCATCGGAGTCATCACTGTCAATCTCAAGCAAACATCTCGTATCGGGGCACTCTCCGCCCTACGGCTCAGGGCATCAGCTACAACGTTAGCTATCTCCAACTATCTCCTCTGGCGAATATTCAATTTGGGCTGATCCATCAAATACTTCAAGCTCTTGTGGTCCGTGTATATGGTACACCGAACCCCATACAGATAGTGACGCCAGATCTTGAGAGCGAACACCACAGCCCCCAACTCCAGGTCATGAGTGGGATACCTTGTCTCATGAGGCTTCAGCTGCCTCGATGCGTATGCTATCACATGCCCCCTCTGCATAAGCACTGCACCCAACCCTGATATCGATGCGTCACAATACACCACAAAATCCTCCATTCCATCTGGAAGGGATAACACCGAGGCTTCGCACAACCTCTGGCGAAGAGTCTCAAACGAGGCCTGCTGCTCAGGACCCCATGAAAAAGTAACGCCCTTCCGGGTCAACCTGGTGAGAGGCACGGTGATCTTAGAGAAATCTTTAATAAATATCCTATAATGGCCGGCCAACCCCAGAAAACTCCTGATCTCGGTGGGGGTGCTCGGCACCTCCCAGCTCATTACTGCCTCAATCTTGGCCGGATCGACCAATATCCCATTCTGATTAACGAGATGTCCCAGGAACTGGACCTCTTGCAACCAGAAATCACACTTGGAGAATTTGGCGTAAAGCCTCTCCGATCTCAGAACTCCAAGGATCTCCCTCAAATGCTCCTCATGCTGCTCTCTGGATCTCGAATACACCAATATGTCATCGATGAACATGATCACCGCTCGATCCAACATCGGTCTACACACCCTGTTCATGAGATCCATGAATGTTGTTAGTGTATTGGTGAGCCCGAAGGGCATCACCACGAAATCGTAATGCCCCTAACAAGTCATGAACGCCGTCTTCTGGATATCCTCATCTCGCACTCTCATCTGATGATATCCAGACCTCAGATCAATCTTGGAGAACTAAGACGCTCCCTGCAACTGATCGAACAGATCATCGATCCTCGACAATGGGTAACGGTTCTTGACCGTTAACTTGTTCAACTCCCGGTAGTCAATGCAGATCCAGTGTGAACCATCCTTTTTCTTGACAAAAAGGATCGACGTTCCCCACGGCGACCTACTCGGCCATATAAACCCCTTTCCCAGCAGCTTGGATAACTCCTACATCTCTGGAGGTGCAAGGCGATAAGGCGCCTTGGCGATAGGCGCTGCCCCCGTAACCAAATCGATACGGAACACCACCTGCCACTCGGGAGGCACACCCGGCAACTCCTCGGGGAAAACATCTGGGAACTCACGCACTATCGGGACCTCATCGACCGACCTCGGTCTCTCTGCACCTACTCTCGTATCCCTCACATAAGCCACAAACCCACTACAGCCCTACTGTATACTCTGCCTCGCTCTTGCGGCTGAACAAAATGCCGACCCAGAACGGGTACCCTCGCCATAAACTGTAAGAACTCCCCCACTAGGGTCTCGTATGGTCACCAGCTGCCGCTCGCAGTCGATAACCGCTCCAAATCTGCTCAACCAGTCCATGCCCACGATGACACAGACATCTCCCATAGCAATCAGGTCCAAATCAATCGGAAACTCAATGCCGAAGATCTCGAGTACACATCCTCGAATCACATCAGTGGCATACACTGCTCTCTCGTCAGCTATGGAAACTCGCAAAGGTCGATTCAACGCCTCTCGACGAGTACCGATATGCTGACTAAAGGCTAACGACACAAAAGACCGACTCGCACCCGAGTCAAATAACACCAAAGAAGGTACAGAACACACAAGAAATGTACCTACACATAACACAATAGAAGCATAACACCACAATCCAAAAATAAGCAGATGAAAGAATACATACCAGCCACGACATCGGGCGCTGCGCGGACCTCCTCCGCTGTCAACTGGAAGGCTCTCCCACGAGACTTTGGCGCCTGGGCCTTCACTGGCCGACTCTCCGTAGCTCGCACGGCAGCAGGGATAGATCCCTGAGAAGCTCCCTGAGCTGACCCTCGCAACTGCGGACACTCTGACTTCCGGTGTCCGGTATGGTTGCAGTGAAAACAAACTGCAAACCCCTTGGGGCAGTCCTTGGCCATGTGCCCCTCCTTGCCACACTTGTAGCAAGACCCTGCTCTACAAACTCCCTCGTGACCCTTGCCGCACTTGCTACAAGTGCGGCCCTTCTGGTTCCCTGATCTCGAATCGGCGGGCTTGGCCCGCTTGGCTGCCGGCTGGGACTATGTCGGTCGCCGATCTCTCCCCTGAGACTCTGCCTCCCCTCTATCCTGAGTCTCTAGCTCTGTCTCCCTCTTCCGGGCATTTTCCTGAAGCTCAGCAAATGTCCGGTGTCACACCCTCAAAACCAAATGAACGGCGGAAACGTTCTGGGGTGGAGGACGTCATGTACAGTATCACAACAATGCAAGTAGTAAACAAGCAACAACATCATCCATTGCATTAATAATATAATTTCATACAAGTGTGTTTCGTTAAGTTTGAAAGACACCAAATCAATATACATCAAAATATAAGATGAGTCTTGAACGAGCTCCATCTTCTCAAAACCTGGCTCCGGTACCTGTCTATTGGTGACCTGAGAATACAAGTTATTTTGAAAGAGTTTATCAGCTTTAGAGCTGGTGAGTTCATAAGTATATTAGTGTCTGTGTTTGTATGAAAGCATTTGTAAGATGTTTTGTAAGATGTACTGTGTGTTTTGTAAAAGTTTTGTATTTGTTTGAACTATCTTAGAAAACCCTATGTTTCCTACTAAAAGTAGCCTTCTACCAAGGCATCTAGTGTCTGTGCGTGTATCTTTTGTAAAAGTGAGTATTTTCCCAAATCCGACTATCATTAACCAAAAATATAGTTTTTACATTATTGTTTATTGTGTGAAATCACAAAGTAAAATGTAAAGGGAAAATGTTATAGTACTTTAATGTAGTATTATGAAACTACTGCTGTACTAACTACCTTAAGTTAATTGTATATTTTAAGGTAACATGTGATCGGCCTGTATCTTGCTACCGACTCAATAGTAAAGTGACAATGTAAGATGCCACAAAAATGACGTTTGGCACCCGTAGAATTGCAAGTCCCACTGTACCGAGCAGCAAGGTGTAGGATAGTCAATCCAGTATAGATCTATACACAAACTCATACGCTCCCCAATTAAGGAGATTCTGATACAAAAACAGTCATGACAGGTAGTGCCATGCCCTGTTTAATGGCTCACATAAATGTATTAATGTAAATGTTATGTGAATTGTGTGCTAGCTGTTTTGTATGTTCTTTCTCTGGCTAGCCTGTATGTTTGTTTCTCATCACTCTGTTTCATGTTTGTTTCTCATTATATTATGTATTGACTCATTAATGAACTGACTCATTGTATGTTTCATCGTTCTAGTAATAGTATCTTCCTAAACTACCCCTATGGTAGCTTACTAGAAATGTATGAACATGTTTGTATACTCTTGCTACCCAAGGGTATGGACTTGAATGAAGGAAAACCTTTTGTATCTATATACATATACATAATATATAACTAGGATTCAAACGACCCTCGGACAACTAACCTTGATACCCCAAGACCACAATCAAACAAGAACAGGAAGCAGGGTAGACTAGCAGTCCTAAGTCCTTCTTAATCCTACTTATATAACTATATTTATATAGATACACATAATATAAGTTAAAAGGGGTTGATAACAAACCTTTTATATCTATATACGTATACATAATATATAACTAGGATTCAAACGACCCACGGACAACTGACCTTGATACCCCAAGACCACAATCAAACAATAACAGGAAGTAGGGTAGACTAGCAGTCCTAAGTCCTTCCAATCCTACTTATATAACTATATTTATATAGATACACATAATATAAGTTAAAAGAGTTTGATAAATATATTGACAATAAAAGAGTTTGAGGTAAAACAGTTTGATAACCAGTTTGAAAAGTAAGAAAACCATTTGTTTGGTAGTTATTAATCACATGTGATTGATATAATAACTATAATTGTTCAACTTGTATCCCCCCCATAAAAGCATTTAAAAACATTTAAAAGGTTAATTAAGGGGTATGAACTCACCTATAGTTGGTGGTTTGGATGAACTAAAGAAATAGGATTGCTAGGTGTCAAGTGAAGACTTGTACACACACAATGATCCTACTTAACATATAAATACAACATATATGTATCTAATTAGAATTTAAACAACTAATTAGCAAAGTTAAGACATCCTAAGACAAGTTAAACACCTTATATAAGTGTTATAAGTCTCAAGGAATGCATCTAAGTGTTGTCGAACAATGCTATAGGGTTTAGGGTTAAAAAGAAACCCTAACTTGAGTTTACGGTTTTGTGACCTCAACCCAAATGGGTTTACGGTCGTAAACTCAACTCAATGGGTTTACGGTCGTAAACTCAACTCAATGGGTTTACGGTCGTAAACTCAACTCAATGGGTTTACGGTCGTAAACTCTGGAGTTTACGGCCGTAAACTCCCCTTCTTTTGACCATTTGTTGATTTGAAGGTTTCTAAGTCCATTTGAAGTGTTTCCTTTCGAAGTATAAGCCTAAGGAAGAAGATAGGGCACCATTTCACTCCTATTTGGAGTTTACGGCCCAAAGACCGCATCCCTTTGGGTTTACGGTCGTAAACTCCTATGGATGTTGGTATTTCGATGATTTCAAGTCCTTAACACATCAAGGTAAGGATCCAAGTTAGTTACCTAGGCTTAGAAAGGGACTAGGGACATTTTGGTCCCTTAAAATGGGTTTACGGTTCAAGAATGTTCTTGGACCGTAAACACCGTTTTCTTGGTGTTTCTTGGATGATTTCATGTTATAATGAAGTATAGCAAGCTTAAACACACTCTAGGATAGAAGTACTTACTATATAGAAGCTTGAAATGAGCCAAAATGCCAAAAACACTAGTATGTGTTCTTGGTGTTCTTGGTGTTCTTGGTGAAAATGGAAAAATCAACCTTTTGGAATGATTTCACGGTTAGAAGGGTGTTAAAACACTAGATTAAGTGATCTACTAACTTGAAATGGTTGAAAACACTTACTAGATCGAGATTTGGAATAAACCCCGTGATGATACTTGAGAGGATTTGCTTTTGTTCTTGAGAAATTTGGAAAAATGATAATAAATGACAAGTGTCATATATATACTCCAAATTTCTGGGTTTTTGGCTGAAAATATTTTATTCCGGCAGTAAACTCCAATTTCTTGAAGTTTAGGAATAACAGTGTTGCACTATAACCCTAGGGCATCCTCTCTCCTGGTATCTCCTAAAGTGTAAATCCTAAAATAATCAAACTTAATCCAAAAAGTCTGGAAATTTAACTGTAACTGATTTGACTTCTATTGAATTGACATGTTGTACAGAATAGAAATTTCGGGTTGTCACATCATCCCTCCTTAGAAGGAATTTCGTCCTGAAATTAGAATTTAAGCAAATAAGTAGTTACAAAGAACTAAGTAAAAAGACGAGGATATTTCAGTTTCATCTTATCCTCTCGCTCCCAAGTTAATTCAGGTCCTCGCTTGGCGTTCCAGCGAACCTTTACTATCGGGATGCGACTTTGTTTCGTTTGCTTGACCTCCCGGTCCATGATCTCTACTGGTTCTTCCACGAAGTTGAGGCTCTCGTTGATCTCGATCTCGTCGAGTGGGATTACAAGAGTCTCGTCGGACAGACACTTTTTCAAGTTCGAGACGTGGAAGGTAGAATGTACGTTACTGAGTTCGCTCGGTAAGTTAAGTTTGTAAGCTACTGGGCCGATTCTGGCAAGAATCTCGAAAGGCCCAATGTACCTTGGATTTAGCTTTCCACGCTTTCCGAAGCGTATCAAGCCCTTCCAGGGTGAGACCTTCAATAGAACATGGTCGCCCACCTGGAATTCCAACAGTTTCCTTTGTTTATCAGCGTAGCTTTTCTGTCGGTCTCTGGAGGCTTTCAGTCGTTCACGGATCTGAACGATCTTCTCCGTCGTTTCCCGTATGATCTCCGGACCTGTGAGAGTGCTTTCAGGAACTCGTCCCTTAGCTAACTGGGTATCACCCACCTCAGCCCAGCACAGAGGGGATCTGCACTTTCGGGCGTAGAGGGCCTCGAATGGAGCAGCCTTTATGCTTGTGTGATAACTGTTGTTGTAGGAAAATTCTACTAGGGGTAAATGAGTATCCCATGTTTTCCCAAAGTCAATCACACAGGCTCGCAACATGTCCTCCAAGGTTTGGATAGTCCTCTCACTTTGCCCGTCTGTCTGCGGATGGTAGGTTGTACTCATGTCCAGCCTAGTTCCTAAGGAACCTTGTAGTGATTGCCAGAACCTAGAAGTGAACCTACTATCTCGGTCCGAGATAATGGATATAGGGACACCGTGCAATCGTACAATTTCCCTTATGTATGTTCTGGTAAGTTTCTCCATCTTGTATGTTTCCTTGATTGCTAGGAAGTGCGCGGACTTGGTCAATCTGTCGACGATGACCCATATGGTATCAAGTCCACCCGTTGTCTTGGGCAACTTGGTTATGAAATCCATAGTGATCCGCTCCCACTTCCATTCTGGGATCTCAGGCTGTTGAAGAAGACCTGAGGGTTTCTGGTACTCGACCTTGACCTTTGCGCAAGTAAGGCATTTACTTACGAAGGTAGCAATCTCTGCTTTCATGTTAGGCCACCAGTATAACTTTTTAAGATCCAGATACATCTTATCTGAACCAGGGTGAACGGAATAACGAGTGTTATGCGCCTCCTTCATGACCAAATCTCTGAAACCACCAAGTTTCGGGGTCCAGATCCGGCTCATGAGATAATAAGCTCCGCAACCTTTGACTTCCAAGTTCTTATCCATCCCTCGCAGGGATTCATTGGTCACATTTTCAGGCTTCAAAGCGTCGAGCTGAGCTGCCTGTATTTGTGTGGATAAGTGTGAATGGATAGTCATAGTCAATGACTTGACTTTACGACCAGAATATTCTTTCCGACTTAGGGCGTCAGCTACTACATTGGCCTTGCCGGGATGATAACGAATTTCGCATTCGTAGTCACTGAGTAGCTCGACCCACCATCGTTGTCTCATGTTGAGCTCCTTCTGATCGAATATGTGTTGTAAGCTCTTGTGGTCTGTAAAGATTGTGCTCTTCGTACCGTACAGGTAGTGTCTCCAGATCTTCAAAGCAAAAACAACTGCTCCTAGTTCAAGATCGTGCGTCGTATAGTTGACCTCATGTGTTTTTAGCTGCCTCGAGGCATAGGCGATGACCTTACCTCGCTGCATCAGAACACATCCGAGACCTTGGTTCGATGCATCGCAATAGACACCGAAGTCTTCTATCCCTTCGGGGAGGGACAGTATTGGTGCAGTGCACAAGGCTCGTTTGAGCGTTTGGAACGCTCTCTCCTGCTTTTCTTCCCAGTCAAAGGATACGCCCTTCTGGGTAAGTGTTGTAAGAGGCTTCGCAATGCGGGAGAAGTTCTGAATGAACCGGCGATAGTAGCCAGCGAGGCCTAGAAATTGACGAATTTCTGTAGGCGTCTTCGGTGCTGACCAGATCTCAATGGCTTTGATTTTGGATGGGTCTACGTGGATTCCCTCTTTGTTAACCACGTGCCCTAAGAATTCGACTCGGCGGATCCAAAATTCGCATTTCGAGAATTTCGCATAAAGCTTCTCCGCGCGCAGGGTTTTTAAGACTTGTCGCAGATGTTGACTATGTTCTTCCTTACTACGAGAGTAGATAAGTATGTCATCGATGAAGACGATGACGAACTGATCCAAGTAAGGACGACACACCCTATTCATTAAGTCCATGAATACAGCGGGCGCGTTTGTTAATCCGAACGGCATCACTACGAATTCGTAGTGCCCATAATGAGTTCGGAAGGCTGTCTTTGGAACATCCTCCCCTAGCACTCGTAACTGGTGATATCCGGATCTTAAGTCGATTTTAGAAAAGAAACTCGCTCCTTGAAGTTGATCGAATAAATCGTCAATCCGAGGCAAAGGATAACGATTCTTGACGGTCAGCTTGTTGAGCTCCCTGTAGTCGATGCACATACGAAACGATCCGTCTTTCTTTTTGACGAACAAGACTGGAGCTCCCCAAGGTGAGAAGCTTGGTCTTATAAAGCCCTTGCTGAGCAGTTCGTTAAGTTGACAGGATAGTTCTTGCATCTCTGCAGGTGCTAGACGATAAGGCGATTTGGCTACGGGGGTAGCCCCTGGAACTAAGTCGATTCTGAACTCGACTTGTCGTTGCGGAGGTAATCCTGGTAGCTCTTCTGGAAAGACGTCGGGAAAGTCGTGTACTACTGGAATGTTCTTGATGTCTTTCGCTTCTTGGCTCACATCGACCACATGAGCAAGGAATGCGCGATATTCCTTACGCAAGAATTTCTGAGCTTGAATGCTGGAGATGATACGAAGGTTTGTGTCGGGTTTGTCGCCATAAACTACTAGGGTTTCGCCAGACGAAAGATTTAGGCGGACTGCCTTTTCGTAACACATGATGTCGGCACGCTGAAGACTCAACCAATCCATGCCAATGAGGACGTCGAAACTTTTAATTGAGACTGGCATGAGATCGATCGAGAATGAATGGCTATCTAAAGTTAAGGTACACCCTATGTAAATGCAGCTAGTGCTCTCTGTCTTCCCATTAGCCATTTCTACTGTGAACGGTTCTTTGAGTGCTCGTGATTTTTGCTTAAGTAAATGAGCAAATTTCTGATTCACGAAGCTTCTCTCCGCTCCACTATCAAATAGTATACAAGCATAAGAGTTGTCGAGGAGAAACGTACCAGTGACCACTGTGGGGTCGGCAACCGCCTCCTCATGGCCTATAGCCAGAACTCTTCCTACTCCACCGGCATTCCTTGCCTTGGGGCAGTTCCTCTTGTAGTGGCCCACATCGCCACAGTTGTAGCAAGATTGGCCCACTCCAGCGCCGGGGACTTGGGTGATTGGCCTCGCCGGAGATTTACAGAAACGGGCTGTATGCCCCTTCCTGTTGCAGTTTGCACACTGCATTTCCCGACAGGCTCCCATGTGATGGTAGTTGCACTTGTTGCATAAAGCCAAACTTCCAGAATACTGCTTTATTGGAATAGCAGCAGTGGCAGGTGCTGTCGCACTATGAACTGCAACCGTCTGCTGTTTCTTCGCAGCCTTTTTCTTTTTCTTGTCATCCCAGAATTTTCGCTTGGACTCAGCAGTCCTGGCGGTTTCTGAGATGGCCAGGGTGGTTGTTGCAGCCGGGGTACGGACCCCGTGGTCAACTAGCTGCTGTGCCAATCGCTTGGCACTATCAAATGTAGTGGGGCGTGATGACAACACATTTCCCTGGTATGGTGGCACCAGCCCCCATATATACCTCTCGATCTTCTTTCCCTCTGTATGAATCATGTTGGGACAGAGGGCCACTAGTTCACAGAACCTGGCGGTATATGCTACGATGTCGGTGCCTTTAATGGTTAGGCGCCAAAGTTCTTCCTCCAGCTTTTGGATCTCGCCTCTCGGGCAGTACTCCTCAATCATGAGGTCTTTTAAAGTATCCCAGCCCATATCATTTGCCACTGAAAGAGATAGTGACTTAACATGGCTATTCCACCATGTTAGGGCTCTGGTTTCAAAGGTGCAAGCAGCGAACTTCACCTTGCTCCCTTCTGGACAGGAGCAGATTGCGAAAACCGATTCGGTTTTCTCAAACCATTGCGAGAGTACTATGACTCCGCCAGTTCCTCTGAAGGATAATGGCTTGCAGTTTGTAAAATCTTTGTAGGAACACTCTCTCGAGCGCACAGGGGTTTCAACCTGTATTGTTGGAATAGGAGTCCCACCTCCAGTGGAACTTGAAGAATGATATTCAGCCATGGCTGTTGCCACAGCCGCAGCTACAGCAGCATTGAGGGCTGCTGTACCAAATTGAGGAATAGGTGGTGGAGGATTACATCTTGTTGATTTACGTGGAGGCATCTTTTAGCTGAAAGTTTAGAATGAATAAGATATTGATAAGAATTTGATATGAACATTGATGAGAATGACTCATGGACTAATTCTCCATAGCCCAACAGCATAATTAAATGGAATACTTGAATGAAGATGAAAGCATTTGGATAACAATTTCCATTATATTTTCATATCTGTCAAAGATATTGGAATTACAGATGTAATGAGTTTGGGGAAAAAAATGACCTAGAAGTAGGTCTTACCTCAACCAAGATGGGAAAATTTTGACAGCATACTACCAAATCAAAACCTAGCAGGTCTAAAATTTATAAGGATAGGAAATTAGACTTAAGTTTTTACATAACTAAGTTATATCCAAAAGAGAAGTCGGTAAGATTTTAACGACGACGAGAACTGCTTGAGTGAGTCCTTGAATCCGAAAGCAGACGTTCAATGTCTCTTACGCGCCTGTCAGACCTTGCTTGCTGAGCTTGAAGTTCCCTGACTTCGGCTCGGGTTTCAGCAAGTTCTCTTTGAAGCAGAGCATTACCGACCTGAGCCCTGACATGAGCGGACTCCAGCTGGCGAATGCGGACAATGTTAATACCAGAATTGGCATCCACTTTTATTACCCGGTCGATAGCTGCTCGACCCTGCTCGGTGTTCCGAGCAATCCTACGAACCATGATAGGTAGGACCCTATCAGCTGAACCTCCCTCAGTGAGGTTGTAGAAGCTTCTGTCTCCATTGTAAGGAAAAGGTTAACCTTGTTCCTGACTCCACCTATTCAAGTTTGTGGCCCACAAAGGTGTGGGTCCTTGAAATGTGGGACGAGGGTTTGGGTTTTGAACAGCTGGGGGTTGGTTGTTGACTTCTGGCTCCGAGTCAGAACCATCAGAAAAAAATTCAGCTTCATAATCATCTAAAGGAATTGGGTGATTATCTTCTGGTTCTTCTTCCAGCCATTATGCGTTGTCGTGGTTGGGAAAGTATGGGTCTCCGGGAAGATAAAATCCAGCCATTAAATCTATGCGAGAAAAGGGATATAAGAAATAACTAAATTAAGCTAACTAACTAAATAAATAATTATAAGATGATCTTTATCAGTTGCCTCAATACTTGTTTAAAGCATACCAGTTATATGTCATGCAGACGGGATAGACCTTCGAATAAGTAACCCTAACCCTAAGCCCACAACCAAACAAGGAACAGGAAGTAAGGCAAAGATCACAGATTCTAAGTCTATAACATCCTAGTACATATAACTTTAGTGTATCCACTAAACAACTATTGATATACTAATAAAGACCTTTAGTTCTCGAATAAGTAATTATAGTGACACAAAATACTCCTATAGTATTTTAAGTTTAATGTTTTGTTCTACTGTTCTTGTTGTAGAAGTGTTGGTAAGTTTTTAGACTTGGTGCAACCTCACAACCACACTTAGGCACATGCTAATCACTCCTCGGATAATGTAGTTGATCAGGCTACATCTTCCCAGGGTTGACCATATGTCTCTAAGTATGCTTATGCTGTCCACCAATCGTAATACTTTTGTTATGTCCTAGTGACACTGATTTTAGTACGAATGCAGGTATGTATACTTTATTAAATATTTTATTATTTAAAGTATAAACTCTTTATCAGAGTATTTTAAATCCCACTTGTGTTTATAGTTCGTATATCTTTTATGGGTTGATACACTCGATTCACTATAAACAATGCTCTGATACCAATCTGTCACACCCTCAAAACCAAATGAACGGCGGAAACGTTCTGGGGTGGAGGACGTCATGTACAGTATCACAACAATGCAAGTAGTAAACAAGCAACAACATCATCCATTGCATTAATAATATAATTTCATACAAGTGTGTTTCGTTAAGTTTGAAAGACACCAAATCAATATACATCAAAATATAAGATGAGTCTTGAACGAGCTCCATCTTCTCAAAACCTGGCTCCGGTACCTGTCTACTGGTGACCTGAGAATACAAGTTATTTTGAAAGAGTTTATCAGCTTTAGAGCTGGTGAGTTCATAAGTATATTAGTGTTTGTGTTTGTATGAAAGCATTTGTAAGATGTTTTGTAAGATGTACTGTGTGTTTTGTAAAAGTTTTGTATTTGTTTGAACTATCTTAGAAAACCCTATGTTTCCTACTAAAAGTAGCCTTCTACCAAGGCATCTAGTGTCTGTGCGTGTATCTTTTGTAAAAGTGAGTATTTTCCCAAATCCGACTACCATTAACCAAAAATATAGTTTTTACATTATTGTTTATTGTGTGAAATCACAAAGTAAAATGTAAAGGGAAAATGTTATAGTACTTTAATGTAGTATTATGAAACTACTGCTGTACTAACTACCTTAAGTTAATTGTATATTTTAAGGTAACATGTGATCGGCCTGTATCTTGCTACCGACTCAATAGTAAAGTGACAATGTAAGATGCCACAAAAATGACGTTTGGCACCCGTAGACTTGCAAGTCCCACTGTAGCGAGCAGCAAGGTGTAGGATAGTCAATCCAGTATAGATCTATACACAAACTCATACGCTCCCCAATTAAGGAGATTCTGATACAAAAACAGTCATGGCAGGTAGTGCCATGCCCTGTTTAATGGCTCACATAAATGTATTAATGTAAATGTTATGTGAATTGTGTGCTAGCTGTTTTGTATGTTCTTTCTCTGGCTAGCCTGTATGTTTGTTTCTCATCACTCTGTTTCATGTTTGTTTCTCATTATAGTATGTATTGACTCATGAATGAACTGACTTATTGTATGTTTCATCGTTCTAGTAATAGTATCTTCCTAAACTACCCCTATGGTAGCTTACTAGAAATGTATGAACATGTTTGTATACTCTTGCTACCCAAGGGTATGGACTTGAATGAAGGAAAACCTTTTGTATCTATATACATATACATAATATATAACTAGGATTCAAACGACCCTCGGACAACTAACCTTGATACCCCAAGACCACAATCAAACAAGAACAGGAAGCAGGGTAGACTAGCAGTCCTAAGTCCTTCTTAATCCTACTTATATAACTATATTTATATAGATACACATAATATAAGTTAAAAGGGGTTGATAACAAACCTTTTATATCTATATACGTATATATAATATATAACTAGGATTCAAACGACCCTCGGACAACTGACCTTGATACCCCAAGACCACAATCAAACAAGAACAGGAAGTAGGGTAGACTAGCAGTCCTAAGTCCTTCCAATCCTACTTATATAACTATATTTATATAGATACACATAATATAAGTTAAAAGAGTTTGATAAATGTATTGACAATAAAAGAGTTTGAGGTAAAACAGTTTGATAACCAGTTTGAAAAGTAAGAAAACCATTTGTTTGGTAGTTATTAATCACATGTGATTGATATAATAACTATAATTGTTCAACTTGTATCCCCCCCATAAAAGCATTTAAAAACATTTAAAAGGTTAATTAAGGGGTATGAACTCACCTGTAGTTGGTGGTTTGGATGAACTGAAGAAATAGGATTGCTAGGTGTCAAGTGAAGACTTGTACACACACAATGATCCTATTTAACATATAAATACAACATATATGTATCTAATTAGACTTTAAACAACTAATTAGCAAAGTTAAGACATCCTAAGACAAGTTAAACACCTTATATAAGTGTTATAAGTCTCAAGGAATGCATCTAAGTGTTGTCGAACAATGCTATAGGGTTTAGGGTTAAAAAGAAACCCTAACTTGAGTTTACGGTTTTGTGACCTCAACCCAAATGGGTTTACGGTCGTAAACTCAACTCAATGGGTTTACGGTCGTAAACTCAACTCAATGGGTTTACGGTCGTAAACTCAACTCAATGGGTTTACGGTCGTAAACTCTGGAGTTTACGGCCGTAAACTCCCCTTCTTTTGACCATTTGTTGATTTGAAGGTTTCTAAGTCCATTTGAAGTGTTTCCTTTCGAAGTATAAGCCTAAGGAAGAAGATAGGGCACCATTTCACTCCTATTTGGAGTTTACGGCCCAAAGACCGCATCCCTTTGGGTTTACGGTCGTAAACTCCTATGGATGTTGGTATTTCGATGATTTCAAGTCCTTAACACATCAAGGTAAGGATCCAAGTTAGTTACCTAGGCTTAGAAAGGGACTAGGGACATTTTGGTCCCTTAAAATGGGTTTACGGTTCAAGAATGTTCTTGGACCGTAAACACCGTTTTCTTGGTGTTTCTTGGATGATTTCATGTTATAATGAAGTATAGCAAGCTTAAACACACTCTAGGATAGAAGTACTTACTATATAGAAGCTTGAAATGAGCCAAAATGCCAAAAACACTAGTGTGTGTTCTTGGTGTTCTTGGTGTTCTTGGTGAAAATGGAAAAATCAACCTTTTGGAATGATTTCACGGTTAGAAGGGTGTTAAAACACTAGATTAAGTGATCTACTAACTTGAAATGGTTGAAAACACTTACTAGATCGAGATTTGGAATAAATCCCGTGATGATACTTGAGAGGATTTGCTTTTGTTCTTGAGAAATTTGGAAAAATGATAATAAATGACAAGTGTCATATATATACTCCAAATTTCTGGGTTTTTGGCTGAAAATATTTTATTCCGGCAGTAAACTCCAATTTCTTGAAGTTTAGGAATAACAGTGTTGCACTATAACCCTAGGGCATCCTCTCTCCTGGTATCTCCTAAAGTGTAAATCCTAAAATAATCAAACTTAATCTAAAAAGTCTGGAAATTTAACTGTAACTGATTTGACTTCTATTGAATTGACATGTTGTACAGAATAGAAATTTCGGGTTGTCACATCCGGTATGACGAGTTCGCCACGAACTCTCGTGTGTCCCTCCTCAGAATACTCAGATACCGACTCATACGTGCCTGCTCGGTAGACACGTGCTCAGGGCAAAACATCGCCCTCTCATGGAACATCCTGGTGATCACAGTAATAGACTCAGTACCCTGCTTGAGGGTCAGAAACTCCTAGCCAAAACGTTCCATGTCCACCGGGGGAACGTACTCATCATGAAACATAGCGGTGAACCTCTCCCAGGTCACTGCGGCAGACTCTGCAGGTGTGTAGTGCGCTGTCACAAACTTCCACCAGTCCTTCGCTCCCAAGCGAAGCTGGTTCAACGCGAACCAAACTCTCAGATGCTCCGGACAAGAACACGTATAAAAGCATCCCTCAATATCAGAAACCCATCTCATCGCAGCAATCGGATCCTGCGTCCCATCAAACTCTGGTGGCTTCGTGTTGCTGAACTCTCGGTACAGCAACGAGTCACCCCCCTGCGGCCTGGCAGCAGTGACGGCTGCGGTGGCCGCAGCAACAGCAGCCTCAGTGAGAGCAGCGTACCGCTCATCAAAAGTCTCGATCAACGTGGTCTTGATAGACCCGAACATCTCTGGTATCTCAGCTCGGATGGCCGCGGCCACCTCCTCGTGAATCAGCCTACTGATCTCCTCATCACTGGTACCACTGGTGCCACTGCCCCCTGGGTGATGGCGCGTCCCAACCATGATGTCTCTGAAATACAACACAAAAGGAATCAGAAACTCGCTCGAGTATATTCGCACTCGATACTCAACCATACTTGCTCTCTTAGTACCCAAAGGATTCTTACTTAGAGTGCGCACTGCTCCGGTGTCTTCAGTAGTACGGGCCCTATACTACCGTCCAAACCACATCAGTATTCACCCTAAGTCCTCCTCCTTGGATCCCAGGTCACCAGTACTCCATATCTCACTAAACTCAGGCTGCTCTCTAGTAAACCACTCATAAGTTCCTCGCTTCTACCTACTTACTCTCGAAGCATCTCATAGTACCAGTAACTCCTAGGCTAAGGCATCACAGATCAGGCCACTCTAGTCCTAATAGTAATACCTAGCCTACTCAAGCATGCATATCATATCATAACACATCTTATAACACATAATGTAAGGGTATTTTGGGAAATCACCGTTCAGGCGCTAGCTGATCGTACACACTGCTCTGCTCTGCTCTTTTCGATATCTTTTTACTCTTTTAGAAAATTTGTTTATTTTATGAAAACTTTCTCAATTCCTCAGTTTGAGTTCAGATTCATCCGAAGATGCAACCGAATCCCTCAAACCAAGGCTCTGATACCAACTTGTAACACCATAAATTTCAAAACAATTTTTCACTTTTTAAAATATAATTTCATTCATAAATATTCTCGAATTCCAATGTATCACATATCAAATCCATAAAAACACATCCTAAGATCATAATGTATAAAACTCCAATAGTGTGTACTGATCATGCCGGCGCCTTCCCGCGATCCTCACTGCTACCTGAAACATATAACACAAAACACTGTAAGCATAAATGCTTAGTGAGTTCCCCAAAATACCACACACAACACATATTAGCCACTCGAGGCTATAACTCTGTTTGACCCTCCGGTCAATGTGTCTCAGTGGGACCCTCCAGTCCCATAACTCTGTGGGCCCTCTGGCCCTAACTCTGTGGACCTTCCGGTCCTAACTCTGTAAACTCTGTAACATACATAGCATAAATCACATAGAAATCACATCATGCAAAAGCATACAAAATACCCTGTCACATAACTCTAATTACCACCCTAGGTAAAGTATAGTCAGAAGACTCACCTCGAGTAACTCGATAAACCTCGAACTCTGAAATACTGCACTAGCCTTCACCTAATCACATAAATAAATTCTCTAATTAATAAAACTTCTAAAGGCTAGGCCAACTCCTCTCTATAAGTTCTCTAAGAAGGGTAAAAGACCATTCTGCCCCTCTAATGGCTCATAAGTCCAAACACTGACTAATCCCTAAAAGTCAACAGAAGTCAATAGTCAACATTGACCAGACTCGCCGAGTGCACTAGAGTGACTCGGCGAGTACATGCCTGCCTCCTCGTCCCTGGTCCTCACTTGACTCACTGAGTCAACCCTATACTCCCCGGGTCGTTACAGATCGCGAGTCACGGGGCAACCCGACTCGACTCGTCGAGTCCCTTATGGACTCGGCGAGTTCCTCCCATGAAAACTCTCAAAAGACCTCTTGAGGTCAGATCTGTTTCACCAAACAGTAGATCCATCCTTCTAACATTCAAAAGTCACGTAAAGGTGCAACCTTTACGTGCATGCAACCCATATCAAGCCTCAAATGGAGAAATATCACTAGAAATGGCAACCTAGTCTCCAATTGCTTATTTGCTTGCAAAAAGCTAGAAGGTAGTGACTCTATGGACCTCTCAAGGTCCATATCTGATATCATCAACACAAAGGGGACCTCATACTCACTAGATCTTATAAAAAAGGGAGGTAAAAACCCTAAAATCATGAAATCTATCATATCAATATGAACTAGAAGGGATTATACCTCCAGAGACAATATCTCAAGATGATTAGCTCCAATCCAAGCTCCCTTCACGTTCTAGATGGATCCTCTCTTCTTTCTCTAGCAAAAATCACCCCCAAAATGAAGATTATAAGCCCTTTCTTGAACTCAAGCCTTCCTCACTCTCTCTAGGGTTTCTCTGGAACAAGGTGGCCTCAAATGACGGCCATAAGGGCCTTTAAATAGGGCACAAGCCCCGAAAATTAGGGCTTCATTTAACAGCGCGGACTCGCCGAGTCCACGCATGGACTCGCCGAGTCCCTTCATTAAATCCAGGCTGGCAGAAGCGCGATTCCACTCGGTGAGTCTGGGCGCCTACTCGCCGAGTACCTTTCTAAAATTCAACAAAATACTTAAAATAAGATACCTGGGTATCCGGATATTACATAGAGATGTATTAGACATACATATCCATAAAGTTTCGACTTTTACGTATATTATGGAGTTACAAGTGATGGTTTTTGAGCACTACATCATTCCTATGCTGTACATACAACCCTAATGCTTTGGATCTAAGTTTTTCTCAAGTTATACATGCAATTATAATCATCCAAAGCATGAACCCTAACTCTCATACAATTTTTGAGATTTATAACATAATACAAAGTTAGATTAATACCTTTTCCTTGTAGCTTGTAGATCTTGACCTTCAAGAACTTAGTGCCTAAATTGGTGCACCTCTAGTGAGTCACAAACACCAAGTAGCAATTAGAAGAATATGAGATAGGTTAGGAGGCTCTAAAAATCGGCTATGTTTCTTTTGCTCTTAGCATTTCCCGATTTCAGAGATCCAGGGAATTCCTTATATAGCTGAGCTGCTAGGGTTTCAGGTAAAACCCTAATCTGATTGCTTAAGCCTTAAGCAGTCCAGTAGATCCTTCCAAAAGGCCTCCTTGGACGAACTCTATGTGGGCTACACATAGAATTTCGTCCACCCCTTTCCTAGGGATCCATAAGCCTAACTTGTAACTATCATATAATTGCAATATCAATCCCCGTAATGTTATCAGTATCTTTTGATCACCAAATTAGTTCCAAATTAATTTCTGATCAATACTAATTAAATAATATGATTTCTCAATTAATATATTATTCTTATAATATATTAATAAATCACAATTAACCTCTTTTCTCCGTAATTCATTCTATCAAATTGCTATGGTGAAGGCAACCCAAAAGGACTATGCTACTATCGTGTCAAAGACATACCAATTATAGTTATGGGATTAGACACCTAATCCAACAGTCTCCCACTTGGATAAGTCTAATAACTATAACTGCAAGTATGACTTCAAAATCCGATTAGCAATCGTAGCTCTCAAAAGTCGTTGTCGAACTCTGACCTAGTCAATGACGCGTCCTTTAGATAAGGGATCATATAATCCTCCGTTCTGCAAGATATCGTGTGGACAATGACATGGAACATTATCATTGTCAATGTCCAACATTTTATTTCCCGATTTCTGATTCGTTTGACATAGAACTTAATTGAACAGATTAATTCAGTCCTGACCGGGCCCAACATATAAGTCAACACAAAATCATCGGGGGGTCCAAGATATCGGTTTTACCCTCCTAGAATAAAAGGAACAGATAAACTTTGACTTATATGCTTGTACTATTTACTCATCAAATTGTACACAACAACACATTTTATAACATCAAGTTACTAATGTGTTTACGCATTATCAATGCATAACCAACTCGCAAACAACAACTCATATATCTCGGTTTAAAGATTATACGATATATCATCTCATAATCACTCGTGATAAATTCCATGAAGTGATTCAAATGAGTGTGGGTTTAATCCAATACTCAAATCTTATTTCAAGAGCACTCATGAACGTTGCAGCAAACCTTTTCTATGTCTAAACACTTAGACAATTTACAAACCAACACATGACAGTCTAACCTCACATACTCCCAAAGTATGATTGACTGTGGATAATTAGAACAATCTAATTATTCTGGAAGTAAAACATGCAAAAAATGAAACAATAGTAAATAGTTGACACAAGATAGTAAATTTTACTCATAAATAAAACTCCTTTATTTAATCATCGAATGTCAATTACATTTTATCTATTACAAGTTTCCAAACAACTATCTAATCACTAAAACTAATATCGTCCTTCAGACCAATTCTTCTCACATGATGAAAGTGTTTAACCCTGCCCAAACCCTTTGTGAGGGGATCTATTGGGTTCTCTTCTGACGATACCCTCTTTACTACGAGGAGTCCCTCTTCTACCCGATGTCTGATGAAGTGGTATTTTCTGTCGATGTGTCTAGATCTACCATGATCCCTTGGTTCCTTGGTTAAGGAAACCGCTCCTTCGTTATTATAGAAAATCTCCATAGGCTCCTTTATGGCTGGTACAACTCTGAGGTCTCCAATGAAGTTCTTCAACCATATTGCCTCTTTCGACGCTTTGCTCGCTGCTATGTACTCTGATTCGCACGTTGAATCATCCTGACTGAGAACGGAAGTTATCTCTATCAGTTTGAAAGCTGGAATCACGCTACCCTGTCACTCTCAAGTCATCACTCCCATAAAGGGTAACGACCCTGTCCTTAGTCCTTCACAGGTGCTTAAGAATGTTCTTCACTGCAGTCCAATGAGCTCTACTCAGGTTCCCTTGATATCAGCTAACCATGCTCAGCGCAAAAGCCACATCAGGGCGAGTACATTTCATAGCATACATGATCGAGCCAACTGCGGAAGCATATGGCACTCGACTCATTTCTGCTATCTCGATATCGGTACTCGGGCTCTGAGTCTTACTCAGCTTGGTATTGCTTTGGATCGGCAGTTCCCCTTTCTTGGAATTCTCCATGCTAAAATGTTTCAGCACCTTGTCCAAGTAAGTACTTTGACTAAGTCCTATTAGTCTTCTATTTCTGTTTCTCAATATCCTTATCCCTAGAATATAAGCAGCTTCTCTTAGATCCTTCATAGCGAAACACTTCCCAATCTAGGTCTTAACTTCCTGCAAGGTCGGGATGTCGTTTCCTATGAGCAGTATGTCATCAACATACAAAACTAGAAAGCTAACTATACTCCCACTAGCCGTGACATACACACGGGACTCATCCTCGCTTCCCGAAAATTCAAACTCTTCGATTTTCACATCGAAACAAATATTCCCTCTACAAGACGCTTGTTTCAATCCATAAATGAATTTCTCAAGCTTGCACGCTCTATTGGGGTATTTGGCATCCACAAAACCTTCTGGATGACACATGTAAACATCTTCAGCCAACTTCCCATTAAGGAAAGCGGTTTTGACATCCATCTGCCAAATTTCATAATCATGAAACGCAGCGATGGCCAACATAACCCTAATATACTTGATCTTGGCCACTAGTGAGAAGATCTCATCATAGTCAACCCCAGGGGTTTAATTAAAGCCCTTCGCAACCAATCGTGCATTGAACGTATGTACTTTCCCATCCATGTCGGTCTTCTTCTTGAAGATCCACTTGCACTCGACTGTCTTGCAACTCGGTACATTGTCAACGAAGTTCCAAACTTGATTGTCATACATGGACTGAATCTCGTTGTCCATAGCCTCTTTCTATTTTGCAGACTCCGGGCCCGCCATGGCTTCCTTGTAGTTATTAGGTTCATCCAAATTTATCAGTGTACTATCGCTGATAAACGTATCACCTTCAGCTGTTATATGGAAACTATACAACACAGGTGGAACATTAACTCTCCTGTAACGTCTTAGAGGTAAGGACTCGGCAACTGGTTCAACAGGAATCTCTTCCTCATTTTGAGTGGTAGTGTTAGAGGTTCCTTCATCGCTTGACTCTTAAAGCTCTTCAGTATCAATTTGCATCCCATTGTCCTCTTGATATATGAGTTCTCTCTCGCGAAAAACCCCTCTCCTCGCAACAAATACAACATTATCACTCGGCCTGTAGAAGATATATCCAAAAGATTTCTGTGGATAGTCGATGAAAATACACCGCTCACTACGAGGTTCAAGCTTCTCGTGAGTCTCTCGTCTTACGAAAGCCTCTCAACCCCAAACCTTGATATGTGCCAACGAGGGAACCTTCCCTGTCCACATCTCGTGAGGTGTTTTGGCAACCTTCTTTGTTGGCACTAGATTAAGGATATGGGCGGTAGTCTCTAAGGCATACCCCTAAAATGAGATAGGTAACGAAGCTCAACTCATCATGGAATGAACCATGTCTAACAAGGTTCGATTTCGCCTCTCAGCCACACCATTAAGCTGCGGTGTCCTAGGTAGCGTCAATTGTGAAACAATTCCACATTCCTTAAGATAGTCGTGGAACTCGATACTAAGATACTCACCACCCCTATTGAATCTGAGCATATTTGTCTTCCTGCCCAATTGATTCTCCACTTCTTGTTTAAACTCTTTGAACTTTTCAAAGGTTTCTGACTTGTGCTTGATTAAGTAGATATATCCATATCTGCTATAATCATTAGTGAATGTAACAAAGAAGCGGTTAGCATCCCTTGTGGTGGATCTGAAGGGCCCACACACATCGGTGTGTATGAGATCCAACAACAATTCCTCACCTCTTTCACAAGTACCAGTGAAAGGTGATTTAGTCATCTTCCCAAGAAAACAAGATTCGCACGTGTCATCCGACTTTAGGTCAAATGAATCTAACACTCCATCCTTTTGGAGTTGGTCTATGCGCTTCTTGTTGAGATGTCCAAGACGACGATACCACAAGCATGCTTTGTACAAACCATTGGATGAATAAATATGCAACACATTATTTCCTAATTTGTCTACAACCATCACAGTTTCATATATACCATTACAAGGCAATGCTTCAAAATAAAAAGTACCATTATAGAAAGCATTAATAGAACCAATTTCATTATTGAATGAAAATCTAAAACTTTGTCTACACAAACCATGAAAGAAAATAATATTCCTCGTCATTTCTGACGAGTAGAAACAATCGTCCAAATCTAATCATAACCCACTACTAAGCACTAAAGAATAAAATCCAATCTTGGTGACAGGCGACGCTCTCCTATTCCCCATGATCAAGTTCATATTCCCATGCTCCACATCCCTACTTCTTTTTAGCCCCTCCAAATCATAGCAAATATGAAAACCACATTCTTGGTACATGAAAGTGAACCTCTAGCAATCCTAAGTCCGGATTAGGAAGTACTTGTATTCCGGAAAAAATGGTCCGGAATGAAATGTGAAGAGTAGTCCGGAATCTGTCCGAACCAGGAAAGAAGAAGATGTGAAGCTGAAGGCATTTCGGAATGATTCTCATGTCCGGAATGGATGCTGATCCGGAGCAACAATATTTTGTCTTTATGCATTTATTAAGTTTTTATTTGTATTGATGTGACATTTCATAGGACTTAGTCTTTTGTAAAATTAGACAATCAGAATGTCAGGAACATTTCTATTGTCCGGTCCTATGTAAGTTTTCTACTTAATTCGTTGTAACCTTCACTCCTATTTATAGGAGCTTTCAATGCAAATTCAAATACGGATCTTTCACTCAACTTTTGACATTTACTAAGTTATTTCAAACATTCTCGTTGTTCTTCATTTATTAGCTTTACCTTGATCATTTATTCTCATTTCTCCATTTATGACTTGATCATTTGTTGAATACATCAACTTAGATTTGACTGGTCTTTCTAGGCTTGACTAGAACATTTATTAGCTAGCAGACATTGATCTTAAGCATTCACTCAAGGTTTGAATTCTCAAACCCTGTCCCTGCGCATCAGATCTATTTTGTCCTCACAATTGGTATCATAGCTTGAGTGGTTGTCCTTTGAATCCATAAGATCAGATTATAGTTGGTTTGAAATTACCTTGTTATTTCAACCATTTCTGTGATAAGGATAAAAGGTCTTCTATATACCACTTTAGCTTGAAGATATCTTAACTTCAATGGCTGCTTCTAATCCTCAAAAAATGATTTCAATGCAAATCCCAAATAGTATGGGTGGCCCTACACGTGCCCCATTACTAGTTGTGGAAGAATATGATCACTGGAAAGTTAGAATGGAAAGGTTTTTACTAGCCAAAGATAAAGGTGAAGAAATCTGGAGATCCGTCAAAGAAGGTCCACATGTTCCTGTAAGAACAGTAGTAAGAGATGTAGCTGCTCAGCTCATGCATGAAGATGAAACCCGCCCAGCTCCTCTAACTGCAAATGATATTGAGAAGTTGCATGTTGATCAAGTTGCTTTCTCCGAAATGGTGTTTGGTGTTCCTCCCTCACTCTTCGAGCACATCAAGTTGTGCAAATCAGCCAAAGAGATTTGTGACACTCTTCAGGACTAGATTGAAGGTTCGCAAAATATGAAAGACAAACGCCTCACCTCAGTTGTCAACGACTTTGATACTTTCACTACCACTCCTGGTGAATCAGTGGCCTCAGCCTCCGACCGTTACCGAATCGTGGTCAACAATATGACTGCTCATAGGATTATCCGAACTCCTTTGGAGTACAATCTCAAATTTATAAACAGTCTCGGCAAAGGATGGGGAAATGTAAAATCTTGTCTTCAAAGCATTGGTTCCTTGAAAAAGTTAAAGCTCTATCAACTTTTTGATGAACTTCAAGGACACGAGTCTAATGTTGCTCAGACCATAAGGGAACTCTCCGGAGGTCCTCTTGCCCTTGTTAGTTCTTTCGAAACAACCATTCCGAACTCATCCACTTCGGATCCTTTTAAACGCATTTCTCCATCTGTTTAAACATCCGCACCCATCTTACCCACACAAATCTATCCTGTTGATGATTATGAAGCCATGGACTCCGAACTTCGTTTCCAACAAGATTTTGCTCTACTGTCAATGAAATAAAAACGTCCTTTCAATCCCTCTCACAAACCATACCAAAACAGATTCCATGCTCCTCACCCATAACAATCCTCAACCATACTCAGCTCCGGAACCTAAACCAACTTCGGAAAACCCTGCCGCATACAAACCAAACATCACTAAGACAAACTCTACTTCGGAACCCTCTCAGAGTTCCAAATCGGACAAAACAAAAATTGTGTTTCATAAGTGTGGACATGCAACCCATTTTGCTAAAGATTGCCTGGTTGATGCGCCACAGAAACCAAAAATCAAGGATTCTGCCTACTACGTCCGAAGAGCACAAGAGATGGCTGAAAGCGAAAAAACCTTTGTGACAACGGTTTCGAGAGATGTTGAAGGATATTGGTCATCCAGAGATGATGATGACATGGTAACTGGAAGGAATATGTGTTTGATGGCAAGACAAACTGTTGAATGTGATGAAGGATATTGGTCTTCTGGTTCAGAAGATGAAGATGATGATGACATGGTAACTGGAAGGAATATGTGTTTGATGGCAAGACAAACTATTAAATGTGATGAAGGATATTGGTCTTCTGGGTCAGAAGATGAAGATGATGTTGCTGAACCTCACTATTGCTACATGGCAACCAATGATTCACTTGGTCGAAGCATCTTTCATCAGGTAAAATCTATGATCTCTGATAATAATTTTGACTTGTCTCTCTGTGAACATTATTTAACCCAGATTCAAACAGATATGAGCACCATCTATAAAGCCTATGAGTCTGCCATAGATGCCGGTGAGAAGAAGGAGTGTGAGTTAAATCATCTTAAGTTACCATGAACAATGATGACATGGTAACTGGAAGGAATATGTGTTTGATGGCAAGAAAAACTGTTGAATGTGATGAAGGATATTGGTCTTCTGGGTCAGAAGATGAATATGATGTTGCTGAACCTCACTATTGCTACATGGCAACCAATGATCCACTTGGTCGAAGCATCGTTCATCAGGTAAAATCTATGATCTCTGATAATAATTTTGACTTGTCTCTCTGTGAACCTTATCTAACCTAGATTCAAACAGATATGAGCACCATCTATAAAGCCTATGAGTCTGCCATAGATGTTGGTGAGAAGAAGGAGTGTGAGTTAAATCGTCTTAGGTTACGTTTCGAGGATAAAAAATTAAAAATCGAGTCTTTAGAGCGTGAACTTGTAATGTCAAATGATGAATGTATCATTTTGAAAGATAAATGTGAAATCACCTATTCTGAACGAAATGTTTTGATTTCTGATAACAAACGTCTCAACGCAAAGATAGATGCTTTGTATGATTCTGTAGACATGCTTGAAGCAAACATTCAGATGACTCATAATTTTCGTCATCTATGGTCTAAAGCACCTGGTCTCGGAAGTGAGTTTCCGAAACCAATTGTTAGTCCCTTGAAGGAATTGCAAAATTTGACATTCATGGGAGAGGTTCCGAACATCAAACAGACCATTTTGAGTCCCTAATTCCTGAGTTCAAACCAATTGTTGTCAAATGTCCCGATTCCACGCCTCTTCCGCCTCTTATAAACCTGGACCTGAATCGGACCACATAATTTCATCACAGTGTTTCAAATTGTGTAGATTACGTTCCTAGGAGTAACCCTCCTAACAACTGTGTTGTTGAAAAAATTCCTTCCTTGACAACTGAAATTGTTGCCTCTGAGTTTGTATGGGCATCCTTAAATGATAAAGTTGAAGTCTCAAGTTGTGTGTCCTCTGATTCTTATGAATCGGATTCCTTAGTCGTCTCAAAAACTAAATTGGTTACCATTACTCCTGAGTTTAGTAAACCATCCGTAGGACAAACCTCAAAACCTCGTCTCACCATAAGAGAAAACCAATGCTGAATAGGAAGGATATTGTAGATCCCAAAGTAGAAGCTCGAAATGCACATAAAAAGGAAGTTAAGTCCAGACAAAATTCCAGGTTCATTGAGAACTCCAAAAAGAGCGTATCTCGGAACCCTCGTTCATCAACCAACAAGCAAAACTTCTTCACACCCACTAAGATCCTCAAAAGGCCTTCTAAACCTCTTAGTCATGTAGAACCCAAGAAAGTAGACAGTTCTACTCAGCCTAAATCTCGTGTGAATGTCATGACAGTCGAAAACACTTCTCATCGGACTGTTTCATCAGTTTTTATTGCTAAACCTGATGGCACAATTTTTAAACCCAATCTTTCAAAAACCAATATGTCATCAAGCAAGTCCACAAATGCAAAGAAAACAATTTTTTCAAAATCTTCAAAGAAAAATCTTGTGTGGAAAGTCAAATCTACCATTGATGAAACAACTATTCTGGAGGTCGCAAATGTTACCAACACTCCGGAAGTCAAAGGTCCGAAGAAGACTGTTCGGAACATCCAAGTCATTGAATATGACTACTGGATAGATGAAAAGACATTAGCCTTCTGTCTGTTTCCAAAGAATTCAAAGAATACCACCCAGAAACACAAAGTTGTTCCTAAGTCACAATCAAAGTCCAAAGCCCGTGCCTACGTCCCAAAGTCTAATTCGGAGCCTAAAAACTCCATTACTCACTAATTTTGCAGGCACTTTGTGCTTCGGAGCCAGAAACAATATGGTATATTGATAGTGCTTGCTTCATGCACATGACGGGGCAGAAAGACTTTCTGCGAGATCTAAAGCTTTCTCCAAACGCTGGTTACGTGACATATGGCAACAACTCCAACTCTCAAATTCGTGGTTATAGGACTCTCACCAATGGAAACTTCTCTATTTCACATGTGGCTTATGTAGCTGATCTAAAACATAATTTGATAAGTGTTGCTCAGCTCACTGATTCAAATCGACGTGAGGAATTTTGCAAGAACTACAGCTACGTAATGACTTAAGACCGGAAAGAGTGTTTAATTAAGTCGCTTCGCAACAAGAACATGTACCCGATCGACAACATCATGATTATTGGCAAACCGCAACTCTGCCTTCTCACCAAAGTTGTTCCTGACGTCAGTTGGTTATGGCACCGAAGGCTCGCTCATCTAAACTTTCGGTACATGAATGATCTCGTATCGGGCAAAATGGTGAGAGGTTTACCTCTTCTCAAATTCGAAAATGATCATTTGTGTGCTGCTTGTGAGTGTGGTAAGCAATCGAAGAAGGGTCATCCTGTTATCATCAAAAAATCCATTTTGGAACCATTAGAGCTTCTACACATTGATCTTTGTGAACCATCCACTGTAGAAAGTCTTCATCATAAGAAATACATTCTTGTGATTGTTGACGATTTTACAAGGTTCACTTGGGTCTTCTTCCTAAGGCTGAAATCCGAAACAGCCTCAGAGCTCATCAATTTTATCAAAGGAATATAAGTTCTTATCAAACTCCCAGTTAGGAGAATCCGATGTGATAATGGATTGGAATTCACAAATTCCACCATTGAGAAATTTCTCACTAAAAAACGAATCAACCACAACTTCTCAGCGCCTTATACTCCACAATAAAACGGTGTAGTCGAAAGACGCAATAGAACTCTTGTTCAAGCTGTTCGATCCATGCTGAACTTCGCAAATCTACCACTCTACCTTTGGGCTGAAGCCGTATCTACTGCCTGTTTCACTCAAAATCGAAGTATCATCAATCGACGCCTCAACATGACACCGTATGAAGCAATGAATGGTCAGAAGTCAACAATCTCGTTTTTACATGTTTTCGAATGCAGGTGCTTCATCAAGAACAACTGTGATCAGCTTACGACGTTTCAACCTAAAGCTGATGAAGCCATCTTCCTTGGGTACTCCTCAAAATCAAAATCTTACAGAGTTCTTAACCGGAGAACTCGTGTTCTGGAAGAAAGCTTTGACGTTACTTTCGATGACAACTTCGTTCGGAATTCTGGCCCAACCCATATTACAACTCACATTATGGAGTCTGATTCTCATCCGCCAGGATGTCCGAACCCCCAAACAATTCTTGAAGTTGACTTTGAAACTCTGTTTGGTCCTTCCGAAACTGCCCTTGATTCGGAATCTCGAACAAGGCCAACTCTCATTCCAATCTCTCCTTCGGAAGCCCCTGTCTCACAAAACGTCTCCGGTCCAATCCCAAGCCTCCCTCCATTTGATTCCGAACCATTTCAACCTTCTCAGATTGATGGGGAGAATGCTCATCCCTCTCTTGAATCAAATGTGGATGGCTTCCAAGATGCAGCTACTGATTTCGATGACTCCAATCCTCTCAACGTTGATGAAAATGAAAATTTATTTGAGTTCCCTTCTGACGATGATGTAAATCTCTCTGGTTCAGAAGTTCAGGGGGAGCATCATGCTCACATTCAAACCATTCAGGGGGAGCAAATCAATTCCACTGTTCATATCGGATGGACGGCTGCACAAGAACTCCCAAGGTTACATGTTTGGACAAAGGATCATCCTCCGAACCAAGTAATCGGAAATGTCAATGCTGGTGTACAGACTCGTTCTGCTACAAGTATCCAAAATGAATGCCATTTCTCAGCATTTATATCCATGGTTGAACCCAAATCCATTAAGGAAGCATTAGAGCATGCTGACTGGATTACAACCATACAAGAAGAACTGGCAGAATTTGACTGAAATGAAGTTTGGACTCTCGTGCCTCCTCCTCAGAATCATCCTATTGTCGGTATGAGATGGGTATTTCGCAACAAGCTGGATGACGCAGGAGTTATTATTCGAAATAAAGCAAGATTGGTGGCAAAAGGATTTACACAGATTGAAGGGAATAAAATAAAATTGTCTTTCGGAGAGATGGCTGAGTGGTTGAAAGCCCCGGTCTTGAAAACCGGTATAGTTTACTATCGAGGGTTCGAATCCCTCTCTCTCCTTTTTTGCTTGTTAAATAAATTTGTTTCTTTATTGGATTGGTTTTGACCGGATGGTTTCATTATCATAAAGAAAGGGGAGTGGCTCGGCTATCCCGCCTAGCCAAGCCAGAAAAATGGATTAAATATAAATGAGTTGAAGAAAAAAGAATATTTTTTTATGACATGATCCCTATATGTATGAAGGAACCGAAGTGACTCCTACTTCAAGTCTTTGATCTCCTGTCTCAATTAAGAGGGCTCGACTATGATGAGACCTTTGCTCCTGTTGCACGTCTTGAAGCCGTCAGAATATTTCTTGCTTATGCTGCTCACAAAGGCTTCAAAGTTTACCAAATGGATGTTAAGAGTGCTTTTGTTAACGGTGAACTTGACACTGAAGTATACCTTTAACAGTCCCCCGTTTTTGTTAATCTATCATTTCCGAACTACTGTTACAAATACGGACTCAAGCAGGCTCCTCGGGCATGGTACGAGACCCTCATTGATTTTCTCAAACGCTCCGGTTTTCAAAGAGTAATTCTAGATCTTACCTTGTTCCAAAGATCAAATGGAAAGCATCTCATGCTGGTTCAAATTTATGTGGATGACATCATTTTTGGATCTACGGATTCATCTATGGTTTCTGACTTTGCTAAACCAATGATCAATCGATTCCAAATGAGCATGAATCGGGAGTTAAGCTTCTTTCTTGGCCTTCAAGTTAAACCAACTAACAGAGGAATCTTCATTCACCAAGAGAAGTACATTTTGGAACTCCTCAAGAAATACTCAATGGACACATGTGACTCAGCCAAGGTACCAATGGCCTTAGGACACAAGATCTTTGCCGACCCTTCAGGTGTTTCAGTTGATGAAAAGAAGTACCGCATAATGATTGGATCTTTGCTCTATCTCACAGCAAGTCGTCCGGATATCATGTTTTCCATATGTTTATGTGCCAGATTTCAAGTAAACCCAAAGATGTCTCATCTCTTGGCTGTGAAAAAAAAAATTTCTGATACCTCAAAGGTATAAAGAGTCTCGGAATTTGGTACCCAGCAAATGAGAGCTTCCTACTTCAAGCCTATTCAGATTCGAACTATGGTGGTCTTCAACTTGATAGAAAAAGCACTTCAGGTGGCTGTCAATTCTTAGGTGGTCGTTTGGTCAGTTGGTCATCCAAGAAACAGAATTACATTGCACTATCTACAGTCGAAGCCGAATACATTGCTGCTGCCAGCTGTACATCTCAGGTTTTGTGGATGAAATCTTAACTCTTGGAGTATGGTTACCGTTTTCAACGTATTCCTATCTATTGTGATTCTCAAAGTGCCATTGCGATTTCCCACAATCCAATTCAGCACTCAATGACTAATCACATCGATATAAGGTACCATTTCATAAAAGATCATGTTCTAAATGGTAACATTGAACTCATTTTTGTTCCATCTGACGATGAGATTGCTGATGTCTTTACCAAGGCATTAGACAAAACCAAATTCAATGGTTTTCTGAACAAGATAGGTATGATGATACCAGATCCTCAGTTCTTTCAAGAGACCTGTTCTCTTTGATAGACGTACTCGAAAGAAAATTAGTTTCGATCCAAATTTTTCTTCTCGGAACTAATTTCTCTCTGAATACATAAGATCATTTTACTTGTCTTTATTTCTGACCATCACTTGAGTTTTAAGCTGTACAGTTCGTCTTGATTGTTTGCTATTTAAAGTCCACATTGTCATAGTGCTCAAATTTTCATCTCGGAATATACTTCATAATGGCATCCCAAAATTCCACTCCGGAAAGGTATTGCATTCTGCACTTCGGAATTTCAAAATTCACTCCGGAAGGTTTCTTAAATCTCAACCCGGAATGTTTTACAAATCTTGCTCCAGAATTTTATTTAAAATCTCACTCCGGAATGCTTTCAAAATCATGTTCCGGAAACTTTCTCAAATTCACTCTGGAAATTCTTGAAAATCATTATTCCGGAATTTCTGCTCCGGAATCATAAACATGCTTCAAACCGAACTGAATTTCTGCTCCGGAATCACAAATCTTTTCCGAAATGACATTAAATTTTTTCTTTGACTCCGGACTCGAAACTCCCTCCGGATTATTTCTCATTCCGGACCACTTTTCAAATCAACCATGTCCCGGAGCACAACTCTTTATTCTCCGGATCAAACATTATCTGAAACCGCTCATCCGGAATTCCAAAGGTTAATAAGGTGAAACGTTTCTCCAACGGTTACTTTTTGAGAAGATCCTTATCCTATCTTCCTCGAATTTCGTGACACGTTTGCACACCCCCATAAAGCAACCATCAAATCGTCGTTTAGGTTTTTCCATTTCAAGCTACAAACAACACAACCTTTCCCATCCCAGGTTAACTCAACCCCTAAAAGCAGTTCCTCATTTAATGAAACCTGTTTCGAATTTGGATCCTCATCATTACCCTTTAACCCGACCCACTTCCCTTACCTATAAATACCAATTAACACACCCTTTTACCTCTTTACGCGCCCAATACTTCAAAACCCCTTAAATTCTCTTTGAGTTCTTCGTGTTCATCAAGCATTAATAACTCTGCAACAATGGCTTCTCCTCCTTCACCAACGAAAACTACTCCAACCGCCTCCACCCCCAAGAAGTCCATTGCAAAGAAGAAACACTCAAAAGGTTCTTCATCATCAACAACCCCTAAACCATTCCTAAGGGACACGATGCAACTGTTTTCCCTAAATCCAGAAGATTATGATTAATATGTTCATGTTGTGGTTGATTTTATCGCACATCACCCCATCTCCATCCCTCTCACCAAAATTTCTGAACCACCTCTTCCACTTCATCATCTCCACAGAGCTTTCACAAGAATCAAGGAAGTCGACGGTGTATTGGAGACCAAAATCATTGGCGATCGCATTATTCTAATCTACAAATCTACCTTCTTAAATGCGATCGGTGTTAAACCAAACCCCAAAGGATTCAAAGTCCAAGAACCCACCACTGAAGAGTTTCAGATGTTTCTGAATCACATTGGCTACAATCAAGATTACAGGGCCAAAGACTTCAAGAAATCAGCCGTCTATGGGCTCTGGACTGTGCTAATGCACTTCATCATTAGAGGGTTATCTGGTAAGCACGGAGGAACCGATACACTTAGAAAAGACTGGCTTCATGTTGTCTATAGCATCTACTCCGGACGTGACAACGCGGTTGATCTTCCGGAGGTCTTATGGCAAGATTTCTGCAAGTTTGCCATCAAAAGGATGGACAATGAAATTTCGAGCCCTAGATTTTGGGAACTGACGATTCAACAAATCTTAAATGAGCTTTCCGAACCAATTACAGTCTCCACAGTTCCTCCAGAGGTATGTGTTTCTTTCAAGGTTGTCAATGCTTATAGAATTCCAGACAAATCCTCCTTTGGTCCGGTTAGATGACTTCCGGACCACATGTTGGCCTTAATTCTTTTCGATTCCATTTATCTGAAACAACATTTAGAGACTTCGGTTGTGTTTGACCCAACACAACCTGCCCCAGTCTCAGTTGATCCCACTTCGGAAGAGGCCAATCCTCCCACATCCGGACCTAAGGTTAAGAAATCTGCCAAACGGAAGAGTTCTCCCACAAAGCCACAGCCTGAAAAGAGAACTGAAGTCAGCTCTTCCTCTCCAAAGGAAGATGCTCATGAGATTTAGGTTGACTCTGGCCGTCCGAACACCCCACCAGCCCACTCATCTGAGGTACCCCTCAATGTTTCAACATCACCTGCACACACTCACGGGGAGTCTCCACATAATCCACCCTCACCTTCCCAAAAAGGTGATGTCGGTGTTGACAATAGTTCCTTGCAGCCCCCTAGAACACACCCACGAGTCTCATTTGATATCCCTCTTGTTTCTCACACAAGCACACACTCCGGAACCCCTATTCCGGAACCTAAGCATTCCGAAGTTGGAGCAATCCCTCCGACTCTGGATGCCTCAACTGGTCTGATACCCGGAAGGTGTACAGGACGACCAGGTGCTAACGATCCCCAATGGGAAGATTATGTTAACAGGGCTGTTTCCAGACGTCCGGATCTAACAAGAGCTCAAGTGGAGGCCACTCTTACTTCAATGTACAACAGACCTCATCAAAGAAACCTTCCATATGTTCCTCCTTTCGATGATGATGCCAATCGAGAACTAGCTTCGGAACAACCTCCCATCACCACTCACACCAACGTATTCCAAACTGATTCGGATGAAGAACTCTCCAAAGAAATAATGATCACTGATGATGGCAACTCTGTTCCGGACCCCAACTTCATGTCATTCGTCCGTTTTCAATCCAAGCCATCAACCTCCAAGTCTGCTTTTAACTTCGGATCATCTTCTTCAACCACTCCGGATGGTGGACCCAACTCCTAGCTACATAAAGATGATGCCACTACTAAGCCTGGTCCATCCATTCATACTTCATCTCGACAAGCTCAACCGCAACACTCAGAATCTGATTCTGAATCCTATGCTGGTGATCACATTGATCCTTTTTCTCTCCTCGACATTCAAACCAATGTTTCAGATACTATGAAGAAGGTCTCCTCAATCGAAACACCCATAACCGAGCTCAACACAAAGATGGATCAAAAGATTTCAGGACTTGATTCCAAACTTGATGCCATCCTTCAGTCTCTCTCACAACAGTCCGAACCTTCCATTGCAGAACGAGAAGCCCTACTAGATCAACTGATCTCTCTCCGGCTCAAGCACTCCATCGAGGAAGTTGAATCTAAATATGATGTTTTGGTTGACCACTATCTCAACACAATCACCTCCATGCTCAAAGTCCATGATGACTTGGTGTTTACCACCAACGATCTTATTAGGAAGACCCATATTCGTCATGAGAAACAAATCCAAAGGATGGAGAAGGAGATCAAGAAGAAGGATGAGATGAACCTTACAATTCAACAAGTCCTCATCAAGCTACTTCGATCCACTTGGAATATTGTTGATGTTCCGAATCGAAAGTTTGATGAGATGTTAGCTATTCTCGGTCATCTGTTCGACCACCTTGTTGCTCAAGCTCCCACTTCCGAAGCATACGATACCCTCACTCTTCAACTCAACACTGGCCTTCAGAAAGTCTTTTCTAAGTTTGACGATCTAAAGGACTCTTTACTACTTGCACCGGTTCCGAGATCCACCGATCCAAGAGGGGGAGAAGGTCCAAGCAGACCATGGAAGCCTGCCTCGGAGTTCACACTCCGAGATGAAGACTTGAATTCTGAAGATGAAGCCCAAGTTTTGTCCGGACTTCTAGGAATTTCCTCTGATGATGAAGAAGACAGTGAAGAAGAAAAGTATGTCACCAAAGGAGTTCTTGCTCTCGAGGCTCCGAAGAAGCTATTCCCAAAGGTTGTGACAGAGGAAGAGAAGAGGATCTGGTCCGCAACCTCTTGGCCATCCTCTTTGCCTGACATTGTTCGAAGGGCCATTCAAATGGCCAAAGCCAAATCCTTCCTCACAGCTGAAGCCTTCCGAGCCACTCCTTCTATGCTCCCACCGATTCCGGCTCCAAAAATTGCTGAAATAGACCAGGGCTCTCCACTCCGGATCCCTGATGACATTACGGAAGACCCTCTTCCGAACCCTACTCCGGAATTCGTGGTGGATGAAAACATGCAGGTCATCATGACTTCACTGAAAAGAGACAAAGGCAAAATGCCAATGACTGCTGAACAACAAGCCTTACACTCCGGACATCCTCTCAAGCAAAAACAAGGATGGTCTCAGGAGGAAATCAACAAGGCTCTGGAGGACAGCATTCAGATCCAAGCTCTTAAGGATAATCCTGATCCGATGCGTGGCATATCTCCTCTTTGTCATGAAGGCATACTCCGCGATCACGAAATCGTTCCGTATATGTACTACGATGTTCCCACCAATGATTCCGAATAGCTAGATATTCCTCTCTCTCCATACAGCAAGTACTACATCAAGTTTGCTCCTCTTCACCCAAATGACGATCCGGAAGTGATCCTCCGGACGGAACGAGAAAGGCTTGAAACATTCTACTCCAAGAATGCTCAACCTTTTAAGGAAGTATGGACTACAAAAAGAATCACCAAAGTCCATGGATTTGCAAGAAAAATCCTAGTGTAATTCGAACTCAACTGCCCACTATTTCGATTTCACGTCTTCCGGAACAAGCCTAACTACCGAACCATTACTGATGCGGACTTCCCTTCCTTGAATCCGAACGACATTCTGACTCTAGCTGCTCACTTTCGAGGAATGCAAAACAATGATATCGGCATGGGTGCCTTTCATGCTGCTTTAAGCTTCCTCAAGGACTACGTCCCAGAAGTCTACAGATGCGACTATGAGCTGGCTCATCTCTACGTAACTGAAGACTTCGTTGCGAAGATCACCTCTGTTCTTCTGGAAGCTGAACTGCTTGAAGATGGTCCAATCGATGATTCGGTTCTAGGGTTTGTCTACATAACCAGGAAGACAAACAAGAAGGACTTTTTCCGTGTCCTTGACAAACACCTAGTCCCGACCAAAGCACTTCGGAAGTTCATCTCTCGTGCGTCAAAGTCTAAAGCTCCGGAATAGGTTAGAGCAAAGTTTGTGAGTCAACTGACCTGGTACATTAAACTCAGAGAATGGCTGTTCCGAGCTTACACCTTCATCAAGGAAGAAGCAGTGTAATTGGATGGATTGCTAAGTTCACTTAGGGGGAGATTGTTGGAACTTAAAAGTGAACCTCTAGCAATCCTAAGTCCGGATTCGGAAGTACTTGTATTCCGGAACAAATGGTCCGGAGTGAAATGTGAAGAGTGGTCTGGAATCTGTCCGGACCAGGAAAGAAGAAGATGCGAAGCTAAAGGCATTCCAGAACGATTCTCATGTTCGGAATGGATGCTGATCCGGAACAACAATATTTTGTCTTTTGTGCATTTATTAAGTTTGTCTTTGTATTGATTTGACATTTCATAGGACTTAGTCTTTTGTAATATTAGACAATCAGAATGTCAGGAACATTTCTATTGCCCGGTCCTATGTAAGTTTTCTAGTTAATTCGATGTAACCTTCACTCTATTTATAGGAGCTTTCAATGCAAAGTCAAATACAGATCTTTCACTCAACTTTTGACGTTTACTAAGTTATTTCAAACATTCTTGTTGTTCTTCATTTATTAGCTTTACCTTGATCGTTTATGCTCATTTCTCCATTTATGACTTGATCATTTGTTGAATACATCAACTTAGACTTGACTGGTCTTTCCAGGATTGACTAGAACATTTATTAGCTAGCAGATATTTATCTTAAGCATTCACTCAAGGTTTGAATTCTCAAACCTTGTTCCTGCGCATCAGATCTATTTTGTCCTCACACACATCCTGTATCAAGGACCCAAGAACTAGAATGCGATGAGTTGTTAGATTGAATAGTATAAATACCTGCGAAGGTGGGCTTTATCTTCCCATCCCTGATATCTTGCAGATACTTCGGGCAGCTTCGTTTCCAATGCCCTTTGCCGTGACAGTGAAAGCACTCTTCATCTTTTGGATCGGATGAAGGAGCAGCAGAACCACCTTTTCCTTTGGACCCATTTGAAGATGATCCATCATGAGACTTTCCATTGTGATTCTTAGAGGGAGCTTTCATCTTCTTCCCCTTCCCTTGTCCAATAGACAAGACACGGGCAATAGTAGTAGGATTGGTTGCGACATCTTTGCCTTTCAACCCACTTTCAACAGTTCTTAAAAACCCTTGAAGTTTGCTCAAGGTGACTTCCTCCTTGTTCATATGATAAGTCATCTTGAACTGCTCATAACAATGAGGTAAAGAGTGGAGAATGATATCAATCACCAACTCTTCGTCAAAGTTGACATTCAACTTGAGCAAACGATCCACATACATTTGCATTCTTTGCATGTGGCTCGTGATGGACTCTCCGTCTTTCATTTTGGTCGTTATCAACGAGGCAAAGATCTCGTACCTTTCTTGACGCGCACTTTGATGGTACATTTCCATCAAGTCTTGGCGCATCTCGTAAGGCCAATAGTCAGGAGTCATAGTGGCTACCATTATACATGACACCTTTGTCGCGTCCTTTTCGTGAGCCCTATACTCAGCAATTTCTTCAACGGAAGCTTTAGTTTCGTCTATCTCCTTGAGCTTTTCATCAAGGACGTACTCTTTTTCCTCGTATCGGAGGGCCATGCGGATGTTGTGGATCCAATCAATGAAGTTGGACCCATCGAAGGTGACCCTCCCATAAATACTCAAAAGAGAAAAGGAGCTTGAGGGGTTCGAGCTTGAAGCGTTGTTTGATCCAGACATCTAAAAAAGAAAAGAAACAAAGTTTAGATTAGATAAGCAATCCTTAATATAACACCCAAATGAAATATTAAGGCTAGGACCCAACACAATAATTCACAATTCGGAAGAGGGATGTCGTAATCCAATTGCAAATTATATGAAGGTAGGTAAATGACGATTTACCAATTTCCACCATGAAAAATGAAATGAACATTTAGGTTTTAAATGAAATGAAATTCCTATATTCTTTTGAGATTCATTGAACTTTTCAATGGAATGGTTAATCTCGATTATGCCCTTCAAGTTTGTGGCTGGGATACCGAGGATCACAAACAAGGTGTGAATAACCATGCAAATTAGCTTGGTACTGTCGAGTCATTTACCACCTAATCAATGTGTCGGTTAACCACACACGCTCCATTGATCTATGATAATTCTCGAGCTACCCTTCGCCACCCTTGTTAGTCCAAGTTAGTGTGTCGGTTAACCACACACGCTCCACTAACGACTTTGACAAGGTGCAAAGTGCAATTTCATGGAATAGCATCATTTTCACATTTTTCCTACAGTAACTAAGATTGGGAATTTATAAAAACATTTAGTTAATTTATAATAATCATTATACTTATTAATGAGGAATTAATGTCCTATCCTACCCGTTCGGCTAATGACCCTCCACTAGTCAAGAGTGCGGTGGGTAAGAGTGGATACCCAATAGAGGTCATTTTATAGGTCGCTTCCTTAAACACCCTTTATAGACCAGCTTCGTGAATGAGGTCTACTAATGGTAAGACTGACTCATCTTACACACACACACACATATACATATATATATATATATATATATATATATATATATATATATATATATATATATATATATATATAAGTATGAAGCTTTTAATATTATAATAGTATAAGGGTTGTATTTTAAACTTTTCAAAATACTAGGGTTTTAGAAATTAATATTTCAAAATTAAAAATTTTTAATCAAAATTTAAATTCCAAAACTTGAGGGCAAGTTTTGAAACTTTTCAAAACTTCTAGATCAAATTTTAAATTATTAAAATAATCATATAATTTTATATTTATCTAAATTTGACCTAATCCAATTTTATTTGGTAAGATAAATGCAAATCAAATTTTACAAATAATTAATTTATCACATAATCTAGTAATTATCTTAAAATTTGACCATTATCTTTTAATTAGATGAGGATATCCATTACCATATCAGAAAAATCGATTTTAATCAGTTAAAACAACTTATGGTAATTATCCTTGTCTAATTTAGGTTTAAAATCCGAAAATTGTGCAGTCAGATGAGTCAACTCGTCGAGTCAGGCTTTGGACTCGTCGAGTTGCCTCAACTCGTTGAGTCCCATAATGGACTCGTCGAGTTCATCTGGCAGAGTCCAGATTTCGACTTCTTTCAACTTTGAACAATTAACCATGGCATCAAATATAACAGAAAAACACCCTAAGCTCTGATACCACTGATGGGTTTTCAGCACTACATCATTCCTATGGTGTACATGCAACCCTAATGCTTTGGATCTAGGTTTTTCTCAAGTTATACATGCAATTCTAATCATCCAAAGAATGAACCCTAACTAGCATACAATTTTCGAGATTTATAACATAATACAAAGTTAGATGAATACCTTTTCCTTGTAGCTTGTAGATCTTGACCTTCAAGAGCCTAGTGCCTCAATTGTTGCACCTCTAGTGAGTCACAAACACCAAGTAGCAAATGGGCAAATATGATACAGGTTAGGAGACTCTAAAAATCGGCTATGGTTCTTTTGCTCTTAGCATTTCCCATTTTCAGGGATCTAGTGGGTTCCTTATATAGCTGAGCTGTTAGGGTTTCAAGTAAAACCCTAATCTGATTGCTTAAGCCTTAAGCAGTCCAGTATATGCTTCCAGAAGGCCTCCTTGGACGAAATATATGTAGGCTACACATAGAATTTCATCCACCCCTTCCTAGGGATCCATAAGCCCAACTTACAACTATCATATAACTGCAATATCAGTCCCCGTAATTTAATCAGTCTCTTTTGATCACCAAATTAATTTCTGATCAATACTAATTAAATAATATAATTTCTCAATTAATATATTATTCTTATAATATATTAATAAATCACAATTAACCTCTTATCTCCATAATTCATCCTATGAAATTGTTATGGTGAAGGCAACCCAAAAGGACCATGCTACTATCGGGTCAAGTACATACCAATTATAGTTATGGGCTTAGACACCTAATCCAACAATAAGACCTTCTAGAAAGTTAGAGTAAAAGGATTAATGTATTAAGGACTTAAATTATTGGATCTTTGGCTTCATACTATGCTCACGATGTGAGACATAGGGTCTCACGACGTGAGGATTCAATGACCCCGTTTCTGCTAATCTTCTTGGGGTCACGACGTGAGAGAAAGTTGTCCACATCGTGAGGTCATCTCAGATGATTTTTCATTGACTGAGTCGGCTAGGTTGTGTGAGGCGAGTTGGAATTGGAACAAGTGGACGCTCACGACATGACCAAGGTCTGCTTACAATGTGAGTGTGGAAAGTTTGTATTGTGGACTATTGACTTTTGGATTGGGTTGATTTTTAGGTTAAATTTCTATTTTAGAAAGTACATTTAGGGCTTACTTTGTGTGGATTTAGAGGAGGTGTTTAGCACCTTTCATCTGGCAAGAGATCAGTTAGCGGTGGTCGGAGCGGTAATGAGCTGAGTGTTAGTCTGCATCGTGATTCAGGTGAGTCTCTTCTTTATACTCGTGGGTCGAAGGCACCAATGTCTACCCAGCACATTATTGATGAGAATAATATTCTCTTAGATCGATAGATTTAATCAGATATCAATGAGATAATAACAAGTAATAGAGAACAATTAACACCACAATGAATCAAACGAATGTCGAATGATTAAAACAGCAACACCTCAGAAGAGCTCGATGAAGAACTTCTACTTTAGAGGTGTGCTGGGGTTACATTACTTGTCAAAGGAAAATATTCAAGAAGCGTGACAAACGTGATGCATGCATGCACCATAAATACTAAACCCTAAAAACAAACACACGGTTGGACAGGCCCAAAACGTGAATACAAATGGACCAAACTATCTAAGCCCAAAGGCGCAACCCATAAACTCAACAATCTCCCCCTTTGCGCCAATTGAGGCGAGAGATCACTTCAGTTGAGAAACTGTAGTTTTCCTTACAGTGTTGAACAGCTTGGGGATTATGGCAAGAAGAGTTTGACGAAAGTTGATGTACCACCGAAGCATATCTGAAAACATCTTCTTATCGGCTTCACCGTGTATGATCTCAAAAATATGCTCCAAGCATGCAGTGGAGAACAGGTGTTTGTCAACAAGAGTGAACAGGCATTTTTGACCTTCGCCCCTGATGAACATGACTGTATGAAACTATGGGTCGATTTTACCCTTCATCATCAAATTGATGTCGCTTGCCTTCCCTATTGGCTTGATAGTGGGCTTCTTTCTTATGGCAGAGGCGATTTCCTGATCCATCTTTGCGACTTCAAGAATGTAACACACCAGCATTCGCTTGATGTGATCTATAATAGGCTCATATTCCTTTTGATTAGTCAGCAAGATGTTGTTTAGGAGAATCCAGTCATGATGATTCAAATTTGGCAAATCAACCAGGGAGATCATATGAACCGAACTGTCTGAGCCTCGGGTCACTTTGAACTTGATATTGATAAACTTACATGCTGAAGTGGGTTTCAACACCTTGACTGTTGTATTTTCTTATTACTCCAAGTCAGGTATTGAGGTTGAGCAAACTCAAGATAATATTCAAGCAGGTCTCGATCAACCTTCGGGTCAGGAGAGGGGATGGCAACAGTTGACTCAAAACAATGAAAGATGAATGCCTTTCGGGTGATTGGCATATCAAATTGAGAATCCTTGGAATTCTCAAGAGCGATTCAAAGAACCGGTTCGAGCCAATGTGTGCTTGGAGCTTCAATAGCCTCCTTTAGAATCTTTTCCATAGTCCACAGAGGGAACATAGATTTCCTCTGTTCTAATACTTCGTTCGCTTTCCTCTCCCTATCAAATACTTCCTTCGCTTTTCAAACCTTTTCCTCAATCTCTCGATCATTAGGCTTTACTTTGAGGCTTTTGGTTTTAGAAGCTTTTTCTCCTGTATTAGTCACATCATCGATTTCATACTCATCATCATCACCAATTTGCTTCTTTCGTTTGTCCTTCATACTGACCGAAGCTTCATTACCCTTCGGTTCAGCAGTGACTTTCGGTTGGGTGATGGGTTTACTTTTTGGAGGTTGTTGTGATTGACCCTGACCCTGAGTAACATTTTCTCCCCCTTGTTTCAGAGGGACAATGGGCTACGGAACACCTTCAATCCTACTTAGAATGTCTACAGCAGGTCTCAATTTCTCAGCCAAGTGGCGTCGAATCGAGATTGTAAGGACCGAGTCATGGGCTTCCAGAAGATGTAGAAGAATAGAATGCACATCACCAACTGAGATTTTGACTACTGCTCTTTCAGACTTAAGCTCTTCAATTTCCTTGGTCGTCGTTTTGAGCTTCAGGTTCTGAATTTTAAGCTAAGAAGTTCGTTTATCAAGCTCATCCATGATCTTGCTTTCCACAGCTAGTTCGGCTTCAAGTTAGGAGAGACGGGCATCAACTGATGTTTGAAGCTCGGTGTTGGCAGTCTGGATTGCTTTGCGTGTTTCCTCAAATTGTTTCTTTTCAGCCTGAAGTGAACGGGTAAGATTATCAACAGAAGTATTCACCATTTGAGCATTCTTCAGAGCGGCAGCTTGAAGAGAGTCAAGGAAAAGTTGAGCATCAGAAACTAGTTTTTCGACGTTGGCGGTCGCTTACTTGCAATCTTTGGTGGAGGCTTCGACTGCAATAGAGGCTTTTTGACATGTGGAATTGGAAGCATCGATAGCTTTGACAGCATTAGAAATGGATGTATCATGCTCCTTGACAAAGGTTGCCAATAGAGCCTTGATAGCTGCTTCAGAGTATGCACGACCGGAAGAAGAGGAAGAAAGAAATTGGTCAAGCTTGTCATTCATATCCTTTAAATGCTTCTTCATGACAGGAGCGTCATCATCTTCATCGCTCTATACTCTATAAGGACTATAATAAACAGAGTCGAATTCTATTTCTTCTCCTCCAAGAACAGGGTCAGATTCGTGTGAGGGAGGTGAGGATAAAGGTTTGGAAGTAACTGGGGTTTCGGTTTTCTGAAGTAGGTGCCCCCGTATCAGATACGTTGACACGAACATGAGATTTGGTTGGATGAGTAGTAGTTGTGGTAACCTCGGTGAATAAAGGGGTTGGAATTGGAATTGAGGTTGTAATGGACGATGAGATGAGAGGAGGGAAGGGAGCAATGGTAATAGGAACCGATTGTGTAGAAGAAGGAGGAGGGGAGCTTCGGTTACCTTCATTAGTTGGTGAGGGTGGAGGCAAATTACCTCGAGGCGGACTCTCGTGTTGAGAAACATCATCTTCACTGGACTCGGGTTCGGGCTGTGGGTTGGAAGGAACGTAGTCAGACACACTTGAAGAAGGGGAAGGAAACTTCGGCTTGTGTGATTTCTTCTTGGTCTTTCGTTTCTATGGAGTAGTAGGGGCTGCTTGTTCAGACTTTCGCTTCTTGGGAGTAGAAACTTTTGAGGATTGACCTTCCTTCTCCCCTTTTCTTTCAAGCTTCTTCCCTCTTTTCGATGGTTTATCTGCTGCGTCTAGGGAGCTTTGTATTTCTGGAGTAAGCTGCCTTAGCCCTGTAAGGGGTAGCTTATTGTACTCAGTTATCACCTTGATTTCACTGTAAACACACCGGTACATAGATTCTGGAACCGAACCAATAAAGAGAAACTTTGATGGGTTGGATACAAGTATCCTTGTCGTGTGGAAAGTGGCAACAAACGACATCAAGGAGTTTGCCATTGTCGGAACGTGAAACTTCTCCATCGCCCATTGAGTAACAAGAGTCCAAAACCTAGCGCAGGGGATTTCATAGTAGCGTGAATAAGAACCAATACTTTGAACCAGTTGAGACCACAAAATAGATCCAAAGTCCATGTTGACCCCATGGTATAGCCCGTAGAGAAGGGTCATGAACGCCTTGCTCACTCCATCAGAACCAGCAACTCTCTCCGATAAACCCTTAGAGAGAAGGGTAAATAAACCATTCCACTGAGGAGGAAGACATGATTTCTTGAACTTTGTGACTGTGGGGAGAATCTCAGTGTACCCCATATCATAGAACATTGTGAAGAGTTGAGTGTTGGTAATGGAATCAGAGTTGATCACGGATTCGTCGATAGCAAGCCTTAGCAACAAACAAAACCTAGCTTTTGAAATCGACGTCTTTTGGTTGACGATCTCAAAGAAAATACGCTCCTTTACTTTATCGTAGACAGCGGTTGAGTAGACTTGAGAAAGTAGCAACATCGGAACACACTCCACCTGGGTTAGGGCTATTACGAGTGGTGAATATTTGAGGCATTCAACCACTTGCAGCATGTAGGGATCATACTGGAAAGGTGAGAGTTCAATGATGAGGTTTTGATTCGGTTTAATAGTGAGAAGAGAGGACTGAGCAGTTTGTTCATAAACAGATGAAGATTCAGCCATTGTTGCAGGTGTGAAGAAGAAGATGAACAGTAGAAATTCGCCGGTGGTGCTTGAGAGAGTTGTAAATTGGTAAAGTAATCCAAGAGGTGTGAGAAAACCTTATATACAATCTCCAGGAGAGAGAAGAAATCCACAGTAATGATTCGACGATATTCAGAATCGGCGCCTGAAAAAGCGCGATTTGACAGCTGGGTTACCCTAGGAAGACGTCATCATGCGTGATGTTAGGAACCGTTTCAAATTCACGCGCCCGTTTCAAATCTTATCCAGTGACGTGGTTTGAAATTTTATCTTGGTACCGCCATTTCAACTTCAAAAACTTTTCAAATTCCTTTTCAAACCCTTTCGCTTCATATAAGGCTAGCTATGTTCTCGCCTTTACACTGTATACCACTATAGCGATTGCAACCGAAGCATCAAATCTGAAAAATTGCCATTAGTACCACGAGCAAGAATTGGGAAAGTCATAATGATCTTCGTGCAAGAGTGTGCTAAGTGATGTCTTATTTAGACACGAAACTATGGATCCCGGGCACGAATCGCTTCCTTCAAAATCAAGAGAGACTTAGAAGTGTCTGTGTGGTTTCCCGTTGAATTACGATCAAATGTTTATTAAGAAACATTGAAAGGCATCTTTTCAAATTTAAGCTATAATGGGTGGCTTAGCTATAACCGAACTTCAGTTCTTGACATAAGACCGAAAGTGGGATGAAGTACTTGTGAGACCAGTGTAGCCTATTAAACAAGTAGGTTAGTTAATATATTCAGTGACTTGGTGATAAATGTAGAAATCTCAAAAACAAAATTAAACTGGATCTTATGGGAAGAAATGCCTTGGTGTAAGACAATTTCATAAAGATCGCACAAAAATAAAAAAGAGATTTCTTGGTACCTTCCACTAAAGTGGTTTCGTTAAGTCTTGGGTGAAAACTAGAACATTTGATTGTTCAACGTCAATTCATTATAGGTGTTGGATTTTGGGTTTCACTTAGCACGTGGTGAAACGAAGCTAAGATCATTAACACAGATGTTGTGTAACCATAAACCTCATTGGTAAATTCTAAGAATCTCAAGGGTTACGATTATGAACCGAAGTATGATGGAGAAAATGATAAGGAGGTTAAAGAACCGAAAGTATCTCTGCTATATAGAAAGGACCGAGTAGACAAATCTTAACTCAATGAGAGACGAGTAAGGTAGCTCTTGACATAAGTGATTTTATCACCCTAATTGGGAAGAATTGATTTGTGTATATCAAATCATTAAGGCTTCACTTGAAGTCTTTGAGGCTTTCGTCAACATACAACAGCATGCTTCTAGGGACACTTAGCTAGTACAAAGATAAAGAAATGTATACCTGTCCCAGCTCCATCATTTGAATTGTTGATGATACCCTTCAGTGATATTTTTGGTATTTTTGATTTTTATAAAAAGACAACAAAAAAAAAATATTTTTGGATTTTATGAATTTTCTGAAAAAGAAATTAAAACAGAAAGGAAAATATTTTTGAAATTTTCTGAATTTTCTGAAAAAGAATTAAAAAAAACATAAAGGAAAATATTTTTGGATTTTATGAAGAAAAATGAAGTGAGAAAAGACATACACGAAGTACAAACTATACAACCGAAACTTCACCTAAAAGTAGTGAAGCGAAATAAACCGAGCGTTCGGTTCATTTCGGTTCCCAAAAAATCAGGAGCCGAAATAGATCGAGTGTTCGCTCTATTTCGCGTTCGGTTCATTTCGGTTCCCGAAAAATCTGGAGCCAAAATAGACCTAGCGTTCGCTCTATTTCGCTTGAATAATTTTTAATGAGGCGAAAGTAGTTTCGGTACTGATTCAGCTTCCATCATTCTTAAGCCTTGGAGAATTTTATTAAAACTTACTTCAGGTAAGGCTTTCGTGAAGATGTCAGCTAGTTGATCAGCAGATCTAACAAAGTGGATTTCCACATTACCATCTTCAACATGATCTTTGATGAAGTGGTATCTCAGTGTTATATGTTTCGTCTTGGAATGCTGCACTAGATTATGACAAATCCTGATTGCGCTTTCAAAATCACAGTAAAGAGGAATCTTCTTCATATTCAGGACATAATCTCTTAATTGGCTTTGGATCCAAATAACCTGGGAAGTGCAAGAAGCTGCAGTAATATATTCAGTTTCGGTTGTTGAAAGAGACACACATGTTTTCTTCTTGGATTGCCAGCTAACGAGTTTTCCATCAAGGGACTGACACCCGCCCGTTGTGCTCTTTCGGTCTAAACCACATCCTCCAAGATCAGCATCAGAGAAAGCTTGATCAAAAAATCCTGATTTAGTAGGATACCACAGACCGAGAGATGAGGTTCGCTTCAAATATCTGAAGATGTTCTTAACAGCCACCATATGAGGTTCGCGTGGATTAGCTTGGAACTTGGCACAATAACAAACAGAAAACATAATATCTGGTCTACTAGCTGTTAGATACATTAGAGACCCTATCATTTGCCGATAGAGGTTCATATCAACAGCCGGTTTCTCCAAAGATGGTGTTAACTTCGTTCCAAATGCCATAGGAACCTTTACTTTGGAATCTCCCATCATGCCAAACTTAGCCAGTAGGGTCTTTGTGTAAGCCTCCTGATTGATAAATATGCCTTCGGGTCCCTGTCTAATGCAAGCCAAGGAAAATGTTAATTGGACTCATTGAGCTCATCTCAAACTTATTCTCCATCAACTTCCTGAATTCAGATGTGAGGCTGGGATTCGTCGAACCGAAGATGATATCATCGACATAAATTTGGACGATCATTAAGTGGTCACCCTCTTTCTTGCGAAAGAAGTTTGGGTCAACCGAACCTTGTTTAAACTTGGACATTTTTAGAAATCTAGTAAGGGTTTCATACCAGGCTCTAGGGGCTTGCTTCAAACCGTAGACAGCTTTATCCAAAATGTAGCAATGATCAGGATACTTTTCGTTCACGAAACCCGGTGGTTGCTCAACATATATACAATCTCCTCTAGTTCTCCATTCAAGAATGCACATTTGACATCCATTTGGAAGACTTCAAAATTCTTGTGAGGAGCGTATGCCAGAAAGATCCGAACTGATTCTAGCCTTGCAACGGGAGCGAAGGTTTCTTCGTAATCTATACCTTCTTCCCGACAATATCCCTTGACTACCAGCCTCGCCTTGTTGTGAATTACATTCCCCTCTTTATCCATCTTGTTCCTGAATACCCATTTTAATCCAACCACAGATGCATCCTTCGGTGTGGGAATTAGTCTCCAGACTCGATGTCGCTCAAACTCGTGGAGTTCGTCTTGCATTGCCTGTACCCAATCGGAGTGATCGAGTGCAATATTAACCGATTTTGGTTCTATTTTGAGACGAACGAATTAAACATGCAAAATTCTACTTGAGAGAACAGAGCAGTTTGCTTCGCTTTTAATTAAGACCGAGTAAGAACGCCTTCAGATGTTTCACCGATTACTTGAGTTTTTGGATGATCTTTTGTCCATTTCGTGAGAGGAGGGTAGTCTGGATCATAAGCGAGATCCAATTCAGCATTTATTTCTACTTCGAATTCTGATTGAGAGTCTTCGTCATTTGTGTTGTTATTCTCCCCCTCGAATGACGAGACAAGCTCAACATCCGGTTCAAAATTCTACCACTCGATTGGACTTTCATGGGTCATTGTTGGAGATGGGTTCTCCCCCTGGAATGGTAAGTTAGGTCGCCTTGGTGTAGATGAACTCTCCCCCTGGAATGTAGAAAATCTATGAGTAGGATCACTCAAGCTTTGGGGTTCGCCTTGAACTGGAGGTTCGCTTGAGCTTTGAGGTTCGCTTGGACTATGAGGTTCGCTTTGACCTGGCTGTTCGGTTGGGCCTTGGTGTTCGCTTTCCATTTCTTTTGCTGCTTCATCGATAATTTTCTTCAAGTTGTCGATCTTGTTGTCAGCAGCTTTTGCCTCAGAATGAATGGCTCTCTCTGGTTCATCAAAGAGCAGCATGTATTCTTCAAATAGATTGGAAATAGGAACCAAGACTTGACCTGATTTTGTAAAAGATTTCCTCCGTTGATACTTTACTAGATTGCAGTTTCTTCACATAATTATCAACAAAGGTGACATAGTAGGTTTCTTCAAGTTTCTTTGAATGTTTATTCAGAACCCTATATGCCTTTGAAGTTAGTGAGTAACCAAGAAAAATCCCTTCATCAGCCTTGACATCGAATTTGTTTCGGTTCTCTTTAGAGTTGAAAATAAAGCATCTTGAACCGAACACATCGAAGAACTTGACATTTGGCTTGCGATTATTCAAGATTTCGTATGGAGTGATGGAAAATCTCTTGTTGAGGAAGGTTCGATTCTGAGTATAGCACGCAGCAGCTATTGCATCAGCCCAGAAGTACAGAGGTCGAGAAGTGAAACTGAGCATGGTTCGGGCCGCTTCACATAACGAACAGTTTCGCCTTTCAACTACGCCATTTTGCTGTGGAGTATAGGGAACAGAGAAGTTGTGAGTCACTCCCTTTTCAGCGAGAAATTCTTCAAGTTCTTGGTTTTTAAATTCCAGCCCATTATCACTTCGGACATTTCTAACCACCTTTCGCAATTGAAGCTTCACTTGCTTTATAAATGCTTTGAGCTTTGGAGTTGCCTCTGATTTCTGTTTAAGAAAGAAAACCCAGGTGAAACGTTAAAAGTCATCAACAATAACTAAAATGTACTTACTACCACCGATGCTTTCTATGGCCGAAGGACCACATAGATCGATGTGAAGCAGCTCAAGAGATTCGATGATCTTGGTGTTGACAATTGTGGGATGACTCTTTCGGCTTTGCTTTCCCATCTCGCATGCGGCACACAAGTGTTCCTTATCAAATTTGAGAAGTGGGAGTCCTCATACATGATCACCGATAACCAACTTGTTGATATCCTTAAAGTTGAGATGTGATAGTCTTCGGTGCCATAGCCAACTTTCGTCATAGTGTGCTTTCGTTAATAAGCATACAGCTGGCTTTCCTCGAATTGGGTTAAGATTAAGAGGATACATCTCTCCTTTTCGCTTGGATTTTAACAAGACAGCCTTCGTTTTCTTTTCAACAATATCAGAGCATTCATCATCAAACGAAACCTTCAGGCCAGTTCCCACAACCAGTTGAGAGACACTAATGAGATTGTGCTTCAATCCCTCTACATAGGATACCTTTCGGATTGAGAATTCCACGTTTGTGATCATTCTGTAGCCTTTGATCGTGCCATATGAATTATTCCCGTATTTGACACATCCACCATCCTTAAGAGCCCGAAACTCCCTTAGCTCTTCCCTCCTTCCTGTCATGTGACGTAAGCAGCCACTATCAATGTACCATTCGTCGTCGAACTGATCGTTACTTATAACCTGCAAAAATCAAGCAGATTTAGGAACCCAAAGTTGCTTGCGTCCGTGTGAGCCTTTTACAGAACAGGGAATAGCAATAGAAAGATCAACCATATAAGTTCTTTTTATTAGTGTAGTTGCGTCTTTCCTCTTGATGGTAAAGACTTTGAGTTTGTTTAAATCATATTGAGTATTTTTGTTTTGATTCTTAACAAATTTGTTTTCATATTTCCTAGAGTTAGCTGACGTCTCCTTTGTTTGCGTTTTATCTTCATAGACGAGCTTCCCTTTTCCCTTACTATCCTTGACATCCTTGTTAGGATTCTGCTTCGGTTGAGAGCGAGGAGGATGGGATTTAGGACCGAAACTTGTCTTTTGGTTCTTATTAAGGCTAGACTTGGGACCGAAACTATCCTTTCGGTTCTTTTCACTGTAAGAATTGGGACCGAAACTAGGCTTTCGGTTCGCTTGACTGCAGGATTGGCAGTGGGTGCATGGACCAGAATTATCTTTTTATCCAGATTTTGCCTTGAGATTTGACGCCTTTTCTGTACGAACATAATTGGAGTTTTGGGAATTCCAAAACTGCTTCCTTTCATTGACATTCTTTTGATATCTTTTGTTGCGCTGGCGTTTTTGTTCAGCAAGCTGCTTTTGAGACTTGTGTGTGTTTGCTCTCGGCTTCGGTCTTTCAGCATGAGTTTCGCTCTTCAATGAAGAGGTTTCGCTTGCAGTCGTCATTGGTTCGTTTGGGATTTCTTTGGTACCACTTGTGCTTGGTACATCAAAGCTTGTAGGCTTGTTGAGTGGTTCTACCACGTATCTGCCTTTAACCCTCCATGAGGTTCTCTCTGATAAACCGACAGTCTCATCTACATTGTCGATTGGAGCCGACCAAAAGTAATCATCACAGCCACCTGCGTTATCTTCGTTTACTATAGTTGTGAGTTCGGCTGTTTGTTTCTGATTAACTCCTGTCGTGGTGTATAGCTGATTTGGTACAGTTTGTACCTTTTGATAAACCACTACTTTCAGTTTTAGAATTTTGGACTTATCTTGGGACACTCGAGCGTACTCAACCGAATTCTCAGATATAAGACCTTTGGTAGGTTCGGTTTCGCTCTTGACAAATTCTGAATAGTCAACCACATCCTCTACAGAAATTTCACTCATATCACTGTCCTCATCAAATTCAGAAGTGTTTTCAACATTTATTTTGTTTTCTGAACTTAACTTGGCATTCAATGAGTCAAATTTTTGTATGGTTTCGGTCTTAATTTTCAATTTATCATTCTCGTCCAAAATATTTTTGGGCATGTCCTTATGGTCTTTGGACTTGATAAAGGACTCGATTTTGTCCAGACCAACCCTGTAGGCGTCAGAGATATCATCTGAAGAAACAATAGATTCACATTTATAACCATCAATATCAACTTCGTCCTCCTTTAACTCTAAGAAGGGCAAAATCATTTTGCGAATCTTTTTGCCGATTTCACAGTCTAAATGCAATTGAGTGATATTAGTGTATAAACGTTTAGCAATCAAGCAAAAAATGTTTCTTTGTTTCATAAGTTTCAAGTTATCACGTTCCAAATAAATAACTTCATATCTCGTCCTAACTAACTCTAACTCCGTCTTCTCTATCCACATCCTTCGCTCCTCATTCTTGGATGTTACCCTGCTAAGTTGATCGGTTAGGTTAGCATTTGTGAGGCGTGTTTAGGGGTGTAAACGAGCCGAACCGAGCCCGAGCCTAACCAAGCTCGAGCTCGGGTCGTTTAATTTTGAAGAAGCTCGAGCTCGAGCTCGAGCTCGATTCGAGCCTTAAAATGAAGCTCGAGCTCGGCTCGTGAACAATTTAGTGAGTTCACGAGCCTAAACGAGCTTAAACGAGCCTATATATATATATATATATATATATATATATATATATATATATACACACACTCTCTCTCACACACACACACATACACACACACACACACACACATATATATATATATATATATATATATATATATAGGCTCGTTTAGGCTCATTTAGGCTCGCGAGCCCACTAACTGAAGCTCGGCTCGAGCTCGTTTAATAAACGAGCCTTATATTTGGGCTCGAGCTCGGCTCGGGCTCGTTTAATTTGATCTCGAGTCGAGCTTTTAACGAGTCGATCCCAAGTAGCTCGGCTCACTTACACCCCTAGGCGTGTTTGCATTAGACTACCACTTAAACTAGAAATTTGAATTTCAAATCGTTTAATTCCTTTTCATAGTTTGTTACAGGTATTTTAAGTGATTCGAGAATGGATTGTACCTTCTTGATCAACTGATCGCAGTCGTTGGTCATCTCGCACACAGGTTTGGCAGCAAAACACTTATCTTCCTTCAGATTCGCCTCCTCATACTCGCCTTCGGTTGTGTAGCCCCTCATTTGTGACACTCCAGCTGTCACCACCAAGCATCTCCCAGCAGACTCAGTACTCTTTTCTTTCGCCACAAATGCCTTGCCATGTGTGGGTTTACGTAATTCTTCATCTTCAGAGTCTGTAGACCAGACCTCTACACCACCGAACTCATCGTCCACAACGTTCTCCTACACAATCAAAGCATTCATTGAACTGTTAGAGGCTTTCTTCTTCTTTATCTCCTCCAGCTTGCGCATATAGTACGCTTCATCATCTTCACCCTCTTTCTTCCCGGATAGCTTTCTCAACATTCAATCTTTGGCAAAGTGGTTTTTGCCATGGCAGAAGTTGCAATCATATCCTGAGTCTCCCACCAATTTGCTCTCCTTCTTCTCTTCTTCTTTCTGAGGAGTATTTTTGATCTACTCTTTGGCCTATTCTGAGCTATAGCTTCCCTGCCAGTTTCGGTTCTTGGCAATGGGAAACTTTTTGCGAGCAAACCTTTTTGGGTTGGAAACCATCATTGCATATTCTTCGCTTGTCAGATCACATTCTGACATCTCTGACTCTTCTTCATCCTTTGCCACATTATACACCTTAGAGAGAAGGGCCATGGAACCCATACCAGACACCACTTTCGCTTCCTTAGTCACAACACTTTCATGAGACTTGAGAATACCTACCATCTTCGCCAGTGAATAGGTTTTAAATTGCTCGTGAGGCTTCACGGTTGATACCACAACCATCCATTCGGGCCTTAAACCATTCATAAATGTGATATTCTGTTCGATCACTTCCTTTCCAATGTCGTGCTTCATCATCTTACTCAAAAGATGGTTGAAACGATCGAATGCATAAATAAGTTTTTCATCAGACTTTTGTTGGAAAGCACCGAACTCAGAGAGCAATAGAGTTTGGATAGAGTGCTCTAGGTCTTCATCAGTGGAATACAGCTCTTTAAGTCTATCCCAGATCTCTTTTGCCATGGTGCATGAGCTTACCAAACAAAAAGTATCAGATTGTAAAGCAAATCTGATCATTCTCATGGCTTTAACATTACATAGCAACTTGTCCTTTTCGTCTTGAGGAATCTTCTCCACTTCAGTTAAGAGTTTGTCGTACTCCTTTTGAGTCTTAATCGTTCTATTTGTACCAGAATGAACAAAAGGACCCAATGTTATTGCTTCCCAGATAAGATAACCATTGTTTTCGGAGCCAACGACGTAGTCCTCAAAGTGATGCGCCCAAACTTCATAATCTTGAGTGTATAGAATTGGGATTCTGGTTGTAAATCCAATGTTGTTGGAGATGTTGATCGGATTGGTTTGTGAATCTTCGTGAGACATGATGACCTTTTTCAGATATCTTCTAAGAATCAGACTTGTAAAGATTGATTAGGGTAAAATCGAGATCTATGAACAACGTCAATGAAGGAATGACGACTTAACAGATCCAATAAAAGCGGAAACCCTAAGAAAATTCTTCAAACAGAAGAGATGTGTATGATTTACACAACCTCTTGCTCTGATACCAATTGATGAGAATAATATTTTCTTAGATCGATAGATTCAATCAGATATCAATGAGATAATAACAAGTAATAGAGAACAATTAACACCACAATGAATCAAACAAATGTCGAATGATTAAAACAGCAACACCTCAGAAGAGCTCGTTGAAGAACTTCTACTTTAGAGGCGTGCTAGGGTTACAGTACTTCTCAAAGGAAAATATTCAAGAAGCGTGAGAAACGTGATGCATGCATGCACCATAAACACTAAACCCTAAAAACAAACACACTGTTGGACAGCCTCAAAACGTGAATACAAATGGACCGAACTATCTAAGCCCAAAGGCGCAACCCATAAACTCAACAATTATATTGTAGGATGATAGTTGTATTTGTGAAACTTGTTGATATGCATGTATGTGCTTGTTGTCTTTGTGACTCTTGTTGATATGACTATATGTTTTATATATTTATGGGGTTGATATGGACCCGACGCAGCTACGTGTTGTTATATCAAGTGATTATGGAGTCGGGGTTGATACGGAACCGACACAACTACTTGTTGTCATATGGGATGATACGGATCCATGGGTTGATACGGACCTGACACAGCTACATGCTGTCATATAGGGTTGATACGGACCTGACACAACCACATGCTGTTATAAGTATATGTATGATGTATGTAGTATTTTGGGGAACTCACTAACCTTTGTGGTTATGATTTTATGTTTATGGTTTCAGGTACTTCTGATACGAAAGAAAAGGGTCTGGCATGACCGCACAGCATCCCCCAGGGTTTTTCCGCATTGGCAACTTATGGTCTTTACTGTGACGTTTAAATAATATATTCACTTAATCCGTTTTGGAACAACTCGTTTGTATGGTTCATTGCTTTAGAAAATGAAAATTTTACTATGAATTTTTGGGACGTTACAATGTCAAATTTACATAATAAGTTATTTCATGTAAGGGATAAATGCATGAAAAAGAACCATTAATTCATCTAGATGTGTATTATAGCATCCTACTTCTATTTCCTTATATTACATCATATTTTTCTTACTAAGACATTGTATTTCCAAAATCCACCCAATTAAAACATAGTAGTTTAAGGTTCTTTTTATTAAGAAATTGTAGATACAAATAAATTTTCGTTCAACATGATGATTATAAGATTGTAGGAGACCCCCCCCCCCCCCCCCCTCCCTCTACATGTATATAATAACCTGGCAGATTGCAATAGGATCCCTTAATTGGTCAAGAAGCTGGATCATATAAGAATATTTACTAATTTCACTATGTGGACTAATGCGTTTCATAAGTTTGATGGTTGTTCTTTTCATATTTTTGTACAACATATCTTCAAAATGCTTCCGGATTCGAACTGTAGCATTTGGTCTAAGTTAGTTGCAGCCAAAGAGCACACCCATTATAGACACCTGCCACAAAAAGTATGTATCATGCAGACATCATATTAAATTCTATTTTTGGCATATAACTTTGTTTGTTAGGTGAGTAAGTTCCGAATTTATATACTTCTTCCAACCTGATTAAGGATTAATCATATATAATTTTGTTTTTTTTAAATAATACTCTTTTAATAAAACACTCATTAAATTCCAGATAACTTTTAATAAAAGTAAATAATTTTCGTTGTTATAGAAAACTAAAATCGTATTTTAATTAATTTAGAAAAAAACAAAGTTATTAAATTTTGCATAATTAAATATGGGTTGTATTTTAAATATTTTTTTCCATCCTAAGATGGAATGAAAAAGAACACATTCGACTAGGGAAACAAAATTAGCAAAACGAAAGGAATTTAGGATTGGTCCATTCCATTTTCCAGAATAAACAAGTTACTTTCTATTTTCTATGGAATCTACTTACCATTCTATTTGTTTTCTTTTTTATTTCATCATATCAAACACCACTTTGGTTTAATTTAACCTACCACAAAATCTTGAGGTGTTACATAATGGAAGTTATTTTGTATATGTTTTGGGCATTGAATTTATTTTTAATACATATTGATACTGCCCTGTTGGTTCATTTGGTGCAGATTAAGTATAAAAAAGGAATAGAAATCCTGAAAGTACATGGAAGACATCTTTACTTCATTGATTTCATGTACTATGAAAATCGAGAAATGATATTGTAGGAAGAGAAAGACAGATTATTATGTTGGTATAATTCAGTATAAAGAGCCTCAGGGGTATTTTCTGAAGTTTTTTTTTATTTAAATAGTTTTTCTTCCGGTTTTAGAGTTTGACTAGGATACTGTTTTATTTAGCATATATAAATGTAATTGTTGCTTTGTTAGAGTATTCATAACCAAGTTTATTCAATTAAGTTACCTTTGGCAGCAAGCTATTGTATTCCTCTGTGTTAAAGTTGGTTTGTCTTAATATGCATAAGATGTTTTTAATAATAAAGAAAGTGATGGTCTTCAAAAATGTATATTTGAGGTCAATGATTCGGAAGTTTTATTTGAAGAATGTGTTTCATTCATTTATTGATGGTTTCAGTGTGGATTCTACGATTTATGCCTAAGTTGCCCTTGGAGCCACACTCACTGCTGAGATTACAAAGATGCACTCCAATCTATGTTTCAGTCCGTTTAAAAAAAAACAATTTTTTTGTCGAGTTCGTTTAGCCTTTGATTTGCAGCAATTTTGTTATTTGTGTTTTTTTCATATATACTTAGAACTTTATTTGTTTATAAAATATAATTTTTTATGTTAAAAAAATATATTTCGAAATTGAGAAAACGTTGAATGGTATTACATTTGTGTTTTAATCGATTGTTATGTTTTTTATTTTATTGTATTTTAATCTGTTGCTATTATTTTATTCATTCACATGTTGTTTTATTGCGTAGATTTGCCATTGTATAAGGATAATATATGAACAAATTACAAAATAATGATATAGAATAAAGTAAAATCAATCTTTTTTTTTTTCATTGTATAATGTAAGTTTAATTTTCACACTAAGAGAGGTAGCATATTCTTAGGTTTTTATTGATTAGATAATTTTACACTTAGTTGGTTAGTAAATGGTGTAAAAAATATCATACATCTCGTAACGTGACAAAACAGGTAGGAATATATATATATATATATATATATATATATATATATATATATATATATATATATATATATATATATATATATATATATATATATGGGAAAAGTGAATATACCCTTAAGGGTATATAAGATTAAGAACCCAATACATAAAACTACGTAGTTTTGATTAGAGGTTTCATTTTCTAGAGAAAAAAAAAACATTTCCCTAAAACAAAATTATTACGTTTCCTTATTCACATTCACTGATAACGTTTAACACAATTTATCCTTGATTTTGGAATGATTCATAGAAATCACAATTCACTATAAATCGGCCTAATTTATGAACAAGACCGATCCTCTTCCACAATCCACTTATTTTTTTGATGCTATTCGTCGGTGGAACCACACACACAAAATTGATTGAATGAGAGTTTTTGTTTATTTTATTCTCATATTATTAATTTAGTGAATCATAAATACAAAAGGATAACGTGAATCCTAGTGGTGTGGATATATTCATTTAATCACTTTTTCTAGATTGAATTGGGATTTTCGTTTACTATTAACAATGAAAGCTTCTGTGTGAATATAATCATTTAATCAAAAAAAAATTCTCCAATCACTAACATCATGAAGTTATTAAAATATATTTATACATGAATTTGAAGCCAAAAGTAATGGATAGTGAATTGAATAGCATCGTCGATGGAGGAATAAAAGAAAACGAAACCGAAACAATTTATAATATACCGTTTTACAGAATTGTTTTTTTTTTCTGAAAATTAAACAACTAATCAAAACTACATAGTTTTAAGCATTGGGTTCCTAATCTTATATACCCTTAAAGATATATTCAATTTTCCATATATATATATATATATATATATATATATATATATATATATATATATATATATATATATATATATATATATATATGCTGTATTTTGGTCTTTTAAAAAAATGAAATGAAATGAATTTAATTCTTTCCACCTAAAAATGAATTTATATGGAAACCGAATTCTGTCAAATTGGGAACCAAAATGGAACGAAATCGTCGATTCTAATTCCGACGGAATCGTGAATTCCTATTTCGTTTAAATTAGAATTGGAATCCACTTATTGAAAGGAGACACTTATGATGTTTCAACCAAGAGGACTTGATTCATGACTCTCCCATGAGTTTTGTATGGATACTGGCAAACAAATGACCCGTTTTTACCACTTAAGACATAAACAACTTTATATGAATGATATAACTAGGTAAGTTTACCATAGTAGAATGCTATAGTGGGAACACATGAAAGTAAGATGCTATTAAAGAAAGTTGAATTGATACATCTTTTTATATATCATTCAACCCAGGCATCGAATGGGTATACCACTAGTTATTAGGATTATAGCGAATACAACAACTTTTAAGTTTGTTTTTTTGGGTATAAATACATGTTTACTTAAAGTAGATAAGAGAAAGAGTAAATGAATTAACGCCAAGTTTACATACAAAAGGTCGAAAGATAACAACAAAAAATCATCTTAATTTGTTTGTTAGCATCGTTATAGAACAATACATGGCAATGAAGCATAAGAACATATAATTTCGATTTCATCTTCGTGTTTTCTCAATTTCCTCCTATTATCTTCTGAAATGCTAAATATTTTTACTGATCTATGTGTATACATTAGATCATTGTCCATTCATTACATATATAACTAATAAAGAAACCATGATGTGTTTCTTCATGTTGTTACTATGTACTTTAATTTTGTAATTCAGTTGTAAATATTTGAGTAACTTTATTAACTCATTTTAATCTCTATACTTTAGAGAGTTTAATTGTGTAACATTAGATATTTTAATTAAATTTCTAGAAACAAATTTCATTTAATTGGATCCCTTCTTCCAGCTCACAAGGCATGATAGAAATTTCTTGACATCACAAGGATTCCGAAGAGAATAGAAAGCCATGGTATCCTTTTCGGTTGATGAAACAACAATTGAATACCCTTTTCCTCTATTCTTTATAGCCTATAAAACCAATTTTGATAATTAAAAAGGGAATATACCAATGTATATAATTTGTTCGACAAACATTCAAAATGCATCTTATAAACAAAAATGACATAAGATGTATTTAAAATGTACGTATTAAAATATTATAATTATCAATCATATTTTATATAGTGATTATTAAAAATCAACATTTTATGGAAGAAAATTAGAATGCCTTTATTAGTATGGATTTGAACAATGTTGGTTGAGTAAGTAATTGGTTGAGTAAGAAAATTAGAATACCTTAAATGCATCTTCATCTGTACCATCATCGCCGATATAGATAGGAAAAACATCATTTGAACTTCCATATCTAAGTGTTTCAAGTAAATACTCTAATGCATGTCCTTTATCCCACTCGATATCAGGTCGAATCTCAAAAACCTAAGATATGGATTACAAATAAGTTTCATTGTCAGTCAACCAGATAAGATACTTGATCTATCATTTTTATTTCTGTTTTTTTTAAGAACTAAGGCTTTCTTAACATAAAGATCAATGGTATATCAAAGTTTTGTCTCGACACACCAAAAAGTTAATTCCTAACCCCAACATCACTACACCACCCCGTTCATAAGGAGATCATCAAACCAATACTAAAACATATATTTTACAACAAACATAATGTTAAGCGCTCCAACGCAACACTTTATTTTATATTAAATTTGGTTTTCGTGAATAATGTAATATCAAATATAGTGTTATACTATTTTGTAAAACGATGTATAGTGTTAAAGTTTCACTTGTACAAATTCAAACTTTAAATTTCAACTTATTCATCTTTAGTTTTCTGTATATATAATAACAGTTTATATTTGATTTTTTTATTTAAATTAACAAATTAATTAATTATATGAAAATAATTTATTATTTTATAAATATTTAATAGCATAATTTATAAATTTGTTGCGATAAAAGAACATAAGTTAAATTGGTAAGAAGTTATAACGATATCACTTGAATGATAAAACTATAAATAGAAATATACCTAAATTTTTTGATGTTAAATAATACATTGAAAATGGTTTAAGTTTACACTATCTCTACACTTTTTTTATCATTTTTTTGTAAGATATAATGTTAAAAGTTGGAGGTGATCTATAAGTTTCACATGACATGTAAACCAAGTATTCAGCATCCGTAAGAACAGTTAGCAACTATATCACTACCCATATGAAGGAATGGTCTTACAACTAAGGGACCCCTTATATGGATAGTCAGAACTCTTTGAAGTTCTTACCTTTTTGCCATTTGATAGTCGGAACTCTTTGAAGTTGTCTACCACAGATGTGACAAGTTCTTCTAGCATCGAAAAATCCTAAATTTTTTTAAATAAAATTTTTTAGTTTTTACTAATATAAATTATAATTCAAAAATCTATTTTAGAAGCACAAATAAACAATATTTATATATTCTAATGAGACACGCAATATACCTTATTAGAAACATGTCTAAAATGTACCGTAACACAAAATTTATTATTCTCCAATACGACACCTTTGATATTCCGGGTTTCCTCTTTGAGTGCATCAAGTATCTACAAAAAAGTTAATGTCGACAATAACCACATAATTTCAAGTATCTACAAAACAGTTAATGTCGAAAATAACTACATAATTTTACAATTATAATCATGCCAATTATATATATATATATATATATATATATATATATATATATATATATATATATATATATATATATATATATATAATATGAGTTATTGTGAGAACTAAAAAAAAACGTGTGAACTTGCGGACTTATAATCAGCTCATCATTTTTCAATCTTCACTAAATAATACGTCAAAGTCTATCTAGGCTCAAAAAAAGATTTGACAATTTTTTTATTCATTTTGGAAATTTGTATGTATGCACAATCAACAGTTATATGGACTGCTGATGAGCACAATCAAAACTCCAGCAAAATCAACAGTTATGACTGCTGATTGTGCTCATATGGACGATTGATTGTGCATAAATCCACAATAAAAAAAACAAAAAAAAATGGTCAAAAATTTGTTTTGAGTCTAGATATGGCTTAGACGCACCATTTGAAGAAGATTGATGCTTTTCGTTTTGAAATATGATGAGTTGATTTTGAGTTCGCAAGTTTTCACAAATCTTTTGGTTCTCAAAAGAACCTCTCTCTCTCTCTCTCTCTCTCTCTCTCTATATATATATATATATATATATATATATATATATATATATATATATATATATATATATATATATATATATATATTTCTCATTTGTGGATATAACACTCTAACACTGCAACGTATGGGAAGCAGCGGAGTATGTCTAATCATAAATGATTAAATGATAGAGAAGTTTAATCTTATATAATAATATATGTTTATACATATATGCTTAATCATGAAAGATTATATATATGTATCTTCATAGATTGAGTAATCATATATAATTATGGTGGTTGGCAGAGGAGATGTTGGTGGCAGAGGTGGCGGTGGTATAGGTGACGGAAATGGCAGTGGTGAGTTCGGTTGGTGGTAGAGGTGTTGGTAGTGGTGGTGACGGTGGCAGTTGTGGTGGTGGGGAATGTCTCGGGAGGAAAAGGAACGAGTCGCGCTGAATAATCATTTATGATTACATCTCTTCTGTCGGGTCAGTATACTTTAGCGTTAGA